>NC_132805.1:16295000-16994355 GCF_048594095.1 Paramormyrops kingsleyae
GGAGGAGCTCACCTACGACTACAAGTTCCCCATCGAGGACGCCAGCAACAAGCTGAACTGCAACTGTGGAGCCAGACGCTGCCGTCGCTTCCTTAACTAGGAACACGGAACTATGGGAGTGAAGGTCCTCCAAATGCTGCCATTGGCTGGAAGAAAGCTTGCTGAGCTATGCAGGGAGAGAGGGGCTGGGTCCGGCATGATGAGGAGGAGCTAACGATAGCTGGAGGGCAAAGGAGAAGATAGGGGCACTTCTTTCCTATCACCAGTTAAACTGAGCCATCATTTTGCTTCCTCTCTGCCTTTTTGTTTGACAATCCCAAATGCCAAAACGAATGAGTATAACGCACCCCAGGAAAGTGCTGTGTACAGCTGGTAAGGGAAGCTATTTTCAGAACAGGAAATCAAAAAATAAATGGTTTAGTCTCTTAAACTGGTATCAGCTTCTACTACATGTGCAGTTTTCCATGCTGCAGAAACATCCCTCACACCCACATCATTGTATTGGGTAACAGAAGCCAATTGTGCATGTTCCCCTTCTGACATCTTATCAGGGGAATTCTGTAATCTTTTATCCCACCACTCATTTTAGATTTTTAAGTCATTCCTTATTCTTGTGCATTCTGTGAGACTGTACGAATGCACAGAGAGTGTACAATCCATGAAGCATTTTACTTTCCTAGAAAACAATGTTGAGAAGCTTTAAATCTGGACCTATACTACTTTCAGGGCAGATGTTTGTTGCATCTTAGGAAATATTTTTCCCCCTGACTATGCGTATTGGCTTTTTACTGACATGTCTCTAAATGATGGCTTAAGTCAAACTGCCAGTGAACATCTCTAAACATTTCTAAACTGATACTGTTTTTCTTTTCTTTTTGTAAAAGCTCAACTTTCCAATCTCTCCAACATCTCCAAAATTCATCTAGATTTGATTGTCTGGCTGTCTAGGAACATGTAATTTTTAACTGAATAATTATGAACACCTTTTAAAATTCTATTTATGTGCGAAACACTACCTACCCTTATTATGGACCATTTTGTATTTGGTTTTTCCACTTCCTTTAAGTGCAATAATCTAATTCTGGTTTTGCCACCCACACTCCAATTCTAGACATTTCGAAACTGCTGCCTTTGTACATTACTTAAAGGAAAAAAAGGTCTTGTGTGTTTAAATTTAACTGTGTTAAGTTCCTTGTTTTCCGTTAACAAACCCATAGTAACTGGGAGGTAGAGTGAATTCTTTGCTGTCCATAATGTAAAAACAATGTTACTTACAGTATCCATATGACAGATTCTTTATCTTTTAAGATAATTGTGGTTGAACGTATCTGGAATGTTTATTGTAACTTGGCTTCCTGTATTTCAGTTCATATTAGCTTTATACTTTAACATAAAGCAAAAGTTATTAGTTCCCCAGTATTTTAATTTACTCAGCAATCAGCCATAAACAGCCTGCTAAGGAGCGAGTCTGCCTCCCCCCATCGTCTTTCAGTGAAATTCATTGCCCCTCCGTAGCCCTTTCACAACACAGTGAGGAGGACCATTATTTCTCCACCCAGTACTACTTGTTCTTTATCGCCATTAAACCGTTAATGGTGTGTGTTACGTGGTACCTTGCCCTACAAAGCTCTTGCAAGGATTCTACCTCAGTAGCTCATAAGGTGTAAAGGAATGCAAGTGCATAAATATGGCTTGGTCTCAGCTGTCCTGCAGAACTGGCTTGTGTGCAATGAAGAATGCAAAGCACTAGTTTTACTGATTTTTTAACATGGAAATTACTCCCAGTACTGTTCTTCAAACATTGTGTACCAACTTTATTTTAAAGCATAAAAAGATTTGGGGGAAAAATTAGAATTACTGGTGAACTTGGCTTTGTTACCTTGTATAAAGAACTTGAGTTTGTACATAATTGTATACATATTTCTAAACCTGTTTAATTTTTCTATGCACTTTTTTATTTATGATGTTATTTGCTTAATAAAGATGTTAAGATGTTTGAAATGCAGTTATTCTGGAGTAATCACTCATGAATCAGTTCTTTGCAAAAACATTATGCAATAGTACAGTTTTTAATACTCAGATCTTTAGCATGAATCTTTAAATAAAAAAACTACAAAATTAAGCAATTTTTATGATTTTTCCTTATCCATATTAGTTTATTTTGACACAACTTGGTGTAGTTTTCTTTAACTCCAATTTTAAAAAATGGTGTGGTATACAATGCAAATAAATCCTCTTTGACGAACCACTATGTAATTGAATAATCCAAAATCTTAGCATTTCTCAAAGCACAATTGAAAGGAATTTTAAAAATTCAGTCTCTGCAGTACATGGTATTATTAAAAGATTATGAGAATAAGGAGAAATCTCTGAGTGATGGGTAAGATTGAAAACTATTGCGGAATGTCTGTAATCTTCCATCCCTGCATCCTTTCATGGAAGCTTTTATAATGAGCATTATCACCAGATCAAGGAATATTTTGGAATGTACAAAAGTTGTCGCCTCAGCTTTTTTGGAACAAGTTGCAAGCAGCAAGATTGAAATGAGTATATACTTCTAAAAACACAAAAATAAACAAAGTTAGGGCTTTGATAGGCTCTTTAGAGCAGCAGTCATCAAACTTTGTTATGCACCCTGCCCAAACAGTTGGTCACCAGATGAGCTGAACTCCACACCCCAGCTTTAATGTATTGGCATAACATCACAAACATTGTAAAAATGTACATTGGGAAAAAAAATCCCAACTGGCTATTAGTTTAACTTTTTGCCTTAAAAGTTCTGCATTATTTCAGTTTTGTGCCCCCCTCCCCCCCAGCCATATGATCTGTATGACCCTCAGGGAGGGGGATGTGCCCCAAAGTTTGAGAACCACTACTGTACAGTTACCACTAAGGCAGAAGATAAGTTCTGTGAAACATTTGTGTAATGAACCTTTCCTCGGAAAAAATTCACCCAAAATGTGACATTCTGCAAGAAATGCAAAAATATATTGTATTTACTGCATGCATTCTAGCAATACAAACTCAAATGGCTTTCCATTCAGGAAGCTTGGCGAGCACTGCCACTGCATCGCCACGGCCAATGCCCACAAACACCTTCGCAAGGTCTCCAACGGTCCACTCGGGGAATTCCGTTGTAATTCTCTCAAGCACAGCTTTAAAAGGACTCTTGGTGTCTCGCATAGAGTAAATGTAGTTGATCCAGGTAGCTGAGAATGAACACTGGGCAGCCACATGGCGAGTGGTCTTAGCAGCAGTGCACTCAGGGTCCAGCAGCATGATAAGCTCCTCTAGCACATCCAGGTTGTCCAGCACTGTCCACAGCGGGGCACTCTTAATGCCAGGAGCTGAAAGTGAACACAGCTTGATATCAGAACACCTTTGAGGACAGTGTTGTACACACACACACACACATTTTATACATATATATATATATATATATATATATGTGTGTGTGTGTGTTTACACTCCATTTCCTGGTGGCTCACTAAACTAATGTGCATTATGGAACAAATCATTGTATTTTAAAAGAAATATTAAAACCTGTTCTTAAAACATTACAGAATCACTAATAAAGTAGTCATTACGTTCATGCATACATTTCACATACAGTGAGAAGCATAAATACTGGTTCAGTAAGCTATTATTTTTATTTCATATTCATGAAATCTGCATTTCAACTCAAAAGATGAGAATGAGGCTCATGGCAGATATTTTCTGGGTAATGTATTCATACTGTACATCAGAAACAGAATAAGTTTATTCACCAAATGCACATAGTACATAGAAATTTGAGTTCAGACACTGGGAGAGATATTAAGTTTCTGCAGCAGCCTAAGGACAAACATTCTCTGGTGAACTCCTTATGATGGTGGTGGAGTGAGCTCTCTGCTGATTTTTGTCCTCAAGAACTTGACACAGTCCACAGCTTTAACTGCAATTTGCGAAAGTCAGTGATCATTTCCACAGTTTTGTCGATGTTAAGCTCCAGATTACTGTCTGTACACCATAAGAACATAAGAAGTTTACAAACAAGAGGAGGCCATTTGGCCCATCAAACTTACTTGGGGAGAATTGAGCTAATGGCTTTAAAGTTGTTAAAATCTTATCTAGCTTCGATTTAAAGGAACCCAAGGTTTTAGCTTGCATTATATGTACTAACAGGAAGACTATTTCATAATCTAACTACACGCTATGTAAAGAAGTGCTTTCCCAAATCCAGTTTAAAATGTTCTCCCGCTAAATTCCACCTATGGCCATGAGGTCTTGTAGTTACTTGAACTAATATTGAAGTAACTATTAGTTTAAACAGCATCCAAACCTCAATTAAGGGCGTAACTTTGGATTGAACATTGGAGAGGTTAAAGTCCCCACCCATTCGTCATTGCATTATAATAAGGGGGGTTGTATTGGCCAGTTCTGATTATTGGGGGTGTTACAAACCCCTCCCCCCCCCATAATTTACACCCATGTATACCTCCCCTTAGTGTCCTCTGCTCAAGGCTGAACAAATTCAGCTCATAAGACATTCCTCTTAGACCAGGAATCATTCTTGCAGCCCTACAGTGAATGCTTTCTAAGGCAGCAATGTCCTTTTTTGGGTAAGGTGACCACACCTGCACAAAGTATTCCAGGTGGGGTCTTACCAAGGAATATCATTATCGTAGCATCACCTCCCATGACTTAAACTCCACACACCTACAGATGTAACCCAATATCATAGTGGCCTTTTTAATTGCTTCCTCACATGAGAGCATCAACATAAACATCTTTCTCATAATCACCTTCCTTTTTTTCTGTGGAACCCATAAAATATCTGTACTTTATATTTCTGCTTCCTGCATGGATTACCTTACATTGATCTACGTTAAATTTCATCTGCCACGTATCAGCCCAGTGCCACCCTATAAGCCGTCATTGTTCTCGATGAGGCCAAGGACCGTGGTGTCATCAGCAAACTTAATAAGCATGATGGATCGATGATCTGACGTCTGGTCCTTGGTATAAAGGGAGAACAGGTATGGAGAAAGAAAGCAGAGCGGTAACTACAAGTCATGAACGTTAGTTAACGTGAACGTTAGTATTAGCACTAACGCTACTACAAAAGGTTGCATTAGCAGTACCGTTACTATGACTATTCACATTAACATTACAGACCCTTAAACCACCAAAGCTGATTTTTGACCACGAGCACTGACCACCATCAAAATCCATTACAACACTATTACTGATCATTAGACCACCATTTAAAGTACAAGAGTTGTGAAGCATTTACAAATGAATTAAAGTCAATCAGGGGACAGTAGAGGGATGAAAAATGGATGAAAGAAGGTTAAATTGACGAATGCTGGTTGAATGCCTTTGAGTTAAACACTGGATGTCTTCAGCAAATTTGCAGGTTTTATGCTCATAATTGCCAATTACAGTGGTACCTCAGTTCTCGAACTCATTAGAACTCGAATTTCTTAAAAGCCGAAACAACCAGTTTGAAAAAAAATTACCTAGAGCTCGATCTGAATCTCAGAAGTCAAACCGTGAATGCCGACCTAAGATAACTTGTATGCGCGGGGAAATGAGTCACGCAGCACATCACTCAGCGGAAACAAAGTGCAAAGCTTCAGTCTCAGCCTCGCATTCGCTGTGACAGCATCGTGCATGTTTACACTAGCTGAATACATATATTTAGACAGTAAAAATACATTTAGACAATGATTGACAGTAACAGTAATTATTATATAATAAAATACAATTAAAAATAAAGATTTCTTATTCATTATTTTAATATTAATAATAAACTATTAATACATTTAATTATAATAATATTGTCGTGCCGAGCTGGGACGGAATGGAGACAAAGGCGCAGACGTCAGGGTATCGGGGAATACTGGGTTTAATTACAGGTAAGGCAGGCAAAATGCAGACGAACAATACAATGATTGGGGAAACAAACTGAAACGCGGACGAAATACAGAGGGCTAATGAAAACAACCAGAAACAGCTGATCACACGGGGATTCCATACGAGCTTAACGAGGGGGCGTGGCACAAGGAAGAAGTGGACGATCGGGGCAGGACACATAGTTTTTTTAACTTTACACATTGTTTTGATACATTTATTTTCTTACTTTACAAAGTACTGTTTTGATAAATGTGCTTAGATGTGTTTAGTACAGTATATGCTCTTCTTGTTTTATCCGGTTCATTTTGTGTTTAAATGCTAAAAAAACATGTAATGTTTTGTAATTTTTTGGGGCCAGGAACCAATTAATTGGTTTTCCATTATTTCTTATGGGGAAAATTCGATCGACTTTTTAGGATTCGATCCGGAGTTCTGAACGGATTAAGTTCGAGTTCCGAGGTACCACTGTATGAGCATTTCCCATTACTCATTTTGCGATCAAGTTGGAGACACGCCTCAGTGTAAATGATGAATGGCAAATTCTGGCCACCCCTTACATCCCTCCAGGCTATAGGTGATGTTGATAGCATAATTGATTTGAATTTGAAAGTGTGCACACACATCTTATCTTTTCATATAAAAAATGACTCCAAAGTCAAGAACTTCAAAATGCTGCAAGACTGCAAGTCAACCCCAAGCATCAAAGGAGCTCATAAGCTCATGAAAGAGTGAAAAGTTTTAAACTGGCCAAGTCAGTTGCCTGATTTAAATCCAAAAAAAAAGCAACAGAAAAAAATGCAAGAGAGCATCTCAAAGGAAGATTTTGATGGGTTGCAGACTTGAGGTTATAACAGGCATGGCATACATAACAAAATTCTAACTTTACTACACATTTTAATTAGCCTTACATTTCTTTGCCCCAACATTTATGTGTGAAATTGGAGGGAAATTTCATAAATACACAAATACAATACAGTAGTATACAGTTATATCGGACTTCAAGGGACCTGGCAAAACAGTCTGTTGTATTCAAAGTCCGTTATATCCAGAGTTGCTGTATGCCCAGAACACAACTACAGGACACCATTTACTCATGCCACACCCCAGTAGACACACTTGTGGTATAGATTATTGACCTTGTGGTATAGACTAAGTGGGATGGATATAAAAGGCAAGACTACAGAGCCAGGGGGTGCTGATTGTTTGAAAGCTCTTTTCCTGGACCGGAACTTTCAGTAAAACGCCTCAAGCATTTATTGGGTTAATAGAATTTTTAGAATTAGTTCAACTCCAATCACTGTAAAAAGTTATTTCATGAGCCTTTTAATCAAGGGTGTAACTTTGGCTGGAACATTGGGGGGATTGAGGTCTCCACCCATTACGGCGGAAACATGATTATTGGGGATGTTGTATTAGCTGGTTTTGATTTATTGGGGGGGCTACAACCCCCCCCATAATTTAAGCCCATGTTTTTACTACATAGATGGTATTTGTCATTATTACCTTTTTTCCTTCATTGCCATTCTGTACCATTTTTCTTTCGTATATGATAGTACTTAAACTCTAATAAAATGTACAACATCCCAACATTTTTTGGTACATTTTGGTTAAATAAAATTAGTCTATTAAAATGGAAGACAATACAGAACTTAGACACAATCATTCTTAGAAAAGACCTCAGTAATATACGTAAGAAGCGTGGGCTCACCCAGAATATCAGGCAGCTGCTTGTTGTTGTGCGGTGGAAGATATCTGATGTCACTTGCACTTATCATCTTTTCCATACTGTGCACTTCAGTGTACTGTTTTTTTCCAAGCACTGTTAGGAAACAACACAGCACCTCTTCCTCAGAAACTTCTGTACGAATATCTTGCTTAAGCTTTACTCTGTCAAAGGTCCTTAGTTGCTTAATTATTGTTAGCTGCTTCGTATAAAGAAAAAGAATCCATACTGTATATTTCATTGCTATGACTGATTATTTCTCAGTTGATAAGAAACAGAACAAATCTGATAATACTTCAGTACATATGATTATTATAACAAGCGTTAAAAAAAACTATTCCGACCTATTGTATGTTAACAATACGCTGTTATATCCAAGGATGTATTGTTTGTTTGGGTCATAACACAAATAATCAATGTACATAATAAAATATTTGCAAGCCTGATAGAAGGCCTCTAAAGTATTTAAATTATTGTTTGCTAAAATATTTAATTTCCATTACGTCATTTAACCAGAAACCAAAGATTAGGATTCATCATACACTGTATGGTCAGAAGTATGTGGCAATCAGCTTGTGCAACATCTCATTCAGAAATGAGTATTAACATGAAGTTAATCTGCCTTTGAGCCTCCACCCTTCCAGGAAGACTTCCCATTACATGCCGTAAAATTAATGGTGGGGTATTCTGGAAATCTGTGGTGTCTACCACTTTGAACCATAATATGCTCTCAGATGTTTCCATTTAACAATCAGAATTAAGCAACTGTGTGGGCAATATGTATGTGTGTCTGTGTGTGTGTCCATGTACTTCTGGCCATATAGTGCAGTGGTTCTCTACTAGCTTAGCTGTAGGACCCAACTTGGTCTTTGGTCATTAAGTCATGACCAAAACATACACGTATAATCCTGCCAGTACTACCAGTAAAGTTTGCCGACTGGGGAGGGGAGTAGGTGGGTGGTTAAAAAACAAAGAAAGTCCACTCCACAACCTAGAGGAAATGATCCTGTGACCCATCAGTTCCGAAAACTGATGCAGTCAGTATCGGACCAAGCTGATGTGGCACCTTAGGTAAGCATCACTGCTGGCGCTGCCTGAGAAGCCTATGTCACCTGTAGTACATAGTACTTCTATGGGTAGTATTGTTCATATCTATTGTGTCAGTATCCTCCTACAGTCTTTAAATTGCCCATAGTGTATAATCATGAATGTGTATCTGTGAGAGTGTGCTCTCTGATGACTAACTACATGGCAGTCCCCTGTCATATGCCCCCCCCCCCAGACCATGCTCTGGAGATGCAGTGGATACAGGGATGGATGAATATCTGAAATGATACTTTGAGGTATTAGCAGCAGGCTACTTACCACCAGTGTTACTGACATATAATACTCCTCTTCTCCTCTTCATAGAACAGAATAAGTATATGATGATTAGAGATAATAGTAAGGTGACAGGAAGGACAATCCCTGGAAACATACAGAGGTAATGGGTATGGGGCAGGATACTCTTCTGTGTAGTACAAGCAGAAGGTATTTTACAATGATATAATCAGTACACAGAAGTGGATAGTTCAGGTCCAGAAAGTAAAAATGTAGACCAGGATTTTGTTTCAACCAACCAGTTGAGTATAAAGAGTCACTGTCACAGAGTATTCAACTGGTTGGTTGAAACAAAATCTTTATCTGGATTTTTACTTTCTGGAACTGAACTATCTACCTCTGTCAGTACAGTAACTACTATAGCTGCTGCAACTCATTAAATATTATGTTAGAATTTGCTTTTCTTAGCTCATAATTTATAACAGTACTTACACACCATCTGGCTTGGGTTTGGCATGTCAGTAATATTATTTGTTGACTGAGGCCACTGTGTTGTACAGTGCAATTCTTCTCCTTTCCGCTGGGGACAATAGAAAAAACAGTTGGTAAGAGAGCTGAGGAGAATTACGTTGGTGAGGAGCAGAGAAGGGAATGAAGTGAAGTAAAAGGGTCAGAGAGACGTATCTATATGTCGAGTGCTTTATTTTACTGCATGCATACAACACACTGCAAAGCAAAAAATATTAATAATGACACTTTTATTGATCCCTGTGAGGTAATTCTCTTTTTTCCTTCACCATCTTGCTCTCCATGACACACACATATGTAGCTGAAAGCAAGATTTGCAGCGAAGGGCAGCCACCTGCAGCAGCACCCATGGAGCTGGGGGTTAAGGGCCTTACTCAAGGGCCCACAGATAGGTGACTATTCTGCCAAAGCTGTGGTTGAACTGGGGCCCTTCCAATCATAGGCGCAGAGGCTTAAGGCTGATTTATACTTTGTGTCGAGCCTACACTTATGAAAGTGGTCAATGCAGTTGCGAGCATTTATACTTGTGCACTAGTGTGTCTGTGTCGCTTAGCAATTACACCACCAAAACTGTAAGTGATACATAGGTGATACAATGTGTAGGTCCATGTCAGGCTATGGTGAAGGCTATGGTGTAGGGTCCATGGCTATGCCATACTTAGGCCATCCATTCCATGCAGAAGTATAAATCAGCCTTTAGCCTGCTAAGCCACACACTACCCACAAAAGAATAACTAATTAACTTTGCTTAATAATAAATGTTTAAGTGTACAGTTACTGTAGTACAACAGATACAATGTTTTATATAAAATATACTGGGAATGTTAAAATCCATCACAGAATGGATGCCATTGCATTATCTAGGTGGGTGCTACACAGTGGTGGTGGTTGAATTGGCTCCACTTTCAGTAAAGCACTTTGGGTGTATTGAAACATGCTATATAAATGTAACATTCATCAATTTATTCATTCATTCATCCATTTCTGTACCCGCTTCAGGGTCATGGGGGTCCAGAACCTATCCTGGAAGCTACAAGCACAAGGCTTGGAGTACCCCAGGGTAGGGTGCCAAACCATTGTAGGGTGCACTTCTACCATTTACACACACAGTCACACCTATGGGCTATTTGGCAACTCCAATACACCTTAGACTTGCCCACACAGAGCTATGACCTCAACCCCATCGAACACCTACAGGATGAACTAAAATGGAGATTGCTAGCCAGGCCTTCACATCCAACATCAGTGCTTGACCTCACAAATGCTATTTTGAATGAATGGGCAAAAACTCCCACACTCCAAAACCAACTCCATATTAATGCCACTAGATTTAGAATAGGATGTCATAAAAGTTTCTGTAGGTGTAACGGCCAGATGTCCCAATACTTTTGTGTATATAGTATGTTTATATATACAGTGGTACGTCAGTTCTTGAACTCATTAGAACTCAAATTTCTTAAAAGTTGAAACAACCAGTTCGAAAAAAAATTACCTAGAACTCGATCTGAATCTCAGAAGTCAAACCGTGAACACCGACCTAAGATTACTTGTACGCGCGGGGAAATGAGTCACGCAGCATGTCTCTCAGCGGAAACAAAGGGTAAAGCTTCAGTCTCAGCCTCGCATTCGCAGTGATAGCATTGTGCATGTTTACACTAGCTGAATACATATATTTAGACAGTAAAAATACATTTAGACAAAGATTAACAGTAACAGTAATTATTATATAATAAAATACATTTTAAAATAAAGATTTCTTGTTATTTTAATATTAATAATAAACCATTAATACATTTAATTATAATAATATTGCCGTGCCGAGCGGGGACGGAACGGAGACAAAGGCGCAGATGTCAGGGTATCGGGGATAATTACAGGTAAGGCAGGCAAAACGCAGACGAACAATACAATGACCTGGCTGGGGAAACAAACTGAAACACGGACTAAATACAGAGGGCTAATGACAACAACCAGAAACAGCTGATCACATGGGGATTCCACATGGGGTTAACGAGGGGGCGTGGAACACGGAAGGAGCGGATGATCTGGGCAGGACACATTGTTTGGATACATTTATTTTCTTACTTTACACATTACTGTTTTTATAAATGTGCTTTGATGTGTTTGGTACAGTATATGCTCTTCTTGTTTTATCCGGTTCATTTTGTGTTTAAATGCTAAAAAAAAAAAAAAAACATATTCAGGTGTAATTTTTTGGGGCTGGGAACCAATTAATTGGTTTTCCATTATTTTTTATGGGGAAAATTCGATCAGACCTCAAACTCAATCCGGAGTTCTGAACGGATTACGTTTGAGAACTGAGGTACCACTGTATGTGTTTTCAAGATATTAAATATATATTTCCAAGATATTATATATAATTATATACAATATAATTAGTGGAATTTTTTCCCTGCTACAATGATGAGTCTGGTTTTGGCGGATACCAGAAGTAAGTTCCCTGCCTATATATTATATTTAATATCTTTTACAAAAAAAGGCTAAAGCAAGGGTGCCATTCCTACAAAGCCCACGAAGTCCGGAAAAATGCATAAGAACTGCGCCCTCATTTTCATCATTTTAGTGAGCCCATAACAGACTTACCATGGTTACAATACCACGGTTTTGATATATATTGCCTTGTCCAGGGGTCACCAACATGGTGCCCGTGGGCACCAGGATGCCCCCAAGGACCACATGAGAAAATGCAGAGAGGCAACAGAATTATTTACGTAATGGTTGGATGGGGAAATGATTCAGAATGGTAGGTAGACCCTTTCCGGAGAAAAAAAAGTTTATATCATTGTAATCACTGAAATTCAGAAAATAACAATAAGGTTTGGTCAACAACATGAAGCTAAGTAGGCTTGGGGTTGTATGTGTTTGGCTCTGTGGGTTGTGAAGGGAAGGTCGCCGCTCACATCCTGTGGTCTGTAGAGTGATTCCACTATTGGGCCCTGTGCAAGGCTGTTAACCCCAATTGCTCTAGGGCAGGGGTCACCAACATGATGCCCGCGGGCACCAGGATGCCCCCAAGGACCACATGAGTCGCCCGTGGACCTGTTCTAAAAATAGCACAACTCACCAGTGAGCAGCGTCTAAAATTTAATTTTATCCTGTTGCTATTGTTCTTTAATCACATTTACATTTATATAGATTTGAAAATGACAATATCTAAACATGTTTATTATACATGAAGTTTAGATAAGTTTAGGAGGGCATTTCAAACTGGTAGTCCTTCGTATGGCTCGGTACCCATGAAGTAGCTCTCAGTTTCAAAAAGGTTGATGATCCCTGGCCTAGTCAAAGTCAATGGGACCGCACAATTATCTCTGATCATTTGATCCAGTTTTGCTAATTCAATTCTCCCGTGGCTTTGAAGAACCAAAACAGCTGGATAACTATCCATGATTTGATGCCCTGAGAAGAGTCCTTTGATTTTGAATGTTTCAATCCACGTACAAAGAATACCCCCCAAGGGGTTATTGCATGAAGCAGGTTTTTTCAATTAACTGGGTTAAGTTAAGCAAAAAGTAATGATTGTCCAGTTAGAATGCTCCTTACCTAAACTCTTATTGGACAATCATGACTTCTAACTTAACCCTGCTAATTGCTTTGTAGAAACCCCCCCCCCTTACCCACCCCCAAAAAGTTCACACTGTTATCTCGGGACTCCATGCTAAACCTGGGGGGTGTTACACAAAATTAGTTTTACAAAGTCAGGGTTAGAAGGGTTAGAAGTTTCAGCTCAATAGAATCAGTAAACAAATACAATTTGAGATAAACAATATCATGATACTGACTATCAGCAATCTTTGTCAAGCCAGGTTTTCTTACTCAAGTCAGGTCAGGTTGGGGAGCATCCCCTAGTGCAGCATGTTGCTGCACCCACCACATGACGAAACACCTCGGGATCCCAGCTGGCAGCCCCCCAGGCAAACATGCAGTCCAGTCCCACCCTCCAGAAATGGCCGTCCATCTACCACACAGAGCTGGCATTACATGGGCATCCCCTTGGCCTGGTCCAGCCGCTCAGTTCCACAGCATTGAAGATCCTGCAAGTCAGATCACCCTTGGAATTGCGCCACATGACCTTAGTGCCATAACTGACGCTCTCTCACAATGCAGGTAATGTGCCTCATTCAGGACTTTGATACAAAGTTATTACTGAACTTACTGAAACCAAGGTTACTCTGTTTAAATCTGTGATAGGATGTCATAACCCTAACCCCACTCCGCTTGCTGCCTCTCTGCAGCATGAAGCTACTCCGCTCACTGCCTCTCCTCAGTGTGAAGCCGTTCTGCTCACCACCTCTCCACAGCATGAAGTCAGGGTCCGTCAGGGTAGGCTAAAGCGCCATGGCTGCTGCAGGACCTGGCATAGGTGATGTGGCCCCTCTTGGGCCGGCAGCCAGGGATTCTGGATGAGTGGCCCTCTCCAGCATTGTCTATAACTAATATATATATAACTGAAGCTGATGTTTTGCAAAGCCTAGCTAAGCTCAAAATAAATAAATCACAGGGCTCTGATGGCATCTTACCTATAGTGTTAAAAGAGATGAGGGATATTATTTGCCGACCCTTAACTTTACTGTTTCAAAAAATCCTTTGTGGTACCTTCTGATTGGAAGCATGCCAACATAACGCCCATTTTCAAAAAAGGGGATAGAAGTAAGGGATATATAAGGGATAGAGCCCTGCATTGTGAGAGAGCGTCAGTTATGGCACCCTGACACCATTGTGCCTACATCTGTCTCAGGTAAGACCACGCCTCCAACTAAGATACCATTCTGGGCAGTGAAGGCTGCTATCTCTTGCCTGCCGTCCATCAGGGAACCCAGTGGTTGAATCAGGTGTCCCGGCTTCACCTCGCTTGACCCTGCTTACGTCCAGGTGTCCTAGCTTCGCCCAACGTGCCTCCAGATGCCCCAGCTGTGCCCTGCTCACCTACAGGTGCCCTGGCTGCACCCTGCTTGTCTCCTGCCATCCTCTTCGCTCCTGTTTTGTTTTCTATCATCTCACCAGTGCCTACTCTGTCTCCTGCTGTCCTGCCAGCGCTTGTCCTGGCTGCTGGTGACCTGCCAGTGCCCACCTCCTGGTGTCCCACTGGTACCTACCTCATCTCCTGTTGTCACCTTGGTGGCATCATTGTAGCTTCCAATGCCTGACTACCCATTTGATGTTGTTCTCTCCTGCTGTCCTCTTAATCCCTGGCCCAGCCTGTTCCATGTCCATTGCTGTGCCACATGTTCTGTCTTGTCCTGTCCAGTTGCTTTGCCTCTCTAGTCTTGTGTGGTGTCTGTCCCAAGTACCATATCAGTCCTGCTATGCCATGTCCTGTCCGGTGTCCCATCTGTCCCTGGCCCTTTGTGTCTGTCCTTGTTTCTGGTCCCCTGGGTCCCCTCCACTCTTCATTCTCCATGCCCGGGGTTTGCTTGTTGCCCCTTGTTAGTTTTTGTATTAAAGTATTTTTCTGTTTGTCTCGTCAGCCCCAGTCCCATCAATGAAGTCAGTCCCCCTGTTGGCTATGTGCTTCTCGATGCTCTTCCTGTTTTTACCCTTTGCAGTCCTGTTTATTTCCCTGTTCCTGTTTCACCCCAAATAAAACCCCTTTTGTTTGCCAAACCGTAGAGTCCTTCATCCTGTGACATAATTTTTGTGACAGGGACATGCCACAGAGACCACATAGAAGGGCAACATACGAGAGCTCATATCATTCAAATATCGTTGGCTAAGGGAGAAGTACTAGAAATTCAGAAAGGACAGCAGACCAAAGACTGTATATAAGAACCCTTCAAATATACTAATTACTTATTATACTAATAGCCAAGTATACCTAACCAACAGATATGGTATAAATGTTAGTATTATTAGTAATATGGACTGAAAGTTGAGAATGCATTGCAGATAAAATAATAATGCAATCAACTGTATAGTCCAAACCAGTTTATACACTACTGTGTAGTCTGTGATGTATTATTCCAAACCAATTTCTAGTCATTGTCAATAAAACCCACACATCTACCCCATTAAGCGTAGAATAGTTACCAGTTAGGTGAGTGTCCTGTCAGGTAGTTCTGTTGGGGATCCCTTTGGGCTGATATTTGAGCTACTAGAAACTCATTATGAATTTTGTATATTTGAATCTGCAGTTTGAATCTGAATTCCAATAACTTGAAACAGCATTTATCCTACCTCGAAGGTTTTCAGTTCGCAAATTCAATTTCAATCTATTGTGACACACATCCGGGTCCTTGAGGAAAAGTAATCGACTGCAGATTCACAACGCAACTCATTTCCACGTAAAAACACTTGTTTGACAACATCAACCAAAATGGATCATTTAACCATCCACTTTTCTTATTATTTATTTATTTAGTTGTTGTTGATAATAATGATAATAATAATAATAATAATAATAATAATAACATTGAATTGTTTAGTACTGCAGTGCATTTAGGACAAATTAGATTAATTCTGGTGAGTACTAAATAAAATTCTGCTCCACCTACCTTAAAAGGCCTGCTCTTATTTGCAAGGCAAAAATAACATTAAAATGTTAAGACTTACCTGGGTTGTCACTTGATGGCTCTTTTCATTGGTAACAGTCCCTCTTTAAGGCACAAAGAAACAAAATATATCTCAAAAATATCAACACAGCTTTGTGCTCTAAACTGATGGTCTTTGAGCAATAGCGTTACTTATTATTATTAAACGTCATTGTTTAAACTGTCGATTCTGCCTTTAGGGTACTTTTTTATATTACAGTTATTATTCACTTTTGTACAGTGGCCCTGAAGGTCAAAACACAACAACATTTCAGAAAACACAACAATATTTCAAAAAACACAAAGAAATTACAGAAAACACAACATTTCAAAAAACACAACGACATTATAGAAAACACAACAACATTACAGAAAACACAACATTTAAAAAAACACAACAACATTTCAAAAAACACAAAGACATTACAGAAAACACAACAACATTACAGAAAACACAACATTTAAAAAAACACAATGACATTTCAAAAAACACAAAGACATTTCAAAAAACACAACATTACAGAAAACACAACATTTAAAAAAACACAACGACATTTCAAAAAACACAAAGACATTACAGAAAACAAAACGACATTTAAGAAAACGGGAAGGGTAGGACCACACTTCTTGTTCGTGATTGGACAGTACCCTTGGAGTGACATGTGTTGTGTATGTGTATGTTCACTACAACTCCCAGGATTCAAAGCATCATGAGAGCCCTCCCTACAGGTGAAGTGTGCGATTGTTGTATGAATAAAAAAGTTCTGTTCTAACAGCACAACTTACAGCACAACTAACAGCACATATTACAATTTTTAGTGACTACCAAACATCCGCGAATCCTCCTCGATCATTCGCAACGGGTTCTTGAACGTAACCTCGCGAATGTCCCAGGTCTGACTGTATTTTGATCGAGCGGCTACTCCTCAGACACTGACATCAGAACGGCTATCTTACCGGCGCTATGTGGATCCTGGTCGACCTGGGCAGATGTTTGGACACAAAGCTATATGGCTTACCTTTCAGCTATTACAGTTTTTTTTTCGATTGCTTAGGCACAATTTTGAAAACTGGGCCCCTTTTTTCAAAACACTTCACACAGTTAACCCAACCACACACTAATTATCCACTAATTTATAAAAAGGACATTTTGTCCCCATAAAAAAAACACATTGCTCGTATAATCCAGATCTTTTTTTTAACCCGTTACACACTGATGTAAAACACTTTTAGTCCTTTTACTTTCCTCATGATTGATGCTGTGAGGAATACAGAGAAAGTACAAAATAAATTCAGCATGTTGTTGTGTCCATAAAGTAACACACAGATTACATACTATTAAGAGAACAAGATAGACGGAGACCAAGTTGTGCTGTTAGAACCGAACCTTTTTAATCATACAACAATCGCACACTTCCCAGAGACTTCACCTGTAGGGAGGGCGCTCATGACGCTTTGAATCCTGGGAGTTGTAGTGAACATACACATACACAACACATGTCACTCCAAGGGTACTGTCCAATCACGAACAAGAAGTGTGGTCCTACCCTTTCCGTTTTCTGAAATTTCGTTGTGTTTTTTTAAAATGTTGTTTTGTTTTCTGTAATGTCGTGTTTTTTGAAATGTCGTGTTTTCTGTAATGTTGTGTTTTTTGAAATGTGTTTTTCTGATATGTGTTTTTTGAAATGTTGTGTTTTATGAAATGTGTTTTCTGTAATGTCGTTGAGTTTTTTTGAAATGTGTTTTCTGTAATTTCGTTGTGTTTTTTGAAATGTTGTGTTTTCTGAAATGTTGTTGTGTTTTGACCTTCAGGGCCACCGTACTTTTGTTATATTACCATTAATTTCTATAATAAACAGTATTTAATCAAATCCAGCTAGCTATTTGGGGGAGATGGTTTAAAAATCATCATATGAGAGCAACAAATTACATAATTTCAAATGTACCTAAAAGCCTGTAATGTCAATTGCTCCAAAAAAGAACTGTATTTCATTACATTTTATAACATTTTCGTAAAGAAAAATCAAAAACTTCAAATGACCCATATTTTAATACTTGTTTAATGGTTTAACTTAAATTTGTGATGTACAGATTAATCGTTTTTAGCAAAAATACTATTTGTAAGCAATACTATTTGTAAGCAAGTACAAGTACAAATACAACACTTTCAAAAAGTCTACCTGGACAGATGACAATTAGACAAGAAGATGGCATTATGTTATACGTTTTTAAGATTTTATTTTTTTTAAATCGCACACATTGGCGATTAATGGCATATACCACATGTACAACTCATCCCAGGTACTCAACAGGTGGATCGTCACTCTACTTAATCCCAACTCCATAACTGATCTAAAAGCTAAATCCCATATTTGGCAAATGGCTTGGTAACACTTCTAAGAATGCCATGTCTATTAGAATCTATGAGGAATCTAACACATTCATAATACATTATATAATAATGCCTTCAAAAAGCATTATAAACATGGTTACAAATACAGCCATGGAAAAAATGAAGAGACCACTATATTTTTAAACAAATCTGCATTTTTAAATCCTGGTTTAATCGTGGATCTGCTGGCAGAAGGCTACACTGCGCAGCAGGTTGCTTCCAGGTTCAAAATTTCTAACACAGCAGTACACGAGAATAAGGTGAAGCAGAAGACACTGGGAATGACCAGAAACCAGCCAGGTAAAGGGAGGAAACGATATTCTAATGCCAGAGATGATTGTTAACTTATTCAACAGTTTGTCATGAATTGACATCAAGTGACCTTCAAAAGGAATGGGAAACATTAAGTGCAGGCGTGAAGTGCACTGCTAGGAGAGTTCATATCAGGCTGCTAGAAGCAGGACTGAAGTCCCATAATACAAAGATGAAAGGATGAAGCCCTTTATTAATTTTGTGTGTGTATATATATATATTAGGACTGTCAAAATTAACGGGTTAACGCGGATTAATCCATCATAATTAATCTGATTAAAATTTTTAACGCAATTAACCCATCTGCAGCGCAGAATGACTCAAAATCCCTGAAATGTCTCTGACAACCCATTTCGGGCAGTTTTGGTGCGTTCTATTTGCCCTGGGAACTTGTATTCCGAGTCGGATTCCGAGTTTTGAAGCCGGAAGTCTCGACATACGCGCTCCCGTTTCTCGGAGATCCGAGAAATATCTCGAAGCACAGAGGATCCTGAGTTCAGAATCCAAGATGGCTGCGTCTTTTATCAACAGAAGGGAAAGTTGTAGTTTTATACTCTTTAAGCACTACTTCTCATTTGTGGCTCATTAAATCGGTCGCACACACTATACCGTCCAACTTATCTGTGGACGTGTTGCTACCGAGTTTTATATGTAAAGCACCGCACGTAATGTGTTATCAACTGATATTGCTAACAACGGCAATTAAATGGCCTAGAATTGGATTTCATGATTAGTCGGATTATTTGTCGGATTTACAGTAGTTCGGGCTAATTGTAAGTGAACGAAGATAAAGACCATTTAAACTGAGGTACCTTAAATATGACAAGTTGTCCGGCTAAGCAAAAACATCTTGCTTTTTTGATATGGGTCCATGGTATTGCACTTCTGTGGCAGATATAATGCATCCGACTCATGTTCAAGATGTTCAATAAACATGTTAAGTGCATATATATTCCCTTTTTTCTTGAAAAATGAAATGCGATTAATATAGATTAAAAATGAATGATATTTATTCGTGATTAATCAAAATTAATCCACAGCAACCCTGTGATTAATCTGATTAAAAATTTTAATCGTTTGACAGCACTAATATATATATATATTATTCATGGACACACACCCAGAAATTGAGAAATTGAAACAAAATATTGTCCTGTGGTCTCAATTTTTTCTGCGGCTGTATTTATATAAAGATATAACACATAATAGTCATGTTGATTATGCATTATGAATGCTTTCTCAAGCTCTCATCTATAATGCACTATAGATACCTTCATAATGCAGTATAAAGCCTCCTTAATTCTCATACCTACAATTATAATGCATTAAGAAGGAATGTATAGTGTATTATACATGACAGCTTCACTGGAGCTTATGAAGTATTATAATCAACAATATATTGCTTTATGACTGTCAGTAGAAGATGCTTTAATGCTTCATTAATTTTATACCTAACATTATTATGCATTATGAAGATATCTAATAATAATGCATTATGAAGGTATCTAAAATGTATTACACATTTTGACAACTTCAAGTAAATTGCTACCAATCGCTCTTGAAACAAAAACCTGACCACCACTGAAAGTGTACTTAATACTTTTGTGTGCCCACCTGAAACTTCTGAATGCCAATATGCTCTAGGCGACACTTCCTGTACCCAATGGGACATACACCTGATGTTTTTTTTTTAATAATTGCACTGCGTTCCCAATGACTGTAAGTGACAGCTACTTAGTATTAATTATTAATCCATTCATTCTACCATTAATACTTTGAACGAACACAGTACAATTCGCACCATTTATCAGATTATGTATTTTTATTTTTATACATATTTATTAATAATTACACTGTGTCAATTTACCAAAAGCAATTATTTTTCACAGACCACCAGTGACCAAATGTCCCCTACAATGTGATAAAAACCTGTTATTTTGACGTTATGGGGACCAATGAGGACTATAGGATAAAATACACACACACACACACAGGTTTGTAATTATATCTTTGTGTCGACTGTCCATTCATTTCTATGTGGAAAACTCTAATCTTAACATGACAACCTCAACCCCTACCCAGCCCTAAACTTATCCATAAGTAACCAATCAAAATACGAGACTTTTAGTTTTTTGATTGTATTCACAAGTCTTTGTGGGGAACTGAAAAATTAACGTTAAAATAACGTTTTTATCACATTGCGGGGGACATTTGGTTGAAGTGGTCCCCTATTGCCTCTGTAAAAATGATATATAAATTCAACTTTCATTCACTCATTAACCAAGCCTCTTACCCCATTTCATAACACTGTGTATCCATGGTGGCATTGCATGGCATCCAAGTCCCCCGATTAGATGGGCAAATCGTGCAGGGCTGGCATTTACTGGTACTGCCATCATTATATGTGCCATCAGGACAGGAAACATACATCGCAGCAGGATGACCTCCCATATCATCGAGTCCGCAGTTTGGAGCAAATTCATACCCTGCAGAAGATCATATACACATTTAATGACATTCCAGCTGAAAAACAGGTCCTTCAGAATTTGTTGATATAAAATCTTCACGACATGTACAACTTGAAATATAACATAAAATAACGATTAATATTCCTTCAGCATATTAGAGTAACTGCAGCATCCATCAAAGCTTTATGAAAGATTGTGCAAACATGTCTGCATGTCCTCACTGAGCATCATTACATTTTCACTGAAAATCAAATAAAAATTGCAGTTAATACCAGAATTTTGTAGTTAATATAATCATATGCCTGTCTACAATAATCAAAAATATATTTTTTGAAGAAGGGGATATGGCTATATTAGCTAAAAAATTTAAAATTTAGCCCCATCACATTTTTATTGCAACAGGATTGAATCTTTGTGACAAAGTTGAATTTCTGGCACTTGACACTACAGTAAAATCCTGTTATAGTGGCCTCGCTTATAACGGAATATCGTCTATAACGGACGAGGTCCGCTGGTCCCGGCCGTGCGCCTTTAAGAACATGCAGAAAAAGCATCGGATTAGCTTACTCGCATATAACAGAATTTTGCTTATAACGGACACACAGCCGGAGCTTTAGATTTACAAACGCCAAACAGGGCATTCTGAAATGCTTAACGTGAAAAAGCTCAATGTGGTTTAATGTACCAAAACAGTGACGAAAAATCACCAAATTTCTCACGGACATATCTGGTCATAAAGACTTTAACCGGACAAAAAAATCAAAACCAAATGCAAGGAATATGTACTTAATCTTACGTTAAGCGTTTTCCTCTCCATTGACGCCCATTGCATAAAAAAGAAAGCATTTAAAAAAACAATAATAAATAAATGCAAATTTTTACTTTTTTAAATTATAATTTGCAGACACACTATTTGAATACAGGAACCCCTATGTAGGAAACCCCCTGGACTTGTGCCAAGCTCCAGTTGGTACCCAAATCGACGTCCATCCAATCGTCGTCCTCCTTTAAAATGGGGCCAATATGGGTCACCCATTTTGTACTTGTGTGCCACCCATATGTGCTTGCAAGTTGGGATACATTGTCTTAACACTCTATGTTGTAAATTGAACACAATAAGAGTTAATAAATATTAACACTGTATAAACAACACTCACTGCACACTGTAAAGTGTTAAAGGTAACACTGAATGGTGTGGATCCAAATAAACACCATGCAGTGCTAATTTAACACTGGCACATTTGCTGTGTAGGTTTAACCAGCTTCAATAACTTTACTCATTATTATTGCTGTTGCTACCGATTAGTAGTATTGGACATGTATACACTTGCTGCGTAAACTCGCATAGCGTCACTGTACCTTCCTCCTCCAGTTTCCTCCTCGGTTTCGCTGAATGTGCATTGTCTACATCAAGATTCACTGCATAGACGCACAGAACGTGCGCCTTATATTTAGAAAGTGCCCCAGTAAAATGAGTCTGGCCACGCCGATGTGTCTGATTTTTTGCACAATTTTTCACATTTCAGTTTGTTTTCCCCCATTGCAGACGTCACACAACTTCCACGCTGACTATATGTTGATTAATTACATGTGGGTTGACTAATCAGTTAAATGATTACAGACAAGACTATTAAATTAATATAATTTTAAAGGAACATAATTATTTGGACTGATTCATTGTTTTTGTAGTGATCATGAAGTCATCTCAGAGGAAATGAATTACTGCAACAAACTGGAATTATATCACCCCAATTTAAAAATCTAAGTACACTCAAAAGAACTGAGCTACTACTCCAAAATTTAATTTTTGAGTAAAGTCAACTTAGTCGAAATGAGTGAATCCAACTTACTTCTATTATTAAGAAGTACTGTTAGGTTTTACGACCCACCAACATCTCTTACTGCCCCCCCATTGAATGCAGTCTAGAACCGGGCCTGTTTTCGCTGTAGTTTTGTTCTGCTATATACTGGACATGCAGGCTCCACCTACAAGGTGCGTGGTGTGCTGGTGATATGCAGTGTAGATACGTAGTCTGGATTATTAATAGTCACGCATCTGGTCAGGTAAAGTTGTATTACTACATGTACAATATAATAATCTATACCACAAGTGTGTCTGCTGGGGTGTGGCATGAGTAAATGGTGTCCTGTAGTTGTGTTCTGAGCATACAGCAACTTTGGATATAACAGACTTCTTTGCCAGGTCCCTTGAAGTCCGTTATAATGGGATTTTACTGTAGTATATGATTCCAGTGTAGGCTTTGATGTGAACTGCCTGAAGTAATTTTTCATGATATTTTATGTTCAATATTGTCAGACATCACAATGACAATGTTTCTGTGTATCTGTAAGTGAATGATATGTACTGTATATGTAAGTTTGCATATGGTGTCTCAAAATGACTTTTAGTGAGAAAGAAATTCCTAATAATAATGGGGATTTCATGCTTGAGGTGGGAAAATTTACTTTCTCCAAGGGTTAGTTAGTTCTCTATTAGATGAAGCTATCAGAAATACAACTAGGCCTACTTGAGGTATTTGTTTCAAAAACTGTATAACCCAATTAAGTGCACCCGCGTCGGAGAGTCGTCCAGAAAAACGAGACTTCAGCAAGTACAGTAAATAACAGAAAGACTTTGCTAACTAGACATAGATTTTCGTTAAGATTATTTCTTAAAAGATCGCCTTCCAGGAAACATTGACCACCACATAATTGTATGGCTTTATAAATAAAAAAAAAAGTGTTGATGAGTAAATGATTCCGAATGAATACGGAATAGTAGCTTCGCGTCTTAGTTCACCCTAATTTAATCTTAAAATTTATTTTAATATTACAATTAACTCGTCCTACCTTTCAATATCATATAATCTTCGTCGCATCGTCGACAAGTATTCTGGTACCAGTAAGTTTCTAAATCAGTTGTACATCTGTTTGAGAAACTGGTACGTCTTGAGGTTGGTCTCACAACACTAACGACTAAGAAGATTAATAAAAACTCTTTTAAAGACATGTCTTGACTGATTACTGACTTAGTAGTATCTGCAAAACCCGACTAAACTTTAGTAGGTGGAGCCCGGAATAAAACATAAATTCCTGTCAGTTGCGGTTTCTGCACCACTGACGTAAAGGACAGCCCCTGTCACGGGAACGCGCAATTTAAGACATTCGCTTTAAATAGACAATCAGGCCTACGTACAGATATTGACTCAGAGGTTCTCAAAGTATTTCTGTCTCGCCCCCCTTTGGAAGTATCACACACACAGATATACAGATACAAATACCGGCTGCTTTGCACACCCCTAATATATATATATATTATTATATATATATTAGGGGTGTGCAAAGCAGCCGGTATTTGTATCTGTATTTGTATTTGTTGAGGGGGGAAAAGTATTTGTATTTGTATTTGTATTCGAGTAAAATTCAAAATAGGCGTAAAAATCCAGTTTTTTTGCGTTGCACTTCTAATTTACGTTATAGTGTAAGTATTCTTTAATTATATCCATTATAATAATTATGGATATGCAGTAGACAGAGTAACTAAAACGTACCATATAACTCCTACAAGTGCATACAATTCGACACAACTACACAAGCATTGTTTTAACCTTTTCAACCAAACGTTAACGTTACTCTGTCAACAGCCTATTGTCTAAATTACCGAGCTAACAGTGCTACGTAAACAGAGCGAACATGAGAGCACCTGACTGCAGACGTCAATAATGCAGCGTAATGGAATAATCTCCCGATCAAACTCCGCTTCCCGAAAGTTATAAACTGCCTCCGGAACCCAGTTAAGGTACAAAAATCTATTCAACAAAAATAGTGATACAGTTAAGTCTTTTTTCGCTCAGCCGAGCCTTCTCTGTTGCTGTGTGGAGCAGCCTGTGTCAATCACCTCTTTTACTCCCCCCCCCGCCCGACTCCTGAACTCACTCACTCACTCATCCGGGCATGCACTGCGGTCTCAAGAGGAAACGCAGCTTTTTCATATAAAGTTTTTCTTGTTCCCGAATACAAATATTTTTTAAAGTATTTGTTCGAAATAAGTATTCGTAAAAAACACATTATTTGTGCCTTTCCGAGTACCGTATTCGGGTTCGGCTCCACCCCTAATATATATATATGTATATGTGTGTGTGTGTGTGATACGTCCACGTTTTACTTCACGTTTGTTTCGATGTCCGAGAGAAAAAAAAAACAAAGACACTGTTTGCTCCCTCTCGAAAAACGTACATTCCGACTTTGCTTCCGCTCAGAGCATGTGAGCGGAACGGACAGATCGCGGAAGGTTTTTGGCTGGTGCGGGAGCGGGCATTGAGCGGCATATTTGAAAATAACAGGAGCATCCCTTTATCACTCGCTTTACAAGGTAATAAAACTCTTACATACATATATATAAATGAGTGTGCATGTGTGCAGACTTATCTCGAACTGTAAATTTCACGCCAGCTATAGCTGACCTAAGTTGTCTGACCAAAGGACAGTTATAAAACAAAGGCAATGCGTCTGTCGACGTGTCTGAATCAGAGCATGTGAGCGAGGAGCGGAGCTGGTGAAATTTGGTCAGAGCGCGGAGCGGTTTTGTAATTAAGGCTGGAGCGTATGGCAAGCCGTTTTAACATTTAATCAAGTCACACTCCTGGGTGCGTTTCTCGAAACCATCGTTGCTACCTACGTTAGCAACTTGCGTGGTTCAAACTATGTAAGTACGACGCAGGTGTGTCTCGAAACCATAGTTCAAACTACATAGGTAACGATACTGCGGACTTACGTGGTGCGATGTATCGTTGAACGACGCAGGTGTGTCTCGAAACCATAGTTCGAACGAACGTTCGCAAACACTGTCGTTAAGTTGTGTAGTTCGAACTACAGCTCAGGAGCTGTAGTTAGAAGCGTAGTTATATGTAAATTCGTCAGCGATGGTGGAAAATACAGTGCAATAAGGGTATAGTCACCGTGTAAGTAAGAAATTTAATAATCTTCAATACCTAATAAGAAATAATTTAGCTCTACGATCACATATAATCTGAAGTTGTCTGAAAATGTAGTTTGAAACGTAATTGTTGTGTGGGTCTCTGGTCATAAGTACGGTAACTGTCTGTAGTGAGCAACAGGGACAAATCTCAGACTGCAAAGCATTAATTAGCACAGGGGTGGCTAATTTCATCCAGAAAGAGCATGCAGCTTTTCACTGCAACTCCGTGCTTAGAGCAAGACGTAGAGGACCGATCGACTGAAGAGGTCGCACAACTGGGTTTGAGCAACTGATCGAACTGTTATTCCAAAAAAAACCTGCAAACACACCGGCCCTTTCTGAATAAGAATGCACACCCCTATAGCGGCATATGCAGTCAGTGTGTATTGCTTGGTGAAGGATGTTGTGTACCCTGTGGTCATTGTGCCATATGGTACACCTCGCAATATATGTATAAAATTTGGGGGGAAAAATTAAAATAAAAGAAAATACTAAAACCCAAATAATAATAATAATAGATCATGATAGAATGAAACATGGGGGAAGTAAATTATACAACAGGGTTTTTAATGGAAAAAAAAAATAAAATTGGGGAAACTAATGGGGAGGGAAAAATAGAAGGGCCAGTGGGAGAGAAGGGTAGGGCAGGGTGGGGTGGGGGGCATTAGGGGCCAAACATATTTTGGATCAGCTGCTGTCGTACTTGTAGGCCTGCAGGATGCAGTCCATCACCCTCGACATGGCCTTCATCAGCTGCCTCTGGCAATACCTCCTCATCGTCAGGCAGCTGTATGTTTGCTGTGACAGCTATGTTGTGCAGCAGTGCAGTCACCACCACCACAGCACAGCATTTCGAGGGGTGTAGTTGCAGGCCACCAGCAGATTTGCTTAGACACCGGAAACGCTGCTTCCACACCCCTATGGCCCTCTCCACCTCATCTACTAAGACACACAGCTCTGCAGCTGTAAATTGTGGCTTTCGTGCCATACTAACATTGGGATATAGGACCTCTTCCCACTGGCTTTAAGTAGTGTAGAGCACATAATTTCCCACCTGTGCCCAATTTCCTAATTTACTTAAGTATTCCTCTGGAGGTCACAGACAACCACAAAGTATGATGAAGGACAACTTTCATTATCCCTTGTACGTGTATACATGTGTGTATTTGTAGCCCTATGCAGACCATTGGGTGTTGTGCAGTTTCTTCATTACACACATAACTTTAGAGGGACAACAGTCGCCTTAGAAAAGAGTACTCCTTATTCACTGACAGCTGTCATTGCCATTATGGAAGAGCAGAATGACACTACAGCAGCCAGATACGAATCCATGCCTTTGTTCTCGGGAAATTACGTCTGTAATGTTTGGTTATTACACACACCTGTGTATTCCAGTCAGCCAGTATAACAATATTCTGTAAGCGACAACGTCGGAATAAAAGTTATTCTGTTTATCACTCCAAGGAGCGTCGCATTATTTTTCCGCGATTGCTAATTTTCATTTTATTGGCGTTATGTGACTGACAGAAATTGATGTCACAAATAAATATACATGTGTGTGTGTGTGTGTGTGATTATTATATATTTTACACAGTTCGCGAGTGTTTGTAAGCGACCGGCTGTGAAAGTGCGTTGTTAGTTGTTGCGCACGACTTGCCGTGAGTCTGACCAATCAGCGCTGGAACCATTGTGGTTTAAACTACGGTAGGTTAGCCGTGAGTCTGACCAATCAGCGCTGGAACCACTGTAGTTCCAACTACATAAGTCCTAACTAACTAAGTAACTAACGTGGTTCGGACAACTGTGGTACGACGGTTTCGAGAAACAGTCGTTGGTCGGATGTTGGTTAGTTTGAACTACCATAGTACGATGCATCGTTAATGCTAACTTTCGTCGTTGTTCGAGAAACGCACCCCCTATCCGTAATTACATTTTAGATATACATAATATCATTTCTCCTAGTCAAAATTATATTCGTACTAGTCACAATGGCAATTACAGATATCCACAATTGCATTCTTACTAGTAGAAAATGTATTTCAAGATATCTAAAACTTTATTTCTCCTAGTCACAATTCTATTTAAGATATTTTTAAATCTTTACAAAGTACAAGTGGCCGTTTTGACATGTAATCGCTAGAGTGGATATGGTATTGCAGATATCCGTAATTCAATTCTTCCTAGTCAAAAAGAGCATTTCAGATATCCACAATGACATTCTTCCTATCCACAATTGTCATTTCAGATATCCACAACGTCATTCTTCCTAGGAGAAATTACGTCACTTTTGCCATTCATGTCTATTGGGCTTTCAATTTCAGATATCCACAATTACATTTCAGATATCTAGAATTAACATTCTGGATATCCGAAATTGAATTCTTACTAGGAAAAACTCCCATTTCAGATATCTACAATCCAATTGTTACTAGTCATAATATTAATTTCAGATATCCGAAAGGATACCACCATTTTAGATATTCATAATGTCATTTCGAATATCCGAAATATATTGTGAATAGTAAAAATGTCATTACAGATGTCCACAATTCATATTATGACTATGACTAGTATTTCAGATATCTACAATTAAAATTACGCCTAGGAACAATGCAATTGCAGATATCTACAATTGTATTGTGGATATCTGTTGACGAGTAGATAGGACGCCGTTTTAACATAAAATGGGTCCATTGACTATCCACAATTAGCGTCACCTCGCTCCACTTTCGTATACCGGAGCTGTACCAGACCAGCTCACACCCTGTGTCTGAAGCATGACTGACCCAGAAATAAACAATTTCTACTTGAATGTGGATTTGACTGCTCATTTATTTTGATGCCAGGCTAAAGTTAAGGCTAAAACTTTCATTCTTGGAGACAGCGGTGAGCGATTTCCTTGGAGCGGGATTAAAATTGACCCGAGAGGGGGGCGATAATGAGCGAAGTGGCTGTGAGTGGGGCCACTGGGGGGAGCTGGACAAATGCGCGACAAATAACAACGCACTTTCACAGCCGGTCGCGTACAAACACTCGCGAACTGTGTAAAATATATAATAATCGCACACACACACATATATATTTATTTGTGACATCAATTTCTGTCAGTCACACAACGCCAATAAAATGAAAATTAGCAATCGCGGAAAAATAATGCGACGCTCCTTGGAGTGATAAACAGAATAACTTTTATTCCGACGTTGTCGCTTACAGAATATTGTTATACTGGCTGACTGGAATACACAGGTGTGTGTAATAACCAAACATTACAGACGACCTTTCCCGAGTACAAAGGCATGGATTCGTATCTGACCACTGTAGTGTCATTCTACTGTTCCATTATGGAAAGGGCCGGTGTGTTGGCATGTTTTTTTTTGGGATAACCGTTGGATCAGTTGCTCAAACCCAGTTGTGCGACCTCTTCAGTCGATCGGTCCTCTACGTTTTGCTCTAAGCACGGAGTTGCAGTGAAAAGCTGCATGCTCTTTCTGGATAAAATTAGCCACCCCTGTGCTAATTAATACTTTGCAGTCTGAGATTTGTCCCTATTGCTCACTACAGACAGTTACCGTACTTATGACCAGAGACCCACACAACAATTACGTTTCAAACTACATTTTCAGACACCTTCACATTATATGTGATCGTAGAGCTAAATTATTTCTTATTAGGTATTAAAGATTATTAAATTTCTTACTTACACGGTGACTATACCCTTATTAAACTGCATTTTCCACCATCGCTTACGAATTTACATATAACTACGCTTCGAACTACACAACTTAACGAGTGTTTGCGAACGTTCGTTCGAACTATGGTTTCGAGAAACACCTGCGTCGTTTAACGATGCATCGTACCACGTAAGTCCGCAGTATCGTTACCTATGTAGTTTGAACTATGGTTTCGAGAAACACCTGCGTCGTACTTACATAGTTTGAACCACGCAAGTTGCTAACGTAGGTAGCAACGATGGTTTCGAGAAACGCACCCCAGGTCCGTGAGCGATGAGTTCCACTTACATGCTCTGGTCAAAATTATGCATTTTGTGAATGAATGACCGTCCCATGCACTAACTGCGAACAGCTGACAGCCTCTCAACACGCCACTTGCGCTAGCTGTCTGTCTGTCAGCAGACCCTCTGGATGACCAAATCAAAAATGAAACTGGAGCAAATCTAGTAAACCCCGCTAATATTGATTTAATTGCACTGGAGTCTGTATTTGTGCTGAACAGTGCAGATGAGCTAAACCTATCATGCTGATCACTTTCTGTTCTGCTGCATTAACAGCAAAATCTATATATTCAGCAACAAAACAAAGAACGTTTTATATTTTACAGAATAAGAATAAGCTTTATTGCCAGGTATGTTAACACATACGAGGAATTTGTTATAGTGACAGAACTCTACAGTGCAACAGAATGACAGTGACAAGACAAGACACAGGTAATAAAAAGAGTTATATACAGATATACAAAATAGCATGCAAAATAGCAAAAGACATTCCAGTATGACCAGGTATGATGCGTTTGTATAGGTATGTTGATATGTGCAAATATGAAAAATAAATAAGTGTGTGTGTTAAATAAATTATTTATTTTAGCGTTGTGTGTACCACGTGTATTGTTAAGTGTTCATGACATTGTTAAGTGTTCATGACATGGACTGCCTGGGGGAAGAAACTGTTCCTGTGTCTGGTCGTTTTGGTGCTAAGTGCTCTGTAGCGTCGACCAGATGGCAGCAGATTAAAGAGGGAGTGTGCTGGGTGTGAGGGGTCCAGGGTAATTTTCTTAGCCCTTTTGCTCACTCTGGATAAGTACACATCTTGGAGAGTGGGGAGGGATGTTCCAATGATTCTCTCAGCAGTCCTGACTACCCTCTGCAGTCTTCTAAGGTCAGATTTGGTAGCTGAGCCAAACCAGACAGTTATAGAAGTGCAGAGGACGGATTCAATGATTGCGGTGTAGAACTGTATCAGCAACTCCTGTGGCAGGTTGAATTTCCTCAGCTGACGAAGGAAGTATAACCTCTGTTGGGCCTTTTTCACAATGGAGTCAATGTGAGTGTCCCACTTCAGGTCCTGGGAGATGATGGTCCCCAGGAACCTGAATGACTCTATTGTAGCCACAGTGCTGTCCATGATGGTGAGTGGGGGGAGAGCAGGGGCGTTCCTCCTGAAGTCCACGATCATCTCCACTGTTTTGAGCGTGTTGAGCCCCAGGTTGTTAAGACTGCACCAGGCAGCCAGCTTTTTAGCCTCCTGTCTATAAGCAGACTCATCACCGTCCTGAATGAGGCCGATGAGTGTAGTGTCGTCTGCAAATTTCAGAAGCTTGGCAGAGGGGTCTTTAGAGGTGCAGTCGTTGGTGTACAGGGAGAAGAGCAGTGGGGAGAGAACACAACCTTGAGGGGCGCCAGTGTTGCTCATACGGGTGATGGATGTGATTTTACCCATTCTCACTAGGTGTTGCCTATCTGTCAGAAAGCTGGTAATCCACTGACAGACAGAGCTAGGTACAGAGAGCTGGGTGAATTTGGGATGGAGGAGTGATGGGATGATAGTATTAAAGGCAGAGCTGAAGTCCACAAACAGGATCCTCACGTAAGTCCCTGGTTTGTCCAGATGTTGCAGTACATAATGTAGTCCCATATTGACTGCATCATCCACAGACCTGTTTGCTCTATAAGCAAACTGCAGGGGGTCCAGTAAGGGTCCAGTGAAGTCCATCAGATAATCCAACACCAGTCTTTCAAATGATTTCATTTGACATTCGCTTTAAATAGACAATCAGGCCTACGTACAGATATTGACTCAGAGGTTCTCAAACTATTTCTGTCTTGCCCCCCTTTGGAAGCAGTTGACCTTTCTCATAGATATATATGCGAACAGCTGACAGCCTCTCAACACGCCACTTGCGCTAGTTGTCTTTCAAATGATTTCATGACCATAGACGTTAGAGCTACAGGTCTGTAGTCATTAAGTCCAGTAATTTTGGGTTTCTTTGGGACAGGAATGATGGTGGAGCGTTTGAAGCAAGAGGGGACTTCACACAGCTCCAGTGATCTGTTGAAGATCTGAGTGAAGATGGGGGCCAGCTGGTCAGCACAGGTTTTCAGACAGGCTGGAGGCACACCATCTGGGCCTGGTGCCTTCCTTCTTTTGTTCTTCTTGAAGACCTGGCACACCTCGTCTTCACTGATCAATACAGCAGGAGTGGGGGAGAGGGGGGTTGCAGGAGGTGTGAATGGTGTTCTCTCAGGAGTTGGGGAGAGGGGGGATGCAGGAGGTGAGAATGGTGTTCTCTCAAACCTGCAATAGAACTCGTTCAGATCGTCTGCCAGTTGTTGATTCTCCACAGTGCTGGGGGATGGTGACTTGTAACTGGTGATGTCTTTCAAACCGTGCAAGTTATTAGCTTTCTATTAAAACGTAGGCTATGTAGTTATTAATTTATTTGTAATAAGGAATTTATAGAGAATTGTCATAGCAACAGTATGGATGGCATCAATAATTTAGCTGGCTTATATTTTTATATATTTTTACGTCGCACCGCCATTCTAGATATCTGAAATGGTAATAGGGAAACATACTGGTGGAAGACTTCAAGAATTCAATTTTGGATATCCAGAATGTGTTAATTCTGGATATCTGAAATGTAATTGTGGATATCTGAAATTGAAAGCCCAATAGACATGAATGGCAAAAGTGACGTAATTTCTCCTAGGAAGAATGACATTATGGATATCTGAAATGGCAATTGTGGATAGGAAGAATGTCATTGTGGATATCTGAAATGCTCTTTTTGACTACGAAGAATTGAATTACGGATATCTGCAATACATATCCAGTCTAGCGATTAAATGTTAAAACGGCTTGCCATAGGAGCGGTCTCTCTGTCTCGCTCCAATTTCGCTCCGACACCGCTCACACTAGGACTCTGAGGCGTGCCCAAATCTACCCAGAATTCATCTGTAGTTATCAAGACTGTTACACAAATTGGCCGAGATGGAATTCGAAAAGTATTTCACGAAGGAAACTGATAGATCATACAAGTGTACTATTCCTATCAAACGTATAGATGACAATAATTTAGAGCAAGAACAACAATGTGATGAAACTGTTTCAGTGAGTAAAGATTCACTTTGGAATCACTTTTCTCAAAAACATGAGTGTGCTACGCGAACAGGCGGAAGCCAGTTCCGAAGTTCGGAAGTTTTATATGGTTGTAGCATATCAAGTCTATAAAGTAAATAAAAGTATAAAAGCCTATAAAGTAAATATTGGTAATCAAATAAATTAGTTTTATCATTCAAAGTAGGTCTAATAGGATTTTGTAATTTCACGTAACGCTGTCAGTGAAATTTTATTTTATAGAGACGCAGCAGCAGCATCAACAGAAAAAAATTGAGGAATTTAAAACGTGGATGCTGTTGTGAATCGGGAGAAGGGCGAAAGAGCAGTGCGCAGTGAAGCAGAGTCCGGGAGCAAAAAATCCAAGGTAAAGGGATTTATTGAGGGCAGACGGACATACAGGGCACAGACTTCCACAAACGTCAATGACAGACCTGGGGAAACAGACTTGAACGCGGACTAAATACAGTGGTACCGCCGAACTCGAAATTAATCCGTTCAGAACTATGGATCGAATCCTAAAAAGTTCGGGTTCTGATCGAATTTTCCCCATAAGAAATAATGGAAAACCAATTAATTGGTTCCCGGCCCCAAAAAATTACACCTAAATATGTTTTTTTTAGCATTTAAACACAAAATTTACCGGATAAAACAAAACGAGCATATACCGTACTAAACACATCTAAGCACATTTATCAAAACAGTCATTTGTAAAGTAAGAAAATAAATGTATCCAAACCAGGGCCGGAGTGGGACTCCTTTTCAGCCCTGGAGTTTCAAGCCTTAGACCGGCCCACTTTAGTTCACGACTGGACTATATTAAAATAACGTCATTTCCAATTCAGTGCAAATACAGTAGCCTAAGTGTTGCTTCACAGTGAAGTTAACACAATGTTTAACAGTATCAAAATCTATTTTCTGTAAGAATTAGTGCTCATGAATATCCAAACCATGAAATGAAAAAATATCAAATAAATACAAATATATATTTAGCTATATGTATAAAATAAAGATTAAAATAAAATGTATTAAACTTTCTAATGACACTATCATGTCTTTTTCAAGGAAACAGCTGCTTTATAACTTCAAATATTTTTCATAAATATGAGAACATTAAAGGGTAAATCTCCAACACTATTCTTTAAAACATCACAATGTCCTTTTCTGCAATATCTGAATATATATTCTGTGCAAAATTGTTCACAGATATCCAGTCCTTAAACACAAATAAAGAATAAAACAAGTATTGCACTATTATCTGCAAGACTTTTTTTTAACCTGTGGTACAACAGCTTACCTGTGTTTTCCACATTGAGAGTCTCTTGCATGATACAACTGGGTCCTGGCTCTGCGTCTGACACTAAATGAAATTTTTTAAATATTATATATATTTATCACCACAAATTTCTCCTTTTTAGCTTTCTGATGAAGTTAAGTCAGATTTATTAATGTAGTAGATCATCTGATGTCATTAATTATCTCAGGGCATTTTTCATTGAGCAGGTGTAATATTCATTAATATTAATATTAATTATTCGAATTCTTATATTCACTCAATGACAATCCTACCTACCCATTCTAGTGTGTTGGGCTCATGACTTGTGCTTGGTAACGTTACGGGGCCTGGCTCTTCACTGTTAGCAGCAAACTGGACTAGAGGCTGCTGCTGCTGAAGAGCTACAGTACAAAAAAAAGTTCGATACATCAACATGAACGGTGGTTTGCAGACATCGTTGTTTTGCACTGCTCCTAACTAGCTTAACGTTAACTTACTGGCCGTTTCATCGTCTTCATGTGTTGTTGTACTCTCGCTGCCGCTGGTTTTAACGAAAAATGTACTCAGCTTAGTACATTTGGCCGCGTCAGTTTCTAGAGCTTTCTTTTTTTTTTAATTCTGGCCTTTTCAGCGCCACCTTTTCGCTTTTTATTATCCATTTTTCATCTCTCGTGTATCTCTTAACAACTGATTTTGATCTGTTGAGCAAAGTGCCGCTGTCGGGGAAGTCGAATGATAATTATGTCATCATTAACCTGCAGGCTGTATTCTGCTCATGGGGCTGCGAGAAAATAAATAAAAAGAGTGGAACTGCGGTAAAATGATGAATAAAAAGAGTGAGGCTATGGTTAAATAAATAAATAAATAAATAAACAAACAAACAAACAAATAAATAAATAAATAAAAAAGTGCGACTGCTATGACTGCAGGCAGCTATGGACACCGGCCCTTGCGGCCAAAAAACGGACCGGCCCACTGGGAATTCTCCCGGTCCTCCTGATTAGCCAATCCGGGCCTGATCCAAGCAATGTGTCCTACCCCGATCGTCCGCTCCTTCCGTGTGCCACGTTAACCCCCGTCTCCGCCGGGTCCGTGGATGAGAAGAGATTCACAGCTGACACGGGGAGAAGTTGCAAATCACCAGTTTATTCTCTGACAGATTGCAATACGGGAGCAGCCATCTTACATACATTCAGCATGTACAGGAGGAAGCTCTGCCATATGTATCAGCTGTATCCCTTTTAAAGCCCTTTGGGCATCTCCCCCCCTCTCTCGGTACCTTCCGACACTTGCTCTAGTTAGTTGGTTAGTACTTGTCCTTGTGGAAGGCTACAGATATGTAAGGGCCGCTGACGTTTTTCTGTCTGCTCCCCCTATCGGCCCCGATTAGGTAACCTTGCCCTGCTGGCGCCAGTCAGTTCTCGTTTCAGTTAACTGCATTTTTTAGAATGAACCCCCCCCCTTTCATCATGCCCTGCTTTAAGCTATATTCTCCTTTTCCTCTATTCATTGTATGTTCTTTATAATTCTATTGAATCCCACAATTACCCCTTTTGATCATGCTGATTATTAATATTTTGCCTTATTTATGAAATTTTGCATTCCCCCTTTTCATCTCCACTAGGAGATCACCCTATTGGCGGGGGAGGTGTAGTTCAAAGCTGTCCAGAGGACCTTTGCCCATCTCCGGCCCGACAGGCAGGAGAGGCATCATCTGTGCATAGGTGTCATCCCGCTTCTCTATTACGGTAGTAATGAGACGACTGACAGTGCGCGCAGGCAGGGAATATAACAACACCCGCAAGTAACTAAAATTGCAGCAAAAGTAGCAATGGATAATAAAAGCGAGCTCATTAAGCCTTTCCACTGTCCAAACACCGAGGTCAGCCAAGCATCCCAGATGTTATTGATCCCGGAGTGCCCATGCATCGTTTTGGAGAGGGTCCGGAGACCCTCGAGTGCCCTGGTCACTGAGCCGTCTGGTGCTGTGTTATTAGGAATGCAAGTACAGCATACCTCCCCGAACATAGCGCACACTCCCCTCTTTAGGTCTCCAAAGAGTTCCACACATAATCCTGTCCATCCAGCCTAGGAAGGAGGGTAAAAACCCTGAGCTTCAGGGAAATTCCACTCCTAGCCCACCACAGGCGCGGCCCCCCTTCGGGGTCCATGGCTGGCATGGCTCACAAACTACTAATCATTAATACTTTAAGCATTTTAAACATCACACATAACACACTTGTTTCCCCCAACATTCCCCTTTTTATCTTGATCTTCATCCTGGTCCTAGTGTTGTCTGGCGGTGGATGAGGTGCTTTTGTTCTTTCTGGTCGTTGGAGCAGGGGTGGACTACCCTGCTCTGGTTGTTCAGGTCAGGGGATTATTGTGCCCCTTCTGTTGAGACCTGAGTTGTGTCTAGTTCAGCCGAACTGACGCTCTGGGTTCCTTCCCTCAGGGCCTCCTGGATCTCTGCTGTGGTTCTCCCTGGGTCCTCCGCAGCCGCACACTGGCTCCAGTGAAACCACGTGTCGCCTTTGCCTTTCAGACGAATCGCATGTGACGTCCTCTCAGTGACGTGAAAGGGGCCAGTCCACCTGGGCTTTGACCACTTCCGTTTCATGACTTTCAGGAGGACCCACTCTGGTCTTGCCTCCTGGATCTGTTTAGAAAAATCTGCAACGAGACCTTGCAAACAATCATAATATGCCCTAGGATTTTGCTCCCCCTTCTCGTCGGGGGTCTAGGTTAACCCTTTCTGGGGTCCTGGGAACTGCCTACCTGTCTGGAGCTCAAAGGGGGTGAAACCGGTCCCCCTGTTTATGGAACACCTCACTGATATCATTGCCAGTGGTAAAGCGTCAACCCAATTAATTTTGGTCTGCGCGCAGATTTTTGCCAATTTTTGTTTTATTGTTTGGTTCATTCGCTCCAATTTTCCCTGGGACTGCGGATGATACACACTTCCGAACGCATGTCTCAATCCCAACACTTTCTCCACCGTCTGGAGGTCCTCGTTCTTAAAGTGGGACCCATTGTCTGACCGAATCCTGTTGGGAAACCCATGTTGTGGTATATACTGATTTCCCTGCGGGGGTCCCGTACCCTCCGCTCCTTAAAGTTCTACTTCTTCACACACGATGCCTGCACACAATCCCTAGACACAATGCATACACAATACATAGACATACCCAATATACACTCACCTAAAGGATTATTAGGAACACCTGTTCAATTTCTCATTAATGCAATTATCTAATCAACCAATCACATGGCAGTTGCTTCAATGCATTTAGGGGTGTGGTCCTGGTCAAGACAATCTCCTGAACTCCAAACTGAATGTCAGAATGGGAAAGAAAGGTGATTTAAGCAATTTTGAGCGTGGCATGGTTGTTGGTGCCAGATGGGCCGGTCTGAGTATTTCACAATCTGCTCAGTTACTGGGATTTTCACGCACAACCATTTCTAGGGTTTACAAAGAATGGTGTGCAAAAGGGAACAACATCCAGTATGCGGCAGTCCTGTGGGCGAAAATGCCTTGTTGATGCTAGAGGTCAGAGGAGAATGGGCCGACTGATTCAAGCTGATAGAAGAGCAACTTTGACTGAAATAACCACTCGTTACAACCGAGGTATGCAGCAAAGCATTTGTGAAGCCACAACACGCACAACCTTGAGGCGGATGGGCTACAACAGCAGAAGACCCCACCGGGTACCACTCATCTCCACTACAAATAGGAAAAAGAGGCTACAATTTGCACGAGCTCACCAAAATTGGACAGTTGAAGACTGGAAAAATGTTGCCTGGTCTGATGAGTCTCGATTTCTGTTGAGACATTCAAATGGTAGAGTCAGAATTTGGCGTAAACAGAATGAGAACATGGATCCATCATGCCTTGTTACCACTGTGCAGGCTGGTGGTGGTGGTGTAATCGCGGGGGGGATATTTTCTTGGCACACTTTAGGCCCCTTAGTGCCAATTGGGCATCGTTTAAATGCCACGGCCTACCTGAGCATTGTTTCTGACCATGTCCGTCCCTTTATGACCACCATATACCCATCCTCTGATGGCTACTTCCAGCAGGATAATGCACCATGTCACAAAGCTCGAATCATTTCAAATTAGTTTCTTGAACATGACAATGAGTTCACTGTACTAAAATGGCCCCCACAGTCACCAGATCTCAACCCAATAGAGCATCTTTGGGATGTGGTGGAACGGGAGCTTCGTACCCTGGATGTGCATCCCACAAATCTCCATCAACTGCAAGATGCTATCCTATCAATATGGGCCAACATTTCTAAAGAATGCTTTCAGCACCTTGTTGAATCAATGCCACGTAGAATTAAGGCAGTTCTGAAGGCGAAAGGGGGTCAAACACTGTATTAGTATGGTGTTCCTAATAATCCTTTAGGTGAGTGTATAAACACAGTGTGTGCAACCTCTCCTCCGTCTTAATTTACCGACGGGCCACTGGACACTTCAAACTGCTCAATTTGACATATCCAATGTGCAGATTTTCCTCAGAATAAACGCAAGACAGCTGATAAGATGGGAATTGACACGGGGTTAACGAGGAGGGCGTGGCACACACGAGGACTGGAGGCGCAGGTCATGACAGATGCTTAGCCTGTATATTCTTTAGCCTATTAAGCCCACTGATTCCTTTATTTTTAAAAGGAATCCATTTTTGTGTGGAATGCCATTTCCAAACCTGTCCGTTGTTGCCTATAGGCCTATGTTGTTTAAAAATAAATATTTTCTGTTCTGAGTGGCAATGCTGCCGTTGCTCATATTTCGGTTTAAGGTGACATTTGTTAGGCATACAGATTATGTGTCCCTCTTTTAAATTGGAGCGAGCGTGGAGCGATTTGACTGGAGCGGGAGGAAATTTTAGTGGAGCGAGGAGCGATGTTGGGCGGAACGGCTTAGTGCGAATTAGAGCGGAGGAGCGGGCGGAGCTAATAGCCTCGCGAGCGAGGAGCGCTCGCGCGGAAGTTCTCTGCGCTCCACTCCGCTCCCATGCTCTGGTCTGAATAATTAAACTTAAAAAAAAAACAAAACAAAAAAACTAACAGCTCGTTGCGTGCATATTGTGAAGATAAATTGGGCGATTATTGTGAAATAGGGATACCTGCCTAAATGGGACAGTTAAACTTTGCAGTTATATGTTTATTATTACACGTGTAGCAGGGTGGACTTTTGTGGTAGAATTGATTATTTCCGGTAGGGGCGTGTATTTTACATACCTTGCCGTTATAAAAAGGCAAGTGGATAGCACACCTATGGTGCGGTGCCGTCATTGGCATTTCCTGATCCGGTAACCCCCTCCCGGACTGCAGTGGCTTGGTGGCACGCTGGCTGTGTGTTACCTTTATTGTGTGTCTTGGCGGTAGGTGGCTGTTTTATTAGCGCTAATACTCTGCTGGGTTTTAATGACTAACAGTCATTTTATATTGCAGTATCGGGAAGCGAGAACAAGTGCGCTTTGTGGGTGCAATTGCGTTGCAGCTCCAGGTATGATTGTGAGTTAGTTTGGTGGCGGGGCTTATAGGTACTTGTTGGTGTCCAATTGAGGTGTTTTTATTTTACTTAAGGTTGTCAGGATTATGGTCTCAATTTGTCATCTGTTCCGGTGTACGTCTCCAAGTAGGTTTTTTTTTTTTTTTAGATGGTTTTCTTTTTGCAGTAATTGTTGTTTGTTGTTGCAGGCAATGTAAAAGTTTGGGCCTGCACTGTCGCTGCTGTTTTGCCTACGTCTGTTTTGTTCCGTGTTCTGGGGGGTATTCCAGAAAGCTTGGTTAACTTACCATTTGGTAAATCTTAACCTCTGGGTTGATATACCCCAAACCCGCATACCATGAGTATGTCGGTTCCAAAACACCTGAGAAGAGTAAGTTCAATCAACCTCCTATTGCTTACCTAGAGTTAATGCGCGTGCACCGTGCATACATAAAGACGTTTTCAATTGATCGCCGATTTCACGAGTCAGAATGGAAAATCAAAGTGAAAAAAAGAGAGCGGCATGCTTCACAGAGGCGGAGTTGGAAGTTTTAATGCACGCATACGAGGAATTCAAGCCAATAATAATGAAAAAAGCAATACGGCTGCATCGGCTAAAGAAAGAGTTGGCTTGGCAAAAAATAAAGGACAGAGTAAATGCGTGTGTATTAAATTGCAAATTTGACATCGCCTCCCCTTTTATTATAATGCAAAATAATTAAACACATAACCCTTCCGCATCCTTTCTACTGTTAAATCACTATGAAAGCATTTACTTTTCCTGCCATTCATTTCTTTAGGTTAAAATAACAATGTGTATCGACTAGGAATATATGGTTTCTTATTTAATAAGGTGTAATCCTTCTGGAGACAGAAGAACTTTGAGCCAAGTCAAAATGAAACACAAAAACATTCTGCAAAAAGGTAATTGATTACACGATCACTTAACTATTTATTAAACACGATTTAGTATATTCTTTCTGTCATGTAGCTAATAGAAAAAAGGCTGAAGCCCGTCTAACTGGCGGGAGCCCACCTCCCCTCACCCCATCTGAGGGCAACCAGTGGTAACCAGCATTGTACTGTCCTGTAATGATTACCTATAGTTAGTGGAAAAAAGTAATGAGTTTGATGATTTTAACAAGGCAAAAAATTAAGGATACAAAATCAAGTTACCTGCACATTGATACTATGAATAGATTTCCTCCGCTATCTCGCTGTACTTGTATAGTGACAATAAAGACATCTATCTATCTATTAACATAGTCTCCCTCATTTATTGAAGGAGCTTTAATAGGTGCCATCAATGCACCCAATTATGAATGAATGCCTTTTATTGTCACTATACATGTATTACATGTATTCCAAATTACATTTGGAAACCCTGAAATACAAAGTCATATAGGGAAGTATCAAGTGTGTGTGTGTGCAGGATGAATACATGTAGGCTATAGATATAAATAGTATGACTATATATTAAATATGCATCATAGATTTTACTACAAAGGACAAACTTACCACTCTGTGGAATTCCTCTTTAATAACACGCAGAGCTTTATGGACAGGGAACTGTATAAACGTGTGTAAGAAGCGTTAAGTACCAGACATACTGTGCGAACGGCTCTACACACAGTTGCCTTTCCTATATGCTCTGCGTCGCCCATATTGTACAAAAAATGCCCTGACGCAAAAAACCGAAGTGCTATGCACAGAATGTTTTCTGTGCTAAGCGCAGACCCGCGGTTTGGGTTTGTGACATTTGCAATATGCGGTTTCAAGAGATGTTAAGTAAATGAACGATTCTTTTGAAAACTGATAACGCTTTTTCAAATAATCATTAGGAAATGACAAGACATATCAATACGCGGTCTTATAACTCTCTCCCGGCGAAAAAAACCTTGTATAATTTATGCCTCCACGTTCACAGGATCGTCATCAAAAGGGCACGCCATGCTCAGTAACCTTCTGCAACAAACTTACCCTGGAACATAACCTGCTCAGTAGCAGGTTATCTTCAGAGAGTAAGCTGCTATGGTTACGTACATACCCAGAAAGTTAACCTCCGTTTTTGGAACCGAAAGTTGAGGTTATCCACTAACTTACCCTTAAACTTACCCGGGTATGTCACATAACCTGCTTTCTGGAATACCCCCCTGTTCATTTTGGGTTTTCTTGGCTATTCAACGCCGCCCGACAACTGATTGAACGCTCCTGATCGTGGGAGTCTTGGGACGCGTCAAGGATCATCGCGTCGTTTCCTGGTTCCTGGAGCAGTTAATTTACCTAGGATTGTGGTTTAACAGACGCTGGGGCTGCCCTTCCTGTTGGGGACTGCTACAGGGAAATTATTGTTGTTCGTTGTTTTCTTGTCCACTGATTTTTAGTATAATACCACGCCGATTCGTGGTTACTGTTTTATATACATTTCTTTTCCGTTTGTGGTATACCAGTGGCCGTCGTTGGTTGACCGGCTGGGGAACAGAATTGATTGGTCTGGGGTGGTGGTCATACGTTCACCGTGTGCTGTATAATTGTGTGGTGGAGCACGTGTGTGTGTTTGTGTGCGTGTGGTAGTGGACTTAATTCCCCCTTTAGATCAACTTTATGGAATAGCTGTTTCTTGCTGGTTAGTCTGCGAATAGCCGGAGTCTGGTCGCTGGTTCTTTTCTCTTTCCCCCCCCCCCCTTTGGGATTGCTGATATTAAAGTGTTTTATTTCCAATAAATGGTTATTTGTATAAAACACGTCTCCAGCTCCACTCAGTAAGACGAACCTGTGTGCTCTTAATTTAGAGTAATATTTCCTGGGGTGAAATTCCCCAGGTGGCGTAGTCGTGTACCGGTATTACTACCCGCTTGCCGCCACACACGGCTCTCTGGAATGCTTGATTCTGATTGGTCAGTTGAGACATTTGCAGGTTTGTTCTTTTCAAATAACCGCTCCAAAGTAAACGCATAGCTATGGAAGCCCGTTTCCGCCAGGTAGTAAAAAAATATAAGCCACGGAATCTCGCAATTGCGACTTAGTAAGTCGCAATTGCGACTTTATATCTCGCAATTGCGACTTTATATCTCGCAATTGCGACTTTATATCTTCAATTAAAAGGACCTGGATTTCACTTAAGCATCGGTGTCATTTTAATGACAGAATCGTGTTGTCCAGTACACATACAACGATGCCCACCGATTATTTTTGCGCTTCAAACCATTTCATGATTTGTGCAAAATCGTGTTAATAGCTAATATTATAGGTGCTGTCAGCTGTAATGACATGGTGGTTTAGCATTTTGGGCTCATGGCGACTGATGCACACCCCTTTGTTTCCCAGATTGCTTTACGTACAAATCTTAATTAATTTCTGAATGTTTGAATGTATCCGTATAATGTGCAATGGGACGTACAATACATGAATGGGTTAATAACTTTAAAACTAGACAAGACAGGCACTTCTAGTGAAGTGTGCTTTGATCAGTGGACTACAGGGAACAATGCACACCCCTTGGATTTTCAGAATAACTTTCTCTCTATCAGTTATTAATTATATATTGTATCCATATTACATGGCATAGGGGTAATGCACTAAAGGGTTAATTGCTCTGAAACAAAATGAGACAGTCATGTCCTATGAAGTGTGCCTTGATCAGTGGAGTCAGGGGGCAATGCACACCCCTTGGATTTTCAAGATCACTTTCTGTCTAACAGTTTAATTATTACATCATATCCATATTACATGCCATTGCTTCATTTCATACATATTGACAGTTAATTGATAACACAAATTAATCCATAAGTAAGTTGTAAAGTGTGATTTAGGCAGTGCACCGTGGGACAAAGTAAATGTATCACAGCTGAATTGCTTGATTACGTGTTTCGTAATCGGTGTGCATCGTTGTCTGTGTACTGGACAACACGATTCTGTCATTAAAAACGCCCCACCTTATTCCCGTGAAAAGTTATTAAAGCTAGAAACTTGTTTCGAGATACTAAGTCGCAATTGCGAGATATAAAGTCAGAATTCTGACTTACTAAGTCGCAATTGCGAGATATAAAGTCGGAATTGCGAGATATAAAGTCGGAATTGTGACTTACTAAGTCGCAATTGCGAGATATGAAGTCAGAATTCTGATTTACTAAGTCGCAATTGCGAGATATAAAGTCGGAATTGCGAGATATAAAGTCGGAATTGTGACTTACTAAGTCGCAATTGCGAGATAAAAAGTCGGAATTCTGACTTACTAAGTCGCAATAGCGAGATATAAAGTCAGAATTCTGACTTACTAAGTCGCAATTGCGAGATTCCGTGGCTTATATTTTTTTTACCACCTGGCGGAAACGGGCTTCCATACATAGCCGGTACTACTTGTATGTTTAAAATACTGGACTCTGACCACCGCTGACAGACAGAAATGGAGCAGTATACTCTCATCAAATCCTGACAACAGCTTGGCAAGCAGTAAGTGTTCGTATTAAACATAATATTTATCATAAAATTCAATCACCAACATAGTTTAATGATAAGTGTGATTTTAGGTGCAGTAAACAAGTCCATAGAGAACTTTCGCTGACTCTACCAAAAACATCAACTTCAACATCCCCGCTGGGACCACATTTACAATGTCACAGTTCACAATTAATGGAAATGTGCAATTTAATACTTGTAAGTAAATAAAATACATATGTTATTATATAATCATATGTAGATGTTATAAATTGTCTTACTAACATTTGAATGTTAGTCACGTGGTACTATATCATTTCTCGGAAGGATAAAATTGTATATTTAAAACATATGCCAATAAAATGTTTCAAATTCATATTCATGTCCAGTTTTTTTCCTTATGTGGCAAGTAGCCGTGTAATAAGCAGGATAATGTACAGGCAGCCGGTAGTTATCGCGAAATAAGCCCCTTCAGTGTGATGCAAGACCCTCCGCTTCGCGTCGGGTCCTGATCACACTGTCGGGGCTTATTTCTGCGGTAACTACCGGCTGCCTGTACATTATCCCTTACGTAACGCTTTATTCTCTTCTATATAGTGTTCAATGGGCATGAATTTATTTAGAATGGTATCAAGTCGGGATTCAAGACATTGAGATTTTGTCAGAAAGCAAATTTACAAAAAGTGTCACATTTTAACAATACACACCCTATGTAAAATAAATTTATCAAATGTATAACATCGTAACAATCATAATGAAGCAAATGCCATCTAAATCTTGTGTTCCGCACGCCCGAGTTCTCATAATAAATGCATGCGCATTATACGGCAAGCCAGTCTGCCAGGAAATGGACCCCCTGCCTATGGCCCATTAGGAAAGATTCACACGGATGAATGTTATTGCACGGATCAGCAGCACTCCTATAACTATTTTGTAATATTTGATGCTGGGACCAGAAACTCCTGGCAGACTGGCTTGTTTTTAAAAGCACTCCCCCAAACAAATAAAATTCGGCATCAAATACTTAGGACTGATGCTCATAATATCTAGCACTGGCCCCCGGGATGGTTTTATATAGCCTGTTTTTACTCGTATGTCGACCTCCTGTTTCCATGGTGAATTAAAAAAGTGTGCAAGATTTACAGTTAATTGAATCAATAATGCATAATTTCCAATTCACTTGCTGGAGCTGGAACTGAAATTGGAATTTCTACTTGCTCTAGGATCACAGAATTGGAATTGAATTGGAAATGCAGAAAGCATAATTGAATTAAACTTAATTCCAGTGCATTTTGGAGCAGGTGGCAGTCAAAGGCAGGGGCTGTAGTTACCAATTGTTGCCTACCAAAACTTACTTTAGAAAATTGGAATGTAATCTCTCTGGTGGAAAAAGAGCCTGAGTTGGTGAAAGAGGTAAAAAAGTACATCTAGATATAACCAAGCTCACCGTAATGCACAGCTGGGGCTCTGGAATCAAACTCCTGGAGAGGTGCTGATTCAATTCCACTTTGGAGTTTCTCTGGGTGAGAGGCATTGGGCAGGTGTGGGTCTACTCAATGCCCCCTGTTTCAACACTAGTATGCTGGAGTTTCCTCTGGTGAATATGAGGGTCATCTCCCTTTAACTTCAAGTCAGGGGATGGTCTCAAACTGTTGTCTGTGCTTATGCACCAAACAACTGTTCAGAGTATTTGGCCTTCTTTTTAGACCCATTTCCAGACTTTCTCAGTCAACCATTCTTTAGATCCACTAGCTATTTTTATTATCATTCTGGTCATAGAGGGTAGAAGATTTTATCTTTATTTTTAATTGTGTGGTGTTATCTTTATTATATTTAGGGTATTTACATTTTTTTGGCATTCCAATGTTTGAATATTCTTAAGAATTAAGAGTTCATTGCTCTTTGAAAGGGTATACTTGCATTATTATGCTAATATATTATAATTCTATCAGTAGCATAAAATGGTCTTAAATTGACAATAATAATGTTTACCATAGTTATTTCTGGGCCAATATATTGTCTAACAAAAGTAGTTATTGTGACAGGCTTAATCCCACTAACATGTCTTCCCTGGTGGAAGTAGAGTTGTAGATCTTGGAGAAAGACTTGCCCATCACTGGGGCTGAGGTCACTGAGGTAGCTAAAAAAACTCCATGGTGGTTTGTCACTGGGGGTGGATGAGACTCACCCTGACTTCTTGTAGGCTCTGAATGTCGTTGGGCTGTGTTAGCTGACAGCCCTGTGCAATATTGATGGAGGTTGGGGACAGGGTCTCTGGACTGGCAGAGTGGAGGGGTATTTTACAACTTCCTGGGGATCACGCTCCTCCTTGGGAAGGTCTTTGCCGGGGTACTGGAGAGGAGGGTCCATCTGTTGGTCAGAAAAGCAATGTGGATTCTGTTCTGGATGTGGAATTCTGGGTATGATATTAAACTGCATCCAGAATCTGCAAGCGGTCCTCCAACTTGCAGGGAAAATTTTGGGGGTTGGTGGCGGGATTGGTACTCTGTGAGGAAACACAAAAGATAGATGCTGGCACAGATCAGCAAGGTAAGCAGAAGTTGGTACACGAGGAAACAGGCACGGGAATGAGCACTCAAACTCAGGAAGAACCATGGAGATCTTGCAACAAGTTAGTGAGCCAGACCTCCAGATATACAGCTAACACATAGAAGATAGGGAACAGCTGAGAGAGGCGTGGTTCCAAGGAGGGGCCACTGGGGTGATCATGGAAAAGAAGTATTTTCCCGGTCAGGCATGTCTTGACGAAGGGACCGCCTTGAGGGGAGCAGCGGAGGTGGGGGATGTCTAGGGTGATCCATGACATACTCCAGCCACAGACAGCACCAACAAAACAGGCATGACACCTTTCTGCTCTCCGCCTAAGTAGCTTTGCTGCAGCCGCTCACAGGAAGGCTGCACATATCTGTAGGTGTAGGTGGCTACACCTATTTTTGGTCTGGTCGCACTGATGAGTTTGCATGCAGTTTATGTGAGGAACTTGCAGATTTGGGTGCCGATGCTAATGTGATGTGGGGGACCTAGAAGAAGATCTAGAAGGTTGCTGATAGTTGTGTTGGTGTTGCTGGTGTTCCCAGAAGGAGGTGCTTCATCTCAAAGGGCACCCTGGATATTATCAAGAGGAGTTGCAGCCTATGACTTGGTGGCAACTCCAGTCTGCCCTGAAAACTGAGTAGGACAGCTGTGAGGGCTCTGAGGGCTGATAAGGAGATGTTTGTTAGACGAATCTGTGAGCAGGTGACACGCCATCTGTGGTCTAGTGACCCATGTCCTGTTTACAGAAGAATCGAAGCATTACGTACATCTGAATCTGTTCCTTGGAGACTTGGAGTGAGGGCAGGTGATGGAATGGTCCTTACTGATGACACAGCAGTTGTGACCCTCTGGGCCAGCTACTTTGAATAGTTGATTAAAGCTGCTCCATTCAACGAGTGTCTAGGGCACTCCTTGGGTGTCTTGTCTCAGTGTATGCTCCGACCACGGTGAGTGATGTCTCATTGAGGAAGACATTTTACTAACAACTTTGCTCGGTGGTTGAAGGGTGCCCAAGAGGTGATACTCCTCTGGTCATGGGTGACTTCACTGTGACCACTGGCACTGACAGGGCTGGCTATGAGGATTGTGCTTGTCCCCATGGATCTGGAGACTGGGGTGAAAGTGGCTCCATGTTCCTTGACTTTGCAAAAGGTCAGGGGCTGCGGGTTGCTGGATCCTGGTTCCCACGCCCTGAGCCGCATCATTGGACTTGGTACTCCAGTATTGGTGGTGCCACGAAGGAAATCGATCAAATCCTCGTGGGCAGACGCTGGAGGTTCCTGCAGAACTGCATGGTCTATAGAAGTGCCCAGGTTGTGAATTCTGACCACAGATTTGTTGTTGCTACTCAGACTCCAAGAACAAGCTGTTTCTGATGAATTTGCACGCAGCTTGTGTGAGGAGACCATCTGTGATAAGACCCTGAAGGTTTCCGAGGGCTGTTTTGGTGTTGGCAGTGTTCCCAGAAGGTGTTTTGTCTCGCAGGGCACCCTGGATATTATCGAGAGGAGTTGCAGCGCACAACTTGGTGGCAACTACAATCTATAAACGGGAACTGAGATGGATGGCTGTGAGACCTCTGAGGGCAGATAAGGAGGTGTTTCTTAGATGAATTTGTGAGCAGGTGACATGCCATCTGTGGTCGAGTGACCCATGTCCTGCTTACAGAGAAATCAAAGCGTTATGCACATCTTGATCTGTTCCTCAGAGACTTGCAGTCAGGGCGGGTGATGGGACGACCCTTACGAAAGACACAGCAGTTGTGACCCGCTGGGCCGGCTACTTTAAGCAGTTGTTTAAAGCTGACCCTCCGGCTAGGGTGTTGGACATCTCTGGGTCCACAGTTCTCGAAGCTGATCCTCCAATCATCTGTGAAACATCTCATCTCACTGAGATTACATGGGTGGTGAACCATCTGGGGGTAGGGAAGGCCGCAAGCTTCTAGGTTATGCTGGGTGAACTTCTCCAGGCTGGTGTTAAGGCTGTCCTCCTGCCATTGGAGGCAAGCTTTGTTAACATTTAGAAGACATCCCAACTGACTGGAAAACAGGACTTGTCCCTATCTGGAAAGGGAAGGGTGATTGTTTTTCCACTGGCATAAAAACTGATACTGGTACTGAATAACATCACAATGTGAGGCGGGGTATTTTTTACTGAATTTGAAAAATTGCTGTAGTATATAATACGGCTGGACGAAGTGTAATATTAATATCAAACATCACATGTTATGCACATGCAATTCTCACATCGCTAGTCATCTTTATTAAGATCATGTTTATTAATTCCTGTCACTTCCCGATCCATACAGCCAACCCAATCCATTTGTTCTGTATCTGGTTTATCTATATTGTACACGTATGCATGTGTGTGTCGCTGCCCAGTTTGAACCAGCTGGATGCGTGGTTCCATATCTAGAAAGGGAAGGGTGATTGCCTGGATTGTGTTTCGTCATTTGGTGGGTGCAGTAATGCACTGCATCAGTGCATATTCTCCAATCTGACCTGACCTGACCTGTGGAATCCTGGACCAGTTTTTTTTTACCCTCACAAGGATACTGGTGGGTTCATGGGAATTTGCCCAACCAGTCTACATGTGTTTTGTGGACTTGGAAAAGGCATACGACTGTGTCCCTTGGGTCCTGTGGGGGTGCAGGGCTCACTGTTGCAACCAATTTGGTTCTTGTACAACCTGAGTGAGAGTTTGCTTCACATTGCCAGTAAGTCAGACTCATTAAAGGGAGAGCTGAGCCAGAAGACAAAGCTATCTACTTACTGTACAATCTACATTCTTACCCTTACCTATGACCACAAGCTTTGGGCAGTGACTGAAAGAATGAGATTGTGGCTACAAGCAGCAGAAATTAAATTTCTTTCAGGGTATCTGGGCTCAGCCTTTGTGATCAGACATTTGGGATGAGTTCAAAGTAGAGCCACTGCTGCTCCACATCGACAGGAGCCAGCTGAGGTGGTTTGGGCATGTGTAGGACACCTCCTTGAGGAGGTTCTATGGGCATGTCCCATTATATCTCAAACCCTACAAATACTTGGCCATTCCTGCCTCATCCGCACCAGCACAACACATTTTCAGTGTCACAAGCAAGAAATTTAGGTCTGATAAATATAATCTTAGCCATGTGAAATTTGAAGTAATGACGATTTCATGTAATAAAGCTGAAAAGATTATATTAGATTAGATTAGATTCCATTATTCTCATTGTACAGAGTACAATGAAATTTTTGCAGCAGTCTAAATGGTGCATTCACACATAACAAATAATTAAAAATGTAAAGTGAGGTACAACTAGAGTGCTGTATGCAAGAAAAATGGAAATATGAACAATTGTGGTATCTTATCACATACAAGGTGTCATGGACCCGGGTTTGGCACGGGAACATGGCATGACACAGGCACAAAAAGGTGGACAACCCTCTGGCGGCTCCAAGAACAAAAACAGGGTTTATTAAACAAAACAGAAAACACTGCGGACACAGCAAAATCAAAGGACCACGAGGGGTCAAAAACTAAAGGGGATTAACAAAGACTAAATAACAAAAACCAAATACACATCTAACACTGAGAATATCAAAACCATCTAACATCACAACCATCAAACAACAACGAACACAATCATCTCAATACAATCAAACACGATCAACGAACCACTAGGGAACAGAAGCAGGGACTTAAATACAGAAACCAAACTGGGTAATAAGACTAACATAGGACAGGTGAGACTAATTAACAGAGATCAGGAAAACAAGGCACAGATGAAACTAATAAACTCAAAGGAACAAAACAGGGAAACTAAGAACTAACCAAGGAAACAGCAACCACCACTAGGGAATTACAAACAGGTAAAGACACAAGCAGGGGCACAAGGATTAAAACAAAAACCAACTACAAAATCAGACACAAGAACCAGAGAAACTCAAATGAAACACTAGGGAGCAAAATACAAAAACAGAGGCGGTGGGATTCAAACACAAGACAGAAGGATTCACAGACAACAGGATGCTCAATGTGTTGAGCCATGAGGCTGACAGAAAATACAGGAAACACAAAGACTAACATGAAGGACGGGATGACCAGCAATGCCTGCTGGCCAAACGGGGAAGGGACACAGAGTGGAACAACGGGGGCTGACCCTGACACAAGGTGCAGTAAATTTAATCACCAGTGCATTTTATATATATAAGGTGCAGCTGGATGTAAACATTTGCAATATTGTTTTAAAGTGACTATAGTGATAAAATTGACATATGAATACTGTTGGACACTGGACATCACACAAGACATAACATAATAACCATAATAGCAAAAAAGTATGGGCATAAATTACCACAGATAGTTGAGCTATTGCACCGAGGTTGCTATAGACCCATATGTCAGCTGTTTGTCTGTGATGTGATGGACCTGAAAAGTATTTACTCAATAAAAGGATTTTAGTAAACTAATAAAAATATCTCATTATTTGAAGTTGGTTGGTGGTGTGTGGTTTAATGGGTTAGGATGCTGTGACTGTGATTGGAACATCACTGATTTAAACACCAGTGTCAGTAGAATTATTTCACTTATGGGCCTATGACAAGGCCCTTAACTCGCCAGATGCTCTAGGGATTGGATGATCCTGCTTCCTAAAAAACAGTTATGCTGTTTTGGATAAAAGCATCTGATAAATAAATTAAAAGTAAGGCTTGAGGCATCTTGATCATGTATTACAAAAGCAAGGAAGACAATACACACTTCCTCCACGTAATGTAGTTAATGTACTTATTACAAATATTTCTGTTTAAGTAACCCTTTCCTGGTATAAATATTATATTGAAATCTTCATCATGGCATGGATTTCTACAGGTGCTTGTACAACAGTAATGCCTCATTCATCAATAATTTCAAGTTCTTGTATTTATTTAATTTTCTGGGGGAGGGTATTTCCAGCCTGCCTCAGTTTGTGTGTGTGTGTGTAATTTTTATTAACTTGTATAAACTATTTATTTACCTGAAAGGGACATTAACATTTTATTACACTTAGAAATTGAAATATAAAAATGTTCACAAAACATTAATTTACACAGATTTTTTTAATTCAGTTTAACTTTGTGAATTTCAAATTCAGTTCCAATTCTGCTTCTTCTAGTTTTTCCCCAATTCCAATCCCATTTCTTTATCTGAATTGGAATTGATGTATTCATTAATGAATGGCCCACAACCCACTTGGGCAAGATACTCCAAAATTGGTATACTTCATTACAAAGGCGTAACTTTGGCTGGAACACTGGGGGGGGGTTGAGGTCTCCACCCATTATGGGGGAAACATGATTATTGGGGGGGTTGTATTAGCTGGTTTTGATTTATTGGGGGGGGGCTACACCCCCATCCCCCCATAATTTACGCCCATGCTTCATGATGATCATTGCTGGCTTTATAATCTTGGAAAGAGGTATCTGCTTTGTCTTGCTCAGCACACTGTGACTATAATCCTCACCAAAAGTGATCTAAAAAGGGATGGATGAACCAAAGTGTAATTTCCTGGTGTGGTAATTACCTTTGGCAGAACAAAATGTTAAATATTTTTTCTTTCTGAATGTTTCTTGTAAATATTTATTAGATTTTTAGGCTGAGAGGAATTTTCCACTGAGAGGAATTTCTTCTTTATTTTATTTAAGGACTGGTGTCTTCATCTGTTATGTGGTATGCTTTCATATGGCTCTTTTCTGTTGGCCTTCTCCTCAGGGTGCATCACACACTTTGTTGTCGCTGATAGGGACATCCTTATATTTCTTCAGGATGTGTTAGTCACAAGGTGGATGCCAAAACTAGAGACCAAGGCACATCTAGTGCAACCTCAGAAAACCCAGTACAGTTCCATCTCACACTTTGCTAACAGTGACATGGGGACCCACATGCACCTTCAGAAATTAGCATTGGCTTAAGTTTTCTTATTAAATAGCGACACACGGTGGTCACAGACGATAAGTTTGCTTCTTAAGCATTAGGTCTGTGCTGTGTATGTATTTTAATGTCAGTGTTTCCAAATACAGTGGTACCACAGAACTCGAAATTAATCCGTTCAGAACTCCGGATCGAATGCTAAAAAGTTCAGGTTCTGATCGAATTTTCCCCATAAGAAGTAATTGAAAACCAATTAATTGGTTCCCGGCCCCAAAAAATTACACCTAAGTATGTTTTTTTAGCATTTAAACACAAAATTTACCGGATAAAACAAGACGAGCATATACTGTACTAAACACATCTAAGCACATTTATCAAAACAGTACTTTGTAAAGTAAGAAAATAAATGTATCCAAACAATGTGTCCTGCCCCGATCATCTGCTCCTTCCGTGAGCCACGCCCCCTTGTTAACCCTGTGTGGAATCCCCGTGTGATCAGCTGTCACTGGTTGTTGTCATGAGTCCTCTGTATTTCGTCCGCGTTTCAGTTTGTTTCCCCAGTCTGGTCATTGTTTTGTCCGTTTGCGTTTTGCCTGCCTTACCTGTAATTAAACCCTGTATTCCCCGATACCCTGACGTCTGCGCCTTTATCTCCGTTCTGTCCCCGTTCAGCACGACAATATTATTATAATTAAATGTATTAATGGTTTATTATTAATATTAAAACAATTAATTAGAAATCTTTATTTTAAAATGTATTTTATTATATAATAATAATTACTGTTACTTTCTATCATTGTCTAAATGTATTTTTACTGTCTAAATATATGTATTCAGTTTGTGTAAACATGCACGGTGCTATCACAGCGAATGCGAGGCTGAGACTGAAGCTTTACCCTTTCTTTCCGCTGAGAGACATGCCACGTGACTCATTTCCCCACCCGTGCAAGTTATCTTAGGTCGGCGTTCACGGTTTGACTTCTGAGATTCAGATCGAGTACTAGGTACATTTTTTCCGAAGTGGTTGGTTCGACTTTTAAGAAATTCGAGTTCTAATGAGTTTGAGAACTGAAGTAACACTGTAATACAATTCAAAAACTGCTCTTCTAGTACAGTGGTCTGAACAGCTGTGCTGTGTGAGATTAAATTTATTATTATTGATCACTGACAAACTTTAGCGTTTCTTTTACTGAAATAGATTAATGGAGGTCCTTCACAACATATGGCTGTTTTAAGTCATGTAAGCTAAATGTGAACTTTTTTTTTTCGTGTGCACCTTCGGCGTTTCCTTAGTACTGGCGCCCCTTCTGCGCTACGGTGTTTGCGACACGTGAAAAGAAGTCCGCTTGTGTGTGTGTGTGTGGCGGGTTGGGGGCAGAAAGGCATTGTAGCAAGGTTAAAATTCAGGAAGACGTGGTTTTCGAAGTAAACATTTGTGAGATGAAAGATAGAACACCTTTGCCAGGTGGCTATAGACTATACGGTAAAATACACACACACGCACGCACGCACGCACACACATACATACACACACACACACATACACACAGAGGTTTGTAATTATATCTTTGTGGGGACTCTCCATTCATTTCTATGGGGAAAATTAATCACAACATGCCGACCATAACCAATACCCAGCCTTAACCTTAACCATATATAACCAAACACAATACAAGACTTCTGGCATTTTTACTTCTTGATTGCATTCACAGATCTTTGTGGGGACCTGGAAAATGGTCCCCACAACGTAAAAAAAACAGGTTTTAATTACACTGTGAGGAATGTAATTACACTGTGGGGAACATAGTAATATAAACCTAAACAACAAATGTCTGTGTGTGTGTGTTATCCTATAGTCTATAGTGCAATGCATAATTTATTTTTAATTTGTGTGATTCAAATGCTAAATATGGTTCCACATAGATATATGTGTAATCGGCTCATTTATAGGCCTATGTGTTATAAAGTATTGTAAGCAAACACAGTTTATATTTGCTATCAATGCAGAATAATTTATTTATTAAAAATAACCAGCTACGTGTAAGTACCAAAACAGATCACAATTAAAGTTTCACTTTAGATACACGTACAGGGCCTACATAAATAACTGTTGGCTAATTAGATTGCAGCCGGTCATGGTTTCTTTAACTTGCTTTTTGAATTTATATAGGCCTACAGGTGAGATAGACAGAGGAAAATCTGAACTGCTTTTAAAAACTTTTTATTTGGTTAAAAGTGAAAATGAATTTACAATAATAATATAAATTGTACATCAAATTTCATGCAAATATATTAACAAATCCAGAAAGTATCCATCAGTTTTTAAATTTCATTTATGCTTTTGTTATATTTAGCAGTGCTGTTGTAAAGTATCTTTCATACATACTAAAAGGGCAAAATGCTTGCCAAGACTATATAATTTCCAAGCAATTGCAAGTCTATGTATCTACAGCATATTTGGGGATATTAAGGGTATGTAAGGTTGAATTTGTTTGAAAGATTAGCCATTTTACAGGACCCACATCAATGCAGTTTATAATCAATTTTAAATTTATATTTGGTAGAGAATTTAAATTAATTGAAAACAACTTGTAAAAAACCCTGAGCTCTTCGTAGGCTTTTAATTTTAAGATCCACCATTCTGGATACTATCCTTCTGAAAATGCCCAGAATCAAAGTATAAGGCTAAGACTAAGATCACCTTACTCACAGACTCATCCTTGGAACAATATGATGATATGAAGAACTGGTGTTTTAAATCTGACCAATCCATTATAATCTGGAACTCCAGTTCATTTAAAAAACAAAGCAATTCAGATGTTTATGTATATGTGTACATTTGTGTGCATATGAGTACTGTGATGTCATTAGGTTTAGTTCATTCTATAATACGTATTTAGAAAACATTGCCTGTATTTTGTCAAATACGTTTTATACGACATTCACATATAATTATAAAATACTGAAGATGTTTAAGAAAACACCATGCATTAAAGCCTACATTTTTCTGAAAAAAGAGAGTTTTTACTTTTTTGCAAAACATATAGAAGTTCATTTTGTTCCTGACATTAAAGCAGCAAGTTCCAGGAAATTATAATGATAGTTATACATGTATATATTATAAATGCTCACAGTTAATACATTAATGATAAAGGAAAATTTTCAAACGCGATCTAATAATTCTGCTACATTTTGCATGGCAGCTTTTCGCCACACATACAGCAAGGGTGTCAGTCTCCACTCTGTTCATATGGCATGGCAATGTCCATCTGGGCTTTTATTTAAATCATGCTAAACTGATGCTTGTCCAGAGTTTAGATTAACTGCCTCAAAGTATAACAATAACTGAATGACGAATACCAATGAATAATGCACCTTACATTTTCTTTTATTAGTCAAAAATTCTCTTTATTAATAAGCCATAAATAACTTATAAAATGAAATTTAATAATTAATTCTGCATACTATTTTCCAAACAACAAAGGCATATTTTCTCATAATTGAAAATAAAAAAGCTTGAAAACAACACTGAAAGCTTACTTTTGGTTTCAGTTATTACAGTTAGGCATTTGAATTAACATGAAATAAAGAACTGGTTAAGAGTTGAAACAAAGCGATAATCTTGGTCTGAATCTTAAGTGGTCTTTAAAAGTAAATCCAGCATTCCCCCTGGCCTATTAGAGCTGGTTCATGACAGCTGTAGACCACAGCAGTATTTGCTCTTTGTCCTTTCATTCATGGCTTTGACAATCAGTACCATGTGCTGTAGTTGGATGCCAACCTGTCGTACTGCCAGTTTGGATCTTTTAATGCAGTTTAATTCCTCCATCACTGACAGGATATAGACTTTAGATCTGTTGAGAACTAGTGGTGTGTTTGTGCATTGTTTGTCTTCTTTGTCGTGATGCTTCAGAACATTGTTGTGTCTTTGTGAGCTTTTCCACTGCACTAGATATTGTACTTTTGGTAAGTTCCAAAAGTATGGTTGCTAGTGCAGTGGAAAAGTACCCCTTATATTGATTTTGTCTGTGTTTGAGCATGGAGCAATTACTTAGAGAAACTTGTACTATGCTAAGCATTTACTTGGAAATTGTCATTTCTGTTTTGCTGCTAAAAGATAATGAGTTTCATATCCTCCGGAGTGGCAGGTATGATGCAGGAGCATCAGTTGTGGCAGGTATACAAGTAGGTGCTGTTGATGCTCCATTCTGCTGGGAAGTCCTTCGCAGGGTGAGTCTTGATGTGCTTCTGCATGGCGGCCAGGCTGCTGCAGAACTCCAGGCAGATGGTGCACTGGTAGGGTGCAGCGCCCCCATGTGTGCGGAGGTGCTTGATCATTGCTGAGTAGTCGCGGGAACGCTGGCCGCACAGCCGACACTCGAAAGGTTTCTCACCTGTTTTGGGGGGGGGGGGGGGGGGGAGGATATGATGTGGGATTGGCCTAAGTTGCTTGAAGGTTTGCGAGTCAACAAAGATGATGCCGACTGCAGGAACACTCAGCAAGGCAGAGAAAGTGTGCTTAAGCTTACTACTGTTATGCTTATCTGAGGCTTTCATTATAAGTGACCGGTAATTAAATTTGGAGTAACGGAAGTTTCAGACATAGCAATAGTTCCTACTGGGACAACCTTTGGGCTACATATTTTTGCCCTTAGCTACTGTCATACTTGCTGCCTGGAGACATAAACAAATTTCCCCTGATCTTAGGGCCACAATAGGGCAAACTGTGTGGTTAGGGTGCATGTAGATGCAAGGCAAGGTAGCAGAGTGACTGTGCAGGTGAGATTGCTGCATGCAGGAGTGCTGCATAGGCCATGCACTGTACCGGTATGCACCCTATGGTGGGTGTCTAGTTGGTGCTTCAGGCTGAACCTCTTGGGGCAGCGTTCGCACTGATAGGGCTTCTCCCCACTGTGGACACGGCGGTGGGAGCGCAAAGAGCCCTCATCACGGAAATAGCGCCCGCAGTACTTGCAGCCCAGTGTCATGTCGCTTGGGCCTGCAAGAGAGTTAAAGAGACACAAAAATGGGAATTAAGGAACAAAAAGTGTATGACATGGAGGAGTAAAGGAATTATTTGTTTTAATATTTGGATACTCCGCAACCTGCTAAAATGTTAGGGAGCTATAACGATATATAGGGTTCCAAGAAGGATACTTTTTTTCTTAAATCTAAATGTAATTCTGAATATAAATTGTAAAACACAAAATAACGCTTCAGTGAGGAATTTGGTCTGTTGGATTTCGGCAGCATGACCCACGTGTGTGCAGCCTTTGGTGGCGGCGTAAGGCGGCATGGCTGGGAAAGGAGCGTCTGCAGTCGGTGCAGATGTGGCCCCAGATCGTGCTGTGCAGAGACTGCTGCTCCCTGGGGGATGCCTGGCTCCTGAAGCTTTTGCCACAGAGAAGGCATAGCAAAGACTCTGCCGGTGCTGCAGAGAGGGGTGTGGAGGTTACTGTCTGTAGATACACAGAACGGTTTCCGCTTTAGCCCAAAATGCAAGCAGTCCAGTCTCTGGCTACATTTTCTGTTTATTTGGTGAATTAATTCACATAATTGTGCATGCGATGTTTAGTAAATTAGATTTTGGGAAAGACTGGAAAATCTGTAAAGTTGCTCTTCAAGAAAATCCATGTATAATGGGTGCGTTATATGGGTTAGTACAGGAGTGGGCAATATTATCAAGAAAGGGCCACTGTGTATGCAGGTTTTTGCTGCAACTCCGTAAATAAAATTGCCCACCCCTGGGTTAGTAGAAAGGTTTCTGCTAGGGATGTCCCAGTTTTCTTGTTACCCAGATCTGATCCATTCAACATTTATATCTGCCAATTCTGAGTTCTGAACCCATTTAATAAATATTTACATACAGATACATACAGTAGTTGTCTGTACATTCATCTGAACGATTTCACTGTTTTCTTTCTTATGCTGCAAGTGCCTAATTAGACTCATTGTATTAAATGATGCTCTGTTGCTACCTCCTCTTGATGGCATGGTGAAGGATGGCATTGCAAACATTACAGGTAGCTGTGGGGCTACATTAAGTTTCCCATTTAAAGAATTTACACGACTAATACTTGGATAGTTTGTAGTTTCAAGCCATGTGCCTCAGGCTTACTGCAGGGTGTGATGGAAGTTTACAATCTTTGCAAATGATATGAATTAGGCAGACACAGGAATTTAAATAAATGGCGCTATGGTATCCGATACCGATCAATTAAGAAATGCCTGGATCGGCCCTGACTCTGATCTTTGATATTGGCTTGGAATATTGATTTCTGTAGTCATTTGGTAAAAATAGTTTTGAGTTCATATAATTACAGGAAGATACTTTTCTCCAATTCAAGTTACATGTGAGCAAACAGAAACAGGCAGTCTCTAGAACAACTAGACTTTGCTCATAGGCCATACAGTGAAATAACTTTTCTAGTCATGGGATTTGAACCAAACAATCTTCTGATCACAAGCACTAACTGGCAGAGCCACACACTACCCCAGATTAAAGTCAATAATCTCATATCCACACTGGGTGATACACTGGTTGTAATGGAACCAGAGTTAAAATGGAACCACACTCACTCCAATAATTATTGAAAAAATGCCTTCAGCTTTTCATGCCACCAAAATAAAAGCTATTATTTAGGACCTCTGTGGCACTAATAAACATATTGCCAGAACACATGAACACAGTATGTCCTCAGACTTTAGTGAAAACCTGCATGTCTAGTACCTCCTATTATGGGGACCACAAAACAGTGTAGTGTTTATTTCCACAAAAATGAAAATATAGGTTTTCTTTTTCCTGCAGTCTGCATAGTTGTTGTAAGGGTATTTAGCCAAAATGTTTAGGGAGGTAGCTTTTTGCAGAAATACTTAAAAGTTTATCTGTTCTAGCAAACGTCACATATGTTGTGGCATTTGATCTGTGCGTCAGGGTGCATGCCAAAGTAGGAATTAAAAGCCACCTACTGTACAGTAACATACAGTCTAGTACAAAGGCCCTGTAAAAGAGCGCACTTCTGAAACCAATCAGATAAATAGCTTACAGAAAGGATGCGGTTTGGTTTGTCTGTTTGTGTTTGCATTGCACCCACAAAACCAGCCAGATAAACTGTTTCAGAGTTAACGTGGGTTGCCGTTCAAGATCCATGGCGTGTTCTACACAAGATGGCAGATGGGTGAGGCAGGAGGACAGCAGTCCCTCGTGAAGATGAAATAAAACGACTAGTGGTCGCTGCTTCTTGGGGACGGAACCACATCCGTTGTCAGTACAAAGCGAAAGAAACAGGAACAAAAATGGCGGATCTTTTTTTTTTATAGAGTACATGTTTATACATATTTAATTGTATATAATTTATTTCATACTTTATATATGTTTCATATATATTTAAAATATTAACTTTTAATATCATTCATAGTATATATACTTTAGGTTAAACTATTGTGTGTGTGTGTGTGTGTATATATATAGTTTTATGTGAAGTATATGGATTATATATTTCATATAATATATTTACATCCATCCATCCATCCATCCATTATCTCAAGCTTATCTGAGGTCAGATCGCGGGGGCAGCAGTCTCAGCAGGAAACCCCAGACTTCGGCCACTTCATCCAGCTCCTCTGGGGGAATCCCGAGGTGTTCCCAGGCCAGCCGAGAGACATAGTCCCTCCAGCGTGTCCTGGGTCTTCCCCGGGGCCTCCTCCCAGTGGGACATGCCCGGAACACCTCACCAGGGAGGCGTCCAGGAGGCATCCTAATCAGATGCCCGAGCCACCTCATCTGGCTCCTCTCGATGCGGAGGAGCAGCGGCTCTACTCTGAGTTCCTCCCGAATGACCGAGCTCCTTACCCTATCTCTAAGGTAGAGCCCAGCCACCCTGCGGAGGAAACTCATTTCGGCTGCTTGCACTCGTGATCTCGTTCTTTCGGTCACTACCCACAGCTCGTGACCATAGGTGAGGGTAGGAACGTAGATCGACTGGTAAATCAAGAGCTTTGCCTTTTGGCTCAGCTCCTTCTTTACCACGACAGATCCGCCTGTCGATCTCCCGCTCCATCATCCCCCCACTCGTGAACAAGACCCCAAGATACTTAAACTCCTCCACTTGGGGGAGGACCCCATCCCCGACCTGGAGAGAGCATTCTACCCTTTTCCGGCTGAGGACCATGGTCTCAGATTTGGAGCTGCTGATTCTCATCCCAGCCGCTCACACTCGGCTGCGAACTGTCCCAGCGAGAGCTAAAGGTCACGGTCCGATGAGGCCAACAGAACCACATCAACTGCAAAAAGCAGAGACCTAATTCTGGGGTCACCAAACTGGACACCCTCAACGCCTTGGCTGCGCCTAGAAATTCTGTCCATAAAAACTATGAAAAGAATCGGACAAAGGGCAGCCCTGACGGAGTCCAACCCTCACCGGAAACAAGTCCGACTTATTGCCGCTCATGCGGACCAGGCTCTGGCACCGGTCATACAGGGACCGAACAGCCCTTAAAAGGAAGCCCGGCACCCCATACTCCCGGAGCACCCCCCACAGGACTCCCCGAGGGACACGGACGAATGCCTTCTCCAAGTCCACAAAACACATGTAGACTGGTTGGACAAACTCCCATGAACCCTCCAGAACCCTGCGGAGAGTATAGAGCTGGTCCACTGTTCCACGGCTGGGGCGAAAACCACACTGCTCCTCCTGAATCCGAGGTTTGACAATCCGGCGGACACTCCTCTCCAGAACCCCCGAATAGACCTTATCAGGGAGGCTGAGGAGTGTGATCCCCCTATAGTTGGAGCACACCCTCTTGTCCCCCTTCTTAAAGAGGGGGACCACCACCCCGGTCTGCCAGTCCAGAGGCACTGCCCCCGATGTCCACGTGATGCTGCAGATGCGTGTCAACCAGGACAGCCCCACAGCATCCAGAGCTTTAAGGTACTCCGGACGGATCTCATCCACCCCCGGGGCCCGGCCACTGAGGAGCTTTTTAACCACTGATCCAAACCTCATGCCCCAGCTCAGGCTCCTTCCCCATCAGAGAGGTGACATTCCATGTCCCAAGAGCTAGCTTCTGCAGCCGAGGATCAGACCGCCAAGGTCCCCGCCTTCGACCACTGCCCAGCTCACTTCTCCTATAGGTGGTGAGCCCATCGGAGGGGGGACCCACGTGCCTTGTTCGGGCTGTGCCCGACCAGGCCCCATGGGTATAGGCCTGGCCACCAGGCGCTCGCTATTGAGCCCCACCCCCAGGCCTGGCTCCAGGGGGGGGGCCCGGTGACCCGCGTCCGGGCAAGGGAAACTGTGGTTCCATTATTTTGTGCATCATTAGGGATCTTATAAGCCGCACTTCGTCTGGTTCCTCACACCGGACCTGTTTGCATTGGGTGACCCTACCAGGGGCATAAAGCCCTGGCCAACTTAGCTCCTGGGATCATTGGAACACGCAAACCCCTCCACCACATTTATATACATGATTACATACATTTAATCATGTATATAATGTATAGTAGTAATTATTATTATCCGTGCAGATAATGACTTTGACCTGTACAGCTTCTTCAAGGTATTGACCAATGCTCTGCAGCAATAGGCACAACTTGAACATTGGCAATTCTCCTGTTTTATTGTATTACCGTGTGAATTATTGTGTCTATCATTGTGTTTTTTGAGCCACTGCATGCCTAAATTTCCTTCGGAATTAATAAAGTGTCTATCTATCTATCTATCTATCTATCTATCTATCTATCTATCTATCTAACCCAACCCAACCCAACCCAACCCAACCCAACCCTAAGCCAATGGGATACAAACAATAGGGGGCCATAATATTGTTGTAGTATTGCCAAGACTGATTTTAAACCTTCCCTTTTGTTGCATGATATATTTCAGATTTCTCGATGCCCTGTCACAAACTACACAGTTGCAGGAAACAGACTCCATAAACTGGAGTCAAGTTCACATCCTTCAACAATGTGACAGTTTTAAAAAATAAATCCACAACACTGAAAGATTTTGTTAATCAGCAGGTGATGTCTGGTGTTAAAAGATATTTATCATGACTCAGATATCTGAAAATCGTTGGGTCGACATTGCTAATCTAGTTTATTGTATATTTCTAATTTTATGCAGGAACCAGTTTGGATTGTAAAGGACATGGAGTTGCAACATGCAGATAATCACATCAAGTTTCCAGTAAGATACCCAGCTGCCATAAATAAAATGGGTCATTTTTGATAAAAGCATCAGCTATACAACTACATGTATGCTACCTGTTGATATGGTGACCAGATAATCCTTGTCAGGCAGGATACTTTTAGCTACTTCAGGTTTTACAGACTACTTTGAAACTGAAAAGCTACTGTGCTTGGCTAATTAGTTCTTCTTAAGCTTTGACTGGTTTGTTTCTTTGATTTAAAGACTCATCCAGCTGTTTGACATTAGCATTAGTAACCCATGCATAATTATAAGAGACTGACCAATCAGTTAACAGGAAGAACTCAGTGCTTAAGTGAAATCTTGGTCCTTTTAAGTGAAGTGGTAGTTTACAAAACCTGTCCTAGCTGGAAGTGTCCTCCCTGACATGGACTATCAGGTCACCCTACCTGTTAATGTTCCTTTTTTGTGCCTCAGCAATTAGCCTCACATCTATTGTGGGGGTTGGAATCCCTTAGCTTTTGGAGCTTGTGTATTCTCACTGTGTACATGTAGGTTTCCTCCAGGAACTCTGGGCTTCCTCACACAATTCAAAAGTGTTTGACTAGTTGAGTTGGTATCTCTGAATTGCCATGTGACAGACAGGCATCCCATGCAGGCTGTTTTCCTGCCTTGATACCTCTACTTCAGGCTTAATATTTAATCGTTTGTGAAACTGTATACCAAAAAAATAGCAAACAGGTTTAAACAGTATCAGAGGCCTCTGTCAGTCACCAACACTGGCTGAAAATGGTGGCTCTGTTTTGTATGTAAATGTCCTTCAGAGTTACTCCATTGCCTTATATGACAGCAGACTTTGTTTTTTCGCATTTCTGAACAGATAGAGTGGTGCTCCATGCTGCTACAATGCTGAAGGTGTGATCTTTTTTTGTTGTGGACCTTAGTTAACTTGACACTTCTAACATGAGGTTGTCCAAGCATGACAGGGGGCCAGCAGAGAGCGGAGAAGATTAGGGCGGCCACAACAAAGGACCTTTACACATGAATTAGCTGAAGGGACCCCTGATCCAAAATGATGTTTTTACCTTGTGATTGAGATATCCTTTCTCTGTTATTATCTATTATTGCCTAATTCCACATAAAACAATTAGAATATGGTTATGCTGCATAACAGAAAAGTACTATTATAAGAAAAGTAACTGTTTAAAAACCCGGTGTGGAAAAAAACATCATCTATGCTGCCCCTTTATTTTTGCATGTAAAGAAAGGCTGAGTGTGTGGTGTATTGGCTTGCTTCTTGCCGACACTGATAAGAATCAGCACATCATGTACTGTACGTATTGCCGGCTGGCTCACTATAACAATTGTGCACTGTAAAAGTGTGACTCGAATTTAAGGGGAAATCGTAAGAAAACGAAAAATCATCTTTTATTTTTCCTCTGGCAGATTTCCAAAACCACTAGTTTGTGGCAGAACATGCTGTTCATTATGCCGGGTAACTACACTGATGATCATAAACCTGTGTTCTCCTTCACTTACTTGCCTGAGTGCCATTTTTATTTCTCTCTCTCTCTCTCTCTCTCTTAACAAATGAGGGGTCCAGAGCTGTGTTTTTGTCAAAAAAAAAAAAAACCACAAAATGTTTTTAGCTGTATGATGCATGCACTATGTTACAAACATAGTTTGAAATGTTTTCCTAAATGGCAGTTTGAAAGTGTAGATTGAATTGAAAAGTTATAAACATACAAAATGTGCATTAATCAAATATTTTCTGGATTGCAAAAATTATACTGTATTTTAATCATCTGTATGTGTTCCAATGATGTTTAAAAATGGTCTGTAAATACAAGGAAACACTATCCATTATGTCATAATTATATATACAAAAAATGTAGATTAATGTAATTGACAAGGATGGTCGAATTGGGGTGGTAGGTGCCATAATCACCCGGGTGAGAAACAGCGTGGGTCTGGAGAAGGTGGCTGTCTCGGATCTCGCCAGGCTGCTGACAATGGAATGTCTTGTCTATTGCTTCTGGAAGCTTCCTGGAGAACAAAGGATGGGCAGAGAAGCTACTTTAGCTGCTTGAACCACTCTCCCACCACATTTTTTCCTCTGCTAAAAAAAAGGAGCAGGTGTCTGGCTGAGGTTTCAGTCAAGGTTACTGTGTCACATGAATGCCATTTTGACTGCGCATAATGTCATGCTGTAGTAAGTTAGTCAAAGCAGAACACTTGCTAAGTGGACCTATGATAGCAGTTGAAACTGGATCATAGCAATAACAGTGGTACAAAAACAATGCCGATGTATTCATCAGAAGTATTGCACTTCGTGTGTAATTCTGTTTCTAGACTGTGCAGTGACATTGTGGTTTATCTTTGAACATATATGTTTCCTGGTAAAGGGGGTATGTAACAGCAGTATGGATGGTGTGAAAACAGGTATGTGAGCATGTTAACATCTCTGCTCGAAACATCCTGTCCTTCCTCTAACCGCTTTGGCCACAATATATTAATAACATCTTGTTTATAGCTTTAGGTGACAAATGCTAATAGATTTTGGGTATATTTTGGATTAATTCAGATTATTCTTGAGGATATGTCAGTGTGGTTTGCAGAAAAAAACTACACTGAAATAAAGTTGTTTTAAAAAAAAAATAAAAATTATTCTTGAGGATATGTCAGTGTGGTTTGCAGAAAAAAACTACACTGAAATAAAGTTGTTTTTAAAAAAAAAAACACTGATGTAATCATTTTTGTGCAAAACTAATCTGGCCTCATGTTTTGCTGTTCCCAGGAAAAAGTTATGCTTTGCATACTCTATGCATGTTTACATAACATTAGGTTAGAGATCTAGGAAAGAGAGGTATCAGTGAAAATGATATTAAATTATTAATAAATAACTAAAACATGCAGAGTAAAGGTAGTGTAACCAAGTGGCTTAATCTAGGGGACGTGTATTCTGGGGGAAGCTGGTTCTTCAGTGTGAGAACAAAAATTTTACTGTTAACCGTTATGATAGACATTTTGGGTTTAGTATTAACTATAGTACATCATTTGTTTTGTATTTGGCAAAAAAGTAATTTACGAAAGACATGCACAGTATGTATGTGCTGCTGCACTTTTTAGTCTTCACAGTAAACATTAAGCACAAGTAGCAGGCATCTGAAATTGCATTTAGGTGAAAGGAAATGAGCAGAGCTCTTAACTGACAAGGATTAGTGATAAAGATCTGCAGGAGGACCTGAGGAGATAGTGTCTCTGAAAACATTCTTGCAGTTTCAGATTTAAGGGGCCCATATCAATGATTTCGAAGTTGTACATTTACTGTAGGAGGCTGATTCAATTTTACCCTCAACCTTCAACAGATCTTGTTATAAAACTGAATAATTTAAGGGGGATGGGGACTTGTGGACTCAATGCAGGCAAAGTAGAGAAGGAAAAAATGATAACGTAAATCTGACATATGTCATACGGTAGTGGGAGAATCTGCAGACAGTGTCTAAGAATGAGAGTGAAACAGCGTGTGCTGATCAGTGGGTGGACCTCTAGGCCTTTCATGTACCTGTTTGCAGCACAGGGAGAAATAGGGGGGAAATCCCCAGCAAGACTGATTGTTAATAGATACTGTACTCTATCTTTAACTGATCTGGTTCCAGTGATCTTTCTTTGGAACAAAGACACCACAAGTGTTTACATGGGCTTTCGCTGTTGTTGTTAGCGTTTACAGCATCCTTTATGACAAGTTAATTACAAGGCAAGTCCAAAAGAGTCACTGGGTCAAAGTAACATTTTCACCCCTTGGTCTACCAGTTTTGATATACTACTCCTAACCTTTTTTGCTATAATTTTGCTACAACAGGGTTAGTTTTTGTATGTGAACAGAATGTGGATGCTGGATTAGATTATCGATGGATTGGCACATGCATAAAATATAGTTTCTCTTAACTATATTACTTCAACAATTTTGTGCATAGATGTTAACTATGATGAAGGTTGAGAAGAATCAGAGCATGGAGACTACAAGTATGTCTGGCTTTCTACAGATCTAGCATCATTGTAGGGGAAATTAAAGTAAGGGAAACTGTGAATATAGAAAAGTATGACAGGAAAATACTCTCACTGACACACGCACACCTGTGAATTGGCTAGTTCTTTAGCATTTAGGCAAATGAGGGAGACTCTGAATTCTTGTTTTGAGACTATGAATCAACTGCTTTAACCCATTAAAAAGGGAACATTCATTCTAGATGTGAAAACACTGCGTAATGGGAGCTGTCTTACCTCTTGTCATCCTCAGCAGTGCTACCCATCAGTGCTCCATCCACCGAATCACCTTTACTTGGTAAATTATTCTTGACTGTCATTGCCAGCTCATGGGATCCAGGCAGGAGTGCAGGATGAAGAGGGTGGAAGATCCCTGCGTAGCCCATAATGGGATTGTGGCCTTGGGGCAGGGCAGGTGAGGAAAAGAGGGGGTACATGGGATTTGGCACAGGGAAGGGACATGCCACTAAATGTTCCGGGGGGTGGAGAGAGCGAATGGCCATGAAGTCAGTGCTAGTCAGAGTCATGCGTGGAGAAGCAGTGACCGGATGCCATCCTAGCCTAGGAGATCGGCAGGAAGAGGGGTTGGGCAGTCTTGTGGTAGTGCTAGCTATCACACTTACCCTTGGAGGCACAGTAACAGGTAAGGCATTGTCTGTCTTGGGTTTTTTGTAGTGGTGGGGAGGAGATGGAGAAGTAACAGACTGTTCCTCCAGTGGTGGACTGCTTGGAAGCATCTCTGTGAGTCCCTCTCCCACTATCCCAGCCACTTCCAGTGGTGCCAACAGCTGCCTTCCACCAGCTGTCAAGTTCAGGGTCTCAAGCTGAGCATGGCACTGTTGCCCAAGCTGATGCATTTCTAAGAGCTGGGCTGCATTTAGAAGTTCACGTAGGTCTTCAGCAGAGACCTCAAGGGTCTCCATGTAAACATAGTCAAGAATCTGCTGGAAGGTGTGGGAAGAGAGTCTATTGAGAGTGCAGTGGTGTTGCTGGCCATCTTCTTTGCTAGTAAGATGGTTCTCCAGCTTCTTGCTGGCACAAGCCAGCACAAGACTGTGGGCCTTGAATGTCTGGTTTTCCACCACAATGACTGTGTCACAGAGAACACCGGACAGCCGCATCTTATTGGCTTGACACAAGAAGTAGGAAAACTGTTGGTTGTGGAGCTGGATCTTCATTGTGGAACTTGGTAAGGATAGAACAGCAGGTAGAGAACGGTGAAAAAAGACTTGGGTTTGAATGTTGTGTAAGAGATCTCCATTCAGTTTGCTGGAGACAGAGAAATAATAAGGCAGGATGTGGGAATTTATCATTTTTTGGTCATTTGAGTAAAGTCAATAAAACAAGAACTTCTGTTTCTAGTTTGGCTAGTACTCTTATGTTGTAAAGATGGATGGTACATAATGATTTTGGAAAAAGCTATTTCGAGTTTTTAATAGCTTGATAAGTATTATGTTTATTTTTGGGAAATAAATGTAGAAAAATGTTTATCATGGAAATGAATTAACTGTATATTATATATATTTTTATTTCACAGAACATATTTGATCGTCCTTATGACCCTGGCCAGGATAAGCAGTTAGAAGATGGATGGATGAATCATTTACTTAGTGCAAGATTATATTTCCATAAGTTTTGCCACTTTAAAAATAATTAAGAGGATGTATATCATTCATTTTTATAAGGTTTTCAGATTTTCTTCATTAATCCTTTTGCATTATTCCCCTCAGCTAATATTGTTTGATACATAAAAAGGCCTTCTCCTTTAACTAATCAGAAGCGCAATACAAATTAGAATTGTTTTTTTCATCTCCAGTGGAAATGTCCATTTGAGTTGAAAAATATTAAATTAAAGTTTTATAATGAACAGTAGGCTAGCATTTTTTAAATCAACTCAATTCCAGCACAGCTTTGATATCGATTTTTAAAATACAATATTGTTACACCAAATAACTTGAATTACAGCAAATAACTCAATGCTGTAGTCTCAGGGAGCACTAATTATTTTCACTGGTGAATTATTTTCTGCAGTTATTTGCTTGTTTTAATGAAAGAGACATTTTTTGATGTTCCTTTTTAAAGTAAAGCAAATTAGTGACTGAAGTAACATTATGACATGATTTTCATATGTCTCACACATTTAGTTTGTTAGCTTGGTTCTTCCATTCGAACTCTGGATAAGTGTGAGCTGGTTTGGAAAATAAGATAAAATGGAAAAGTAACCCAAAATTAGACCAATTTGCAGATTTTATGTACTTGGCCAAAAACCAATTGTAATCACAAATGCAGACTGACTTTATTGCACCTCATAAGGACTCAGTTATCGCCAGACACACATTATGCCATAAGGAGCATATACAAGGCTAGCACTATACGCTAGAGGATCACCTTTTGTGAGATTTCACAAATAGTCCATCAACTGCTTAGCTTTCTCTTGTTCCTTTAGTCTATTGCTATAGCACACACTAGATGTACATCATATATTTTAATGTTATTTCCATGCCCTTTGACACTCTGGGAGCTAATAAGGAATTGAATAAAAATCACAGGGATTCTGCTGATGCCCTCCTGAGGTGCTGTCAATGGCTGTGAATTCAAGAATGCGGAAAAGGAGTTTTGCATCAAATTTGTAATTCAAGTTACAAGTACGCACACCAAAGCCACAAACCTCCTTAAAATACGAAACCATGACTAATGCCAGGAGTACTCGTATGCCTTGTAACGAGGCTCGCTGCCTTTTTGATCAACAAACAACAACAATAATAGGTTTGATACAACAGTTCCTCACATAAGATTTGCTTTGATATCGGTCATATGACTAAGCTGACTTGCTTTATCTACTTGCAAGATAGAGTGATAAGCATTAAATGAACTCAACTGAGCAAAATTACCTTAAAGCAGGTTTGCTTGAAATAGCAGGGTCCTTGTTTTCAGTATCTCCTGTTAAGCTGAAGTTTTAAAGAGCTAAAATTCTTAATCTTTGAAATCTCAAAGCAGGATATGCTGCTATTATGTTAACATCAACTAGAAGAAATAGATAGCAGAGTTCTCACTAGAATTTCTGTATACCATGGGCTGGTGTGTTGTTTCAGTTGTTATTAAATACAGGTTTAGGTTTAAGTACTATGTTATATTCTTAAAATAATCAAAACTGGCATTCAGTTAGATTGCATATTGGTTTCATAGTACAATTAAGGGTTACCGGGTACTGGCACAAATTATAGCGCCAAGCCTTTTCTCATAGTGCTTCCACCAAATGACGTAAGGGAAAGAGTAGGCGAAGATCCATCTCATCTTCTTCAGAGTAAAAGATGCTGAATGCATTTAAAAACACTAAGATACTAAAATCTGAAATCTGATATGAAACCCTTTTTACCCTGCTATACAATGCAAAGAAGAATGAAAAAATAATTTAAAAAACAAGCAGTGGTGATGCACGTCCACTCCTCCTCAGTCTGCCGACAAAGGCTGATGCACCGGAAAGTAGAGGAACTGATATGACAACATTTATTACTGTGATTACTGGAAGTGAGCCTCGCAGCCTCAGGCACAGAGGCGCACACACGCATCGGCAGTTACACATGGGTCTGGAGATGTCAGCCGGTTTCGCTCTCAGACTCATGATGCGCTGTCAATAAAAATTTGTAACGGTGATAAAATCGTATTAGTCCCCATTTAAGCCTACGCAGTGCATGCACCGCAGGGTAGTATGTGAAATAATTTCAATATGTTGAGTTCGATATGGGTCTCGGGCCAAAGGCCTAGGATACCAACTGTTCTGTCATTTTTTTTTTACCCAGAATGCTTAAATATTCAAACTACCACTAATTTAACTGCTAATTTAGGATTTTCAGTATAATTCCCATTATACTGAACATACAGAACATTGCTTTCACAAGATTCGTACACGCATTTCGTCAAATGTTGCATACTTGTTACTGCTTCCTCCACAATGACCACATAGAAAAAGCAAAAAAAGTTTTTTATATATTTATTTATTTTTTTATTACTGTAAAATCCAGCCCCTCATCGTCTTCCATAATCACTTATCTAATACTGGGTTGTGGTTCATTTTGGTAACTATCAGACCATCTAAAATCACTTACAGTTTAAGATTTTTAAAGCTCTTAATGTCACTAGTTTAATAAAAGTTTGGCATGTCGTTTGATTCCTTTATTTGCTATTTCTTGTGCCCTATGATACCTGGGATACGCTCCAGTGATCCCCCCTCCCCATCCATACTACTGGATGGCAGCTGGTTGATGAACGGGGGGCTAGACAGTATTTCTTAATTTGTTTCAGTTATTCATGTTTGGTTTTATTTGGTACTAATTCTTTACTTTACACTGAATAAAATCAATGCAATCTTTGCAAAAATGAGTCAGTCATGGTCTAGATTGAATCTTCACTCAGTGTCTTTCACAGCCAAATATCGGTGATTAATTAAAATTTATACATTGAAATATAAATTTAACACAAACATATTATTCCCAAACAGCAAGTTAAAATAGGGTACATGTTAATTTTTTACTTAAAGTATTGACTAAAACTGAATTTGTATTGTGAATCAGTGATTTTCTTTTACTAAATGAATGAGACATGAGGTGAAAATCCACATTTGGGGGCTGTCTGAGGCATCAAATGAAATGAAAGACTCTCTCTACTTAGGCAATTGTTAGGCCAGTCAACTAGAGACCTGGGTCACCTCTCAGTGTTCTCATGTGAGATTGCTGCACAAGCATGGCTTCCAGATAACGAAATCCTCATTTATTTGAAAGTATGTTCAAAATAAACATTATGCTACTGATTTTCATCTGGAAAGGGAAATAAGGTGGGAGTGAATTAAACAATAATGAGAAATTCCATGGTTGCTTCACAGAGACTTATTGCCAAATGTGGTAAAACAGTCTTAGCTAAAGTGACACACTTTATATGCACATACACAATTCAACTGAACCAATACAGTTTTTCAGTATAAGAAACAGCCTATTTTGGAATATGTACATACATCCATTCCATCAATGCCGGCAAAATAACCACTACGCTATCTGCTGTAGCAATTTTGGAAAGAAAAGTTTTAATTTTGTTCAAGATGAAGTTGAGTAAGATTTATCACTACTGTGTATATCCAGAATAGACAGCTGATTGAATACACAGACATTTGTCAAACCCCTAGGAAACAATTTAAAATTACAATTATGCTGCAAAGTGTAATACCCAAGCAGCATTTGGTATTATTGAGTTATTTTGTTATTATGACTTGTAGCATGCAAAATTAGTCCCAAAATTAATTATCGTTTACATTTTCAATCTTCAACGATGCTCTTGCAAATTTCCAGAGAGTAAATGCAAATGATCATACATTAAATTATGTTTAGTAATAAATTTTCTCTCAATTATGCGTGTATATATATATATATATATACACGCATAATTGAGAGAAAATTTATTACTAAACATAATTATATATATATATATATATAGCGAACATGTTAATTATTGTCCACTTCATTCATAAGGCTACTGTTGTACCCTGAAGCTATTGCCCTGTGCTTCCAGGGATTAGCGGCTAAAGACAATGGTTGTATGGACTTCAGTACATGGTATGAATAAAAGCTCAAATATAATTTGCTAATACATAAATTTTAGTACTATATAACATTAAGATCCAGCAGTATCTATTAGCTGTGTGTCCGCAATTTACATGATGATGCGTAAAAAATTTGCCGCGTAGCATATTGTTGGATTTTACAGTCCATAGAATATGTCATAAATTTCCAAAATTTGGAAGATATCATTGTTTACTGAAATATCACATAATTTATGCATTTAGATGTTAAAAAAATCTTAAAACATAATGGACTGTAGCATGGGGAAAATTACATGTTGTTTAAGAAAATAACTCATTTGAGCATCTGAAAAATCAATGTTGGTTCAAATAATATGGAGATATTTATAAATTGCAATTCCTGTCCTGTATCTAGGACATATAAAAAAGGAAAAAAAACAACCATGTATTCAGTTCAGCTGCTCTTTGTAGACTAAATTGATCTTATCTTTAGATCTACAACTTGAGAACAGCCTTTGATGTTGACAAACTGACAAAAAAGTGTCCATATACCTCTTTGACTATACCTAAAGTTCTATACTGTATTTATGCAAACACAATCCTTTCCTTTTTCATGTGATATAAATATCATATGGTAAAAATAATCTGGTGAAAAAAAGACATTTACACAGTAAAATGTACCTAGAATTAATTTAATCATTTGTATCTATGTAAGTCCACCTGTTCATTTTCTAAACTGCTGAGAGGTATAGTGAGAATTTCATCAGATTTAAAAGATTTAATCAATTTTATGGCCACAATTTAACTAACTTTATCAAGTCTAACTAAAATAAAGTTATTTTGGTCAGCTACATGTAGAAGTGGAATGTACTGATAAATGGTTTAATTTTAATTGTAATCAATATTGTAGTTCATATTTAAAGTGATCTTAGTCTCAGATATGTCAACTAAACTCTTTCAAAACACTACAATACTGAAATGATAATACATCGAAATGGTAATGATAATGTATTGTCATAAAATAGAAAATTCTAGGTATATGTGATAGGGCTTAGCACTTGAAAAGGTACTCAGAAGCTTGTACTTTTCACAGTGTTTTACAAAAAAAAAAGTTTTATATATCTTTGCAAATTATGGTAATATGTTAGGCCCTTACTGAATTGCACAAACGCTGCACCATACAAATGCTTTGCACAGAGTATAGTGTGACAAAATCATCTGTAGAGGCTTTATGGTAAATAATATCGCCGATTAGTAAACTTAGGCTAGGTCAGTGTAACAACACACAATATTTTTTGCAATTATAGCAAAGCCCTAAAAGTACGCAGAGAAAAATGCACAGAGAAAATGCCTTATTGCTTAAACAGATGGATAGGGCAACAATGGTGATAAACAGATATGTTCACACAGGTAAGTTTGTGTAACATATTGTATAGGTACTCTCAAGCTCTACATACATAACAGGTAGTACTAAATATTGTGTCCAGATTGGTCTACACTCCTAAAGTCGTGTTTAGTTTCACGCCATCAGGGCCTATACAGAGAATTGCCAGGTGGGTGAATTTTAATAAACAATTTTCCCAGAGTTAGATGCTTGAACTAAGAACATGTCACAAAAAGCCTTATCGATGTGATCAGCCTAGATAATAGCTCCATGTACAATCTATGCCTGCAGTTACAGACACCGAAATCAATACTCAACAGTAGAGTCATACGATATGATACAACACAATAAAATGTAATAATATTTTGGTGATCGGTCATATTTAAGATGCTGTTTCCCACCATGATACATCCTTCCTGGATTTATAAAGAAGAAATAATGTAGTTCTTTGAAATCAAACAAGTGCATAGCATGTTTACGGGTTTAAAGATTGTATCTAAAGCCCCGGGAAGATCAGACACATGCAGTGATACAGTCAGCAGAGCTCCACTCAATCTAAAGCAGCAAGCTTGTTCAGTACTTGAACTCACCAGTTCACAAGTGACTCAAAAGCCCCCTTTCCATCCTGAGCGCTGAGCAGACACACTTTGTGGCTTCGCTTGAAATGACATTGGTTGTGAAGGAGGTAAGGGACGTGGTGACCAGGCCTCTCACACCCGCCCCCAGCTATTTGGAAGAATATGATTGGTTGGTAATTTTCCTAGCTTCAAAAATGATTTGCACATGCTTCTAAACTTTCACAGCCTGCTTATCTGTGTTAAAAAGGATAAAGGCATCATTTAAATAGATATCAGGGCAAAGTGTTACCTTTATCTGAGGAACTTATCAATCTCTTACAAGTAATATCAGTCATATTCATTATTATTTTATCTTATTTACATGAAAATACTAACTTGCCTACAAACAGTAAATAATAAAATGAATTATTTAAATGTGTCTATTTATAAATAACTTCATCAGATAAATCTGGCAGCTGAACTCTGCATAGTAAATTAGTATATAAACTGTATGCCAGTGGTCCTAGTGGAACTAGTTTCACCTCAGCACATCCAAGTTTGTAAAATTTTGAGCCAAATACTTATTGGTTTAAATTTTAAGTAATAGTGAATACAACATATAACAACAATATATATATTACCAGTAATATTTGTCGACCGGCATGGGTGGAGAGGTGCTACCAGTAAAATTATTACTGTTTAACCACACACTTCGAGACCCACTGAATGGTCCCACGACCCACCAATTGTGAAACTGCGCTGTGTACTGAATATGCACTGATGCGATATGATGAAGCATTGTAATGTGGACTAAATTATGTGTGTGACATTGATATATAAATATTTAAATGGTTCAAAGGTAAGACAACATTGGATATACATCAATCAGCCATAACATTAAAACCACTAAAAGATGAAGTGAATAACACTGATTATTTCATTACAATGGCACCTGTCAAAGTTGCCATTATACACTCACCTAAAGGATTATTAGGAACACCAAACTAATACGGTGTTTGACCCCCTTTCGCCTTCAGAACTGCCTTAATTCTACGTGGCATTGATTCAAGAAGGTGCTGAAAGCATTCTTTAGAAATGTTGGCCCATATTGATAGGATAGCATCTTGCAGTTGATGGAGATTTGTGGGATGCACATCCAGGGCACGAAGCTCCCGTTCCACCACATCCCAAAGATGCTCTATTGGGTTGAGATCTGGTGACTGTGGGGGCCATTGTAGTACAGTGAACTCATTGTCATGTTCAAGAAACCAATTTGAAATGATTCGAGCTTTGTGACATGGTGCATTATCCTGCTGGAAGTAGCCATCAGAGGATGGGTACATGGTGGTCATAAAGGGATGGACATGGTCAGAAACAATGCTCAGGTAGGCCGTGGCATTTAAACCATGCCCAATTGGCACTAAGGGGCCTAAAGTGTGCCAAGAAAACATCCCCCCACACCATTACACCACCACCACCAGCCTGCACAGTGGTAACAAGGCATGATGGATCCATGTTCTCATTCTATTTACGCCAAATTCTGACCATTTGAATGTCTCAACAGAAATCGAGACTCATCAGACCAGGCAACATTTTTCCAGTCTTCAACTGTCCAATTTTGGTGAGCTCGTGCAAATTGTAGCCTCTTTTTCCTATTTGTAGTGGAGATGAGTGGTACCCGGTGGGGTCTTCTGCTGTTGTAGCCCATCCGCCTCAAGGATGTGTGTGTTGTGGCTTCACAAATGCTTTGCTGCATACCTCGGTTGTAACGAGTGGTTATTTCAGTCAAAGTTGCTCTTCTATCAGCTTGAATCAGTCGGCCCATTCTCCTCTGACCTCTAGCATCAACAAGGCATTTTCGCCCACAGGACTGCCGCATACTGGATGTTTTTCCCTTTGCACACCATTCTTTGTAAACCCTAGAAATGGTTGTGCGTGAAAATCCCAGTAACTGAGCAGATTGTGAAATACTCAGACCGGCCCGTCTGGCACCAACAACCATGCCACGCTCAAAATTGCTTAAATCACCTTTCTTTCCCATTCTGACATTCAGTTTGGAGTTCAGGAGATTGTCTTGACCAGGACCACACCCCTAAATGCATTGAAGCAACTGCCATGTGATTGGTTGATTAGATAATTGCATTAATAAGAAATTGAACAGGTGTTCCTAATAATCCTTTAGGTGAGTGTATATTAGACAAGTGAACAATCAGTTCCTGAAGTTGATGTGTTGGACACAGGACTTTGACAAGGGCCACATTGTGATGGCTAGACGAGTTGGATCTCCTCAATGGCAGGTCTTGTGGAGTGTTCCCAGTATGCAGTGGTCAGTACTTACCAAAAGTGGTCCAAGGAAGGCCAAACGTTGAATTGGCGGTGGAAGTATGGGAGGCCAAGGCTCGTTGATGTGCGTGGGGAGCAAAGATGAGCCCGTCTGCTCACATCCCACAGGAAAGCTACTGTAGCAGAAATTGCTGAAAAACTTAATGCTGGCTATGATAGAAAGGTGTCAGAACCCACAGTGCATTGCAGTTTGCTGCGTAAGGAGCTGAGTAGCTATAGAAAGGTCACAGTGCCCAAGCTGACCCTGATCTACTGCCATAAGCACCTATAATGGGCATGTGAGTGTCAGAATTGTACTATGGAGCAAAGGAAGAGGGTGGCCTGGTCTAACAAGTCACATTTTCTATTGCATCATGTGGATGACCAGTTGTGTGCGCATTGTTTACCTGAGGAAGAGATGGCACCAGGATGCACTATGGGAAGAAGGCAAGCCAGCGGAGGCAGTGTGATCCTCTGGGAAATGTTCTGCTGAGACACCTTGGGTCCGGGCATTCATGTGGATGTTACTTTGACGCGTACCACCTACCTAAACATTGTTGCAGATCAAGTACACCCCTTCATTGCAATGGTATTCCTTGATGGCAGTGGCCTCTTTCAGCAAGATAATGTACCCTGCCACACTATAAAAATAGTTCAGGAATGGCTTGAGGTTTGAGGAGTTCTTTGAGGAAGCTACAAGAGAAATTGATCACAAAAAGGCCTACGACGTGATCTACTTAGATTTCCATAAGGCCTTTGATGTTGTCTCCCACAAACGACTCTTGCTTAAGCTCAAAGCTGCAGGGATTTTAGTAACTGTGGCAGCTTGAATTGAAAACTGGTTAACAGACAGGAAGCAGCGGGTAGTTATTAGAGGCACAATGTCACAGTGGGCCTGCGTTCATAGTGGGGTACCGCAGAGTTCAATTTTAGGACCACTATTGTTCCTAATTTACATTAATGATATTGACACCAATACATACAGTAAACTGTTTAACTGTTTAGGTGGGTGGTATAGCAGATACTAAACTAGCAGCACAGAGGCTACAATGGGATCTTGATTTAATTAGCGACTGGGCTGATACCTGGCAGATGAAATTTAATGTAAGGTAATCCATACAGGGAGCAGAAATATAAAGTACAGATATTTTATGGGTTCCACTGAAATTAAGGTAGCTGATTATGAGAAATTTCTCGGTGTGTATGCTGATGCTTCCATGTTCCACTCTCTCCAGTGCGGGGAAGCAATTAAAAAGGCCAATAGGATGTTGGGTTACATTTCTAGGTGTGTGATGCTACAATTATACAATTCCTTGATAAGACCCCACCTAGAATACTGTGTGCAGGTTTGGTCACCATACTTTAAAAAGGACATGCTGCCTTGGAAAAGGCATGATTCCTAGTCTTAGAGGAATGTCTTATGAGGAGAGGTTAGCTGAGCTGAATCTGTTCAGCCTCGCGCAAAGGAGGTTAAGGAGGGACATGATCCAGGTATATAAGATTGATGTCTTGATGCTGTTCGGCCAAATGGCTACTTTAATATTAGTTTAAATACTAGAACTCGTGGCCATAGCTGGAATTTGAGAAAACACTTCTTTACACAGCGTGTAGTTGGAGTATGGAATAGTCTTCCTGCTAGTGTAGTGCAAGTTAAAACCCTGGGTTCCTTTAAATCAGAGCTAGATAAGATTTTAACAACTCTGAGCTTTTAGTTAAGTTCTCCCCAAACCAGCTTGATGGGCCGAATGGCCTCTCGTTTGTAAATTTCTTATGTTCTTATGTATTTAGGTGTTGACTTGGCTTCGAAATTTCCCAAATCTCAGTCTGATTGAGCACCTACGGGATGTTCTGGATAAACAAGTCCGATCCATAAAGTCCACAACTCTCAACTTGCAGGACGTAAAGGATCTGCTGCTAGTATCTTAGGGTCAGTTACCACCGGACATCTTCATAGGTCTTGTGGAGTCTTGTGTTTTGCCAGCATGAGGGGGACCTACACAATATTAGACAAGTGGTTTTAATGCTATGGCTGATGATAGTTTTAATGATAGTTGCTTATTTGGTTATTTATATTACTTGTACTGATAAAAGTTACTTCACAATCTTGCTAATACAAATAATTAATGGGTGATAGACCTATAAATGGGACTGGTAGCAGTCAAATTCCTTTCTGGGATTATTTAAAATTACATAATTACTTCTGCATTAGACTGGGGTGAGTTTCCTGAAGTCTTCTTAACGCTGCATCGTTCGTAAGTTCTACGTTGCAAGATTCACAACTTACGAACGACATAGCATTAAGAAGGCTTTGGGAAACTCACCCTTGATGATTTGTTAGTTTATGGGTATCTGATGGCCGGTATTTATCTGGCCTTTTTAAAAATCCCTCATAAATAATAAAACATTGTTTAGTGTCTGAAACAAAATATAATAAGCACGTCACTATTTAAATGCTTTATAAGATAAGCTTTTAAATGTATCCCTGTGGTTCTTTGTGAATCGTAATGGAAATACATTTTTGCAGTTTTTGTCAGCTCTTTGAAGTCACTTTATTCTGTTTTTGTAATAGTGTACTGGTTTCCTTATTTGAAACTCCCCACTTCATTGGGTTCTGATGTTAACTTGGAAAAAAGTTGATGAAAAATCCCCTTGCAGTCTTCTATTTAACCTCTTTATTTTAATCATTTGCTCTCAATGCTACAACAGTTAATATAATTTTTATGTCTTTATATTAGGTTAAACTTTTTTTCAGAGAATATTAAAACACCGGGTGTTTCAGTTTTGCAACAGAAATGAATTGTTGGTAACAGTATTACAGCAATTTGGAGAGTACCATCTGTGAAAAGTGCCACTTATTTAATTTTTAACCTTGCAGCTTGCAGTCCTTAACACTTATAAACCATTTGTGTTAAGCTTGTTTTTTTTCCATTTTATGATGTTCAATATCCAGAGTGCAGTCTGTCCTCCATATCTGCAAGGGATTAGTTCCAGGACCCCCCCCCCCAAAATAAGTCCCTTGTCTTACATAAAATGGTGTAGTATTTTCTTATAACCTACACACATCCTCCCACATACTATAAATCATCTCTGGATTACAAATCATACCTAATACAATGTAAATACTATATAAATAGCTGGTACACAGTATTGTTTAGAGAATAATGACAAAAAGGTCTATATATGTTCAATACCAAGCACTTAATTGCTTTTTAGGAGCCTTTTTTTATACCGAAACAAAAGGTTTGCACAACCGCGGGTCCGCTTCCGGGTGGGGGGGGGGGGGGGGCTCTTTGTATGGGCTCCCCTTGGATCATCCTGCAGTGTTGGGGGGGAGGCGTGCCGGGTCGCTGCGGTGGGCGGCGGCCCGTCCTGCCGGGGGACGAGCTGGGGGGGCTGGGGCTCCTCCGGTGTGTGGGGGGCCATCCGCCGGGGGGGGGTGGGGGTGGTCCCGGTTGGTGGACCACCCAAGACCCTTCGGCCCTGGACCCGCCTGCCTCGGTGGGGGGGTTACGGGTGGGGCTGGGGGACTCGCCGCCCATCCTCCCTCTGCTGGCCTCCCTATGCGGGGGTTGGCGCCCCCTTAGTCCCTCGCGGGCTCCCTCTTGGGTTGGGCGGGTGGTTGTCTCTGGGCCCTTGTGCCGGGGGGGCGGTAGGGTGGCCTCGGTTGCCTGGTTCTCCTGCCTTCGCCTTGGGGGTGGGGGGGGGGGGAGTGCTGCCGCCTCCCCTGACGGCATTAAATGCCAGCACATCCAATGACAAATCAGGTCACACCTACACTTGCACATGCATACAAGAATGGTTGAGCGATCAATATCATTATTATTATTACTTTTTAGGGTATGTTATAGATTTAGGAATTGAAATATACATATATAACGGTACGATCACGTGTGTGTATGCTACATATATATAATACCGATTTGTCACATTATTAATTATTATTATCATCATCACTGATGTTGTTATAATTCTTGTTGTTTGACGAGTGTTATGTTTCTTATGGTTGTTTGTATTCTGTATTCCCCTATACTTAATTTTTTTTCCATCCCACCTACATTATTAGTGTTATTATTTCTGTATACCTTTTTTTTTTTCTCCTCTCTCCCCCTCTCCCCATGTTGATTGATGCCTGTTATTGTTACGCTTGTTGTTTCTGTATCCCCCCCTGTTTTTCTTTTTTTTTTTTTTCCTTTTTCCATGGTACTGGTGAGTTCGGAGCGGCCACACTCTTTGCTCTTGAATGTAATGTAAAATAAAGTTGTACTCCGAAGAGGGGGGGTGGGGGTGGTGGTGGGCAATAAAAAAAAAAAAAAAAAAGGTTTGCACAAAACAAGTAGCAAATGAATGAGATGTGAGGTGAGCCATGCTCAATCAACGAGTGTCGGAGAGAGACTGAGAATCTCTGAAATTGTAGGAGGCAAGGTATGCCTACATATTTCATGATTTCAGTGCTCCAAGAATGGCAAATTCCTGTTTTTGCTGTTTGAAACTTTTTTTTTAAACATATATATATATTTTCAGTCCGTGGTAGTTGAACCCGCAGATGCAGAACACACTGATACAAAGGGCCGACTGTACTACATATACCAAAATCCAAATCAAACAGTTTCTGAAGACAGACAGGATGTAAAAAGTTATTTGTCACTGGTGCAAAGACTCAATACGATTCAGCAGGGACCAGGCAGGAATCCTCATTAATGTCCTACTTCCGTGAGGTTCCAGATTTCTCCCTTAGACCAAGACATTTGCTGCAGGTGTCTTCAGCGTTCAGATGAGATGACACATTATCTGGATGGGTGCTGGAAGTGGAATTTTTTTTTTTACTCCAAAAACATTATGTGTCCTTGCACTCTATGTTAGGGATTGGCAGTCCAGATCCTGGAGTGTTGGTATCTAGTAGGTTCTCTGTCCTAGTTGACGAGTTACTATCGGCCTGAGATCGGGTGTGGTTCATCCAAGACCAAGTAGGATGGAAAACCTGCTAGATACTGGCACTCCAGGATCAGGGTTACCTCACCTTGATCTTTCTAAACACATTGGCCTACCATTGATTTCAACAAAAAAATCACATTGTGACTTGGCTCTCAGTCAAACAAATGCATCCATCTTATAATGTCACATCCAGTACAGGGTTATTAGTCTCTTCAAATGTTATAAAATTCTCATGAAGTTGACCACAGAGTGAAAATGTAGGCTGTAGGCAACATGGAGAGTACATGTCACTTTGTGCTGAAAGACACTGCTTTGCTAAATCTGAGCACTTGTTTTTGTATTTGTTATCTTTGATTGCCATGGTATTTGTGGATCAGAATTGTGTTTTTTTATGGTGATATCCATCCATCCATTCCTCTTTTTTCTATACCTACTTGACCTGTGCAGGGTCGCTGGTTTCCAGAGCCTATCCTAGAAGCTTTGGGACAAGGAAGGAATAGCCCAGGACAAGCCACCAACCCATCACAGGGCTATATGGTAATGTATTTATTGAAAGACTAGGTCTCTTAGAGAAGTCATTTAATTCAAAATGAGTCTGAAGCAGGGTGATAATGTATCCTGGGATGAATTACACTGGCTCGTCACGTAAACTGGCAGTGTTCCAAAAGGAAGCAAAAGAAAGAGAAAGAGAATCTTGTATATATTTTAAGCATTTCTGATTGATGTACCAATGTGTGTGAAAATGGGGTGTCATGACCCTGAATAGGACAAGTGTGTCCAGAAAATGGATGGATGAATGGATGGATGAATGGATGGATGGTGTACCAGTTTTTCTGTTCATACTTTTTGGAATATGTACATGTTCTGTGTGTTCTTGAGTTTTCAGTCCATCCATCCATCCATCCATCTTCAAACCCCTTTCCCTTTACATGCTGTGTGAGCATGGAGACAGGAAACATAGGACTCTGTTTGCCAGCCCACTGTAAGCCATATACACACACAGTCATACACTATAAGCAATATTGCCCTACACCTAACCCCATGTTTTGGACTACATCAGGAAACTGAAATACCCCCAGGAAATCTATACAACGTGAAGAACAAGTGAAATCTCTACACACAGGAGCAGAATATGAACCCCAACCCCTTGAAATGTGAGACCTACCCACCCAGCCATTGTACAGATAAGAATATCAGTTAAGAATATCTTTATATAATACAACATTTAAAATCCAAAATGTTGGATTCAATCTTATTTACTAGTTTTATTTCTTCCCTAAATACAAAACCCATTGTAATATCATTATAGCACATTGAACTGCTTCATAATTACCTTGTTATTTGTGTCTCTCATGGTTTTGATCCCTGAATGTGAGCCCTGAGGTGCTCTTGAATGCCCAGAAGGATGCTCTTAGACTCACAGTCAGTTTCATTTTGTTGTACCAGATCATGGCAACCTGCCATGGTTCTGGGGCCTCTTATTTGTTTAAACTATGCTGCCATAACTTCCAAGATGGCTCAGTGGATAATACTACATGGTTAAAGGTTTTAAGTCTGTGTTCCCCAGGCTTTCTCAAGGTATTCTGATCTCCTGCTGTAGTCTAAAGGCCTAAAATTAAGCATACTGCCATCAGGAAATTCCCTGTTCAGCATTTGTCATAAACTGCCCTCCAGTCCAGGGTGTACTCAATTAATTATTTATCCGACACTCTTGTCCAAAGCAACTTACAATTGAGAAAACAGGGTGAGCCCATCCTGGAGCAGTTGGGGTTAGGGACCCAATGGTGAAATCACTCTGCCAACCACAGGACTAGGCACCTTCCAATCATGAGCACAGATTCACACAGCACCCCTGTCTGCCTGATGCTGCCTGCAATGCAGTACTAGGTAAGTGAATGTAAAGTGGACAACTCGCACTGAAGTGTCATCCCTGTGAACCTAACAATGCCCACATCACAAAACCAAATGTGAATTTCTCAGTTATATAGGAATTCTTTAATTTTAAAATATCCCACCTTGCTTTCATATGAGAGGTAAGCTTGGGGTGAGAGTGCAGGGTTGTCCATTTATGTAGCACCCATGGAGCTGTTTTTGGGGTTATGGGCCTTCCAGTAATGTGATCACATTACAAGGCCAACTGGGATGCTTACCTGCTAAGGCATTAGCAACCTTACAGACACTTCTGCCCTGGTACAGGTTGTTGACTTGGGGGTTATAAATTTGTACTAAGCAAGGTTAGTTGAGGCCCTCTTTTTAGCAGAGGCCCCTGCGCTTCAGCCTGGTTCTGCCTGTGCATCAAACGCCCCTGACTACAGTGAATAGTTCCTGGCTTAGTGTTGGGTTTGGTTCTGTTATTTTGCACTGTCTTGGCATTACAAACGCTGAATTTCCTGGTTCAGTTCTTCGGTCTAGCTTAGTGTCCTGGATTCTCTTTGCTTCTTAACCCCTCCCCCTCCGCTTCAGGCTGTGATCTTGTCCTTAGCATTTCCTGTTCAACTCAACACTTGAGTATAATGCAGCTGTCTCATCAGTATAGCTTGCATGCAGCACCCCCAGTACTATCAGCCCTGAGTACTCAGAGACCAGCTTTTAAACAGGAAATGCCTGACATTTCCTGCTTTTCTGTGCATGTTGCATGTCCATTCATTAATGCCTCATATTAAATACTGTTAATAAAATTCAATTTTAAAACTCTTATGGCTATAACATCCAGATTTTCTTCCCAAGCATTAAGGACTCCTTAAATCATTCTGTACATATTACAGCATTTTTCTCTATTAATTTGCATTCATCTACTAAAGTTATATGACCAACTGCTTTATAGTAGGAAGACCGCCTCCAGGGCGAGGGTGTTATTTACAGTAAAATTTTTGTCCTGTGGCACAATTGCATTCAGTTTTTAAAGCCTCGCAAACTTATATATGTCACCCTCCTGTCTGTGATCAGATAAGAGGCTTCAATGGAAAATGACGTACCTACTACCATAGGTTACACAAAAATAGAATGCCTGTATTGTCATTGTACTAAACAAGTACAACAAAACTTCAGTTTGGTTTAACTGGGCCCAAAAACTACATTCCACCCCAAACTGCAACACCAGCTACTAAATAATGCCTGATAGTTCTTGTTTCTAGATTAATTCTCTAGATAGTGTTTAAATCATATCTTATGAACAAACTTTATTTTACCATGTGAGAACAATACCACAGGGCCTATCTCTATGATCTGGAGGGGTGAATATAAGCTGTTATAATTTTGCTGAAAGCACCCCTCTGTAGTGATACTTGCAAAGGTACAAAACAAGATGCAGAAAATTATTTGAGATAGTCATCATAACTCCTAATTAAAAAGTGAAAGAAGGGATGCTGCTTTCACAGTGAGGCTGTGGGTTGCAGATACATATCAGAGGCAAGACCAGCTTGCAACGCACTTGCTGCTTATATTGGAGATGAGACCACTAGTTCTGCTCCCCAAAGGAGCCTGTTCTAGAGATGAATACTGCAGGTCCAACACTGATGAGCACCTTCTTATCAGCTCTATCTTTGTGAGGTGCAAAGGGGTTTTTTTTCTCACTCAGCTGACAGCCAGTAAAATGTAAAATGCACCGTGTGATTACCAGTGTGCTACCTCAGATGATGATTTAGTACAGCCCTGAAAGTACATCAGAGGCACATCTGGCAACTCCAAAGCAACCATAATCACTTCCATCAACGTAAAGATATGGATAACGGTGATAAGCTTTTCTAATATGCATGTTGAATTACTTGGTGTGGGCCAGACTCCAGACCACCCCTACACAAGTGATGGATGGATAGATGGATGACCACATAATCCATGTCATGTTAGGTTTTACAAACTACTTTAAAACTGAAAGGCTCCTGTGCTTAGCTAATTAGTTTGGTTCTTCATCTGCACTGACTGGTTTGTTTCCTTGATTGAAAGACTCATCTAGCTGTTTCATATTAATATTAGTAACACATGCATTATTATAGGTGACTGACCAATCAGCACACAGGGTGCACCTATTTTGCTGAAAGTGAAACCCAGGCTTTTTTAATTGAAATGGTAGTTTGCAGACCTTGTCCTAGCTCATCGTGTCCCCCCTGACATGGATTAAGTGGTCACCCTTGATGAATGGGGCATGTCTGTTAAGCAAAAGTAAGCTACAAGATGCTAAGGTGGCTCATTCATAAGGTGCAAGATCAAATCTTTAAATCATTACTGAACTGTTTGCGTCAAAGGTATTAAAAATGCCTAATTAACTTGCTTTGCATAAACTTGTTCTGAATCATATATAAGATGCAAGGCTGCTGTTACAGTGTAGTGCATCGTCTGAAATAACAAGCAAAAAAGGTAAAAAGGTGTCTCCTGGATGTACTCCCAATAAGCACATAATCTATATTATTTCGCAGATACTTTTATCCAAAACATCGTACTACTGACAAAGCAGGGTCAGATAGTCCCTGGAGCAACTGGAGTTAAGGGTTTCGCTGAATGATCCAACAGTGACAACACCACTGACCACAGTGTTTGGTTGTCTTCTCCGGAGTCCTCCACGCACACAATCCTTCAGTCCAAACCCATGTGAAGCTTTGCAGAGCATACCACCAGCAGTGGCTGAAGTATAGCATCATGTTTTGTCACAGTAATGAATGATGCTCTGAAACACATCTCAGGTAGTGGGCGGCCCACTGAACAGTTTGACTGGTCCAGGAAATTCCAGTCCCCCTCACCCATAAATGTCAAGTTTTGCATAGAAACCAAACATGTAGCCAAACTTCCCTGGGGGTCATCTGAGCTCTTGGTTATTTCAGCCAAAGGTGTTTTCTCATTCCTAGCAGCTCTGACTCTCTCCCTCTCTCTGTCACACACACACACACACACACACATCTGTAGTCAAAAATTGCATATTTTACCTTTCTTTGGTGCAATGGAAAGAAATTTCCTAATGACTAGGAAATGGCAGTTTTCATTACACAGGATTTTTGCATACCACTAAAGGGCAATACTGTCATTTTAATGTTATACGGAACAATAAGAATGCCTAAACATGTTTTGAGTTGTTCTTAACAACCAAAACTAAAGATAATTTAGTTGCATTGTGTCATTATTAACATATATCGGTGTTGCAACATTAACAAATCTCAAGACAAAAGAAATAAATGATTGTAATATGTGAAAGCATCTTTGACCCATTGCCTGAAATACTTTTGTTAATAATAATAATAAAAAAAAATCTTTCAGCCACATGCTCTCCCCTTACCATTTTCACGGAGAGTACCCTCTTCTGCAGGCTCACCTTCTTGGAGGTGTTATGACACTTTTTTTAGTCACTTCCAGGGGCTTGTATATGGGTGGTATATGTTTGAGGGTAACATCTCACTACTTTGAGTGCAGTCATAGTTAAAGCCACTAGAGAAGACTAATGACTAATGAATGATTAATTGTATAATGAATGATTAACGATTAGATTGTGAGAGAAATGGTGGGAATGTAGATGTTAGGGGACAAGGCAGAATATCATTTAAAATTGCTAGCTTGAAAGCTTTTACTATATTTATATCTACTCTTTTTGACTTAACTTACTGTCAAGCAACACCTTTCTGTTTAATAAAACCCCTGAGTTTAAATTTAGTAGTTGCAATACATAATGCTTGCATATAAATTTCTTTAAAATGTAACATTTTATTCGGGAATAGTGTATTCTGGAGTACTACATATTATAAACATCCATCCATTTTCTGAAGCTGCTTGTCCTATTCAGGGTTGCTGGGGGTCCAGGGCCTATCCTGGAAGCTATGGGCACAAGGCATGGAACAACCCAGGATGGAGTGCCAACCCATTACAGGGCACAGTATTACAAACATCATCATTAATCTACCATAACCATTCATGTATTTCATTCAGTTAATGTATTTGTTCATGATTTGTACTTCAGTAGTACTAATCAGTCTCTAAGTTACTTTTGCCCCCTCAAGTAAAGAGCTACCCAAAAATCTGTAATATACCTCATGTTAATTCACCTTGTATGAAGATACTAAGTGAAACATTACCAGATTTATCAGGTATCGCAGCTACTCAAAAGATAAATATATATTACTGCATTTGGTATCTTACGATCATAGAGGCAGACACTTTGCATTTGAATTAACAGAACTTTTATTGATTAGACTTTTCTAAACTTCTAGGTGTGTATGTATTTCATCATACATTTTTCCCTTTTGTGGTCAATTTTTTGATCTTCTGACACAGAAGAAGTTGCATCTCACAAGAGTCTTGTTTCCTCATCACTCCAGTTGTAGTTTCCTGTTTGCGTATGTTTATCACAGTAATATGTATATGATACTGTGCTCTAAAATCTTACTCACGTGAATAGTAAAAAAAAAGTAGTAAGTAACTATTACCTTTAACGTCATATCTGTTGACAATAATTAGTTGTGCGTCTGTTTCGAGAAACATTAAAAACCGTCGAAAACCAGTAGAAGAGCTTAGAACCACTGAAAAGGAAAGATACAAACATGGCAAGTAGAGTGGAGAATAATTGTCACGATTGGAGGCGCGGTCCTTTCCTCTGCTAATCTTGGTCACAGTCGGCCTGGGCAAGCGGCAGATGGAAGCGTTGAGTCCCGCAGCCGCTTCGCTCGGCTTGTTAGCACGGCGCGACATCGGCGCACACGCGTCAGTTTCGGCTTGACTCACAGACAGTGCGTACAGTAACACAAACCGCCCTTCCAACATGCCCCACCTGGTGTCTATCAGCGCGCTGTTTCCCACTTACAACCCACCCCGCTTCTCAGGGGTCTGCTGAATCATAATTAGCGATTACATGTCATATTGATCACAATTTTACGGTATGTAAGCAAAAATATGATACTTTTTGGTAAAACGTTTAAAATGTAGGCTACCTAAAACATATAGGCCTATCCACTTACTGTAATGCTGTTTAATAAAATAGTAAAAGTTTCTTTCTTTTCCTTAACCTATATTTTTGGAGAGAATATTAGTGTGAATAAAAAATAATAATAATAACGGGTTCAAACAAGATTAGTACGGTTTCAATGATATTCATTATGTCTTTAAAGTAATTATAACAACGCTCTTTTTTCTTTTTTATCAGACATCTAATTTTTTAGGTTTTATTCACCTGACATGTTTCGACGTTCGCTGTCGTCTTCCTCAGAGTGTTACTGGATGTTATCGGTAGCTCATTAGTTATCAGCTGATGTTCACGAAGGCGTGACCTTCCCGTCTGGATTGACGGATCGGTCACGCCTTCAGCTGTCTGTTCGTCCCCTGTAGGATGTCACTCCAGGTGTGTGAGAGCATGTATGCTCCCTCATCCCGGTTGATGGTCCTCGGGCCACTATGGTAATAGTGACATCCTACAGGGGACGAACAGACAGCTGAAGGCGTGACCGATCCGTCAATCCAGACGGGATGGTCACGCCTTCGTGAACATCAGCTGATAACTAATGAGCTACCGATAACATCCGGTAACACTCTGAGGAAGACGACAGCGAACGTCGAAACATGTCAGGTGAATAAAACCTAAAAAATTAGATGTCTGATAAAAAAAAGAAAAAAGAGCGTTGTTAAGATTAGTACGGGGTTTTTTTCTCAAGAGGATGTTTCAGGTACATTCGGACAGTATAGTTAGTAAGGTGGGACATGCCATTTTAATTATGTGGCCTGATTTATAGTCAATAAATATGTTTATTGTGAATAAGTATGTTTGTTTCTTAATGTTTATTATTATTATGTCATCAAAACATTAACCACAAATCCTAACAAATCATTAATATAAAAAAGCAAGCAGCCTAAGTATTTAAGAATCTAAGAATTTAACAGTGTGTGTGTGTGTGTGTGTGTGTGTGTGTGTGTGTGTGTGTGTGTGTGTGTTCATGTGTGCATATGTAGGTTATGCACCTTTTCAATATTTTATTGTAAGTCTTAAATAAAAGGCAGGTAAGTACAAATTAAGCTTACATGCATGTCTTTGTCTCTTTCTGTTTGTATATGTACTGTACATGCCTAACAACACTTGATTCATTCTCTGCTTAAACTGAAAAACTGAAATTATACAATGGCTTGTAAGCAGTTATGAACTTAACTGTGTGTGTTGTTGACTTGTTCGGTCAGGGGGAAACCTCTCTGTGATAGAAGCTCCAACATCTCAGTTAATTCTCTTTCAGATTATTAGAATAAAAATGGCTTCATATTAAAGGCATGACAAAAGCCACTTACAGCACCACTGTTTTTTGAAGGGTGGGCATTGGAACAGACCATGCCCTAGCTAAAAAAAACAACAAAGCTGCAGAGGGAACATTCCCGGCCTGCCTCCACTCTATTCCCTATATTTATTTATTGTACCTGTCATTCTTTCATAACTCCATTAGTTGTACCTCTGTCTTCCACCTTTCCTAGGCCTACATGTGCCCTCTTTCAGGACAAAGGACTTAGGAGCAGGAGTCAGGGCAAACAAACAGGGTTTTATTCAACTCAAAACTAAGAAACCAGAAAAAACAGATGACAGGGGATCAAGACAGGGAGCGCAGAAAACTATGGAATGGGCAGGCTACAAGTAGGACTGACATTAATGACAGAACTGGCAAGTGCAGGACTGGGAAGCACTTAAATACATGACTAACAAGGGACCAAACAAGAGGCAGCAGCGAGCAGTTAACATGAGGGCAGGAATGAGAGGTGAGACAAAGGAAGACCAAGGGTGGCTCATTAGGACCACAATGGGGAGGAAACAGGAGGGTCAGATAGGCAGGGTGTGACACTCTCCCTGTCTTGTGCAACAAACCTGTACCATTTTCTGGAAAAATTTACAAATTCTGAATTACACATCTTCTCATACATGCTACACCTTCACAAAGTAGTTTTATTCATTTTAAAGGGTGTCCCTATTTTGCTGATTGCAGTTTTAAGAAAAATGAATAAATATATCTGAACAGTAATAGATTCAAATTTAATTATCTTATTATTAGAAATGAAATAAGAACATAAGAACATAAGAACTATACAAACGAGAGGAGGCCATTCGGCCCATCGAGCTCGCTTGGGGAGAACTTAACTAATAGCTCAGAGTTGTTAAAATCTTATCTAGCTCTGATTTAAAGGAACCCAAGGATTCAGCTTGCACTACGTTATCAGGAAGACTATTCCATACTCTGACTACACGCTGTGTAAAGAAGTGCTTCCTTAAATCCAGTTTGAAATGTTCTCCCGCTAATTTCCACCTATGGCCACGAGTTCTTGTATTTGAACTAATGCTGAAGTAACTATTCGGTTGAACAGCATCCAAACCTGTTAGAATCTTATAGACCTGGATCATGTCCCCCCTCAGTCTCCTTTGCTTGAGGCTGAACAGATTTAGCTCAAATAACCTTTCCTCGTATGACATTCCTCTAAGACCAGGAATCATTCTTGTGGCCCTACGCTGCACCTTTTCTAAGGCCGCTATGTCCTTTTTAAGATATGGTGACCAAACCTGTACACAATATTCTAGGTGAGGTCTCACCAAGGAATTGTATAATCTTAGCATTACCTCCCTTGACTTAAACTCCACACACCTGGAGATGTACCCCAACATCCTATTGGCCTTTTTTATTGCTTCCCCACACTGGCGAGAATGAGACATGGAAGCATCAACATACACACCAAGGTCTTTCTCATAATCAGCTACCTTTATTTCAGTAGGTCCCATAAAATACCTGTACTTTATATTTCTGCTCCCTACATGGAGTACCTTACATTTGTCTATGTTAAATTTCATCTGCCAACAATGGATATTGTTGTTCAATTTGTATTGGTTTAGGACCCTTGTTATATTTAAATCCCAGCAGTTTGTATGAGACTTGCCATGTTCTTCTTCAGATCATCCTCCAATTCAGATGCAACCATACCCAAAAAATTAAAACTTGACCAATCAGTTGCTGATATGTAAATATAATACCGTTGTCAGAACATTCCAAGACTGTTTTTTTCATCTTGGATTTCATTATTTAAAAAGCAACACACGCAAAACCTTACTTGTCCCATTTTAGGTGCTGTCCTGCTTTTGCTGGCTTCACCCTATTTCTTAGTTGTCATACAGCAACAAAGTATAAAGAATACTGACATATACACAATGCACCAATTCAACAACAGAGCAATTATTAAAGTGTTACAATGCAGTCTGAACTATCACATTCTATATTCTATTTTGAATTTCTGATATGTTTCTGTTACAAACTTTAATTACATGTTTTGTCCATATCCCATTTTTTATATTTAAAGAAAAATAATCCATTGTTCAATGTTGTATTGTTTAAATATATTAAAACGAAAGTATTTAGGCTTGATGCGTGCTCGTTTGATTGGAGAAGACTGCCCTTGCTTAATGATTCCAGCAGTATTAGCCACTCCAGTGAAGTAGCAAGGGTACATGCTGGTTTTGTTTAGGGGGGGCATAGCTCTCTGTGGTTTATCAACTGAAGACCTGGCAGTAATCTCTAAAGTCACCTTAACCAACTCTTTTTTTTTTATTGTCAGTTAGAAATTTACATTAATGCTTCTTCCCATTTAGGTAAACATCAATAGCCTGAGCTCCTGCTGCTGGTGCATTGTGATGTCTGGCATTTGTATGATTATTCATGTGATAAAAAAAAACAGACATTGTAAGTCTTGATTGGTCTTCTCAGCACTGTTTAATTAGCAATATCAAACAGTGTTTGATGTTTCTTATGAATGACACAATGAAACAACAAAGAGGGTGAAAATGGGGCAGGCAGAACACTTATGGAAGGACTAGAACTACGTGTGATGATGGTAATAGTGTTTGCCACAGTTCAGAGGAACAGTATAGCAATGACTGTGAGTGACACAAAATGAATGAATGAAAAACCGTCATGGGCTGCTGCAGGGAGGGTGTACAGTAATTTCTAAACCATGGCCAGCCATTCAAAAAGTATCTCTGGGGCTGTGGTTGGAAGAAATGCAAAAAAAAATTGAAAAGTTATTATGCAGCTGCATGAAAAATTCTCTGTAATTGCAGCCTAGCCCCCTGGAGCTTGTTATTTGAGAAAGAAGGTGTTTACTGATTTATGACTTATTTATTCAGATGACTTATTTATTAAATTGGAAATGGTTTAAAGGTGTGCTTGTAACAGTTTTGCATTTCCCTGACCTTTACCATCTGAACATTGAATGAATTCTGTCAATGAAGGTGATGACAAGTATGTCCTTAACTCTCATAATATATTAATTGTCTCTATCCCCTGAATAGGTGAATACTCCAAATGATTGTGTACTGTTACATATCACTGCTTCTTCCAGAGACATAGTTCATGCTGATTAAAGCATTCTGTATTGCTACATTGTTTTCTAGCTTTAGGATATATACTTTTATCTTGAACTTCCTTTATCTGCTACTGAATGAAAATAGACACTTGTTATTTTAAAAACTCCACAACATTGGTTTAATAAGGTATGTTGGGTGAAATGCGATGGAAGGTGAATGGGTGTATTTTTACATAACTGAAAAAATGAATGGAGGGGTGGCTGGGGTTTTGAGGGTTTTCCTTGTCCCGTTATCTCTGATTTGTTTTATTTAGTGAGCTGTGCATTGAATGCTTTTTCCAAGGCTCATACAGAAACCCCGGTACAAATTTTCCTGCCAAGTCAAAAGGTTCGTTCATTGATGTAGTTGCATCACCAGTATATTTTAGCATTTCCAGTATATTTTAGGTTTTTTTAAATCTGAAATAATGAGATAGAGGAGCTTTATAAATCCAGCATTTTATCCCTTCGAAGATAATAGATTGGCACAGACAGGTAGGCAGGAGAGATTTTTGAAGTGGAGGGAACAAACAATGAGCAAAAGGTCTCAACTTTTAAGCTTTTCCAGCCATGCTTGATGAGGCATTTGGCCTGATTTAGGCTAATGGTTTAATACATTAAACATTTTGATTGACATTGCCCAACATACATATAATGTTACTTTGTTATCTGGTCTTCTGGTCTATTGGACAACAACCTAAACAACAGATGTGTCACAAGTTTAAATTTGCTGAGCCCCAGTATACTGTAATATTACACATTGTGTGAGGACACATTCATAGATTTATTGCTTTATTCTAACAGACAAAATTTCACCTTAAGTCAGACTTAGATTAAATCATTAGCATTGTTGTAGTAACATAAATTGGTCTACCTAAAATATGGGAAAATTATGTTGACAGTTACATTCAACATAGGCTTGCATAGGTTATACAGAATTATAGAAATCTACTTGCATTGTATTCTGTTTGGAAGAATGCTGTGATAGTTGTTTGTGTTTTATTCTCAATTGCATTTTTAATGTACATGTATTTGGTCCATGTGACTAAAACTGCATCTGACACAAATCACGTAAGTCAGTTCTCAACGTGTACTGGACCTAAATTCCAGAACACAACGGAACACAAACAGAATGCACAAAGTCAACAAAAATGTGGCAAATATATATGATCTTGAATAAAATGTTTAAGAAAGTGACATTAGTATTTGACATATTTATGCTTCGTTAAGTTGGTAGGGCACCGTATTTAAGCTATGTGTAGGCTTATAGAACTGTGTGCGTTTTACCATGTTTAATTACAAACGTAGAGGAAATCAGTGAGACAGTGGGAATGCATGTGGGCAGCACAGGGATGCACGTGGCTGTGTGGACTCCTACCAGCAGTAACCACATGCTGTGAGAAGTTTGATCAGAGTCCCTACATAATTGTAGGGGGATGTGCCCCACCCCCCCTCCCACCAAACCCCACCCCCCCACCAAACCCCACCCCCACCAGCCCCCCAGTCCCCTCTGTCATTTGTCCCCCTAGACTCAGAGCTTGTTAAGATCTGTACTTCCCTGCGTGTCTTTTTACTTGTTGAGTGTCGGTGCTAAACAAGGTGCATTGTAGTTTTTTCTTTTGGGGAGCAGTTAACTTAATATTTTGTAATCCTGTAACCAGACTGTTGAGAGGACTAGATTTCTTAACATAGTGCGGTACGGTTCAGTATGATTTAGTCAGTGTGCGATACCTGAAAAACAAAATATACTGTTAATTTCCAGGCTTCAACATGTTTGTGTGCAATGGCCTAAGGAGTTACTCTGAAGGGATGTCATACGTTGTGCAGGACATCCTCACAGCAGAATAGCTGTCTTAACTGATGCATTGTGTGTCTGAACCTCACAAGCAGCCATTGTCCTAATCAAGGCTGAAAATTAAGCTCGTCCACTTGCCTGAGGTGAGTAATTTAGATGGTGGGTGAGTACAAAACACCAAACACTAGTCTGCTGGCTAGTAAAAACAAATTGCATGTTGGACTACATTTTTTGGCTAGTACCAAAAATTCTGAAGTTTCAACCCTGGTCCTAATTCTACAGATCTTTTAAGGAAAAACCCTGAGACACCTGAGGGTGAATTTGAGATAAAATACCAAAATCAGAAAAAATTTGAGTTAAATGGCCACCAAAACAGGGCACTAAAAATAATCTGCAGGAAAATATCCATCCATTTACTGTATCCATTTACCCTATATAAGATCACAGGGGTCCAGAACCCATCCCAATGGTCACACACACAAAGCAGGGAACAGTCCAGGATAGGATTCCAACCCATTGCAGGGCACTCACACACCATTCAGTACCTCAAACCTCGCTTTATTAGCATTTTTTGGGACTGTGGAGTGCCCAGAGAAAACCCCACAATGATAGAGGGGGAATATGCAAACTCCACACACATGGAGTCATGGCAGAGACCCAAACCCGTGTCCCCTAAGTGTGAAGCAGCAGTGCTGACAATTGTGCCACCACGCCATCATCTGGTGGAAAGTAGTTAAATAAAAAGATCTCAATAAATTGCATTGAATTTTTAATTCATGTAACTGCAAACAATATAGAATATTGTTATCGATGGTGGGGAGTAAAGTGTAGCGTGTAGCGTCACACCTCAAGACCTGGGTATTTAGGTTCCCCCACACTCTTTGGATGAGGACTTTGCATGTTTTTGCTCCTGAAGTTCCAAAACAGATAGATAGATAGATAGATAGATAAACCAGCACCTCTAAATTGTCTATAGTGTGTGAGTGTATGTGTGATGCACTGGTATCCCATTTAAGGTGTTCCCCTACTGGAGAACATTCAGTCTACCTATACAAAGCTCCTAAAGGTAGTGAACTACAATCAGCCCTGGTACAATATGACTAATGCATTCCTGAAATATCTGGAATTCACTAAAATCGCATACTAATATACCCATATCCAATGAGCCCATCCTGGGCTGTTCTCTGCCTAGTGCCTGTAGCCTCTGGAGTAGGCTCTGGACCCCCGGGAACCCTGCATAGGACAAATAGTTTCAGAAAATGGATGGATGGATGGACATATCCATATGTCATATATATGGAAAAATAGGGTTAAAATAGAGTTAACTTGGTAACTGTCACGTTATCAGCTTGAAAAGGACAATGCAAATGCAGGCTGTGGGCAAGTAAACATACAAGCGGGGTGGGGCTGGACGTGACAGTAACTTCTGCCAAATGAACTAAATTAAATAATAAAAACAGTGATACCAATGGCCAGTAACGTAATTATATGCATTTTAAATAAGAAATAATATTAAAAATACATTAATAAATTAAATCATAAACATCTTAAATTTACAAATGAGAGGAGGCCATTCGGCCCATCAAGCTCGTTTAGGGAGAACTTAACTAATAGCTCAGAGTTGTTAAAATCTTATCTAACTCTGATTTAAAGGAACCCAGGGTTTTAGCTTCCACTACACTAGCAGGAAGACTATTCCATACTCTAACTACACACTGTGTAAAGAAGTGCTTTCTCAAATTTGTTTTAAAATGTTCTCCCGCTAATTTCCACTTATGGCCATGAGCTCTAGTATTTAAACTAATATTGAAATAGCCATTTGGCTGAACAGCATCCAGACCCGTTAGAATCTTATAGACCTGGATCATGTCCCCCCTTAGTCTAGTTTACTGTATGTATTGATGTCAATATCATTAATGTAAATTAGGATCAATAGTGGTCCTAAAATTGAACCCTGCGGTACCCCACTATGAACGCAGGCCCACTGTGACATTGTGCCTCTAATAACTACTCGCTGCTTCCTGTCAGTTAACCAGTTTTCGATCCAAGCTGCCACAGTTCCTAAAATCCCTGCAGCTTTGAGCTTAAGCAAGAGCTGTTTGTGGGGGACAACATCAAAGGCCTTCTGGAAATCTAAGTAGATCACATCGTAGGCCTTTTTGTGATGAATTTCACTTGTAGCTTCCTCAAAGAACTGAAGTAGATTCGTTAAACAGGATCTACCTCTCCTAAATCCATGTTGGCTATCCCTCAGAATATTATTTGCATCCAGATAATCTACCATTTTCACTTGGATTATAGCTTCCATTATTTTTCCAGTAATGCTAATCATCATATAACATTCTGCTTTCCTCTGCAGCTACATTAGGTGCTCTATAACAAACACTGACAATTAGGCCATTTGAGTTTTTAGCATCTAGTTTTTCTCTAATTCGACCTCTTTAAATTGTAGTTGAAATCCCCTGTACTAGATGGTGGTCTTGGTTTACTTTGGGGCATGTTTTGAGCAGTTTTTTGAACAGAGAACACCATCTAGTTAGGTCAGAAAATACAGCAAATGATTCAATGAAGCATCATTTTGGCCATCATTAGCCAGGAGTACCCTGCAATAGGTTAGGGTCCTGGGTTGTTCCCTGCCTTACACCCATAGCCTCCAGGATAGACTCCAGACCCCCTGCAACCCTGAATAGGAGAAGCGGTTTCAGAAAATGGATGGATGCCTGTATAGTTGTGAGTAGTGAGCCACAGCCACAATATGGCCGAGCATGCACACAGCACAAATACAAGGGATTATGGTATGGGGAAGGGCCGTAACGGCAACATGGCTACAGCCCCTAAATGTACAAAGTTACTATAGTACACATTGGGAGCACTACATTTTGCACCAAAGTTTAAAAGTTACTGCAAGAAATGCGAGATTCCATGGTCATAAAGACAAGTAACACTTAAGTGTGGCTACCAGAAGAACCAAGCCATACCTGATTCATACCACTGGTGGTTTTCTATGGTAAAGTATGCGAACTGAACCATAATTGCGCTGACATGGCCCTACTTATAAGCAGGGTCAAAAGTGTGACCAAAACAAGCTGGGTGCGTCATGACCATCTAGTTGGTCTAAATCCATGGAGATACCTGAGTTCTGCACATGAATTATCTGAAGGAAAAATGGCCATATATTATATATTATTCATCATTAGTAGTATCATACATTTTGATGTACAAATGCATTTGCAATAACTTGGAAACTGAAGATTTGCAACCTTCTACTTGAAAAGTACTATAGAACAGCTCAATGGAATGGATTTGTGATGCAAATTTCTGCAAGCAAATGTTAATGCTAACATTTGATATTAACATAAGATTCTCACAGGCTTGCTAGCAGAAATGAGCACATATGGTATATATAGTTGTGAGTAGTGAGCCACAGCCACAATATGGCCGAGCATGCACACAGCACAAATACAAGGGATTATGGTATGGGGAAGGGCCGTAACGGCAACATGGCTACAGCCCCTAAATGTACAAAGTTACTATAGTACACATTGGGAGCACTACATTTTGCACCAAAGTTTAAAAGTTACTGCAAGAAATGCGAGATTCCATGGTCATAAAGACAAGTAACACTTAAGTGTGGCTACCAGAAGAACCAAGCCATACCTGATTCATACCACTGGTGGTTTTCTATGGTAAAGTATGCGGACTGAACCATAATTGCGCTGACATGGCCCTACTTATAAGCAGGGCCAAAAGTGTGACCAAAACAAGCTGGGTGCGTCATGACCATCTAGTTGGTCTAAATCCATGGAGATACCTGAGTTCTGCACATGAATTATCTGAAGGAAAAATGGCCATATATTATATATTATTCATCATTAGTAGTATCATACATTTTGATGTACAAATGCATTTGCAATAACTCGGAAACTGAAGATTTGCAACCTTCTACTTGAAAAGTACTATAGAACAGCTCAATGGAATGGATTTGTGATGCAAATTTCTGCAAGCAAATGATAATGCTAACATTTGATATTAACATAAGATTCTCACAGGCTTGCTAGCAGAAATGAGCACATATGGTATATATCTATATATTTTGTAATTTTGTGTGATCCGAATCATTTTCAGTATTGTTTTTCGGCTTACGCATCATGTTCAAGTTTTTGCAAAAATATTGCTAAAAATATTCCTGTTTAATTGTTCACGACCAACCTGTGAATAACCAAAACCGAGAATGTTAAATGCGTGAATGTGAAGGGGTGTATATATATATAGAAGTTCAAATAGATGTCAGGTTAAATCTGATATTTTGCACAAATTTCAGATATTGAATATAGCAAAATATGGCAAATAACATTAAATAGATTTAAAAAGCAGAAATTAGGTATATGTGAGTAACCAAGACCTGTGGCAACAGTACTGCATGTTCTTTTGCTTGGTAAATTCTTTTCTCAGTTTCCTACTGTAAGAAAACAACTAAAATAGGTATCTGACCAACGTTCTCATAATTGTAACCACACGTTATCAAATAACAGAGAACTCACTGTTACTAACCATCTTACTTTCTATTTCCCTAGAGCGCTACTTGTATATAAGCCAAGGTTGCTCTTCCTTGAATTTGACCATGTGGGAAAACCAAAAGCCTAGATATCTTGCTATTTACGTTCGAGCTCAGCGCGTTTTGCAATCGGCAATGTACGTTTGTGAAGAATGGGGACAGTCCCTGAGTCTGTGGTCAGAGTTCTTGTGTGAGTAAACGACTTAGGAGTCCTCTCGTCAGCAAGGTTTTGAGGTACTGAGAAAAGCCCGACTCGGCAAGTCACGCGGATTGCAGGCCGGCAACCAAGCTCGGGCAGGAATGCGTCACCCATTCTCTCTCCACCGTGGGAAGGCCACCCAGATTTATAATTCTGCTCTACCACAACTACACTAAAATTCCACTGAGACCTGTCATACTCTGCTCCACTGCATAACTCCCAATCTACACCACCTTAGATTTTTAGCAACACTAATAATATGCGTGTGAAAAATTTCAAAAGTTTCAAAATCGAATTACAAAAGCGATGGTATAAATAATAGTAGCGGTGAATACCTGCCTCATTCTCATTCTCTCTCTCTCTCTCTCTCTCTCTCTCTCTCTCTCTCTCTCTCTCTCTTGCTCTTTTTCTCTCTTTCTGTGTCTGTGGGTTTCTGTGCATGTGTGTGAGTGCAGCATGAAGTTTCTAGTTCCTCAGAAGTGTCATGGTTCCAACTTGCCAAGGAAACGCAAGAGTTTACAGAGAAATGAGCGCCCCATGCAAATGAGCACAATGTGGTGAGAGTGAGTCAGAGTACAGGGAGGTGACCCAGTCCCCTCACCCAAAATGGCCTGTACAGCACAGTATGAACTCTGTACAGTGTACCCTCAATCTTACTGCCTCATCCCCACTCAGCCCATAATGCTGTTTTCAGGAGGAAAACAACAAAAAAGCAAAAATGCTGCATAAGATTCTTTAAAGTCATCCTTTTATTCATATTCTCAATTCAACTTATATGTGAAGAGCACAATATTCACATGATCAAATGAGACAATAAGAGGTGGTCAGTGACCCAAATTACTTTGGCACCTGGGGACTTTTATGTCTGCTGGTTTGTCAGTTTGGTGGGTAATGATTGGCCTATGTGCCTCCAAATCATTTTCTGAGTGGGAGTATGAAAGAGGGTGTTTCCAAAAACGAAATGGGGGAATCACACATGATGAGCAACGCGGTGACCAGCTTCAGGTGCTGGGCAGTGGATGTACCCCATCTAATGATTACAATTTTCACTTTTGTCAACTGGCAGGGTCAGAACTTCCCTTAATTGCTGGCTTTTCTATCCTGTAACTGTGAAGGGTCTGAGGGCTTAATCTTTACTGATATACTGTAGTACAAGAAAAGTTTAAATGACCTTCATCTTGGTGTAAAACTATGATATTATGTTTGTAAAAGTGTGCTAGAGTAACAATATCAAAACCTCTCATGAAATCACCTCACTATTTGCAGTCACCATCAAATACACATGATCACTAATACACCTCATATGGCTAAATAATACCTCACTAAGTGTTAAAACTATCTTTCATATCTATAAAAACTTCAGATTTTTAGTTTTACATACTAAGAATTACAAACAACAAAAGTTGTGCTGAATTATTCTCTTTTGTTCTAATGATTTATCTTTCATATGCGTAAAAACTTTTAAATTTGAGTTAAACATGCTAAGAATTCAAAACCGCAAAATATGTGCCAACTAATTATTAAAAATGAAGATAACAAAACAGCTCAATTAGCATGTTTATTTTAAACATGATAGTAATAAATAATAGCAGATGCACTTTCAGGATCCCTGTGGGGAATGACAGCAAACTTAACTATGAAGGGCAGCTACCTGTTGAGGTGCCCAGGGAGCTGGAGGTCACAGGCTTTGGTCAAGGGCCCCCACATGTGCTGATGCAGGGTTTGAATTGGTGACCTTCAAATCCTGAGTAGACAGGATTAGCTCACAGAACCACATGCTCAGGTACATGGAACATAAGCTGAATAAGGTGCTAACACAGAAACACTGTTTACAGTTTTATAACTGTTCAGAGTTTTGGCAGCATCCAAGTCTAGAGGGGGCAGTATTTAGCTCAGTGGGTTAAACCTCTGTGCCTCTGACCCAAAGGTTCCCAGTTCAAGCCCAGCCCAGCGTATGTTTAGGTAGTGTTTTTGTACCCCTGGGTACTGCAATGGGTGAAGCCCTAGTATGCTAAACTCAAATTTTTAAGTCTTTACACAAACAATAGGTTGGAACAACTTTTGTCGTTTGCAGTTCTTAGTATGTACAACTAAACATTTGAAGTTTTTATAGATATGAAAGGTAAATTATCTGAACGAAAAATAATTACTTGGCATAACAATATGTGGTTTTCTTAAAAACGTAGAAGTTTCAGTTGCCTTCAAAGCTCAAAAATCTAGTGCAGTAAGCTGCCTTGAAATTTTAAGTTGTCTTAACTTTTTCTTTTTTAAAGTGTACTCTTACTACCCAGATGAATAGTTATCAACATTTCCTTTGTCTGCATAAGACTTTTGCACAGTATTCTATATATGTGTGTGATAAAAACTTGTTGTTTTGACGTTGTTGGTACCACCTTTTTCATCCCCACAAAGGGAATCTCAATTTTATAAAAATCTGTGACTGCAGTCAAAAAACTAGTTGAAATTCTTGTATGGTGGTTAAGGTTAGGGCTGGGTAGGGGTTAGATTGCAATGGTTGGGATTCATGTCTTTCCCATAGAAATGAATGGATGTTCTCTAAAACGATATGAATACAAACATGTGTGTGTGTGTGTGTGTATGAATGTCTGTGTGTGTGTGTGTGTGTGTGAAACAAGCCCATCTTTCAGTTACAAATGTATAGATGACTCATTTAGCAGTTTCCAGTTGTTCAGTTTGTTCATTTGGCTGAAATGTTTCACAACTTTACTGTAAGAGAGAAACATACAAATAAACAGAAGTTGCAATTCTATCCCTTACTATCTCAATGAATTCTCTGCTTGGCAGATTGAGATGACCATGTATTTCAAGTTCTCGTCACCTTGACATGATTCTATACTATCCTTCACCGGACCCTTAGTTCATATTTTTTCTTCAGGCCTACTGTGCATATCCATGGTATATTCCTGGGTTTGGATTTTGTCTTTCATCCACAGATTTGGTTTTCACAGACCATAAAACACAGAAACTGGCATGCTGTTCTGGCTATCCCCTGTCTCATGCCCTGTGCAGCCTGGGATGGGCTCCAGGATCCCCCATAATCCAGTCCTGGAAAAGTGCCTCAATGGATGTCTGATCTATCTTTCTAATTTTATCTTTTGCTAAAAAGCAGAAAAAATGCCACAAAATCTGTATGTCAGACAGGAACCTTGGAAAAACCTTGGAGACGCGGGCAATTCTGTAGTGCAGTGGTCTTGAAGATATTAACTCTATACTGGGATATGATCACTGACAAGGACATGCATGGTATTACTTAAATGAAAATATGCCTCAGAATTACATAGTAGCATAGATTCAATATATTTCAGCATAGATTAACCTCTGCTAGAGATAAACTCGCAGACTAATGGATCTGATCTCATTTTCCCACTTGGAACTTTTGTTGGAATCACTCCATTCGAACAATAAGGCAGAACAACTGTGAAGAACCCTACATATAACAAGCTTCAAGCCGAAAGCCCTAACCCTGTGCTTTAGCAAATACCCAATTGCCTGAAACCAATAGTTGATAGTAAATAGTTTCTGGTTAGTAAATGAGTTGATTAAACTACTTCCAGGTATTCTGAAGAAAACACAACTCTATGAGTTTGTTTTGGGCTAAAATGCGAATCACTGTGTACTGCATTGCTTTGAAAGGTTATGGCTTTTTGCACACGTCTATGTCTGCCTATGATGCATCCTTGTAATGGCCCTAAGACCTCTGTCTCACTTCATGACATTTGTCACATCCGGGTGTTTACTAAACCCCCACAATTTGTATTACAGTTACAAGGAATGTAGCCACATGGAATGTAGTAGATGTCTCATCTCTAATGAGTTCTTTGGGAATCTTCTGTTGAAGAAATCATCAGGATATATTTAGATTTTGGTAAAAATCAGTGCCATGAGCGTGTTTTGGGATAAAATTTGGGTGGGATTTTGATAATCTCATTGGAGTTTAATGAAAGGTTTAGGTGACAAAATCGTGATGTGAATCACTTGGCATTACGAGAAGCCCACCACAAACGGTTGCTTTGTTAAACTGCCACAGCGAAGGTCAGTGTTTCAGACTGATGAACCGAGAGAATGACACAGTCATGGATCTCCTCCGCCTTATAGATTAATTATTTTACAATATCCATTAAAATCAGCACAATCTGAAATTAAATATATGCCATTTAAAAAAAAAAAAAACTGATTTGTGATATTTGAAGACCAGTCATATTAGTATAGAAAATAGTATGGTTCAGGAGAAGTCAAGTAACTTTTATTAAATTATCACACATAGCAATGAAACAAATTATTACTGACATTTTTGTCAGTTCAGATCATCCAGCAAAAGAGAACTGTAATTTCTGAAAAGCCTGAAAATTCTGCTAGTTCAAAAATTGTAAAAGACACCCTCCCTGAAGCACAAAGAACATTTTCCTATCTTCTTACCTAAGCTGGAAGAATAGCAATGAATAAATAGTGATAATAAATGACAATTAATTCCCCACAAGAGTACAATTGCAGCGGCTTGTTTCTCTTAAGGTTCTCTGTAAAACATTAGTTTCATAGCAGGCACTGCATATGCCTTGGAATGCTGCTTTAATATCATTCAGGAGGAAGACAACAGAACTGTGAAGGTATGTCAGGAGACTGAAGACACAGCTAATTTTAAAACAGATTTTTCACTGAGTGAGATATGTACCCAGAAATTTCCATCCCAGCAGGTAAGAAGTATTCTGTATTACACGTGCCATTCAGACGGATACAAAGCTGTCTTGAAAGAGTGAAATACATAAACTAACAAATATGCTATATACTCACCTAAAGGATTATTAGCAACACCATACTAATACGGTGTTTGACCCCTTTTCGCCTTCAGATCTGCCTTAATTCTACGTGGCATTGATTCAACAAGGTGCTGAAAGCATTCTTTAGAAATGTTGGCCCATATTGATAGGATAGCATCTTGCAGTTGATGGAGATTTGTGGGATGCACATCCAGGGCACAAAGCTCCCGTTCCACCACATCCCAAAGATGCTCCATTGGGTTGAGATCTGGTGACTGTGGAGGCCATTTTAGTACAGTGAACTCATTGTCATGTTCAAGAAACCAATTTGAAATGATTTGAGCTTTGTGACATGGTGCATTATCCTGCTGGAAGTAGCCATCAGAGGATGGGTACATGGTGGTCATAAAGGGATGGACATGGTCAGAAACAATGCTCAGGTAGGCCGTGGCATTTAAACGATGCCCAATTGGCACTAAGGGGCCTAAAGTGTGCCAAGAAAACATCCCCCACACCATTACACCACCACCAGCAGCCTGCACAGTGGTAACAAGGCATGATGGATCCATGTTCTCATTCTGTTTACGCCAAATTCTGACTACCATTTGAATGTCTCAACAGAAATCGAGACTCATCAGACCAGCAACATTTTTCCAGTCTTCAACTGTCCAATTTTGGTGAGCTCGTGCAAATTGTAGCCTCTTTTTCCTATTTGTAGTGGAGATGAGTGGTACCCGGCGGGGTCTTCTACTGTTGTAGCCCATCCGCCTCAAGGTTGTGCATGTTGTGGCTTCACAAATGCTTTGCTGCATACCTCGGTTGTAACGAGTGGTTATTTCAGTCAAAGTTGCTCTTCTATCAGCTTGAATTAGTCGGCCCATTCTCCTCTGACCTCTAGCATCAACAAGGCATTTTCGCCCACAGGACTGCCGCAAACTGGATGTTTTTCCCTTTGCACACCATTCTTTGTAAACCCTAGAAATGGTTGTGCGTGAAAATCCCAGTAACTGAGCAGATTGTGAAATACTCAGACCGGCCCGTCTGGCACCAACAACCATGCCACGCTCAAAATTGCTTAAATCACCTTTCTTTCCCATTCTGACATTCAGTTTGGAGTTCAGGAGATTGTCTTGACCAGGACCACACCCCTAAATGCATTGAAGCAACTGCCATGTGATTGGTTGATTAGATAATTGCATTAATGAGAAATTGAACAGGTGTTCCTAATAATCTTTTAGGTGAGTGTATATAAAACATAAAATATGCTTATATTAAATTGATAATATAGAATAACAGTAATCCATCCATCCATTTATCTAAAAATCTATCTAAATCTGGGTATATAAGGTTCATCATATAAGAGACCACAGCAAATTTTTAAGTATAATTCATGTAGTAAGACATTGACTGCATTAATATTAATATCTTTATATCTTTATGGGTAAAATCATCATCCTCCAATCCCCATATCCTATGGATCTGTTTGATTGCTTTTCCTAAATGATATACAAGCCACTATCAATCAAAATCCATCAGGATTGTTTCAGTTTCACATTTTCAGTGAATAGAAGACATTAAGTTATACATTTTATGTTATATATTGTTCATGTTTTTAGAAAATTATATATGAAGCGTTTGCAGCATTGTAGTCTGAGGTGTTCTAGGAATGATCTCCTTCAGTCTTCCTCAGACAGGATGAGCAGTGGGATGGATGGAAAGATATTTGTAGATTAAAATCAGAAAGTCCAGTAGAGTAGATATATTGTTGTTGGGGTGTTTGTCTGGCCCACGTGGAGCTCTGCAAAATCAGGTGATGGGCCCACTTACTCATTTCACCTGGTTCTTGTTCCCACTCATTATATAAGACAATTTCCTTTTATTGTGCCCAGGAAAGATGCCCATCCCCTTCCATGAAGTTTTGATTTGATTTTGATTTTTTCCCAAGCAGGTGGTGCCACGGCACAGAGAATAACACTGGATTTACACATTGTGGTTAGGTGAATGTGTGAGTTTGAGTAGACTGCTTATCAAGTACAAAGTAATGTCTGCAACTGATAAGCAGTTATCGAAGATAGATATACAAAATCTTATTTACTGTGACAGATGGCTTAGATTAACAGTCTGCAGTGAGGTAACAAACCCAATGAAAGATCACTGTCCCCGATTACGTACCTAGAAATGAAAAGAAAATGACATCTTTTTAGAACCAGTTCTGTTATGACTTGATGCTGAATGTGTCACATTGCGGCCCAAGTACAAGTGTAGGGAGAGCACAATGCATATGTAGAGCCAAGGAGGCTTTACTGAGGACCATCAAAGTAGATACATGCAACTAAGGGAACACAGACCAACACCCACAAGCCTGACCACAAAGATACAGATGCTCAATGCACTAGTCTGTGCGTATAAAAGGAGACAGAGCACGGAGGGCCATGAAGGAACTGCAAAAAGGGACTGGTTGGATGTGCAACACTGTGAGGAAGCAGGTACTGCAGACACCAGGGAGAGAGTAAAACATTTGGCTGCGAGCCCAAAGGAAGATGCAGATTAAATGGTCAACACAGGTAACTGACATGAAGATAATGATGTGAGGCGTGAGGTTGGACTACAACTACCAGGGTAATTGACCAATTAATAAAATATGGAGAGATAACCAAGGAGACATTAATGAGGCAAACTTGAAGGCCCACCTAATACTCCAGAGACCCAGAGTGCAGGACTAAGTGCGTGGATGTGACAGAATGTGTGTAACAGCCTGTCCCTGTTTAGATATCAAACTTTTTAACAGTTCCTAAAATATCTAAATAAATTAGTCTCATTATTAAAGCTTGCAGGGGAGACCAAATACAAAGTTATATAATTTGTCAAAAGCATAGGGCCATTTGTACAGAAAAAATAAATTTGATCCAGGACTTGAATTCATTCCGGATCTTCAGCAAAACCCTTCCCCGAATGCCTTCATCAGTTTATTAAATCCACCTCTTAAGCATTATCTGCTATATTAGTTAAATCTTGGTTGTTATCATTAGTTGGGTATGAGGTATTATGAGTTCATGCCATGCCGGCCATTTCCCTCCATTGATTTTTAGCTGCCATTTGTGTTCTGTCCTTCCACCTGTTTCTTGACTTTACAATTCGGATTCCAATTTTGGTATTGTTCTGTCTGTTGTGATTTTCTAATTAATTTCCAGTTGATGAGTTTGAGTTTTGGATATTGTTTTGGAATTGGTGAAAAAACAACCACTAGAATGCTCTGCACAAAGATCATCGTCTGATTCATTAGATAGAAATCGATCCTCCGACAATGTTAATGTGTGAGTGAAAATATATAATTGATTGCAGGTATATAGGCACAATTTTATTCAGAAAAGTACAAAAGTCTGGTTGAGGATATGTTAAAAATATCAATAGCTGCTTGTCCAGAAGTGGAGCATATCATGTGAACATTATAAAAAAGAAAAATATAAAGTTTAATTGATCGTTTTCTAACAAAAGCTATTAAGGGCTTTTTATGTTTTCAATAGGGATACACACAAAAAAAACAACTGCCAGTCTCTTGTGGGTCATTTGTAATTTTATTACTATTTTGACTTGTTAAATCAGATGGCCTACAATACATGGTCATTTTCCAGAACAAAATATTCAAAATAATTCAGACTTCTCCAAGTCCAGTTTGGGATGGGACTGAAGATCAGCTTACTCCATGGTATAATTTTCTTATTTACAATGCCAAATCCAGCAGCAGAAATCCACTATCTGATTTTGGAAGGTCTGCTGTGAAGAAATGTATACAATAAGATAATTTTGGTAAAGGTCTACATTCCAGGACATGAGATATTTAATTATTTGGATAATGTCTTCTAATATAACTCGCTGTGGATTTGGATTAGATAGCAAAAATCCATTAGGAGTGATATTAGTTTATTAATTTTTCAAGCGGTTGAAAACTCCAAAGAGCAAAAAGCATGACCCTCAATCCAAACAGTTGTGTATTATAAATTAAAAATAAAATGTGTAATATCTCATCCAAGAGTATGGAAAAATCAACACAATAAATGAAATGCAAATGTTTCACATTATTTTCATTTTCATTTGAGTGCAAAATTTAAATAAAATATAATTCTAAAATAACGTCATTAAAAGCAGAATGCCATAAAATGCTGGTAGGAAACTGACTTAGACTCGAACCCCCACCTGTGAGCAAACCTCTCATCACGTCACTTTATATTTTAATTTTCTTAATAGTCATGAAGAATAAGCTGGGCCTGGTATCCATTAACAGTGTCTATTTCCTTCAATAACAAGGCTGTACAAATTTTTAATGGTATGCTTCTCTATATTTTCTTTCCATGTTTCATTCACCTGTGCCCAAGTAAGCACATTATTTAAAACAAATTATTTCACAATAAAGAAGATTCCAATGAATCCAGTGAATCTTACTGACACATGAATGTTTAACTTGCACGTTTTTGCACATTACAGAATATGTATAGAATACGCTTATAGTGGCCACAAAACCTGGCTGTAGAAACTGAGAAAATAATGCAATTAAATGGTAGATTCAAAAGTCCATAAATGCTTTTCTGGTCAGTAGAGACATAGTGACGCATTCCACCTAAGTTTAGCTATGTTCACAAAGGAGCTTAATCTGGAAGGAAGAAATGTCTAAAATCCTCTAAAAGGCCTTTCACCTAGACCACTCATTCTTATTTACAAAGACAGAATGTTCATTAGATTACAACAGACTCAAGTTTATCCTCATAATCACATAACCCGATTCTTCTCGTGGGATGTGTAAACCAAAAAAGGCAGTATCTATAGTAGACAAAAACATTCCACATTATCGCCTCTAAGATTTCAAGTGGATTATTTTGAACTACATAACATCACATGAAATGCATAAAGACTTACTGAGCTATAGCAGTGCGAGAATAGAGATGTTAACAGCAAACACCTAAAAATACCACACACACGCTGTTCCTCTGATGCCTGATTCGCTGATGTGTCATTTAACACTACATACTTCTGTGGCCTCGGGCTTTGACTGGTGTTAGGATTCACTATATTAGAAATGCCACCTGTCATTGTAAATCGAACATTACTTTAAATTGTTTGTGTTCACTCCAGATTTGCACCACATTGTTATACGCAAATTAAAATCACAATTCATTTATTTTTAGAAAGAAACAAACATCTTAAGAATAATCAAAAAAGCCTACAGTGTAATGAGCTCATTAATAAATTTTCCCTAAAAAGGGATCTATAATATGGTGGTGCACATTTCAAGAACTTAATGTCTACTTAAAATACATTCAGTCAGAAGTAACTACACTGTTATCTGTGCTGTGCTGGTTTTTACAACAGTCCGTTTTCAATCAGCCATGTTTTAAAAATTCTTTCCCACTCTGAGCAGCACAAAGTGTATGTTTTCATATATATATGTGTGTGTGTGTGTGTGTATGTGTGTGTGTATGTATATAAAATGTGTGTGTACATATACATACATATATATGTAAATACATATGTATGATATGTAATTTTTTTGTTACTTTTAATCCTCACACATTGCTCGGATGCAAATTAATAACGAAAGGTTACATTTTTCAGTTACCTCTGTATTTATATTTTTGATTACACTGCAACATTATTCTTATATAAAAACCAAAAACAGGAACAACACAAATACGGTAGCATTATACATTAAATTTTCATGCTTTTTTGAATTAAGGACATTTGATTATAGTTTAAAAAATTTTTAGGCAGCAGCAAACAAAAATAATAAACAGTTAATGTTTGGGTTAATTCAGTAATTTAATGAGCCACATTTGTAGCTGGCAGCTACAGCTTGAATTTAAATGTCTAAAAGAGAATGTAAATTATTTTATGCATTTTTAGAAAATGGGAGTTTCTCATAATAATGATGCAATTTTATCCAATTAAAAATTACTGAGCAAAAAAAGTTTTATCTCAAATCTTTTACTTTCCTCACACACACACATTTTGCTATACTTTGTTTTCTTAGTTCTTCCTTTTTAGAAGTAGGATTTCATAATCTACTACAGTGGCATTAGGGGTCACAACAGCAATGTCTATTTACTGAAAGGTGAATGAGGGTCAGGGTTTATTATTAAGTGCACAATAAGTCAGCTTTTGTTGTGTTTCACTGAAAAAAACAATATTATAATCAAAATTATATTCACAAAATGTACTACTACTGTACAACATAAAATATTTTTTTAAACAATTGACTCTGATTCATACAAACAGGGAGATTTTAGAGACTTCTTTGCAGAATCTTTATCTCCATGATAAACCCCTGTTCTCACAAATGTAATTTGACACACTAGATAATATGTTTAAATTACAAATAAAAAACATGCCACACCATAGACTCAATCAGCGGCTTTTAACAACAACAACAAAAACAAAGATGGTGGTTATTTTTTTTATAATGTTTACTGTCAAAAATGTATGAAGGGTTTGGGAGGTTAGGGAATTTACTTGCTTGTCATGTTTGTTGTTGTTGTTGTTGATCTTAAAGCAACGTATTGGAATATGAGAGGTGCTTTCGATGCCCCTCGGTGGGAGAAGAGAGAGAGAAAAAGAGAGACATAGAGAAGGGAGAGAGGGAGAGAGAGAGAGAGAGAATCCAGTGCTGCAGGAGTAACCGTGTGGCCCCATCCGTCCCTTTCAGTTCATTTGCTCAAAGAATTTGTAGGTGGGATTTTCATAGCCGTGGTTCTGCATCTTGCTGAGCTGCCTTTCTTCTGGGGACAGCATTGGGTCTACCTGCTGTAGAATACCAGCGAGGGACACACATCAGCCAGGGGAAGAGACAGGGTGAGAGGGGAAAAAAAATATGCAATCTCATTAATAACTTTAAAATGGAGAAAAGAAACACCTGGACCTCATAACTGACATAATTGATTGGTGAAGACAGAAGGAGTTTACATATATTTTGCAGTGGTCAGGATGTGATTCCATATGAACTGAGTCTGGTCTCCGTGGACCTCAGTTAATAAGCCACTAAATCTATTTCTCTAAAATTTCAATGTTGTAATATTGATACTAGTACTCCAGATACCAGAAATCAAATTCTTTGATTTTAAGCAATTAATGTGGCAATAAAATTGATATGGGTTTTCTGAGTGAATAACAACAATAAATTAGTTCTTAGGTCATATATATAGTACGGCACATATCTATGAATAAGACAGGGCAGAAACTGGGGCTCAGCTCCTTACCTCGACTATACCATGGCTGATGGTACCATAAGGCTTCCTGCGCACCAGCAGAAGACTGATCACCATAACCATGGCGATTGCCACAGCAACCACAAGTAGCCCCACCATAGCACCACGGTTAAATGTCTCCAGGGCATCTGGTTGCTAATTGGTGAACAGAAAAAATGATACATTAATGAAGCAAGAAAAGGTAAATTATAGAATTGTGTATAGATAGCTTGAGGCAACAGTGAAAAGAAGTCCCGAAGTTGCTTTAATTGTGAAGGTTGGTCAGCCACAGAATCAATTTAACTTTCCACAAATTCCACAAAAGGAAAACAAAAGAGATTTGCTGAGACCATTCTATCTGAATATTTACCAGCTCATCTCTCTGGATACCAGGTGACTTGTATACTACTTGCTTGAGTTCAACAGAAGAGTTTACCTAGCAAGATACCAAAACACAACATTTGAAAAATGTGCACTATGAATGAACTGACAGGGACAACAAAATTTAGGTCAATGTGTGATAAATACTGTATAGAGTTTTTTGCCATAAGCAAGAAAAAGGATTGATCTCTTCACCTTTTCTTCATACTCGTAATTTGGGATTTTCTCAGCTGTGGTGTAGTCATACTCGTCCATTCCAGAGACTGTTTTAGAGCAAAAAACAAGAGTACTATTATCACAAGAGGAAGATGTGCAGCAAAAAAGGTCATGTTTCCAAAACAGTGATCCTCCTGCCATCTTCTTCAGCAAAAACAGAAATCACATTTTGTATTCTAGGAACATTTGTTACTGGGTGTTCAAGTCACTACTGACCTTTCTTATTGATGGGCTGGGAATCTTTGAGAAGACAGAAAGAGAGAATGGAACAAAATGCAAGGAGAATAAGAGCCAGTCAGTCACCTTGCTCATTGCTGTTAAGTCATCATTGAATGACACGTATTCATAAATCTGATTAATAAGGTAAGCTGACACATTTTATTTGCTAGCATATATACAGTGGTACCTCAGTTCTCAAACTCATTATAACTGGAATTTCTTAAAAGTTGAATCAACCAGTTCGAAAAAAAATTGCCTAGAACTCGATCTGAATCTCAGAAGTCAAACCATGAACGCAGACCTAAGAACTTGTACGCGCGGGGAAATAAATCACGGGGCATGTCTCTCAGCAGAAAACAAAGGGTAACGCTTCAGTCTCAGCCCCGCATTCGCTGTGATAGCATCGTGCATGTTTTCATTAGCTGAATCCATATATTTAGACAGTAAAAATACATTCAGACAATGATAGACAGTAACAGTAATTATTATGATATAATAAAATACATTTAAAAATAAAGATTTCTTATTAATTATTTTAATATTAATAATAAATCATTAATACATTTAATTATAATAATATTGTCGTGCCCAGTGGGGACAGAATGGAGACAAAGGCGCAGGTGTCAGGGTATTGGGGAATACGGGGTTTAATTACAGGTAAGGCAGGTAAAACGCAGATGGACAACACAATGACCGGACTGGGGAAACAAACTGAAACACGGACTAAATACGGAGGACTAATGACAACAAACAGAAAGAGCTGATCACACGGGGATTCCACACGGGGTTAACGAGAGGGCGTGGCACACGGAATGAGCGGACGATCAGGGCAGGACACATTGTTTGGATACATGTATTTTCTTACTTTAAAAATGACTGTTTTGATAAATGTGCTTAGATGTGTTTAGTACAGTATATGCTCTTCTTGTTTTATCCGGTTCATTTTGTGTTTAAATGCTAAAAAAAAAAAACATATTTCTGTGTAATTTTTTTGTGGCCAGTAACCATTTAATTCGTTTTCCATTATTTCTTATGGGGAAAATTGGATCAGAACTCAAACTTTTTAGGGTTCGATCCGGAGTTCTGAACGGATTAAGTTTGAGTTCTGAGGTACCACTGTATTTCTGAATACATCATTCTGTATCACATTTAGAAAACTTGTAGTATACTTGCCTTGTGACACATAAGTACTTTTACTGATGAGTGTATGTGAAACCCACATTCAATAAACTGGTCAAAGTAATAACTAATCAATAAATCAATTGATATCATTTTAGACTCACCAATTCATTAGTCTTCAGTTTGCGCAGAGCGCAAACACTAAGGCTGCCATGAGCATCTGAACAAACAAGAATGCAATACGTACCAATGTTGGGTGGATATGGCCGGTTCTGAAAGGCCTTCTCCTCTTCCTCCTCATCATCCTTCTCTTCCTCGCTCTCAGCTGGCAGCAGCTCCTCTGTGGTATGAGTCTCGGAGAAAGAGGTAGTCATCAGTTCACTAATGTCTCCCTTCTCTGATTTCACTAGCTCTTCTGTAGAAAGAGAGAAGGCAAATGGTACTTGGCAATTTTCTAGGGAACAGTTAAGAGAAGAAAGAAAGAAGATGGGATGCAGACAGAGACAGACTCACGGATCTCATCGTGCAGCTCCTCTCCTAGCATAGGGACCTTATAAAGCAAGGCCAGGCTCTGGTTCATCCGTTCCTCAATCACATGAAGGTGAGTATAGACCTGCACACAACCAGGGAACCAAAGCTTCAAAAATGGACAAAAAGACCTAGAGTACACAGCTGATTGATATCTGCCAGCTATAAATTATTATGGATCTATTTTTTGTATTTATTGACCTATATTTTGAGAATCTAAGTATCATCGGGTATAACCCTATTTCTCACATTTATATTCTTCATGTCTAGCAACAAAATCTAACCTAACCCCCCGTCAAAATATTACCTGGAACTTCATCTGCTCGGCCTTCTGGGGGTCCACTGCCTCGATGTGCCTGTAGTGTCTCAGGGTGTGTCTGCGATCCTTCTGTTCTGCAGCCATGTAGCGCTTTAGGGCCTGGAGCACACGGTCTCGCTGTTGGGTGGAAGGGGAAGAGATTGGAGTAGAAACAGAATAGGTTCACAATGATTATATGGATGGAATTCCACATTTCAAAATAGCCATAATCGATAATTTGAACAACAGTTATATCAACAATTCAGGCTCCAGTCAATTATTTTAAGTCAGCATACCAGTTCTTGCCTTTCATCCCATCTGTCATCCTTCCTTTGGCTCACCTGGGGAGGGATGCTCTGCACGGCGGTCAGGTAACTCTCAAGGGCCAGCCGGCGGTTGTTGTTTAGAGTGGCCACCACCCTGGCCAGGTGTGTCTCCACCAACCTCTGTCTCTCTCCAGCCACCTGTTCCTCAAGGGTCTGAAGGACACTCTGGAAATGCTGGACAAAAACAAATGAGAGCATGTCACAAAGACTTTTAATAACAAAACTTTACATCTCTCTCATCCTTTTTTCTACCTCATTGAGGGCCTGGCGGTCAGACTTAGGCAGGTTCCTGGACTGGTTGTCAGCCTCAGCCCACTCCTTCATGATCTAAAGGAACAAACACAATGAGTTACTGTCACACATGGCTCAGACGAAGACCTGTCTGCTCTGCAATCTCCATGCAATGTCAACGAACCTGTCTTTGTGACATGTCTGTTGAAAAGGCCAAAAGATGCGAAAGGGCTTGATCAGTCAATAAAAATGAAACAAAAAGGTCTAGTCCCATACAGAAACTGGCAATAGCTGGACATTGAAGCAATCATATAACAGAGCAACACCAGTGCAACTACAACATGCTCCTCAGCTGAGGAAAGAAACTAGAGTATGTGAAGGAAATCCACAGGAACAGAGGGAGAGCACACAACAGAGGCAGAATTCAAACCCCCAGCCTTAGGTACCAGAGGTTACTGTACTGCCCACTGAGCCGTTGTACCACATGCTTTAATTAATCTGGCATCATTAACGAACCCTTGCTCTATTCACTTCATTAACTTCCTCATTCTAATGCTCTGCTGCCCTTATGCTTCCTGTGAGTCCTATAGCTTCTCACCTCATTGATGCTTTTCATTCGCCTTTCTTCCAGATCGAGTTTGGCACGCACAAAGTTGGCATGCTCACTGTCATCACTTGGCATCTCGAAATACACATCTACCCCGTCGGTCGGCCGTGGTGTCGGAACTGAAAGATAGTTTGGCGCATGAAAATGGTGAGTAGTGAAGATCTTGCCAATATAAGCTACTTAACCTGAACAAGAATAAGTGACAAGAAGTTCCAGCCACTCAAGGGTCAGAAATTGCTTTTCCTTTTTGGTCTTTTTTTCGCAAACTACAGAGGCTAATGTAAGACTGGAGGTGAATCACTGGAAGAAGAAGAATGAAAACTCAGGGACAGGCAATTAGATTCAAGAAGATGGTTGGTGAAAGCGCTTGAAATTGGGATGAATGATGGAATGGATAATGTGTGCTTTGTATTTGACTTCCTGTCTGCTTAACACTTGGACAAGAAAGCATCTTTTTAAAAAACAAACTTGGGAGTATGGCAAAGTTAATCTACAGCCTATGAATGTGAATAGCACTCACAGCTGTCTCCTCTCGTTAGGGGGGCAGTTGTGGCAGAGCCTCGGCTGGCCTGGCCACTCTTTTCATAGTAGAAGGAGTCCATGTAGTCTGAGGCCTGGAAGGTACCAGAGTCAATGGAGTACTCATATTCCTCTCCATCTTTCACTCCTTCTTCCTCTTCCTCCTGCTCCTCCACCCGCCCATCCTCTTTATTGATGTCCTCATCGTACACTTCAGCCTCAGTGGAAGGGCTAGGGCTGGGAGGACTCAGTTTGGCCCTAAAATTGTGAAGACATAACGTTACTGATATCAACCTCATCATTCTAATTAATCGTCCATTTTAACCAAAGTCATACTAGTCATGTTTTTATTGTCATTGTACAGGTGGCATATCCTACCTTGCTTTCCCATGTGAGACACACACACACACACACACACACACACACACATACAGGTAAAAGCCAAGATTACAGTTAAGGGTCCTTCTCAGGGGTCCAATGCTAATAATTATGGCCATGGGATTCTGGACACAGACGCAAATTCATAACCCGCATCCATTAAGCAAAAAGAGGCCACAGAAACGCGCCTGCTGCTGATCCAGTTGGTAGCTAGCGGTGCCTGAGTTTGGTAGCCAAGCTGTAGGGTGTCCCCAGCGGCCTCGCCAATCCCGCTGGAGCTGGTCCTCCCTGGACAGCAGACATACTCCACCCCACGGAAGTGGTCACCACAAGGCATGAGCATGCCATAGCTGTGCAGCTCCAGCCTGTCTGCTGTGCAAGCCTGCACAGAAACAGCAGTTAGCATGGAAAATATCCATCCATCTATCCATCCATCCACCCACCCACCCACATTGTATCACTGTTTATCCATTACACTGTTGCAAAGAAACCAGAGTCATGCCAGGAAGGACAGAGCATGAGGTTAATTTAGAAAGAGTACATCCTTTCTTAAATAAGCAGGGAGACAGAGAAATAAAAGTGTGACACGGAGATGAAGGGAGACCAAGGTGGACTGTGTATTTAGTAGGCCTACGCTGCCATGCTAAGTGTCTAGGCTGCGCCCAGCTGTACTGTGGGCCGTCTGGGCAGGCTGGGCCCACCTCCTTGGCGATGTTGTGCCAGTACACGGAGCTTTCGCAGGTTTCCATCTGTTCCTGGCGTAGGAATCGACAGCGGTCGGATACCAGCAGAGCCTCACTCACAAACTCTCTCACTGGCGGGGGGAAGAAAGAAAGACCAGGAGAAGGAAGAAAATTCCAATGAAGTCACTAAGATCCTAAACCAATTTCTGAAATTTACACTGATGTTGCCAAACTCATTGACTATTAAAAAGTCAAAGATGTAACCGGATTTTAGGTTATAATGTAATTAATCTATCCCTTCAATTTAAAATGAAAAATAATATAAATCAATTTCTTTCAGAGAGGAAATTAACACAATAATATTTGTGTGGTAAAGAGTAATATTTCCAGTGGCTGAACAGCTTCAAGTTTGAACTGGAATCAATGGAAACACACGATCACTACAACAGCTTTGATGCTCCAATCTCAGCCTATTTCATCCTACTGTATGTGCAGTTTGTTGGTTTTATTTATTCACAGAGCTTGTATTCGGTGTAGATATTTCAAAGCCAGTGGAACAGCAAGGCACAGTGTATTGCAGTGAAATGTCAGCTGCACCAGCCTGCTGCTGCTCAGCACTGAATTTAACCTCCATTTTTCCGGAAGTAACGTTTGGCTGCACCAGGGGCATCAGAAGCATTTTAAATGTGGGGGTGGGGGGGACACACTGGCATAAAACTAATATTTTATGTTAAATGTGGGGTTCCAAATGAATAATTATGAAATGTGAGGGGAACACGGCCCCTCAGATTTAATGGTGGCAACCGACGCATCGCGGCAGCAGACACAGAGACTTGCTTGCCAGGGAAATCACGGTCTTTATTAACAGTCCTTAACCCTTGTATTGTTGTTGTTGTTATTGATGTTGTATGTTGTTGTTGATGTTAATAGTTGCATTTCCCTATTGTCGCGCGTGTATTTGCCCGTGTCTTGTGTGTACCCGTGGCCTGTGGCCTGTACTACGAAGCAGGGTTACTGGCTTATCGGGGTAACTTGCTGGATTTAAGGTAGTCTGGGCAAAATGTAAGTGAGCGAATATGAAGTCCATTTAAACTGTGGTACCTTAAATCTGACAAGTTACCCCGATAAGCCAGTTACCCCGCTTCGTAGTACAGGCCACTCACTTACATTTTGCCCAGACGACCTTAAATCCAGCAAGTTACCCCGATAAGCCAGTAACCCCGCTTCGTAGTACAGGCCACCGGTCCAATCCATTTGTGTATTTAGGTTCGATGCTCGTTTGTTGTCTGTTGTGGTCCTTCTATTTACAACCGCATGCAGGGCATGCTGGGACGTGTCGGTGTCGGTGTCGGTGCTACACTAGTATAAAAAAGGAATCTGGTCGAGATATCTGTTCATCAACCAAATTTTGTACGCGAACCAATGCATTTTTTTCCACAAAACTTTTGGTCGTGAACCGAATTGTTTGTTGTCCATAATGTTCGTGAACCGCAGGCACCACTGTATAAGTTTTTATTATTTATTTTATTTCGTTTGAGTTACAAAGTTTTGAGTCGCTTTCCAGTAACCCTGTTTTTCCCATTGGATATGTGTATTTTAGTATGCAATCTTAGTGAATGCGAGGTTTTTCAGGAACGCGTTAGTCATGTTGGAGCAAGACTGACTGTAGGATTTTTGAAAACAGGTAGGACAGGTTGAAGCAGTCTTAATCTTTTTAATTTTGTTGTCCCATTTTTATGATTTTACTACCAAAGGACACTGATTAAAAACTTTCAAATACTCTTTTCAAATTTTACTTTGACCATTGATGGGTTGTGACGTACGCTACCTGCAGAATTAAAAACATGTTCCAAGAGGGGGCGACAAAGAACAATATTTGTTGCACTTAATGTCAATTCTGCTTGCAAGAAGCTATGCAGCAGGAGCATGTCTAAAGCAGACAACCTTAATATGGTATACTACTACTACTTCTGCTACTACTACTACTACTACTACTACTACTAGTAGTAGTAGTAGTAGTAGTAGTAATAATAATAATAATAATAATAAATTGACAGATGTAAATTGACTAAGATGAGGATGGCAGCTACTTACCTAGACATCGGTATGGCATGACAATGAAGGGATGAGTTTGACAGTGTCCCCAGCCTTTCTTACACCAGGCAGGAATAGTCACAGGGTTTAAAGACTCTTCCACACGTGAAATCTGCAAAGCTGGATACATCTGGACACACAGACAGGGAAGGCAGTTAGGAGTGGAGTAAGGGATGAGATGGGAGGTCAAAAAAATAGAGGAAGAGTGGAGAAGAAGAAGCAGGGAGATAAGGGAAAAGAAAAGGGAAGATACACCAGCCAAGAAAAAGCACTAAGAAGGTGGCGGGTGTCATTTAACTCCACAAAACTGCAGGTAAATAAATGCCTTTCGTCTATGGAAAGCCTTGTGATGATTTATTTAAAAATAGAGAAATTGAAATTGTAAAGAACATATGACAGAATTTATAAATTGCAGTGTTAGCGCTACAGTTTAGCACTACTTTCCTGCAAAATCTTCTTTCACCACAAGATGGCATAGTTTGCCTCAGTAAACACAGTGCCTATTATTGTTTATTTAGGAGAGGAGTAACTTCAGATGCAGGATTTTGCGTTATTCTGACATTGATGGATGGGGACATACTTTATGATATGGGCTAGAGAGAAATTTAGGTGACTGGGGAGATATCAGTGTCAGGCAGAGAGCAGAAAACAGACGGAGCAAGGATGTTTCTTTTTGTGCCCCGTAACATAGTTGTATAAAAATTAGTCCTATTTGAAAAGAAAGAGGAAAGACCAAACTTAGCATTCATTACAATACATTTTGTTTTCTTTCATTTCATAAAAAGGGTGTGTTGTGCAGTATATTATGTGCGGTATATGATATAACATCTTAATGGGAGTAAACATTGATTACAAAAATGAAAAAAAAATTGCTTTCAGCCCTTTTAATTGGTGTCAGGGTGTGTCATGCTGATTGTACCCAATGACTTAAGAGTAGCATCACACTTTATTACCTACCTGCGGTTGCATTTGGACAATAAGTGTACTTCTTTTAATAAGTTCTGTATGAATGCCTCAGATGTATGTAAAAAGGAAATTATGAAATAGTTGTGCATGTCATGGAACTTATTTGATAGAAGTGAAGGGTGTGTAAAGTATTGCACAATCCCATTGTGGGGCTGTGCTTCTTGAGTGCATTAGCAATGGTGGAATGACACACACATTTCAGGAAAAGAACGTTGTGTACAGAAGAAGATAAGCCTCCCTTTGTACAGTGCTGTTGTTATGTACAGGCATTTCACACGCATGGAGCTGTACCTCCTGGCAGTATGACAGGATCTGGCTGGGCTCCGTGAAGCAACCCTGCCTGCCCTGGGGGTCAGGCTCCCATTGGCTACTTTCCAGGTTCATGTGCAGAATCTGGCGCCCACAGAACATTGCGATCTGCGGTTCAGCTGCTTGGGGGCCTGGTTCATTCACCTCAGCCATGGATAGAGCCTGGAATGAGATGAGAAGGAGAAGGGGGGAGAGTGGGAGAGTTAACATTACCATTGTAATACAGGCTGAGAAAAATCAGGCTAGCTAGTTGGCTTGTTATTGACTTTGACTGGGTTGATTACAGTATCATTATATTATTGGCTCAAAATATGAGCCAAAAAATGTCACTTTGCAAGGAAAACCTGGGTAAAGATCAAAGGACCAGTCAACTAGGCCACCTCAAAACAATGAAAAATTAAACAGCCATAGTTTGAAATCGATGGAGCCTATAAAGAGACAGATTTGGAAAATAGACTATTTTAATTTAAAGAGCCCTGCATTCACTTACAATTGTTTTGAATTACTTCACAAAACTTTTGTATCCCCTTGCAGCTACTTTTGTGTATCCTCACACTCCTGTCTTGTAATCTATATATGCTAAGCACTCATGCATTTCAACAGCAACAAATCCATTGGTAATGGATGACCTTATTGATTTTTACTTTGAATTTGGCCTAAAATGCACAAATATAGTGTTATGGCTTAATTCACATAGATGTTATTATGAAAGTTTTGCAAGGGAATGCAAAATTGTGTCAAAATTATACATAGCAAGTCTGTCCCCTTGGGGGCTATGTAGAAATCAGTATGTCTGTGCCAAAACCCTGCAATGACACAAGTGTGACACTGACTGGCCCACTGACATTAATGGCCCGCTAATGATTTTAAGTGTCAGGCTTGGGAAAGAGGTTAGGCAGCCCATGATCGGCATGGCCCTCACATCTGCACCCCTAGACATCCCCCGGCCCAGCCCCATTCCCAGCCCCTCCCCCAGCAGCTCACACACCACTATTGATCCATGCATCTCCAAGCTCTGTTTTCAGGAGCACTCCAGGGACCCCAGGATAGAACAAATACCAGCATGTCAGGATGGTGTGCGGCAGGTGTTAAGACAAGCTCTTTGAACGCTGGGCCACTACAGCACATTAACACTATGCATAGGGAGGTGGGGCTAAAAGGGGGACTGAAACACATTAGTCCAGCAGAGAAAAAATACCAATTAACAGACCATGTATCACACACGATGTTCCTTTTGACACGAAATACAATTTATAATCAAATCATCAAGTACATTTCAGAAGTAAAGAAGCAAGGTATGGTTCAAGGGCTGCAAAAAAACATTGTTTTGATCGTTGATTAATCATGTGATCAAGAAATCAACTACTTGATTAGTTGGACCAAAGCACAGGGTTTAAAAAAAAAGTGCAAATGCTTTTTTAAAAACGCCTCAAGAGGTATTTTTTCAGTTGTAAAAACACTTTACACAGTGTAGAGATCTGTATTTAAAGTGACAAAGTGGCATAGAAACAATGATCCACTGTCTCCACCATATTTAGCTTGCTAATGATTGCAATGTTACAACGGCATTTTGAAACCTGGCTTATAAAATTTGCCAAATGTATTACTGTGATACCACTCAAGCCTACTAACAAATTTAAAACAGTTCATAGAGGTTTACCCATTTCACTACACTGCTTGAATTTGGCTTGGTTGCAATACATTTGCCCTTTGCTGGTCTGCCACTGCTGTACGCATACACCGACCGCGATCATCTGTGTCCACAGACAAATGCAGTATGTACACAAGAGTCTGGACGTTGTGTACAGAATGTACAGTAACAGCATATGGAAAAGGGAAACCAGGCTTAAAATATCAACATTAAGACTGGTAGGTGGTGATGTGATTATATGCAATTTACACAGCAAACCACAAAAATGCAACCAATCAATGACAAAATTCATTGGCAAGTATTTTTTATCAAGGCTATTGATTAGTTGTTGTAGTCCCAGTTATTAGTGACTGACCTGAGTCAAAAAGGCAAAAACTTAAAAGTTGGATCAAAGGGTTTGTGAAATTGCTGTGAAATACTCTGTTGAGTTCTGTTTTATATTCAAATGAAGGAAAACATGCGTGTTCAGACAGATGGACAGACATTCAAGTAACCAATTAGATTCCAGACACTCCACAGCATGACGCGAGTCATGTCTGATCAAAGGAGGTCTTACACTGGTTGTCTGACATGAAAGCTTTAGAAGTCCTAATTAAAATGTATAAGGAAAACAAAAATATAAAATACGTATATAAATATGCAATAAATGTAACATACTCTTTTCTGGTATTTGAGTTTGCTTGGATGGTATAGAACAACAGAAGAATCTCTTGAATTAACATAAAGGCCTCAAGCTTGTTCAGGCGGGTCCCAATCAATGCACTGAGAATTCATGCTGAATCTAAGGTAAAGACCTTGGTATTCAACATAATCAATCCTTGGTTGGTGATTTTTCTGTTCAGCTCCACAATCCTGACTTCTATGCCAAGAAATACTTAAACATTGGAATATTAAGGTATTTTACCATAATTTTTACAGCTGAAGCAACTAGATACACTGAATGCAGACCCTTCACATCACTGTACTTAGGTTGATGTAAAGCTTGCTTTCTCAAGAGTGGTTGCTCTGGGCTGTCAAAATGATACAGGCCAAGACTGAATGGACCTGCCTCTTTGACTTGGGAAGGTCAACGCCACAAGAAAGACTTCCGGACATTTGAGAAGATAACCTGCCAGCCCTCTCTGTCCCACAGCTGAAACACCCTGGTGCCCCCACCTCCGCCCTGTCAAAAATCAATGCTATGCGCTTGCAACTGTATCATAGCGCTCCTCCGATCGATAGCGAAACCATCTCAGTATCTCTCAAGCCGTGGGCCTAAAGCTACAAAGTAGACAGGGAGGGATGAGCAGTGATATAAATCCTTGACTCAGATTTAATGCAGGATTAGATTAAAACTTCAGGCCTCCAAGATAGCTGTGATGAACAAAGACAACCCTTCATGGTGGTTCTTTTTTTAAGCTGCATAATTCTGCTTGTAGCCAATCAAGCGCCTGTTTTGACCCAGTTTGGGAACAATCGGCTCTTCTTCACACTGACCCCGCCATCAACACCATTGTGATTTGCAGCAATGGGGCTGCAAACTTCTTCTCCAACACACCCCTCCCACCAGGCCATGACAGGCCCACTGTTCAAGTGCTGTGCAAATCTAACATGCTATGCCTTGCCTAAGCAGTTGAAAGATGGATGGATGGATGGATGATTAGAGCACTATGGCAGCATTGTTTAGGTAAACAATCTGGATCTAAACTGATAATATGGTATTTTAATTTGAGTTTTGTATAAGTATCTTGGAGTTGTACTAGTATCTGAAAACAGAAAAGAAAGCACATTAAAATTGAAAAGTAATCCTCCATATCCTGTTGTCATGCTGTTGTTAGTATTTAATACTTTAAGATAAAGCCTTAAATTCAGATTCCCACTGGAGATTTCTGCACATCAAGCAAGAAAATAGAACAGAAAAAAAATCAGGAAAGACCAATAAGGGAATGGAAAACAATGAGATGTGTAATTGACAGGAAGTTTGAGGGTATATGGGAACTTAGAGAAGGAGACCATTTCCAGCTGATAAAAATATATGATCCCATATATATATGTGTGTATGTGTGTGTGTTATTTATTTATTTATACATTTATTACATTGTGTCCCCATTATGTGATAAAAACCTGTTATTTTGATGTGGGATCCATTTTTATCAGTTCCCTACAAGCGGAAATTCAATTTTGAAAATCTGTCTGAAATCAAAAACCAAAGTCTCATATTTTATTTGGTTACTCATGGTTAAGGTTAGGGCTGGGTAGGGGTTAAGGTTGTTGCTGTTGGGATTAGTGTCAGTGTTTTATTTTATATATGTCATATCAGTAATATATACAGTGGTACCTTGGTTTACGAGCATAATTTCTTCCGGAAACATGCTTGTAATCCAAAGCACTCGTATATCAAAGCGAATTTTCCCATTAGAAATAATGGAAACTCATATGATCCGTTCCACAACTCAAAAATATTCCTATAAAAATTATTAATACAAAATATAAAGTAAAAATACACAAAACACATTAACCTGCACTTTACCTTTGAAAAGAATCGTGGATGGTGTGAGGGAGATGAGAGAGGAGAAGAGGAGGGTTATTTTGTAGGATGACTTTCACTATAATTAATGGAATCACTGCTATCTGTTGGCTCACTGGAATCTTTCTCTGTTTGTGCGACTTTAACAAGGAACCCATCCAATGACAGCCTCTTTTGCCTACTTTTCGATTTCGCAAAAATGTGGACATTGCATTGTCATTAAATAGATTCATCGCGCGCACTGCTACACCCTTATTCAGGTGGTGCTTTTCTACTAAATTTTGACTATACGAGTGAGGCATGCTGACTGAGACCGAGCATGGGAGACGATTACCCACAATTCCGCAGCCGAGCGCACGTAAAAACAAGAAAAACAAGGAGCGCATGTGTGCCCTATGATTTTTGATGATACTTGGCACTCGTAAACCAGGACTTGCTTGGTTTACAAGTCAAAATTTATTAAAAATCTTTGCTCGTCTTGCGGAACACTCGTAAACCGCGTTACTCATAATCCGAGGTTCCACTGTAATTCTTTCATATACTTTGCGTAGTAAATCGTCATCACGCCTTCCCAGATCTTCGTAAAATTATTATATTTTCTCCGATCTACATATTATAGCCAGCTGAGTTCGAAGTGGTGAGGACATTTTGCACTGCTCGGTAAGCACAGTTACAAGTAGTGGAGAGTGAAGGGCAGACAACTGCAGAGCCAAATTTGGGTGAGGGTGAAGACTATTGCTACAGAACTGAACAATATTGTGATATTAGTCAGCTTTGCGCTGTTACATGTCCGAGTGATTTAAAACCCCCGAAATTGTATTTCTTTACTTTTTGTAAGTACTTGAAGTTTTGTTTTTGTGTTAAATGCGTATATACCGAAATTACATTAAAATCATATCTGAAACCCTATTCTCTATGCATTGGGACTCTTTGGAAATCTTGGGTCAGACATTTAGAATAAAATGGCTTTTTGCTTTAAAAAGGTTGCCGACTTCTGATCTATACTTAGTTATATGTAATATTTAGCAGGTCAACGTGCTGATCTGTTGTTGGGCTTGAGTTTTTCTTAAGTGATGAAGGTTTCTGACTACCTTTGGACAATCTTTGTGGTTGTTTATTGTTGGTAAATGAATTCCAATAATAAATGCATGCATTTGCAAAAAGCTTTATATATATACTGTATATATGACATTGTGGGGACCAAATGCCCCAAAGTATGATAAAAGAAGACCTGTTATTTTGACATTATGGGGATCACCTTTTCGGTCCCAACAAGAGGAAATTAAAATTAAATTTATAACTATTTTTGAGTTTAAGTTTACAGGCCAGTATTTTAGCGTAATCTAGTCTATTTTATTCTTCTATTCAAAAACTAAACAAATAATTGTACCACTAATGTGGTCTTAACAGGGCTACAATGATAAGAAGATGATTCACTGCTTATATGACTAATTTGTGGTTCATACTGTTTTTTGAAAGATAATGAACATTTCTTGACAAATACAGAAATCAGCATGAAAGAGCTTTCTGTTTTCCCCCAGTGTTGACTCAGCTGAACAATTAAACTAGACCCCAGTAAACAATGGGTGAACAATGGGTGAACAAGGTTGGCTTAGAAATGCACACCCGCCTCCCCCCCAGAAGACACCGGCATATTAGACCTCTGTGCTGAAGGAGCTAGGCAAGCAGACAAGGGAAGCCTTGACAGCCACACACTGCAATGCCAATCTCATCATTAATAGTTGGCTGCTGACACAAGCTTTGATGCATTGATTGGTTTCCACTTCCCCTCCGTGCTCCCAGCAGACCAACCCCCCCCGGCCCATCCTCTGTTTTTCCATGTATGTCATCTCGCTGCTTATTGAGGCAGCCTCTACTTCACTGGGCTTGTGTTTTCCCTCGCACCCCTCTATGACGAATCGCTATGCATCAGAGCCCAGCAGAGCAGGGCAAGTTTACTGACCAAACATAATGCCTTATTCTCCCAAGATCCACTCGCACCCTGAACTCAGTATATGTAGGATGTGCATTTGCACTTCCTTCCGCATAGTACAGTGCTGCCAAATTAAATATTCAACACCTGTCTTTCTTTTCAGGATGACTTCATGAAATGAAATGATGCAACCTCCTAATGCAGGAAGGCTTAGGAGCAGGAAACATGGGAGGGGCTCCTTTACAGTTCATCAACACTTTGCTGTCTGAGCATGATGCGACACAGCCTAGTCCTATTAACACCCCACTTAGTTGACACCCATTCATTTACCTGTCCAACCCTCTTCCATAAATGCACACTAGTACAGGGTCTTAGTGACTTAACAATACACTACAAAGTCACATAGCAAATCTCCTTTGAAGGATCACCAACTGCAATGTGTCTCACAGCAAAGACAACTGCAGATGGATGTTAGCACAGTGATGCTAAATTTATGAAGGCCTGACTTAGGTCTGCTCAGATCCCCAAAACCTCTTGACACCAGCAAAGTCAGGGCTGAATCCAGCATGCAGTGGAAATGTTTATTAATAACCCTGACGGGCTGCTTATGCATGTAGCTCTCAGCAGCACAGATGGTCTGCTGGCGGGAGTGCCTGCTACACTGACCCGCCCTCTCTGCTGATTGCAGCAGTCCCTAGACCTTCACACAGGCCTTGCTTGCATTTCTGTCCTGCGCAGTCCCCATAGGTTTATGTGCAACTGTGTCTGTCGTCTGGATCATCAAAAGTTTTACGGGCATTTATCACTGTCATCACAATAATTATGCATTAATTCTTTTACCGTTTTTCATTTATGTGTCTGTCAAGGGCTCTGATGGATACTGTCTTTGTTGGCACATGAGTCTTTGATGGTGTTTACGGTTGCTTTAAATTACAATATGTATTCATCTGCTGATAACTAATTATATCATTAATGGAACATTATAGCTGCTGACCCGAAACATAGGATTACCATACATCTGGGTTTCCCCAGACATGTCCTCTTTTTGAGCCCTTGTCAGGATGTCCAGGCAGTTTTTCAAAAATCACTGGTTTGTCCGGGTTTAGTGTTGCAACCTATATGACCGAGTGTTGCAACTTACAGTGGAGTACCAAGTGAAGGACAAGGCACCAAATTTCAACATATGGCAGCCACTGAGTATCATCACACAACATTTGCAAGGCTTCTGCACATTTACTTTAAAAATCCCTACATGTCACGCTGTGCATGATTGATGTCAACTTCCAGAAACCACTGGCATGTTGACACTTTGTTTTCGAGTGAACTGTGAATTGCATTGTTTGCTTAAAGTTTAACAAACATTAGCTTAGTATCCGTAAGTCTGATTATAGGATTTGTAAAAGAAAAGTTAACTGTAAGGTTACCATACGTCCACGTTTCCCCAGATGCAAATTTTCATTTTACAAGGTGCTGCAAAGGGGAAATTCATGAATATTCATAAGAGAAATGCTACCTGATTAGTTGATGAATGTGAAAATTCATTAATGTTCTGATCCCTGGACACATCTTATTTTTCGTCTCACCAGATATGGTAACCCTACCCAAACAGGAATTTGCCTAAGGTTTGTAGATCTAAGTTGCCTAGAAGATCAAAATAATTCCAAAACAGAAAATGACAATTAATGATGAATTGGTGCTGATAAACTGATGACTGAAATAGCAGGAGAATTTAAAATATCATGACCCCCTCACCCTCTGACCATTAACCAAAATATTGAATTGGTTGACTGGGCTGGCTGTTAATCAATGCATTTTACCCTAATTGTTTCAGCAAAACCCAGCTGTTTGAACAGACAGCAGATGGACTATAATCATTCTGATACCCTAGAGGTCATTCAGAAAAATGGCACTGGTGAAAAGCACTTTCATGCGAAGAATGCTTGCAGAAATGAAGCACTGAATAATTTTTTAAGAGAAGTATAAAATGAGCACTGCTTCATATTTGTATTTGTATCGTCCACTACAACAGAAGCACATTTTTCTTAGCTGACAGCTGGATACATCCATTTATTGAACTCTTCAGAAGGTGCTAGATCACAGTGTCACAGTACAGGCTTTAACCCTAGTCCAAGTTTGAGGCCTGTGGTCAAGAGAAGCACTTTTCCTGGTCTCCTAGGAACAAATAACGGTATATTGAAGAACATCATTAACATTATTATGGTCTGAATATCTGAATTTCACCAAAAGAAGTACAGTATTTAACACATTGCATCGTATTTCAGATTAATAAATCCTGATTTGTATAAAGATAACCTTTGCATAGCAAGCTGTTTATGACATAATGGAGGAGGCAGAGCTAACGTGTCTCTCTCATAAAATGGCACCATCCGGACCGGCCTACATGAAGAATCATACTTGAACCGAATGAGTCCTCTTCCCAAACAATATCACTCCAGATCAATTGTACACCTCCTTATTACTCATGCTGCATGCATAGTCAGATAACCTCAGTAAGATTTTCTCTAGTAAAATTACTATTACTACTAATATTAATATATAACCTCCAAGATGCTATATTCTTATTCATGGATATTAATTTTGATTTTACATTTATAGCATTTAGCAGTTGCTCTTATCTAGAGTGATTTCCATTTTTCTCAGTTCAGGGTCTTGCTCAGGGACCCAATTATAGTAGTGCTAGAGGTGGGACTTGAACCTATGATCTCTTGGTCTAGAGGCAAATGTCCTAACCACTAGACCACTAAATGATTAATACTGATTATACACAGTGATGGGTTGGTGACCATAGCTTGCCCTGGACCCCCTGCGACCCTAAATAGGATACATAGGCACAGAAAATGGATGGATGGATACCAATTATAATAATTAATACTTTATTAATCCCTGTGGAGAAACTGTTTTTATGCCTCCCGCAACTTGCTCTTTATGGAGTAAGTTATCTGTGAAGGGCAGCCACCTGTAGTGGTGCCCAGGGAGCTGGGGGGTTAAGGGCCTTGCTCAAGGAGCCACAAATGTACTGAGGCTGGGTTTGACCCAGTGACCTTATGATGATAAGCACAAAGGCTTAGCCCACTGAGCCACACACTGCCCCCAATTCAAAAGTAGATCCAAGGTTCATGTTATTTCTCTTAAACAGCCATTCTTTTCTCTTCTTCTTTTCTTTCTTTGACAATGATCAGTGCTAAATAGTGGAGGAGACTCTACCAAAGAGGAATGCTCCATTGGCCATGTGCAGGGGAGATAATATTGATAGTTCCATTGAAGTTGGCATCACTGTAAAAGAGATAGTCCTGCATCCTCTTGCTTTCCTCAACTCCCACATTGTAACAGAAGGTGTTGTGTGCGTCATGCACAAAGTGGGCTCCCTGACGTCTGCATGCATGGAGAAACACAGGAAGTCTCCTGTGCCTCTGACAAACAGAGCGCCCTTTCCCAACAAAAATGAAAACGAGCACAATTTCTCACTGTTTTTGGCTGCTCACACTCCTACCAGCCTTCATGCTACACTCAAATGATCAGCATCATGTGCACTAGTATTCATGATACTATTGCTGACATGGCAGTAATAGACCTTGGTTAATGGGCTTCTGTGAACTTTAATGAATTTAATACATTGGTCCAGATCAGAGTTCTCTGTACAGCCGACAATTTGAAACCATCATGAAGCAATGAGACAAAAATGAATAGGCTTACCTCTGACTCCAGTTCTAGAGGATGCTTTTTCCATAGTTTGTCCTCATCCTCTAAAGCTACACTAGCAGAACGGTGAGTATGCATCCTTTCTAGGCACACTACATATTCAGTGACAAAGGCTTGGCATCGCGCATGCGATTTGTGACAGCTTCTAATGCCAATGACACATGGCTACAGCAAGTTGTTTGTTTAGGTATCTGTTGTAACTTGGGCCCAAAATAATAATGGTGTATAAAGTAGCAAGCAATAAATAAGTTACCTGCAAAGCAAAGACAGACATGTTAGAACAACCAGACAATGCCAGAGGTTCCATGGTGGAACCATCGCTTTGTCACTGTATACAGAGCTAAGCTGATAACCAGCCTAGTTGTGACAACGTCACCCCAAAGGCATTAGCAGAATAGGGGCTTCTGTTCATGCTTTTTTCCACTGTTCATAGAGAAAATGACACAAAGCACAAAAGCAACCAAGTGCAAACAGAAGGGTGCTATTCTGATTGCTATTGCTTTAAAAAGGAACACTGCAAATCACTGCTTAGGCATATTACCACCTCTAACAGAGCTGATCCTTTGAACTCAATCTATAAATGAGTGTGAAACGGTTATTCCTTTCCTGAAATACAACACTTCTTTTCACAGGTTACTAGAGATTAAGGGATTGTGTAAAATTGGATTTTAGAGGATGAAGCTTTTTTTTCCAGCAGTTATTCATATTACAGGGGTTTGCAGGACAAGGGTTTCAAATCAGCCAATAAATAACTTGCATATCCAAATATACATTAATATATTTAAATGCTTTTTTGTCAGAATTGAAGAATGCGGTACTGAAATTGATTTTGCATTAGCTACAAGCCGCTTTAGCTGGCATTGACATAAGCCTTCTACTGATTTCCAGGTTGCATTGTCTCCCTATTAGGTGGTTGATATTTAGCAAAATGATGTTGCTCTCTGGAGATTAGAACTCTGTGGTCTTCCTAAACATGCCTCGCCTCAGGCAGCCCGTTTGTTTCAGTACCTCTGATTCTCCCTGTTATTTTGCCTATGTCTCCTGGGCCACGCTGGAAGTTGCGGATGTGCTACATAATGCTGCACACTCTGATCTGCGTCTGCTAAGCTAAGTGTGACACAAACACAGACATTCTAGACCACAGGGCATCAACACTCCCAGGCCATGGTGAGGAAGGCCATTTTGCCTAGTTGAAGGACTGAACACTGTAAATTTAGAAAAGAAAGCAGAGGTAAAGGCCTCCGTTGTCAGGGCTATACGCTGTATGTTATCTGCCTTTGCGAAACGTATAATAATAATATTTAATTCTGCCTGCATCGTGTTCCCTCTGCTTCCTGGCTGCCCCCAATGGGGAGCCCACGTGACAGATGAGTCAGGTATGCAAATTCAGCTTTGTAAGTGTGGGGGAGGAGAGGTTTTGCAGCGAGTGGGGCGGAGGGCCATTCTCCTGGGTGCTGAGGCGTGATGGATGTGCAGCTGCAGCGCTGCTGCGTTCAGGCAGATAGCAGCAGGCGAACACTGAGCCCAGGACAAAGAAGGCGCTGCCATGCCTGCTGGTCCTCACAAGCTTACACTTTCTGCACTGTTGCATTTTGAGTAAAGGACAATAACAAAGCAACAAATCACATCACATGCCACATAATTGATTTATCCACTTCATAGGAATAAGAAGTGTTTAGGCAGCATTTTTTATTCATGACAGCAGCCATTAAGATTAGGGAATGGAAAAAACAGTATGAATTTCTACAATTAAGGTGTCGAATCGTAGGGATCCAAGATACTCATGAGTAATACACTTCAAGATAAACTGCTCAGTATGACATCTTAACAGATTTTTCAGTAGATCTTTTCCTATGGCCTCAAAGCAAACACAAACACACACAGATGTGTGTGTGTGTTAGTGTTCCACCTCCTCCCTTCACTCCCTTCTTCCCTTTCTCTCTTAGCAGCATCATATGGCCACTCATGGCTGGTTGCTGTGGAAACACCTCCCACCGGAGCCCAGCTACCTTCTTTGTTACCGTAGCAACATACTCCCTGCAGAATTTCAAGTGTGCCACTCTCTCAGTCTCTCTCTCTCTTCCCCTAGCTATCTGCTTCTACTAATTGAGCATCACCATATATTTTCCTCATAGAGTCTCATTTGAGTACATGCTGGGCTTAATGTTCTGGTCAGTACATGTTTTTTTTGTTGTGTGTGTGTTATGATCTACACACATGCACTAATAATTACTAACTAAAATACAAATTTCATGTGTCTACAGTTCCGTGCAGTTATTCTTAATTAGACTGTTGAAATAGACATTTAGGTATTATTTAGGTTTTCCAGCATATTAAACTGTGAAGAGTTTTTTTCTTATCATTTTTTATAATTTATCACATATCATTTCTGCGTAGTTAGTAATATAGCACAGTAAACACCTTTAAGTACTGAGCCCTTACTTAATTAGTTTAGATTTTATCCAAGTCCCACTCAGTGACAGTCCTTGAGCAAGTGTATGGCACAGTGCATACATTTCTGAATTTTATAACCTGGCTACAGCTGGTCACTGCAGTGCTTCAAATACTCTGGTATATTTCTGACTGTTCAGTCCTGTAAAAAGAGGTCAAGGACTGACATATTTGTAGCAATGCATAAAATAAAAATGCACAGGATAGGTACAAGAATTATGTTGCACAAACAGCTGAGCTAGGTGTTCTAAAATTCAGGTTACATTTCTAAATGCATTTTAGAATTCAGATCTGTATTCCTTACATTGGGCATATCATATTTAGGCTGTTATTCCTCCACAGACTGTCACATGACAAAAATAACTGATCATATGATTATACATTTCATATGTGCTGCAAAAGAGAGAAATGTTTGAAATTTGCAGGGAGACATTTTTGAAAATTGACAAGTACCTTCTTCAGCTTATTCTTGTGCAATGCACAATCATAGGTTATCTTAAAATAAGGTATTGTATCCTATGTTTATTTATTATGTAATAATTGAAAATACAGCACCAACTTATTGTAATAAATATTCACCAGCATTCACAATAATTAATTAGTTACCTATTGCCGGGCTGGATAATAGCTGCATGAGAAAATGAAACAAAAAAAGATAACTGCTCTGTTGTTTTTGATTTGTTGTGCCTAAAGGGAAATTCAGCAATTCATAATCAATAACACATTGCTCATTGAACATCTGCAGTCAAAGGTTCTTTCTTTATTTGTATATATTTTGCACAAAAATGAAATTCTTTGTGGTTTTCCTAAACCAAGAATTCCTGACAGCTTGGAAGATTAAATTTATAATATTTTCTATGGGACCTTTGTTGGACTGATATAATTGTAGCTCAGAAAAAAAGTTTGAAGAAAATTTTCAGTGTAGAAGAAATGTAACAGAATTTCTAATATGACAGTAACAATATAATAATTGTCATCCAAAATCATACTGTCCCAACGTTCCATCATTTACCCTTAAGCTACTACATCTCTGTCACTGTAGACTTCTGTGTCATTTCTATGACTTTTGATGAGGACAGAAAAATGGTTTTCCACTGAAACAGGCTTTAAAGTTTTACTTAGTTCAACATCTTTGCCACATATCAGTTAAGAAAGATCCCTCGGCAAAATAGTCACGTCTGCAGGCCCTTGAGCGTGGCCCTTAACACCTCTGCTCTGTGGGCACCATTGCAGGTGGCTGCCCTTTGCTGCCAAGCATGTTCTCACCTATATATGTGTCTTCGTGTCATGAAGAGAATGGTGGGATAGGCAAAAAGAGAATTTCCCCATGGGGATCAATAAAGTGTCATCATCATAATCATCATCATCCCCCCACAGTTCAAAGACATGCTGAGGCTAATTGGAGTTACTAAATTGCCCACAGGTGCGCATGCGTGAGTGAATGGTGTGTGAGTGTGCCCTGCGATGGGCTGGCCCCCCATCCTGGGTTGTTCCCTGCCTCATGCCCGTAGTTTCCGGGATAGGCTCCAGACCCCCTGCGACCCAGAAGGATAAGCGGTTTGGAAAATGGATGGATTATTATTTTAAGACCTGGAACCCATAGAGTTCTATCATTGAATTCAGACCCATAACTTGTTTCTAAGTATCATAATTTGTCCCAGCTCACAGGCCTGATTGTGAAATTAATGCTAAGGTCAGTAAATCTCAGTTAGGGGACCTAATCCCAACCCAATATCCAAACAACAAAAAAATGCATGTGACAGAAAGAAATCACCAGATTTCCACAACCATGTCCACTGGTTTTCTCCAAAGCACTTGTAATTTTAATTACAATTATGAATTTGACTTCTAATGATTATCAAAACAAAATAATAAACATAATAAACATAAAAAATTATTGTCGCTCATTTTAATTTCACAATGTTCCCTGTTTGTTTTGTGTTAAAAATACAGCACACCCCTTTCCAGCCCCTTTTTATTTGTTTCTCAGTCTCATTTAAAGATCAAAAAATGCATATTTACACTGCATAATTGTGTTAAATAATCATGATCTCAATATTGACTTAAATAATTGTGATTATGATTTTTTATATAATCAAGCAGCCCTAAAAGATGCCATCAGTGCCCTGAAAATTCTTATGCTTAAGAAAGCAGTTTTAAAGGGAGCGATTTACTAGTCTATGAAATGTGAGCAAAGAGGAGCATGATACTTTGCTGTTATTTTCTCCTATTCTCAGTGACTCATTCATATATTTGCAGGACATATTAATTGGAATATTGAACCTAATGTGATGTGTTAGGTGATTCAATTTTTTTTATTTAATAAATTTTTTTAATGCCGCTCACTGGAGCTTCAAAACAATAACTCACAATGCAGCCGAAATCACACAATGTAAAGTTTCATTAGTCTGAATTACAAAACAGCCCTGTGAATATATATTATTGTACATTTTGCCGGTGGCATATGCAAACGGTATCTCAAAAATGCATCAAAGCCATTAAAGAAACCTGATAATCTTTAGGCCCTTAAGTTAATTAAACAAAGTTAAGTCGGCTGCATGTTTTAACAGATCTCAAATCCTGCAGAGTCAAATATTCGTGAAGGGATACAATCAATGCTCCTGAGTTCTTGCCTTGGTGCCGAACGTGACATCACACAATGTGCTTCACTTGATATTTTGCTGTCATCTGTCTTTATCTTGTATTTATTGTTTTTGACCATGGATTATCAATTATGATTAACGCACACCATAGATTTAACATTCTTTTGATCGTAATACAGCATAAAATGTAAAATAACTTGTACTTGCTAGTTCATCAATTTTCAATTTTCAACTCAATCTCTCACTACATCACAAAAAGCTTTTATAAATCCAGATTACAAAATATTTTTTTATTTCATATCCTTGTATTTTTTTGTACTAGATGTTTTGCAGTACAGGACTATTATTTACTGGACTTCTGAATGTATTTGGTAAGCCTTGTGCTCACCCTAAAATAAATTATTATTGACATTAAGGATTCAGATCAGAGTTAATAAACAAACCCCAAAAAATCTGGGTTAAAGCCACTGTTAGTGATCAGCTACTTCTCCTGATTCAAGGTTTCAATTTGCTGTAGTGATGATAATCAATTATAGGATTTAAAATGCCAAAATACAAAGTCAGGAAAACACACATTTGCCGAGATCGTCTTCAGACACCATATCTACAGTGCTGAACCTTAGTACAGATTACATCAAAACGTCATGTTACAACATATACCTACAACATATCACTGTCATATTCTCATCCTTAGTTTTGAGAGTCAAGTTATTTTAGTAGTATTGCCAGTTAGTTACCAAAATATACTTATAAATGGAAATCAACCAATTTGTAACCAATTACAAAGTGAGTGCAAATGATCATGTACGTATCCGTGAAAGTTTACTGATTGCTCAACCAACGGTGATTTTATTTTAATTTCTTTTTTATTAGAGGTTTGTGATATTAACAAAAATTTGTTTAAAGTCTTGTAAAATATATCCAATTGAAATAATACGTATACATGTGTTCATCAAGACTCAATATCAAAATATAAAGCCACTAATTCAAAAAGACCATCCAACAAACTGAACTCTCAGATTAAACTGGATGTTGACGCATTTGTTCCCAGTCTCTCTTATGCTGTTAGACTGGTAATTTGCAGACTACATCTTATTAGATTCTGCTTCCTGTGTCACGCAAGTTCAGAAATCTTACAATCAATCAAATTCCATTGACTATCATCCCTACAAGACAGGTAGTAATCCCCATGGCTTGGATACATTCCCAGTATGCCTCTTCCCCTGTCTATCTCTCCATAAACCCCACTAAATTACTCCCTGCCTCTCTATTTCAACAGACACCTGGAGAGCAAATTATTTACCATCTCCGAGGAGGCTTACATGTTTAAGTACTAGCTGGGGTCAGGATTCCCTCATGCTTGTCAGGTGCATTAAGACTTGACAAAAACACTGTTAATTCTAATCTTACTTTTGTATTAAATCGCTGCCGGGAACTGTATCACATTTATAGCCACATTGATAATTGTCAAAAACACCACATACAGTACAAATGGAGTATTAGCTTTATACAGCTACAAGTCTTCATTTCAATTATGTCAAGCAAGGATTGGTGCTGTGACACAGCACAGCGAGAGGAAATAAGAAATGGCAGGATCTCAGTGTGATGAACATGGGCAAGGTTTCCTTTCATTTCCAGTATCTACATATCTGTTTTAGAGTCTTATTAGAATCCTGAATTTTAGCTATTGGTACATTTCCTCACACATTTACCTGCCCACCCCCCCACAAAATTTTAAATGTTTATTGTGTTTGCATATTTTTGTAAACAGAGAATCAGTAAGCATCATAATTACTCCTTACATACAATGGTTGGATATTATGCTTTCTTATGTGTTTTAGCATAAAGACCAAAAATTCATGCTATCCAGTGCTACAAAAAAGTAAATTACCACATACAACCAAGTTCAGGATGAGTGTGAGGTATTTCCTTGATGATTAGAGTCTTTAAGGTAGGCAGTGTACTGCAGCAGATCGTTGTGTAAATCAGGGCTATTCAAATCACGGTCCTCAAGGTCCAAGCACTGCTAATTTTCCAGCCTTCCTTTACCTGTGAGGGCTTGAAGCCTCTGTGGCCAATCAGAATCAGTAATAAGTAAACAAACTACCTAGAACAACTGAAAACAAGGCCTGGATTTGGAATCCAACAGATACACCACTAAAGCTAGCTCTCCTGAACATCACAAAGTGACTCACAATCTGACAAACAGCAACTGCCCAATTGCAAGCTGTGCATTGATGTAGCGATCATTAGCTCTGCCCACACTAACATCAAGGAAGGGGAAATTATAAAGTACAAGGCAAAAATTGTGATGTGCAAGCATAGAAGACAAATATTAAGCTGACTGAAATACACAGGAATCAGATTGGGGAAAAAAGTGTAAAACCAGTGGGGAAAAGTATTAGTAATTAAGTAACTTGTTTTGCATTGTCATGTGAAAAACCCTGTGAACTGATAATCAGTTGTGAGTGAAAAAGTATACAACCACAATCAGCTGCTGTGCATATAGGAAAGTTGACTGACTAATGGTCCAGTCATGATCATTGCTGTGTCGCCTAGACATCTGTATGCCAGCAAGGGGTATGTCTTTACATTGCATGTCTGTTAATGAGATTATTCATACTTGACTGTTATTAATTGATGTCAACATGACTTCAATACTAGATAGTAGAATAGGGTAGAAGTACTTCTCATCTAAATCTTGCAGACACAAATATATTTTTATTCCTAAGGATTCCTAAAAATGTATACACATAATCATTCCCTTATATAAAAGGTGATAAACGATGGGTTAAGAACGGAGTTCTGTGTTTTGATGTAGCTAGGTAAAAAATAACAAGAACTCAGTATAATACATGTTCCCCTGGGTATTATAGGAACAAACTGCTTGCTATTGCTGTTTTCTGTACAAAAAGAACAGACCTTAAAAAGAATGATTACTCTACACAGGAGCTCTGTCTATCATCTGCTCATTAATTCATCCAGACAGACTGCTGCCTTTCAGCAACCTCTTCGTCATAATTTAAGACACAGTCCCAAACTAAGAATACCACAATATCCTTATGATGCTGACTGCAGTTGAATTAGGCCCTGAATTTTGTTATGAGTCTTGGATGTCCATTTTAACAATATCACACTAAACCGATGCATACACGTCGTACATAATTTCTTGACGCCTAGTACTGGTGGACGTTATCACTTGTCATCACCCAAAACAGGCTATTGGGAAGCACTAGTTAATATCACTGTAAGCAAACGTTAAATTTCTCTATTACTAATTTTTGCGCATGCTCAAAGCACAGTCATACAACATTATATGACAGCTTTGTGAAATCGGTTATAAAACATCCCAAACAGGTTTATATCCTAAGCGATTTATTCAGGCCGAAAGATAACACGGCGTACTTAGTCTTTTAAATAATTTGAAAACGGTGGACGGTCTGATGCAAGAAAGAACATCGACAAATTTATTTCTCCATTTATCCAAGCGACATCCAGGATAGGACCCCCCTTCTCGCTAGCACCAGCAAAAACAGGAAGAATCAAAAGCAAGCACAATTTTTAATACTTAGTTATGTTAAGCAATATTATTGAATATAACTTCAATACATATTTGCAATTACTGATCAAAAAACTAAAGCGAATTGGGGCTGAAAGGCTCGCATGTGATTTTATAAGCAGTACAGGACTGAGATGTGCAAGCCGAACAAATAATGTTATTTATTTATTTTACTGTACCCGCTATGTTTCTTTTTGCCTAGCGCAAATTTCCCCTAATTTGTTATTCTAGAAACAACAAAGACTACTCAGACAAATTATAGTATTAAATTCGGTTATAATAACTATTATTAAATTGGAATGCATATAAAAAACAACGAAACGGTTCAATTTCAGATCTTACCTCGGCGTTTTTCCAAACGGAGTGGGACAGTATTGTAATTAAAAGAGATAACACAGTATGTCCCATTTTTCTTCCTTTCCCTTTCCCGTCCTTCCAATTGAAGGTTCTTATATAAATCTGGTATATTCCCAAATCTGGGTATCTTTAAAGAAACTGCTGTGTGTCAGTGTCCAGCGGTGATATGTCTTCAGTTTTACGGCTTGCAATTGCTTGACTCTGCGCTCCAATCGCACCCAGGAATATTATGTGGCTTCTGGTACACTGGAAAACCAAGCCCTTTTGTATGCCTCAACCCGACTCGTGAAATTTATTTGCTTCACCCGTGAAGCAAGGAAGAGAGAGATATCAGACAAGAGAGAGGGACGCCTACAGGAGAGGCGAAAAATGTGGGAGTCGTGTCTGGGCGGTGAAGGACGTTTTATTTGCATTGACCTTAGACGTTATATCAAGAACAGTAAACATTTTGTCTTATCATATATCCGATTTTTGTGTGTTGCACTAGTAATGTGAAATATAAGCAATCAAATTTGTTATATTGGTAGACGTTTGATTCAACAACTAATCATTCTGACATGTTCAGTAGCGGGGAGGGGGTTCACGGCAGGGAGACCCACCCGGTCGATACATTTTACCGAGTACCCCTTTTCATAATTGATAATCACGCAAAATTCTGTGAGACCCCAAACTCCTCTGCCCCTGGACACGTTGTAATAACAAAAAGAGCAAAACATTAGAAGCCCATGTAAATATGCAGAATATAATACAACTTTCATTTATACATTTTTAAATTAAATTTCATATTATTACTATTGCAAAGTACGATGCACGATACAAATTTATGTTTGTATATATAATAAAAGTTAGTTTTTCAAAAGAGTTATTTTTGCTTCGAAATCAAGAACAACTGAAGAAACGGTTTATTGTACATATATATAAACCTTTATATATGTGATAAACTGTAATCGGAGTAACATTTCAGGCTATAAAGGAAAATCTAATTAGAAATGGCTACACCAATTCCATAATTAATTGCAATTTAAAAACTATTTCGAGATAGAGAAATGCACATTTATTTGTTTATTAAACTGAGCAGATATACAAAGCATATGATGCATACAGTATAACCTGATATTTAGTTTACAGTGTATTATTATATTGTTATAAAATATCAATCTAAAGTTCAGATTCAATTTAAATTAGAAATCTAATAAATTAAAATAAATTGGCCTCCACATGTGCTTAAACTTTTAACTGAAATTCCATTCAAGCTGCGCAAGAATTATAACATTTTTAACCGTTTCAGTAATGATGTCTAATCAAAAATATTTGCAAGATTTAGAGTTGCCACTTGTACTATACTACACATATACTACACTCTGAAGTCTTTGCACAAATGTCAAACACGCCAGCCTCCGCTCTTACTGAGCAATTGGGTGCATTCTTGTGCACTTTGCATTTATAATGAAGAGATTAGTGGTTATTGTTGACATACCACAGGAGACACTGCACAACAACGAAATGTGTCCTCAGCATTTAACCCATGTGACATAGCAGGGGGCAGCTAATTCAGCGACCGAGGAGCAGGGTTTGGGGGTGGTACCTTGCTCAGGGTACCTCAGTGGTGCCCTGCTGGGATTCGAACCAGAATGGGTATACACGATGAGCAGGACGTGACAATTACTGGCTGGAAAGCATGCATTCATTTAAATTTGTAACTATTTATGGGTGTGTTTCCTGAAGACGATCGATCTTAGTGAATAACGAATAAGACAATGAACGACGTAGGTAAAGAACGAGCGAGATTCGTGTTTCCCAAAACCTTCGTTATTCCATAATGAACGAACAAACGTTCAAGGATCGGCAGACAGTCTGACTCCTTGTGTTAATCCATTCATATTCGCCATTTTATTGTTGCATTTTACATAAAGGCAACCCAGTATGTCTAATCTTAACTATTGGGGACAGTGTTTTTCAGGGGACAATGGCATGGTAACATAGCCTACAATTATTCGTTTGGACCCCCCTACATTTAACATAAAATATTAGTTTTATGCCAGTGTGTGTCCCCCACATTCAAAATGCTTCTGACGCCCTTGTTTTTTATTACATTTAAATGCAAGTAAAACATAATTACATGGTTCTACAAATTCAAAGCCGGCGCTCCATCTTCTGGTCACTGGAATTTACTACTCCACCCTCACCCCCAGGTGCGCGCCTACCTCAGCAAAAGACTAAAGGCATTTCGTGAGTCAGCAAAAGATAAAATACATTTCTTGGTGCCTTTCGTGATTGAGCAAAAGACGAAATGCATTTCCTGATTTCACAGAATTAGTTTTGTCCACAAAAGGACTGTGTATCATTCACAAAATGGATTTTGTTTACAAAAAAACTTTAATTCAGAAAATGCATCTTGTTCACAAATTGACTTTCTTTAATTCACAAAATGCATTTTGTCCATGAAATGACTGTGTATCATTCACAAAATGCATTTCGTCCACAAAATTACTTTTGTTCACAAAATGCAATTCGTTCACAAAATTACTTTCTTAAACTCGTGAAATGCATTTTGTCCACGAAGTGATTGTGTATTATTCACAAAAAAAAAAAAAAATGCATATTGTCCACAAAATTAGTTTCTTCTGTCCACAAAATACAAAGTACTGATACCAATTCTGTGCACAAAAAGAAATGTTCCTTTTGATTTCTGTGCAGGGAAGAAAGTAAAGTCTTTATGCTGTAGTGGCATAAAGGCATTACTTGATTTTGTCATTAAATATTGTTTTTTGTGGTACAGAATGTATTTTATGCACGACAACGAGTGCTTGACACTTTGCGCCCCATATTTGTGCTAACCAAGTTTGCAGTTTGCATAATCAAATAAGGTAATCATTATGAAACTTAATCAACATGAGACAATTAAATTCCGCCATTTCACAAAGCCTTTTATAAAATGTTGATTCAAGGTGTTCAGTGAGCAAAGCCTCACCATGCTTCTGCATTCACTGTTCTTTATTTTGTCCCTTTACTTGTGGGTCTGGAGGTGAGCGTCTGCCTACAGGCGCGGGGTTGAGAGTAAGCCGTTTTAATGGAGGGTAGGGGTTACTCAAATAAAAACAGTAAGAAGAAAACTTTAAATCATGTAATGAGATAAAGTAAAACCTTGGAACACTAACCCCTCTTAACTGGACCATAACGGGTCTGTTGATTTTTTTCAACTTGTTCCTCGACGAAAATCTTCGTCTTGCTAAAACCTGTATCGGTTGAGATGCATTCTACTCTACCAATTCGGACCTTGAAAAAAAAAACTAACTGCAACTTGACCAAAAATTCAGAACACGACAAAACAAAACAGACCTGGTAAAACTTGTACGGATCAAGAAGCATCTCTGATGGGCTGACACAAAGGCAAACGGACCTACTGGCGCGGGAAAGCTGTGTTTGGTGTGATTTTTTTGTGCTTTATCTAAAGAACATTTATTGATACAGTAATAATGGCCCTTAAGAAAGTGAGCAGTGATAGCGGCAAACCAAAGAGGGAAGTAGTGAGAGTATCTGTAGAAATTATAGTGAGACTTGAAGGTGTGTCTGAACTCACTTTGGAGTATGAGATTGTCATTTATTTCATATACATTGCTTTTGTTTGTGCTCTTTTTCATGTGTGTATTTGTTCTAAATTGATTGTTAATCCTTTTTGTCAAGGATTTGGGTGGTTCAGGCACAGGGGCGTGGCATGATGCAGGCTGGGATGAAGGAGGTGGACAAACCGCTGGTGGCTCAGGGAACACAGGGGTTTATTATACAAAACTTAACACACTAAGAACACTACAAAATAAATGGACCACGAGGGATCAAAACTAAAAAGGGGAAAAACAATGACTAATTAAAAAAGGTCAGGGCAACAAGTAGCAGGCAGGCAACAAATAACAAAACACAAGGTAACCTCTAAGAGATGAAATGCACCTCATCAGCTACACAAGACATACTGCGCTGACAAACATCAATGACTCCAGGAGGAACATAACAGGATCAGGAACTTAAATACAAAAGGTTAACAAGGATACACTCAAAAAAATTATTCTGAGGCTTTGTAAATATAACAAAAAAGATCCCATTTATATTTACTTGCACAAAATAAGGTATCGTAATTACTCACTTTTTTAGGTTACTTACTTAATCCATATTTGTAAACATGATATACAAAATTTGTGTCTTGAATTTATTTCATAAACTGGGTTCAGTTTACAAACGATTAGCTCTTACATTTAAGAACAAAGCAAAGCTGAGTAATGTTAACTTGAAGTCCTCATTTACGCTCCAGTCCTGCAGATGGCAATAACACACATTAATTAGGGTGTCTAATAGTGATGGGAAGTTCGGATCATTTTACCGACTCGGACCTTTGAGTCTCGTTCAGCAAATGAACGAATCTTTTTTCAAGTCATTTCGTTCATTTTAGCAAATATAATTAAAATGTTACCTGTTACCTCCCTAACACATCCACTGCTTACACAAATGTTGATCACACTACAAACAAGACAAAACTATAATGCTATAAGAAACAGAAAATATTAATTAATTGTTTACCTGGGTCTTTAGTATATGATTCGCTCACCTCGCCTCTTATCTGACAAGTTTTCAGGTTTGAGTTGTTCGTTCATCACGTGACAGCCCAATTAGCTAACCAAGGCAGTCTGAGCCGGAAAAAGAATTGATTAGTTCATCTCTCCAGTCTTCGGGTTTGAGTCATTCGTTCATCACGTCACAGCTCCATAAGTTTAACCTATGCAGTCTTAGCCGGAAAAAGAATTGATTAGTTCATCTCTCCAGTCTTCGGGTTTGAGTCATTCGTTCATCACGTCACAGCTCCATAAGTTTAACCTATGCAGTCTTAGCCGGAAACAGAATTGATTAGTTCATCTCTCGAGTCTTCGGGTTTGAGTTGTTCGTTCATCACGTGACAGCCCCATAAGCTTAAGCTATGCAGTCTGAGCCAGAAAGAGAATTGATTAGTTCATTCCTCGAGTCTTTTTGAAGTAGTTTTGCTATTATTTTATATATTTATATATCTATATATTCTTACAGTTTTGTAAATGTACTACGTTCTAATGTCCTGTAGTCTAATGCTAAATGTGAAATTGTCTCTAATTGATATATGAAATATGCGGACTGAAAGTTCAACAATCGTTTCTTGTTTCAGAGTACATTCAAAGCTTACATTACATTACTTGATTACTTGTACATTTAATAGGTAATAGATTATGCCTCTATGGATGGGCTTTTAAAAAAATGCTTTGTTTAGTGTTATAGCTTTAATAGTGCTTTTATTTCATTTTCTAATAGAATTTTGCCCTGCTGTTCAGAACTTCAGAGAGAGATGGCCTGCATTGTTTAATGAGTCAGGTAACTCATATTCTCAGTATATGCATGCTGTACTAATTGTTTTTGTTCTTGCTGCAAAGAAAACTGATTTGTCATTTACTTCTCAGATAAATGAGGAATTCTATAGGATCACTGCAGTTCATCTGGAGTGAACATTTATGTTGAAATTGGATGCTCGTACACCAAAACTTGTTGACCTTCTACCAAAAAAAGGAGGTAGGCCAGGGACAAAGATTCGACCCCTTCTAGATTCTGTGACACAGATGCATTTACGTGAATAACATGCACTGCATTTATCTCTGTTGTAACATGTCATTCAAAAGGATTTAAATTTGCAATATTATTCACAGAGCCTCAATGTTGAGCCTAGACATGATGCCATAATCCGGAGCCTCATTGTGTATCTTGGAGAAAGAGAAGACCTCAAAGAGTACCAGGTAAATGCTGAAATGTTGAAACACATGCAGAATTGGATGTATGGACGCGCATGCATGCACACGTACACACAGATGGATGCATGGTCTGACAAATGGGCAGAACTGAACATAAGATAATGACCTTAAATGGAATATGGCATCATTATTAAGGGATAATGACATTTTGTGAAAGAGCAGAAATGTAACTACATTTGTCATTAGATTTTAATCAGCGGCAGTACAAATATAGTGACACAACTGCAGTGATAATCAATAAAACTCAGAAATAAGTCACATTGCTAGTAGGGGTACATGATTCTGAAAATCTCATGATTCAATTAGATTTTGATTCCAGGGCTCATGATTTGGTTCAAAACCGATTCTGATTGATTGATTCAGAGACTATTTTTGATTCAATAAATACAATATACATTTACTTTGCCAAGCCTGCATACAACGTTAATCCTAGCCAAGTCAAAGCCATACAGAATTTCTGCTTCACGCTCACAAGGCTGCTGGCTCCAGCCCGCTCTACCGCTCAAATTCGCAGTATGCTGCTCTACCCATTACTGCTCCGTGCTACAGTAAAATTTCATCCTGCTCCAGTCAAATCGCTCCACACTCACTCCAATTTAAAATGTTAAAATGTATCTCCATCAACAAGCTTACAACGACCAATTTTTGAAGTGCGACAGTCTTGATAATTGTACAAATGAGTTTTGGGTAGGTGTGGGCATGCCTCAGACTCGTGGTGTGAGCAGTATCGGAGCGAAATTGGAACAAGGCAGAGCAACCGCTCTGGCCTTTACGTGTAAATACAAAACCGCTCCGACCAAATCCCGCCCGCTCTACTCACATGCTCTGGCTGAAATGATTGCTCACTACATAGCAGCAGGCATGCCAAAAGGAATAAGAAGATAGTATAAGTGTAAACTAGATTCTTCCGTCAGCACTACTAGCACCGTCACAAAAATGAAAATATGAATCAGTTTTTTATGGATGTATGAATCGATTTTGAATCGGCAGAGATGGAATTGTGATGCTAATGTGAATCTTTCTTTGGGGGGGGGGGGGGCACACCTCTGCTAAATGATACACAACAATGTCATTTTATTACAGAAACTTGAATTTCATACAAAAACTTGTACTGCATTTTTTTTTCTTTTAACAGGGCGTTGGCAAGGAAGCATTAGAAGACTGAGCACAATCTGAGGATCACTGTGAAGAAGCAGTTGGGTAGCTGTGTTGGTGATGTTTCCATTGTGATCGAAGGCACAGAGGTTTTGGCGAACTGTAAAAATGTTAGTAAACTGATTTTCAGTTAATTTACCTGGTAAAATAAAGTTTAAATAAATGACACCAACAACCATGCCACGCTCAAAATTGCTTAAATCACCTTTCTTTCCCATTCTGACATTCAGTTTGGAGTTCAGGAGATTGTCTTGACCAGGACCACACCCCTAAATGCATTGAAGCAACTGCCATGTGATTGGTTGATTAGATAATTGCATTAATGAGAAATTGAACAGGTGTTCCTAATAATCCTTTAGGTGAGTGTATGTGTTCATTTAACCTAAATTTCAGTCGCGACTCAGGCAGTCGGCTCGCTACAGCATTTGCACACTAGATGACCACCTTCGCACGGTCGAGCCTAACATTGGCAAAAATCGCGGTGATTTGCGGCATGATTAAAAAATTTGCGGCGGATGCGCAAATTCGTGAAATTCGCGACTGCCGCGAAAAATTTACAGCCCTAGTCATTAGCCATGAAAATTTGTCAAGTACTGAGAAAAAAAAATGTACTGTAGTAAAATATAACTACTTACCAAGACTGGGATGTAACAGAGTACTAGTAATAGTGGTATGTATTTAAAATACAAAAATGAATTATCTGTATTCAGTCCACATTACATTTTGAAAAGGTTTAGAATAGTCACTTAAAAAAAAAAAAAAATTTTAGAATACATTTGCCATAAAATTAAAACTACGGTGTTTTTGAACCAAAAATCTTTTGAAAAATATGCCTGTACGGTGGCCCAGACGGGTCAATGTAATGCAAAAGCCACAACACAAATACAACAGCCACAAGACGAATGCAAAAGCCGCAACACAAATACAAATGGCGCAACACGAATACAAACGCCGCAACACAAACACAAAGGCCACAACATGAATACAAACGTTGCAAAACAAATACAAAAGCTGCAACACGAATACAAAAGCCGCTGTCACTACCGAAAATGTTACACCTACCGAAAATGTAACTCCCGCTACTATGCATGCGCACGCTTACGACTTCTGGAAGGAGGTGTGCTATTTTTATGGCATCGCGTCACATTTCATCATCTGTTGATTTTTGATGTGAATGTCGACAGCGAGAGGAAAGAGAAGATTTAACCAGATAACGATGGAGACCTTCGACTTTAAAAGATTTTATTTTTTGCACAGGGCATTAATGCCCAATGTGCCTCAGAAGGAGCGACATAAAATACGGCATATGGGCATCAATTTTACAGTCAAAAATGACATTACTTTTATGTTTTTCTCTATGTGCTAAATGAAATTACCATTATGTATTATACCCAGGGGTGCATTTCCCAAAACCATAGTTCGAACTACGGAGGTAACGATATACTGCAGACTTACGTAGTACGATGCATCATTAAATGACACAGGTGTTTCCCAAAACCATAGTTTGAATGAACGTTTGCAAACACTGTCGTTAAGTTGCGTAGTTCTAACTACAGCTCTTGAGCTGTAGTTAGAAGTGTAGTTCCGGGTAAATACGTCAGCAATGGTGGAAAATGCAGTCTAATAAGGGTATAGTCACCGTGTAAGTAAGAAATTTTATAATCTTTAATACCTAATAAAGAATAATTTAGCTCTACGATCACATATAATGTGAAGTTTTCTGAAAATGTACAGTGGTACCTCTTAAACTTAATCCATTCAGAGCTCCGGATCGAATCCTAAAAAGTTCGGGTTCTGTCTGATCGAATTTTCCCCATAAGAAATAATGGAAAACCAATTTATTGGTTCCCAGTCCCAAAAAATTACACCTAAATATGTGTTTTTTAGCATTTAAACACAAAATGAAGAGCATATTCTGTACTTAACACATCTAAGCACATTTATCCCATAGTACCGGAATACCCAGGTGATCAGAGTGTCAGCTAACTCCGCAGCTCCTGGGAGCTTGGCCAGTGGAATGAGTCGACACATTTTAGAGAACCGATCAACCACAGTAAGGATGACCATGTTACCCCGGGAGGGTGGTAGATCCGTGATGAAGCCCATCACCACATGGGACCAGGAACGAGAAGGAACAGGTACCAGCAGGAGGCAGGTGGGAAGATTTTAGTTGAGAGCATTCCGGGCAGGAGGCTACATACCTGTCCACCTCGACCCTCCAGCCGGGCCACCAGAACTTACTTGCCAATAACCGCTGCATCACGGAACTTCCAGGGAGCCTTGTGCTGCAGGAGGTATGCACCCAGCGAATAACATTGGAGCGGTGAATGGTGGGCACATGCCACTTACCTGGGGGACACCCCGCTGGAGGGGTTTTACGTTCCAGGACTTCCAGGGACCAAGTAATGGAAGCGGCGAAACAGGTTGGGGCTAACACAGGCTCCTCTCTATCCCAGATGTCGGGTGGGTCGTACTGTCTGGACAGGGCATCAGCTTTAATATTCTTTTTCCCCGAGAGGTAAGTTACCTTGAAATGAAACCGAGCAAAGAATATAGCCCAACGCACTTGTTGAGGATTCAACCTCTTAGCGTTTTGTAGGTATTCTAGATTCCGATGGTCCGTGAAAACTTCGAACGGAAAGCGAGCGTCCTCCTGCCAATGCTTCCATTCCTCTAAGGCGAGCTTAATGGCCAGGAGTTCCCGGTCCCCTACATCGTAATTATGTTCCGCAGTGGTTACGCACAAGGATGGCGGCGACTGGTCACCTGGTCCCTCTGGATAAGGACAGCTCCCACGCCTGCTTCTGAGGCGTCCACCTCTACCTCGAAGGGATGTTCTGGATGTGGTTGTCTGAGGACGGGTGCAGAAGGCGTGCTTTAGTCGTCAGAACGTGGCTTCAGCCTCAGGAGTCCACGGCAGAAGGGGTCTCGACCCCCGTGTGAGGGAAGTAAGAGGTGCAGCTATTTGACTAAAATTTCAGACAAAACGCCGATAAAAACCCCAAGAATCATTGCAATTCATTCGTAGTACGGGGCTGTGGCCACTGCTGAATGGCTGTCACTTTACCTTCATCCATGGCGACCTCCCCTGGTCTGAGGATGTACCCAAGGAACCGTACCTGGGTCCGGTGGAACTCACATTTTTCCCCTTTAGCAATCTAATTTGGTAAAAAACTGGGCTTTCCTGAGCTGTTCTAGTGCGGAGGGAATTAAAGGTAAGGGTTCCCGGCATTTCACTGTTATCGCATTCAGGGCACGATAGTCGATGCAGGGGCGGAGTCCTCCATCCCGGCACGGTTAGCTGGCAGAGTGACACACCGAAAAGAGCCGAAATTCCTACCTTAGCATGTGGAGTCGGAGGGGCGTGACGAGTCGGGCAGGAGTGGATGATGTGACCCGACGCTCCACAATAAAAACACAGGCCATGCGTGGTGCATCTGCGTCGCTCCTCAGAAGAGAGGGTTGAACGCCCCACTTGCATCAGCTCAGAGTGATCCTCTGCAGCGGCCGACGGCGTCGGCAAGTATGTCGGTGACAACGTTCCCTAAGGCTGTTGTCAAGGGTCACCAACAGCGCAATATAATCCTCAAATGACAAGGTCGAGCCGCGAGATGCCAATTTGTCCTGGAGCTTGGGGTTTGGCGCCCGGCGATAGACAATCCGTAGACAATCTTCAAGCCAGCGGAGTCCTGCCGATACAGTGTGGAATTCTGAAGAGAATTACGCTACTGTCCGGTCACCCTGTTTTAGGTCAAACATGCATTTACCCAGGCTGCGTCCAACGGCGGGATGATCAAAGATTCCCTTAAAAGCACTCTGGAAATCCTGTGCCGAATCCAGGATCGGACTGTCGTCCATCCACAAGGCGGTCGCCCAATCCCGTGCCTGGCTGGTGAGTAGGGAAATGATGAAACTTTCCAGAATTATGAAACAATACTTTGCACTGCTGTGAAGTTCCCTCCACCTTAAATAGTGGAGCGATAAGTGATTACGTGTTCCCATCAACCTGGCCCCGCCCTCTGGGTGTGAGAGTTTCTGACAGATGACCGATTGTTTTATCTTGGGCCAAACTGCACATCCATGCATTTGGTTGTTTATGTAATGCAAATAAAGGTTCTTAACTATTATTTTGGTATGATTTCTTTTTGAAAATGCTGTACATACAGTATATCACAACTGCTTGATAAGCAAAATAAGATATAAAATGATCTAAAGTATAATAAAAAAACATTAACCAGATGTACAGGAATTAGGTTAAATAATGCACATGTTTTTAGCTTCCTTTCCCTTCATTTTAGCCCAACAGGCAAAGGAAAATGACTTCCTTCTTGAAACACAAGGAACAATGGACAGGTTAAGAATTTTGGTTCATGAGTAAAGAACTTATTTTTAAAAATTAGGATTAAAATATGGGTACACAAGATTGATATACACCATAATTGTATTACATTTTCTAAAGAAAAGGCATCTATTAAGCAATACCATTGGGAAAAACCTTATGTAAGATTACTGTCAGGCACTAACAGCAACGTGCACACAGATGTAAATATTACAATCGGCAAAGCAAAATGGTTTAAATACCACAATAAAGTGATGGCTGAACTACAACTATAAACATCGATGACTCATCTCACAATACGTGACTAATGCATGATGATACACAACGTCGACACCCTGAATCACGCAATCACGGTCTGCCGCAAAATGTGACTACATGCGCAGTATCGAGCCTGTGGAAGTGTAACTTACTCATGCGTAATAAAGAAATGCCAGAAAATGTGGTTTCGTGGACACATGCGTGATGAATGTGTGCATGCATAGTAGCGGAAGTTACATTTTCGGTAGGTGTAACGTATTCCGCAACACGAATACAAAACCCGCAACACTAATGCAAAAGTCACAACGGAAGTGGACCATAATGGAAATGTAGCGATAACATTATGTCATTTATTATTCTCTTTTAAATGAAAGATCAGTCTGCTGGCCAAATGTAATAAATATAAATATGTCGCAGGTCGTAAGTAAAGTAAAATATAAATAAACGGCTGCGTCCCGTTTTGATCGATCGATCCCCCCAAATTATTAACTAACAAAGCGACTTATTTATCCTCCATTGTTTTTACTTGTAAACCAGTACTGGGGGAGGGGGGTATTCCACGAAGCAGGATTAAGGGAAAGTCTGACTTTCTTCAGCTACTTTCATGGAATACCCCCCAGGTTCTTTAACTTAAGTGTGAAAGTGCCTTACATAGCATATGTTTCAATTTCATTTAGGCCACTAGACATCTGCATCTGTTGGTAAGTTAGTGTAACCAAGTTTAATTTTAAGTTTGAAATACAGCTGCCACCCATCCTGTATTTTATCGGATCGTCCAGTATTTAAAAATGAAATGCTGTATCCTGTCTTGAACCACTGTGGGACATAATTTGTCCCGTATTCGTGGTTTGACCCCTCCCAGCAAACAGTTTTTGGTTTGGCGAACATTCCTTAAATGTTCGCTGAACGGTGCGGGAACATTACCAAGATCACTTAGGCGAACGTTCCACTAACGTAATTCTGGAAAGTTTTCTTAATGTTCCCGGAAGGTTCATTTTTGAGATACTGTACAGTTCATGGAACGTTCTCCAAAGTTTGCGGTAAATATACAAAATGTATATTAAAATGTGACATTGCTTAGATTTTTCTTATTATTCTTTATATCTTACCAGGTTTCCTCAAAGCGCAGCAATTAGGTCTACAGTATCTCTTTCATGGTCTGCCCTGCTCTGCTGTCAGTACAGCAACCACATATTGTTCAAAGTACGGTCCGTGTAACATTTATCAGTTCAATTTTCTAAGCACAGATGGATATTTGGAGTTCAGATATCCAAAGTTGGCATTATGAAATTAATGCTCCTGGACTCAAATAATTCAATATTGTAGTGATTCTCTCCTCAGTTCCCGACGAGGATTAGTAAAACATGGAACCAGCCTACCAAAATTACCAAAAGTCCAAAATAATCTCAAAAATATACAAATGTAAAACAACTTATAACTAATTATCAGAACTACATATCTAAATATCAGAAACAGAAATTAAACATTTCACTTAGCTTGTTCAAATGTGTTTTTATTATACATATATATTTGTTTCTATTATACATATGTATTATACATTTGTATATTTATACTGATAGATACCAAAATACATTTAAAATAAGTTAATAAAATAACATTGTAAAGAAATGGTTGGGGCCGAGGGGTCACTGCAGCCATAATGAACATTTCGAGTGTCACGCCCGGCTCGTCCGATCCTCGTGTGTGCCACGCCCCCCTCGTTACCTCGTGTTAATTCCCGATTGTGATCACCTGTGTCCTGTTCCTTTTGCTAGTCTTGTGTATATTAGTCCGCGTCTTCCTTTGTTTCCCAGATCCGTCATTAACGTTTGTTGCCAGCCTAGCGGGACCCTCCTGAGTGAGGCACCTCCGCCCGGAAACGCATACTGGAGGTACGCGAAAATCTCCGGCGGCTGGCGGCACGCATAATGTAAAGGCGGGACAAGCTGTTCATCAAGCCCAGCGAGGAATATGCTGCCCCGACACCCGCCAGCTCCGAAGCACTTCTAGCTGCACCGGCCCAAGCAGCCCGGAGGAAGAAAAAGAAGCGGAAAGAGAGGAGACCAGCGGAGGACCAGACGATCTTCCTGGGATCTATTTCTCTCTGCCCCGCTTCTCTCCCGGCCAGTGATTGGGGGGAATCCCTGATCACCCAAGACACCACCGCCACAACGCCCTTGCAAGTATTAAAAGCTAATGTGGTGCCCACAGAAAATGTGACAAAATACCAATATCAAAACATGCCTAACAAATATGACAATATTTGTCTGTACTAAACACTAAAAAGGGACTCTTACCTTTTGTTTTTCTCTCCTTCCCATACCTGAGCAGAGACTCTTATTTTGATACGGGAAAATCGCGTATACGGACGCTATCTGCAGTTGCCGCTCAGACATATAGAGGAGCTAGCAGAGACAAGACGCGATTCCCGATTCTCTTTTGTTTTCCTGTATTTACAGGTAAATAATGGGAACATTTGAGGAAACTGTTTAAGTTTCGCAGCATCTGTCTGATCGCGATGTATAGTTCGATTAATTTGCATACAGTATGTTGTGCCGAAAATTATACAGTTTATTTCCTTTATGCATTGTGAAGGCCGTGCAGCCAAGGAAATGCTATATATGATTCTATTAAGATGCCTTACCAAATTTAACATGTTGTTATTTAGTAAATCTGAGGTGAATGTTTATTTGTTTATGCTGAAAAGTTAATCGGTTAAGTTAAACGCTCTGTTTATAACTTGCTCTGGATTCGTGCTTGGCGCGTCTACTGATCACGTGATCAGCTCGTATAGAGACGGGTAATGATAGCTCATATGCTTGTATTGTTCATTTATGGGGAACTAAATGTGAAATGTCACAAATGTTTTAAACTGTAAAACAGAGTTAAAGTTTGCCTTTATGTGCATCATCTGAGTAAGCTAATACTAGCTATAACAGAAAGGATATGAATGAGAGATTGTTGAATGTTAAAAGTAGACAAAATGTGGAGAATACAGGGTCAAGAGAATGAATGGAAGAGATAAACGATGAAAAGTAGTACTGAGACTATTTCTTTTCTTTTGAAGGAAAAAAAAAAGAACAAGTGTTTGTTCATGTTGGAAACTGAATATTTGTCAATAAACAGACATATAGAGGAGCTAGCAGAGACAAGACGCGATTCCCGATTCTCTTTTGTTTTCCTGTATTTACAGTAATCTGGCTGTCGGGTCTCCGGTGACGAGACTTGCAACAGATTCTTGGGGGCTCGTCCGGGATCGGCTTCACGTGACATGGGAAGGTTGATCCAACCATTTCAGGACCATTGGGACCAGGCGGCGTTGGGCCAGAGGCCGGCGGCTGCTACATCCACAGACGACGAGACACGAGGTGCGTGCCAGGTAATCTGCAGGCGATTATCTCCATCCTGAGTTCGAGGCTGCAACGGAAGGGGCGACAGAAAACGAGATCATGGAGGATCGTACGAGGAAACGTTTAGTGTGGGACATCCGTAAAGACCTAATCACACTACCTGCTGATGAACTGTTCCACATTGCCAAGATCATCGGTCCTGTACAAGGTAAAGACTCATCTGAACTGGACCTGGAGGACAATGAGGGTTGTTTTGAGTACATCACTGCCTTTATGTCAAGTGAATCTTTACTTGAGACTGAAGATCAAGGTATGAGTGGACTGTTGTCATTGCATGAGACTGTAAAATCAGCAAAACAGTTTTGCAACACTGAATGCACATCTGATGTTGATACAAACATTCACCTTGCACATGTGTCACATCCACCCACTACTGATGGACAGCCACTGACCACTAATGGCACCTACCTGACACCACAGGCTGTAGTTGGTTTAGGGGGTAAGGGGGCTGAGCCTAGAACAAACACAGATTTAAGTAAAATGCTTGTAGAGTATGAAGCACTTAGCAAGAAAATACAACAATACATGACAACACCCACACAGCACACTGATATAGCCCAATCTGGCGCACAGGGGAACTCAATCCCACTATCACCCCTGCACCGGACTGAACGACCTCAGCTGACAGGTCACAGCAGTACATTCCCAATGGTAGGACTCCCATATATTCAGCCCCGCGAGTTCAAGATACACGGAGGCCAGGTTGGGGACCACTCGTCAGACATTGTATATAACAATGTATGCAGACAAATGGATGCTGGCCTGAGAGAGAACTTCAGCGAGACTGACATTATCAGAGGTGTGCTAAGAATCATCAAGCCCGGCATTTTCAAGGAGATGCTGATAAATAAGGATGACATGACAGTAGATGAATTAAAAGGGTTCCTGCAGTCACACCTGGGGGATCGGAGCAGCACAGAACTATTTCAAGAATTGATGTGTACCAAACAAAGTGATCACGAGACACCTCAGCAGTTCTTATACCGTGTAATGGGGTTGAAGCAGAAAATACTTTATGCATCAAGGCAAGCTGATTCAGACCGCAAGTATAGTGCAGCCACTGTGCAAGATGTGTTTTTACACACAGTATATCAAGGTCTGAGTCACCGATGTAAAGACATCCGCAGCGAATTGAAGCCACTGCTTGCTGACAGTAATGTGACCGATGATGCCATCCTCAGACACGTAATGAAAGTCACCAGTGATGAAAATGAGAGACTGCGACGACTGGGCCCGCCGACCAGAATGAAGCAGTCCACAGCGAGTAGTGCTCAAGTCCACAGTGAACCAGGCAGCGACGAGGGAGGAAGGACAGAAGCTGCCGTGAGAAAAAGCCAAAATGACCCAATCAAGCAACTGACCGCGAGAATCGACGCTCTTACCAACATGGTTGATGCACTACAACACTCCCTGGCTGCACGGGTGGAGAGGGGTTGCCAATGCTCAGCTAGCCAACCAATCTCACACAGAGTTGACCGCCCGCGATGCTGTTCACAGTGTACTGGAGAGGGGAGACAGGATTGTCCACATTGCTTTATTTGTGGTGAGGAGGGGCACCGGGCAGCTGGGTGCCTAAGACGACCTCAGCGGCAGGGAAACGGGAACCGGCCACTGCAGAGGGACAACCAGTGACCGCAGAACGAATGTCCCAAACTGACTCGACCTTCTCGACGCTGGAGGGACCTGAAGGAATAAAAGCCATAGATCAAAGATGTACCAACCAGACACAAAGGGGCAAATCAACAGACCCAAAAGTGGAACACAGGACTCGAGGAACAAACCGTCTTGATCCTCACCAGACCAAAACTGACACCATAATTAAACTGATAGGGAGCAAAGCATTAACCAAGTGCAACTTGAATGGACTCACCGTGAGGGCACTGCTCGACACGGGGGCACAGGTCAGCATAGTTGATCGTGAGTGGAAAGAGAAATACCTACCTGATATCGAGGTGAGGCCGCTGCAAGACTTACTGGGATGCGGGGAGGATCTGAAGATATGTGCAGTTAATGGAGATCCTATTCCATTTGACGGATGGACAGTCATTACAGTCAACTTATTAGGAAACGAGAACCCCAGCCTGTCCATCAATGTGCCATTCCTGGTAAGCAAAATGCCAATTGAGAGACCACTCCTGGGCTTCAATGTGATTGAGGAACTGATTCAGGGTCAACCCGAACAGCTCAGGCAAACACTTACTGCTCTATTAGCGGGAGCTATTGACGTCCCAAGTGAGAGGGCACAAACCCTAATTGACGTGATACGGACTACAGAAGAAGATGAATGTGGTCGTCTGAAGGTCGGCCAGAGGGGAGTCATCATTCCAGCAGGACAAGTTGCTTGGGTGCAATGCTGGATCACGTCAAACTTAGCACAGTCGGATTCAGTAGTCTTGTTCGAGCCACAAGAGGATAACACCCATCTGAGATACTTGGATATCGGAGAGGGGCTCTTGGAGATGCCCAACAACGGTGATCCTTACACATCTGTACCCATAGGGAATTACACAGGATGTGACGTAGTTCTACCACAGGGCACGGTCCTCGGGACACTGCAGCGGATAGAAAGAATATTGGAACCTGGAAAATTAAGTGGAGCAAGGCAGACAGTCAGGGTCCAGATGACAGGGACAGAGGAGGCAAGCACGAACACGAGCTTATGGCATCCTCCTGTTGACTTGGGACATCTGAGTGACAGTCAACGCGAAATTGTACAGAAGATGCTATACGAGGAGTCTAGCGTCTTCAGCAAAGGTGACGATGACATCGGATGCATCCCCAGTCTACAGATGTCCATCACCCTTCAAGATGCTATTCCAGTTCAGAGGGCATATTCCGCTGTGCCGAAACCCCTGTTCAGTGAGGTAAAAGGCTATATACACGAACTCCTGGCCAAGGGATGGATCGTCAAGTCCAAGTCGCCATATGCCGCTCCAGTGGTTTGCGTTAGGAAAAAGGATGGCAAGCTCCGGCTCTGTGTGGACTACCGCCTCCTAAATAAAAAGACCATTCCCGATCGACACCCATTGCCCAGGATACAGGAGTTAATTGACACTCTTGGGGGATATTCCTGGTTTAGCATTTTAGACCAGGGTAAGGCCTACCACCAGGGCTTTATCGACGAGGGTTCCAGACACATGACGGCGTTCATTACCCCTTGGGGCCTATATGAGTGGGTGCGGATTCCCTTTGGCCTATCAAATGCACCTGCTGCTTTTCAACGCAGCATGGAGGAGATGCTAGACTCGTTAAGGGATGAGTGCTGCATACCCTACCTAGATGATGTACTGTGTTATGCCAAGTCATTTGCAGAGCATGTTGAGAGCCTTAGGAGAGTGTTAAGGGCCCTTCGGTGTCACGGCGTAAAACTGAAACCTGAAAAATGTGAGATGTTTCGGAAAGAGGTCAGGTACGTGGGGCGCCTGGTGTCTGCTGATGGGGTGAGGATAGATTCAAGGGACCTGGAGGCTGTTCGATCTCTCGCACACAGGACCCCACAGACGGTGGGGGATGTACGAAGGCTGTTGGGGTTCCTCAGCTATTTCCGAACGTTTATCCAGGACTTCTCCAGAGTTGCAAGGCTGCTACAGGCGAAGACAGGGCCTCAGCAAGCCCTGCACAGCCGAAGAAAGTCTAAGGGGCCACAAGTTCCCTCAAAGACTCCAGTGAAGTGGACGAGAGACCATCAGCAAGCTCTGGAGAGACTAGTTGGCATGCTAGAGGAACCACCAGTGCTGGCATATCCGAACTTTGACCTGCCTTTCACGCTGCACACTGACGCGTCAGAAGAGGGCCTGGGAGCGATTCTCTACCAGCGACAGGAGGGAAAACTGAGGGTAATTGGCTATGGGTCAAGGACACTGACGAAGGCTGAGAGGAACTATCGGTTGCACAGCGGCAAGCTGGAGTTCCTGGCCTTGAAGTGGGCAGTCTGCGAAAAATTCCGGGACTACCTATTCTATGCCCAGCGCTTCACTGTGTATACCGATAACAACCCACTGATTTACGTGATGAGCACTGCGAAGCTGAACGCGGTGGGTCATCGCTGGGTCGGGGAGTTATCGGATTTCCGGTTCGACATCAAATACCGGCCAGGAAGAGTTAACATTGATGCTGACACGCTGTCGCGTCTTCCCCTGGACATTGAAGCGTTTGAGTCACAGTGTACAGAACAACTACCTACCAATGTTGTACAAGCGGCCTGGGAGGGTAGTCATGTGTCTGGGGAAAAGGATGTGGCCTGGATTGCCGCATTGTACCTGTCTGCTGTGGAGGAGAAAGTAGAGCTATCTCCCACCTGCCTGCCGACAATTGGACTGGAAGAACTGGTCGCAGCCCAAAGAGATGATCCAGTGATTTCACAAGTAAGACAGTGGAAAGTGGATGGTGTCAATCCAACAGAGGAAATGAGAGGAAGCTTGACAGGGACCAGCAGGAAGCTCTTGTACGAGTGGAGTAAACTCCATGTGGAAGGGGGACTTCTCTACCGAAGGACGATGGAGAGAAAGCAACTAGTCCTGCCAAACAAATATAAACAGCTAGCCCTCGAGCACCTCCACAACAGGATGGGACATGTGGGGACAGAGAGAGTACTCAGTCTGGCGAGGGATCGATTCTACTGGCCGTATATGAAAGCTGAGATAGAAGGGTACGTGACCAGGAAGTGTCCCTGTATTAAGCAGAAGAAGCCCTCCGCACATGTCCGAGCACCTATGAGTTGTATTACAACGCACTCACCTATGGAGCTGGTGTGTATAGATTACCTTCACTTGAAGCCGAGCCGTGGGGGGCATGAGTACATCCTGGTGGTTATGGATCATTTCACCAGGTTTGCTCAGGCCTACCCAACTAAAAACAAGTCAGGGCGGACTGCAGCAGAGCGATTATTCCAGGACTATATCCCACGCTTTGGGTATCCGGCTAAGTTGCACCACGATCAGGGCCGTGAATTTGAAAACGAATTGTTCCGGACCCTCAGACAACTTGCTGGCATTGGGCATTCCCGCACATCGCCATATCACCCGCAAGGGAACCCTGTGGAAAGGTTCAACCGGACCCTCTTGCAAATGCTGAGGACGTTGACAGACCGAGAAAAGGAGAGATGGAAGAACTATTTACCTCAGGTTGTACACGCATACAACTGTACCCGCCACGAGTCCACAGGCTACTCTCCCTTTTACCTACTTTATGGACGACATCCCCATCTCCCAGTTGATCTGATCTTTGGTCTGGTGGACCCAGAGGAAGAAACAACACCTAAGGGGTATGCAAAGCAGTGGGCACACAGGATGAGTGAAGCGTACAAGATCGCTGAGAGTCACAGTCGGCAGTCAAGTGCGAGAGGGAAAGCTCAGTATGACCAGAAGGTAAGGGGGGTTATGCTGAAGGCAGGAGATCGAGTATTAGTTAGGAACCTTGGGGAGAGAGGAGGCCCAGGAAAGTTGCGGTCCTACTGGGAGAAAGCTGTATACTGTATGTGGTGAAGGAACAAGTATCAAACAACCCTGTGTATCTCGTATATCCTGAGAACAGTGACAGTAGAAAGACTAGGACACTACATCAAAACTTATTGCTACTAGTGAACGACCTACCTGTAGAAGCTCCAGCGACGACAACCGGATCCACGAGACCTGAAAAACAAAAAAAAACAGTGAGGCACACAAGAAACAACAGCATGGATGACAAAGACAGTGATCTGGCGAGCTCTGATGCAGAGAGTAGCACAGGAGGATACTGGTTAAGGACTCCAGTCAATTGGCTAACATCAGGAAGCAACCAACTCCCAGAGTGAACTCCTGTAAGGGAAACCACTTGTGTCCTACAGGGAAGGGAGAACCCAGAACAGTGTCAGGACAGAGAGGAACAAAGAGCAAATGAGAGTCCAGCGGATAGAGGGACAGCTACTTACCTTGAGGCGGAACATCCAGTTTACGCTGATGAAGCAGACGGAGCAAATACAGAAAGTGAGCCTGATGGTGTCGACAGAGCTGAGGGTCTGGGGGTGGAAGAAGAGGCCAGTGTCAGGAGGTCAGCTAGAGAGCGGAGGCCAAGACAGATTTATACCTATGATACGTTGGGCCAACCTGTGATCCACCCCTACATTCACACACTGAATTCAGTTACTGCTTACCCCACCCCATACATGCCCGTTTGGGGTTTACACAACTACACCACACCCATTACTTACCCTCACTGGTATTTACCTTCCGCCTATGCACCTTATGGGGTTACAACTGCTGTTTATTAAGAGTGATTAAAGTGTTTGGTTAGGGGAAGATTTGATCTTTTTGTCAGGGAGAGTGTGGTGCCCACAGAAAATGTGACAAAATACCAATATCAAAACATGCCTAACAAATATGACAATATTTGTCTGTACTAAACACTAAAAAGGGACTCTTACCTTTTGTTTTTCTCTCCTTCCCATACCTGAGCAGAGACTCTTATTTTGATACGGGAAAATCGCGTATACGGACGCTATCTGCAGTTGCCTCTCAGACATATAGAGGAGCTAGCAGAGACAAGACGCGATTCCCGATTCTCTTTTGTTTTCCTGTATTTACAGGTAAATAATGGGAACATTTGAGGAAACTGTTTAAGTTTCGCAGCATCTGTCTGATCGCGATGTATAGTTCGATTAATTTGCATATGTTGTGCCGAAAATTATACAGTTTATTTCCTTTATGCATTGTGAAGGCCGTGCAGCCAAGGAAATGCTATATATGATTCTATTAAGATGCCTTACCAAATTTAACATGTTGTTATTTAGTAAATCTGAGGTGAATGTTTATTTGTTTATGCTGAAAAGTTAATCGGTTAAGTTAAACGCTCTGTTTATAACTTGCTCTGGATTCGTGCTTGGCGCGTCTACTGATCACGTGATCAGCTCGTATAGAGACGGGTAATGATAGCTCATATGCTTGTATTGTTCATTTATGGGGAACTAAATGTGAAATGTCACAAATGTTTTAAACTGTAAAACAGAGTTAAAGTTTGCCTTTATGTGCATCATCTGAGTAAGCTAATACTAGCTATAACAGAAAGGATATGAATGAGAGATTGTTGAATGTTAAAAGTAGACAAAATGTGGAGAATACAGGGTCAAGAGAATGAATGGAAGAGATAAACGATGAAAAGTAGTACTGAGACTATTTCTTTTCTTTTGAAGGAAAAAAAAAAGAACAAGTGTTTGTTCATGTTGGAAACTGAATATTTGTCAATAAACAGACATATAGAGGAGCTAGCAGAGACAAGACGCGATTCCCGATTCTCTTTTGTTTTCCTGTATTTACAGTAATCTGGCTGTCGGGTCTCCGGTGACGAGACTTGCAACACTAACCGGGGGGCCAGGGCCGCGTGGGATGCTACTGTCCCTGTTGCCACGTGGCCAGCAGGGGGCACAGCCGCGGGCACCTCGGGCGGTGCGGCAGCTGCAGGGACTGCAGGCTGGGCAGGCAGGACAGGCGGGTCAGGCAGGATAGGCGGTGCTGCTGCTGCACGTGAGGCAAGCTGGGACATGCGCCCCACCGGTGCTACAGTATTTTTTATCACCACAGTGGAAAAATACCTTCTTATCAACTGAACAGAGGTGTTGCCACGAGGTGAAGTTCTGACGGTAGCCCCGAATGTTCCGTCAAAAGCTGACTGACAAACCAGAAAATCCTGACTTGTGTGGGCTATTTCTTGTTGGTTCGTAACGCACAAAGCAAAAAGCAAGTGTTGATATATCATTTAAAGTTTAACTGTTTCTCATCTGTAAAGCACAAAATATTAATTTGTAAAATGTAATACAGTTTCAGTATAAACAAAGTTGACCTGATAAAAAAAAAAATTCACACCGTTATGTTGTAATTTTAACTGTATTGTATTGGTTTTTACATTACAGTTTGTATGCATTTAAACTACAGTAATTTGTTAACTCTACCAAAAAAAAATATTTTTGAAACATATTTTTGCTGAAAAATTAACAGTTGTTTTTTGTTAAGTATTTTACTAAATATTAATGTCAAATATACACTGCTATATTGTTTTTCCTTTTACAGTTTTTTTATGTCGTTATTTTACAGAATTTTTCTGTTAATTTCACGGATATTTTTACAGTGTAATTTAAAGAAACATCTCATGGAAAGTAAAGTCATGGAAAGTTGAAATTCAACCTAGCCAGTGAAGGTCCATTCACAAGCAACCCAAATTCGCTCTATGCTTTAATTTAACAATGCACAGCACGTAAGTGACAGTTCATTATTTGCCTATTTTATTTTCTAACATTTTTATATCTGTGTTGTAGACTACGTTTTCAAATAATTTCAAATACATTTGCAGAACACTTAGACCTGCCAGTTTTTCTTTACATTTGCATTGCTTTCTTAACCTGTAGCTTAATTGCAACAATTATTGAAATGATAAATGGACTGCATTTATATAGCGCTTTTCTACTCTTCCAAGTACTCAAAGTGCTTTACAATTTATGCCTCACTTTAAGATACTGTAAGCCTGTTAATTATAAATGCATTTGTCATGGACTTTAGCCTTCATTTTATTAAAGAGTTTTTGGGACATCTTCTATTGTTTTGACTTACAACTGAATTTTTCTCCACTTCATAAAAATATTGAGATATATCACATATCGCCATTTATCCAAAATATGTCAAGATCTTTTTTCTGTCCATATCGCCCAGCCATAATTTACACAAGATTATTATTACAGAATCAACTTTGCACAACACTCAACGCTACACTGAACACAACCCAATTTCTGCTCAAAAATACATCAGGTGTACTTACCACATAGGGGAGACCAGGGACAGTTGCAACACTTTTTGCATTGTACTCTGTAACTCAGAAACTGTTTGGATTTGAGAAACAAAAATTTTATACAATAAACTTACACATGTAAGTTGTCAAACTATAGGCCAATCAGTCTAACTTGTATAACTGGTAAAGTTATGGAGGCTATAATCAAAGAGAAAATGGTAGATTACCTGGACTCAAATAACATTTTGAGGGATAGCCAGCATGGATTTAGGAGAGGTAGATCCTGTTTAACAAATCTGTTGGAGTTTTTTGAGGAAGCTACTCAGGAAGTTGATGATAAGAAGGCCTATGATGTCATCTACTTAGATTTCCAAAAGGCTTTTGATGTTGTTCCCCACAAGAGGCTCTCACTTAAACTCAAAGCGACAGGTATTTTAGGAACTGTAGCGACCTGGATTGATAACTGGTTAACGGATAGGAAGCAGCAAGTAGTTATAAGAGGCTCAATGTCACAGTGGGCCTGCGTTCATAGTGGGGTACCGCAGGGTTCAATTTTAGGACCACTTTTGTTCCTAATTTACATAAATGATATAGACACCAATATATACAGTAAACTGGTGAAATTTGCAGATGACACCAAGGTGGGTGGTGTAGCAGATACTGAACTAGTGGCTCAGCAGCTACAGCGGGATCTTAATTTAATTAGTGACTGGGCTGACACCTGGCAGATGAAATTTAACATAGACAAATGTAAGGTACTCCATGTAGGGAGCAGAAATATAAAGTACAGGTATTTTATGGGACCTACTGAAATAAAGGTAGCTGATTATGAGAAAGACCTTGGTGTGTATGTTGATGCTTCCATGTCTCATTCTCGCCAGTGCGGGGAAGCAATAAAAAAGGCCAATAGGATGTTGGGGTATATCTCCAGGTGTGTGGAGTTTAAGTCAAGGGAGGTAATGCTAAGATTATACAATTCCTTGGTGAGACCTCACCTAGAATATTGTGTACAGGTTTGGTCACCATATCTTAAAAAGGACATAGCGGCCTTAGAAAAGGTGCAGCGTAGGGCCACAAGAATGATTCCTGGTCTTAGAGGAATGTCATACGAGGAAAGGTTATTTGAGCTAAATCTGTTCAGCCTCAAGCAAAGGAGACTGAGGGGGGACATGATCCAGTTCTATAAGATTCTAACAGGTTTGGATGCTGTTCAACCGAATAGTTACTTCAGCATTAGTTCAAATACAAGAACTCGTGGCCATAGGTGGAAATTAGCGGGAGAACATTTCAAACTGGATTTAAGGAAGCACTTCTTTACACAGCGTGTAGTCAGAGTAGGAATAGTCTTCCTGATAACGTAGTGCAAGCTGAATCCTTGGGTTCCTTTAAATCAGAGCTAGATAAGATTTTAACAACTCTGAGCTATTATTTAAGTTCTCCCCAAGCGAGCTCGATGGGCCGAATGGCCTCCTCTCGTTTGTATAGTTCTTATGTTCTTATGTCCATTAATAGATATTAACATGGTATTGATATTAACATTAAACATGGTTGCAACATGTTTCAAATAGGTATACTTTAGTGACAATAAAATGTTTATAATAAAAAAATGTAAGTTATAATAATAGTACAGTGTTCTTTATCAGCTTTGATCAAATGACAGTTATAGATTTGTCTAGATGAGTAGGCCTTGATGTCAAAGATTCAAATTTGATATTATATTGATATGGTGACATAAGAACAAAACAATTTGTGAGGTAATTAACTTTTATTTTGCCTATTTGCCTAGAAAACTAACCCCAGTATGGAAAATGCATCTTAAAAACTTTAACAAACTGTAATTGAGTAATATTTTAACAATAACCAGCCATTCAGTCAGTCTCGCAGTTGTGGCAAGTGTACACATCACCTCCAGGGGTGCAATCCTGATGTGCCCAGGATTTACAGCTCCAGCACTGTAACCAGACTTCCCTTGACCTTGAAAAACAATGCACACTTCCTTTTCTTCTGAGTCTGATTCAAGCATTCTTTTCTCCAGCTTTTTGCTCTGCTTCACACGTTTTTTTGCAACTTTCTTTTCTCCAATTGTTTTTTTTTTTGCCTTCTTGAGAAGAACATTGTTTTTCTCCATCTCCAGTGCTTCCTTTTATGGCGTGTCAGTTGTCTGTTTTTATATTAATGCATTATATGGGGACAGTTGTTACAACCGTTGCAACTGTCCCCTTTACTGTCAGCCATGACAAAACCTCATGTACTAGCTAATCAAGGTAATCTTGATACATGCTAACCTTATTAGCTAAAAGTTCACATATCACTTGTTTAAACCATATAAGTTTGAAATGAATCACAAAAACTGTTGTTATGATCCCCAGTCTAGAGTTGGGGACCGTCAGAAAAATAAACAGAAAAGGACAAGGGAACAAGACGGTGTCCGAAGGGGCGAGCAAAGGGAATAGTCGGGAGCCGGGCGAGAGTTCGAAACCAGAAGAGCAAACAACCAAAGCAACAGTACCAGAAAGGGGGCGAAGCGAAAGTCGGAAACCAGAAACAAAAACAGTCATACACGGTAAGAGCCAGCCAATAACAATCCAAATCACAAATCCAAAAATGAGCAGAGCTCCCGAAGTGTGCTATCCGTGGCCTTTTCTCCTCAGGAACAGGAACTGACGCGCGGCGCATCAGAGGAGCTGTGGGTGGGGTCTGGTCAGCAAGGCGGAGCCAAGATGCAGCCGGCGGATGACGACGAGGTCGGAGGTCCGGAGAATCTGTAGGCTTCCCCTGGAAACTTACGACACGTAACACTGTGACAACAGTATAACAAAAACAAGGCTCAAGAAAAAATTTACTTTCATACCTTAAAAACAGTTTTTTTTTTATAACTCCAGGACCAGTCCTTGCATCTGCTTGATTTTTCTCAGCAATGGCGGGCACCCAACTGAGCATGTGCAGTGTATGTGTCATCACTCTAGCTTGGAACTAATTGAAGAAAACTGAGCTGCTGCAACCATCCCCCTGTTGCAACTGTCCCCGGTCTCCCCTACTCCCTCAATAGGTGTGCTGGGTCCTCGTGGAGGTAGATGCAGAGTCCCTTGATGATACATGTACTACATTCCAAACTCTGTGTTATCATTCTGGAAAGAGACAATTATTTCATTAGTCTTTTTTTTCTCTCAGAAAGGTATAATTGTATATACCAAGATTACATACTACCACCACTGTACATCATTTGTATGCAAAAATGCCACATGACATTTCTCTTAGCATAACATTGTAATGGATTTGACTCTACAAATAAGTGGAGTGGTGTCACACTACTAAGATTCTATTAAATGTATTATTATAATTTTTTTTTTTAGAATAAATTCTTACTTGATCAGTGGCTTCCTGGATGGTCTTCAGTCTATTGTCTATCACTCCTCTTTTTTCAAATAGCTGTCATGCCCCGATCGTCTGCTCCTCTCGTGTGCCACGCCCCCTCGTTAACCCCATGTGGATTCCCCGTGTTTACCAGCTGTTCCTGATCATTGTCAATTAGTCCATTGTATTTAGTCCGCATTTCCATTTGTTTCTCCAGTCCGGTCATTGTAGTGTTATGCCATTTTCTGTCCTGTCTGACTCTCTGAATGTCAATTAAAACCCTTACTCCCGATTCCTCGTCTTCGTCGCCCGCTTCCTTGGTCTGTGCTCGGCACGGTCATGACAGAATGACTGGACTCCCAAAGAAGACATCTCCTCGTCTAAGTGAAGAGGAATACCTTGACCTGACGGATGAGGTTTTATACTGGCTGACCCAGCCCGAAGTCCGGGAGGATCCCCTGCTTCGGGCTATAGCCAGCCGGAGTAGGGACATTCTGGAGAAGATGTCCCTACCCGGAGACGTGCGCCTTGCGGGGGAGGTGCGCGACAATTTACGGCGACTACAAAGCGGGGTGGCAGAAGCAAACTTGCGGCAGGTAACCCTCTCCTGCGGACTGCCATTTGGACCGCTTCCTGAGTTCCCTGAGGTGCCCCAAACACCGCCGCCCACTGCAGCGCGCGGAGGAAGAGAGAGACGGAGAAACAGATGGGAAGACGCGCAGGAGGTCCGTCTGGGGACCGTCCACCCGGTGGTGTTCGCGGGTGACGTCACCGCCGCTTCTCTGTTTAAGCCCACAGCCTGTCCCTTCATTGGGACGCGCCTGGCCCTTAAAGGGGCCAGGTCTATTACGGACGCTATCCCGCAGGTTCCGCGGTTTCTGAAGTGGGCAGCGCCCCCCGTGTTTCCTAAGGCTACAGCGCCCCCCGTGTTTCCTGAGGCTGCAGCGCCCCCCGTGTTTCCTGAGCCACGGCCTTGCCTGGAGACGGCTAGAAGGTTTTTCACCCTCCAGGGACTGTACTGGCGGGTGGTAGGTGAGCCCGCCGTCAGAGGCTCCCCAGAGACGGGAACGCTCCTGGAGTGACTCCGGAAGGAGTTTGCCACAGTCACCCCCGAATCCCCACTCCAGCTGCTTACCAAGGCAGGGGAGACCCTGAGGGAGCTGCTCCACTTGCGGTCGGAGCTGGCTCCTCCAGAAGAGCCTGCACCCCCTGCTGGTGCAGAGTCATCTCCTGCTGGTGCAGAGTCGTCTCCTGCTCCTGCGGCGCCCCCAGAGGCGCCTGTGTCATCTCCTGCTCCTGTGGCGCCCCCTGTTGACCCGGAGCTGGCGCCTGCCGAGGCGCCCCCTGCTGGCCGCACGCCCGAGGTGCCTGCCGAGGCGCCCCATGCCGCCGCTCTGCTCGCGGCGCTGCCTGATGCCGCCGCTCAGCCCACGGTCCTGCCTGATGCCGCCTCTCTGCCAGCGGCCCTGCCTGATGCCGCCTCTCTGCCAGCGGCCCTGCCTGTCCCGCCTGTCCAGCCCGGCCCGTCTGTCCAGCCCGGCCCGCCTGTCCAGCCCGGGTCGCCTGTCCCGCCTGTCCAGCCCGGGTCGTCTGTCCAGCCCGGCTCGCCTGTCCAGCCCTGCTTGTCTGTCCTGTCCTGCCCTGCATGTCCTCGCCGGCCACCTCCCAAGGAGAAAGAACTTCTGACCCCCCAGCACTAGACCCAGTCCCCGAGGAGGTCCCGGACAACCAGGACCCAGCTCCTAACTCCAGTGAGGAGGAGGAGCTTGAATGGGACCCCTCGGGGACCTCCCTATGGACTCCTGCTCCCTTGCCCTGCCGGGACCAACACACCTCGGGACCCCGCCTGTCAGTGTCCCATAAGGGATGGGGACACAGGCATCGGGCCCGGTTCCTGCCCTCCCTGCCCCCTGGCTCGCCCGTTCGGCCCCTGGCTGTGGCTCGGTGGCTGTCTGCGGGGCCTGTGCCGTCGGGTCGGCGGTTGCCTCCAGGCCCTCTCCCGGTTCTTCGGTGCCGGTCCTCGGCGTCGCCTCCGGCTCCGTGTCCCCCCTACTTCGGCAGGGCGTCGGACGGCGCCTTCACCGGCTCCAGCTTCCCCTCCACCTGCTCCGGCTTCCCCCTCCTGCCTGCCTCCGCCGGTGATCCCTCCTGCTCCCTCCTTGTCCCCTCCAGCTCTCCCTCGTCTCGTTCCCTCAGCCCCTGTGGCGTTCCCTACGGCTCCGGCCTCCCTTCCTCCTGCGGCCCCTCCGGCCGCTGCCCATCGCCTGTCTGGGCTCCCTCGGGCTCCCCTTTGTCCTCCATCCATTCTTGTCTGGTCTCCCCTGTCTGCTCCTGGTCCCTTCGTCCCTCCTGTGTTTCCTCCTCCTCCTTCTGTTGGTCCTTCGTTCACTCCTGGTCCTTTTGTTCCGCCTTTCTCACCTTCTCCTGTGTCTCCTTTCCTGGTCTGTTTGTCGACGTCTCCCGTTCTTTGTCGGTTCCTGTCCTTGTCTCTGTGTCTGTTCTGCGTGTCTGTCTTGTTTCCTGTGCCCCATTGATGTGTTTTGCTCTTGGTTTTTGTCTCTCCAGGTCCCGTGTCCCCGGTTTCATTGCGTCCGTTGCCTCCCCTGGGGCGCGCCCGGAATGCGCGTCTTTGGGGGGGGGGTGGTTCTGTCATGCCGCAATCGTCCGCTCCTCTCGTGTGCCACACCCCCTCATTAACCCCAAGTGTATTCCCCGTGTTCACCAGCTGTTCCTGATCGTTGTCAATTAGTCCATTGTATTTAGTCTGCATTTCTGTTTGTTTCCCCAGTCCAGTCATTGTATTGTTGAGTGTATTGTTGATGCGTCATTACCTGCCTTTCCTTGGATTAAATCCCGTGTTCCTGATCCCTGGCTTTCTGCTCCTTTGTCTGCGCTCCGGGCACTCATACATCGTGACAATAGCTTCAAAAGCCTGAAGGTATATATGTCAAGCTGGGACAGTAATCTTGATTGGAGAGGCATTGTTGTAATCCGCTTAAACTCTGCATTTGTTTGAAAGCACTCAGGGTTACAATATATTGCTGCTATACCCAGATCTGCCGGAACCTAGACGAATATTGCACTCGATCATTTTGCTTGCACTGCCTCTGGTTTCCTCAACTCTGGCTAATACACAATTTTTCTTACTTCCTCCCTCACCCCTTCTGGGGTGTGCTCCCTGGAGCACAATGTCATTGAAGAATTTATGCCTCTGCTGCCTGCAAGACAACTACCTCCACCTCCGGCAACTACCCTCCAACCTGCCTGCCCTTGGCTCAACACGATGCCTCGCCATCCTTCCCTGCGGCTGTGCCTCTATTAATCCTGCCATCGTGCATCAAGCACCCCGTGCCTGCACCGGTCGGCCGCTGCATTGAGACATATATTTCAACCCCTGTATTAGCTTAGTCATATCATGTTGTTTGTTTGACTCATCTGCCGGCCCCTGGAGGATGGCCTCCCCCTTTGGGTCTGGTTCCTCCCAAGGTTTCTTCCTCTTAGGGAGTTTTTCCTTGCCACCGTTGCCTTTGGCTTACTCAATGGGGGGTCCTTACGAGGCAGAAATGTAAAGCGCATTGAGACAATGTAATGTTGTGATAATGCGGTATATAAATAAAATTGAATTGAATTTTTTATTTTTTTTTGCTTGACAGCTAAGGATAATTTTCAACCAACTATTTTTTTTTTCTTAGACTGGTTAACTATGAGTAACCCTACCAAGGCCATAGCACATTGTGCGGGTGCTTTTCTCCGCCTTCATGAAATGGAGCATCCCTTACTTCTGAGCATGGACATAAGAAGAAGTCCTACTGAACAGGACATGGCTATTATCGCCTTTTACAAGCGGCCAAATGTGGAATGGGCACGACCCCTGATTTGTAGACTTGAAGGCAGCAACATTACAGTTGTCAAAAATACTTTATTTCCAGTCTCTTGATATTGTCAAATTTTGCATTTTGTTACTGTAGGAGATGCTGCTATTGGAGAGGGCGTAACTCGCTTTTTTCTCTCAACGTGCATTGACAAGCTGAAGTCTGGCTTTTGCATCCATTTTTGTAAGTACACATCAACTATGTCTTATAACGATGCCAAATGTTTGTGTAATGCTATGTTTATCTTACAAAGCATGGATAAAACAACCCAACTATTGTAAGTTCAGAGAATTCTAGAAAATGTTTTAATGCCTACATTGCTGAATTCTGTAGTCTCTTCATCGCATCTACAGTCTGACAACCATTCAGTTACATATGAGAATCTGCAATTCAGTACTAAGGAAGACAAAAAAAAAATCATAACTTTCAATGTTTTAACAGCAAATTCCAGTGTTACACGACTCTTTGACGGAGAACCTGGCCATTTAGTACCCTCAGCTTCCCAGTTCCTTCTGGAAAGCGATATGTTCATCATAGCAGGGAGGATCATGGGTCATTACTTTCTTCATGGAGGACCACCCCTGTCAGGGCTGAGTCCTGCAGTTGTTCATGTCTTGCTTGGAGGGAGTCCTGAAACTACAACTCTTACACTAGAGGACTGTCCTGACCTGGACATCAGAGAAGCAATCCGGCCAGTATGTTGCCTGAAAAATGTATCTCTCTCATATTTTATGCACAATCCTTTTACTGTGTCAATTAAACTGTTTATCTGATTTTTTAAAGGAACATGGGCATGACTGATCTCATAGTTCTGAGCTTTTTGTTGGGTTTACCAGCTTGGTATACATATTACGTTTTTTCTCCTAATTTGCTTCTCTGTCTTGAAGCTTGAAGGGGAATCCAAACTGTCAAATGAGGAGAAAATCCATGTCCAGGACTTGGCCTATGCCTGGGACCTCCCTTCCCTAACTGAGAACAACAGGAGATGGCTTTTTGAAAAGCTGTTGATGCATGCTGTGAGTGGAAGTCCAGGAAATATCTACTTTCAAAAGTTATCAAACTAGTGATGTTTATAAATGGACATTGAAGGGTTTACACAGAATCTGCCTGAAGATAAATTACTCACTTTTCTGGGTATTTATTCCCAAGGTTAAAAAATGATGGTCAGAAAGACCCGAGTTTTATCACTGAGAATATGAGCATTACTTTCACCAGCAATGGGTAAAAATACATGTTTAAATGAAATACATTTTTGTTTTAAATGTCTTATTCTCAGAACCTGCTCTAGAATAAGCATTTTTGTTCTGCTTTATTACTCATAACAGGTAATTGGACGTGTCACAAGACAAATTAAGCAGTTGAGACGGGGTCTTAAAGAAACCCCGATGTGGGAAGTGCTGACCCACCGACCGGACACCGTGGCTTTGCTTTTCCCAAAAGAGGGAGCAGCAGATGTCATACCTGAGGTAAATATGTTACTCTGATCTTGTTTATGTAAGTAATGCCTGTCTTGAGTACTATTAAATATTACTTTATCAGCACCTATCACTCTTGTCCATCTTTGTTTTATTTTGGCAAAGACAAGTTGCTCTCTGAAAGTAGGAGCGGTTTACCCAAAGAGGATGTTACTGTAAGTGCAAAAATGTATGCCTTTCTCATCCATTTTTTTCAATGTAGGTGCTTCTTCAATGTATCACTTGGCCACGAGAGGAGGATGATGACGGAGACGATGAATGCTCAGGGGAAACCAAATGCTGCATATCAGGCTATCTTCGTTAGTTCATTGCTAATGGTAGGTTTATAAAGTACTAACAGAATGGTTGTATAGGTTGACCTCAATCATTCATGTATTCTCACTGGACTGTAGAATTAGATTGAAGATGTAATTTCAGTCACTGTAGTGTAAACTATGCATTGTGCACCCTTCTGTCACCAGTTTACTCATTCTACAGGGTGTTTGTTTTTGCAATGTCTTGATGAATAGCAACAAAGTCAAATTTCTGAAGCCATTTAATCAATGTAATCTACTCCATAGCAACACCAACCCAATTGACTAACCTGGTGAAATTCTGGACTGGTTGGGAGAACCTACCTACAAGTCTCTCCGTAGAAGTTGTCAAGGGCAGCTACCCCACAGCCTCCACCTGCCATGAGATTTTGCGTATCCCAGTGCATTACAGCAACTTCTCATCTTTTAAGAGTGACATCCTGGCCTGCATTTGAACTTGCCAGACAGGATTTGGTCTGGTGTGAGTCATCTTGGCTTGCACTTGCACTTTCCAGGGGCTTTGTTTTAAAAGTTAAGTTAGAGCTAATTTACCTTCTGTTAAATTGGTGTTAAGTTCTTAGCCAACCGGTTACACTTGTAAAACTGAAGTTTCCACTGGAGAGGGATTCCTTCTGCTTGTCACCGATGATCATAACATGCAGTAGGAGATCCCTTGTCCTCTCTACCAACCACTGACATGCTTAAATATGGCTTAAATATACATGGTTTGTGCTAGTCTGATGCAAGTTTAACCTGTTCCTTTTAAGAATATCTGCATTCAAATAAACCATTCCAGCAAGACAGGAGTGAGTGAACTGATTCTTAGCTAAAAGGGATTAAAGCCCAAACAAAACTTCTGGCACAGCTTTCATATTGAAAACTGGCATTCAAAAGCCATGTCATGATGCATGACAAGCCAAAATAATAGTACAATTTTTGACAATGTGATTGTATAACTTTACTTATTGTAGTTTTAGAGACTGACAAGCTTACCTATTGAACAAATGAAATGACCACTATTAAAATTGCTCTTTTATTGTAATTATCATTCAGATCCTCTAAACACCTTAACAGTAATATAAAATGTATAATAGGGTCAAAATACAGAAGCCATTAAAAACTTTCCAGATCAGTACTTTCACAAATTAAGAAAATGCTCACAAAACTGAACTGCAGCAATGTAAATGTCACAGCCAAAGGACTGGGATGCAGCTCTGGGGTTAACTGAATCTCTTAAAGCTGTCATTTGTCCATCAGTTAGTGGGCATTCTGTGTCAGATACAATAATGCTTGAGTGGTCATCAAAAAGCAATCCACTGTTTTCCCAATCAATACTGGGGATTTCCATACCCTACACATGGATAAGGAAAACATTTTATGCAGTAAGTGACAATACAACCATTTGAAATACTGCATGCCCTTGTCTTTCAATGTAAATATTTAAATATGTAAACCATACCATTGAGTAAAGCCACTGTATATTTGGATGTACCTCTGCGTTTTCTGGTTCAGGAACTGGGTGATGTGTACATCCCAGCACCCACAGCTGATTAGGGGTCATTTGGGCTAGAATACTGTGTGCAGGTTTGGTCACCATACCTCAAGAAGGACATTGCTGCCTTAGAAAAGGTGCAACGAAGAGCTACGAGAATGATTCCTGGTCTTAGAGGAATGTCTTACGAGGAGAGGTTAGCGGAACTGAATCTGTTCAGCCTTGAGCAAAGGAGACTAAGGGGGGATATGATTCAGGTCTATAAGATCCTAACGGGTCTGGATGCCGTTCAGCCAAATGACTATTTCAATATTAGTCTAAATACTAGAACTCGTGGCCATAAGTGGAAATTAGCGGGAGAACATTTTAAAACAAATTTGAGGAAGCACTTCTTTACACAGCGTGTAGTCAGAGTATGGAATAGTCTTCCTGCTATTGTAGTGGAAGCTAAAACCATGGGTTCCTTTAAATCAGAGCTAGATAAGATTTTAACAACTCTGAGCTATTAGCTAAGTTCTCCCCAAACGAGCTTGATGGGCCGAATGGCCTCCTCTCGTTTGTAAATTTCTTATGTTCTTATGTTCTTAACTGATGATTGTCCCAACCAGTGCGAAATGTATCCAGGTCATCCTGCAGGCGTGGCAGGAATACATAATGACAACAGAAGAGTTGTGTAACACTGGTAATGCTGAGGAATCCCTCTTCTTCAAGTTAATGAAGTATATCATAGTAGATGTTTGTTACAGCCACCCATAGGTCTTGCCACAGCCTCTCAATCCTGGAAAAGTACAAAATTACAACTATCAAGTTACTAGCCTGGAAACTGCAGTAGGTAAAACATGAAATGCACATTTAAACGAAAAGTTTCATCAGTCCAAATTATCAGTGGTAGTCTAATTGTATAAGAAGCAGGCTTGTGATTGAAGGGTCCATGGTTTGATCCTCAGACTGGCAGCATAATGTCAGAACTGGGAGGTGAAAATCCAGCACTTGGCACTGCCACACTGTTACCACTTACAATAGGTGTCCTCAAGCAAGACACTGTTCATGTGTGGGTGAATGCAGGCATAAGCCAGCATTCACACTCAAGCGCAAGTGTACTGATGATCTCTGGTTTCATATGTCCATCTTGTAGAGCTTTCAGTATCTTACATACAAATTAAAACATGCTAAATAAGGTGATTTACAAAAACCCTTGAAATTTTCTTTAATTACATAACCCAATCTTTAAAATTAGACAGTACTTGTAGAACTGTTTGTCATTACACCCTATAGTATTGTAGCATAATGAAAAAAGAATTATTCCAAATAACAGCTATCCTGCTTAACTCTTGGATGCATAACAGGCTGCCAATATGCATCGTCTAACAAACCTTTGGTTGTGAACACTCTTCCCTGATATAAAGCTGCCCCTTCCAGTGCCACGGACAGTAAACATGAGGCGTGCAACATCCACATTTTCCACCCCATGATCCCCACGCACCCCATAAATAGAGAAATTATATATATATGAAAACAAGTTTTTCATATTTTATTATATATATATATATATATATATATATATATTAGGGCTGTCAAAATTAACGGGTTAACGCGGATTAATCCATCATCATTATTAATCTGATTAAAATTTTTAACGCAATTAACCCATCCGCAGCGCAGAATGACTCAAAATCCCTGAAATCTCTCTGTCAACCCATTTTCGGGCAGTTTTGGTGCGTTCCATTTGCCCTCGGAACTCGTATTCCGAGATGTGTTCCGGAGTTTTGAAGCTGGAAGTGACGACATGTGCGCTCCCGTTTCTCGGAGATCCGAGAAATATCGGAACAGCACAGAGGATCCCGAGTTCAGAATCCAAGATGGCTGCGCCCTTTATCAACAGAAGGGAAAGTTGTAGTTTTATACTGTTTAAGCACTACTTCTCATTTGTGACTCATTAAATCGGTCGCACACACTATACTGTCCAACTTATCTGTGGACGTGTTGCTACAGAGTTTTATACATAAAGCACGGCGCGTAATGTGTTATCAACTGATATTGCTAACAATGGCAATTAACTGAGCTAGAATTGGATTTCATGATTAATTGGATTATTTGTCGGATTTACGGTAGTTCGGGCTAATTGTAATTGAACGAAGATAAAGACCATTTAAACTGAGGTACCTTAAATCCGACAAGTTGTCCGGCTAAGCAAAAAATCTTGCTTTTTGATATGGGTCCATGCTATTGCACTTGAACTCGTGTTCAAGATGTTCAATAAACATGTTAAGTGCATATATATTCTCTTTTTTCTTGAGTTTGTTTGCTCATGCAAAATTAAATGTGATTAATATAGATTAAAAATAAATGATGTTTAACCGTGATTAATTGAAGTTAATCCACAGCAACCTTGGGATTAATCTGATTAAAAATTTTAATCGTTTGACAGCACTAATATATATATATATATATATATATATATATATATATATATATATATATATATATAAGGGCTGCCCCCAACTAAAGATATTCCTAGTCGACTAACACTCCTGCATTTTAGCGATTAGTCGAATAATCGTTCATTTATGATATTAATATAATAACTTGCGTATATACAAGGAAAGGTACATTCCAAGTTGAAGTTTAACACTTCCATATGACAGAAAATGCTAAAGCATGATATTAGCGCGTTCAAAATGAAAATTAAGCGCTTAAAACAGAATAGTAAAGCGTTTAAAGTATACAGCGCTTACGGACACAAAAATCAGTGGCCGGAATGTTATAGGCTAATTATAAAACATAAAAACAGCAATCAGACTGCCTGTGCATTTTAATAATTTATTATCAAAAATACAAACTGTAACAGTTACATGTCAAACAAACAAACAAAAAAAACAATTTTGAACAAAATAAACTAAAATTTAGTTAGTTTAGAAGACAGAACTAGCAAAAGAAATTGACACGAGATGGCAACTGACGGAAAATATCGCGACCAGCATTTACAGTATATACAATCTGCTGTCTTAGACCCACGTTTTAAGAGCTTGTCATTCTTTGACCAACACGAACGAGAAGATGCGTACTCCACAAGTTGTTTTTTATTCTGTTAGAAAAATTAGTCTGATGTTTGCAATTTGTTGTTTCAGATCAAGACTCATCCGGTCGTCTTAAATGGAAGTTTGTGGCTTTGCTCTGATATTTTTGATTTGTATTAGTGTTCTTTAAATTATTTGTTCCACATTTTGTCTTAAATATAGTTGTTCTAAACAATTTAATCAAATACTTAGGCTGTTAATTTGTTTGCCTTCTTTTTTATTCTAAGTTTTAGCGTTGTGCGATGTGCCATGTGCATTTATTAAATTGTTCGTTTTTGTTAATTTTCCTTTTGAACAATATAAAAATTATATTAATTTTCAAAATTAATAATCCCACACATTGGACTTTTTTCCTGACATAATTATTAGCATCAGCCAGACACCTCTCCTACAAGTGCGCTTTGGTATACCGTGAGGCACGAGATCGCGTTGATCTCTCGTTGCTTTGATGTGATACACTGACTGCGCAGCCCCTGATTGCCTAATTTCACGTGAATTTTTTTGCGACTAACCGACTAATGAAAATGTATTCGACCAAGCCCTCTTCGTATCGACTAACGTTTATTCGACTATTTGGGGGCAGCCGTAATATATATATATTCACGTGAAATTAGGCAATCAGGGGCTGCGCAGTCAGTGTATCACATCAAAGCAACGAGAGATCAACGCGATCTCGTGCCTCGCGGTATACCAAAGCGCACTTGTAGGAGAGGTGTCTGGCTGATGCTAATAATTATGTCAGGAAAAAAGTCCAAAGTGTGTGTGTGTATATATATATATATATATATATACATATACATACACACTCACCTAAAGGATTATTAGGAACACCTGTTCAATTTCTGATTAATGCAATTATCTAATCAACCAATCACATGGCTTCAATGCATTTAGGGGTGTGGTCCTGGTCAAGACAATCTCCTGAACTCCAAACTGAATGTCAGAATGGGAAAGAAGGGTGATTTAAGCAATTTTGAGCGTGGCATGGTTGTTGGTGCCAGATGGGCCGGTCTGAGTATTTCACAATCTGCTCAGTTACTGGGATTTTCACGCACAACCATTTCTAGGGTTTACAAAGAATGGTGTGCAAAGGGAAAAACATCCAGTATGCGGCAGTCCTGTGGGCGAAAATGCCTTGTTGATGCTAGAGGTCAGAGGAGCACAACCTTGAGGCGGATGGGCTACAACAGCCGAAGACCCCACCGGGTACCACTCATCTCCACTACAAATAGGAAAAAGAGGCTACAATTTGCAAGAGCTCACCAAAATTGGACAGTTGAAGACTGGAAAAATGTTGCCTGGTCTGATGAGTCTCGATTTCTGTTGAGACATTCAAATGGTAGAGTCAGAATTTGGCGTAAACAGAATGAGAACATGGATCCATCATGCCTTGTTACCACTGTGCAGGCTGGTGGTGGTGGTGTAATGGTGTGGGGGATGTTTTCTTGGCACACTTTAGGCCCCTTAGTGCCAATTGGGCATGGTTTAAATGCCACGGCCTACCTGAGCATTGTTTCTGACCATGTCCATCCCTTTATGACCACCATGTACCCATCCTCTGATGGCTACTTCCAGCAGGATAATGCACCATGTCACAAAGCTCGAATCATTTCAAATTGGTTTCTTGAACATGACAATGAGTTCACTGTACTAAAATGGCCCCCACAGTCACCAGATCTCAACCCAATAGAGCATCTTTGGGATGTGGTGGAACGGGAGCTTCGTGCCCTGGATGTGCATCCCACAAATCTCCATCAACTGCAAGATGCTATCCTATCAATTTGGGCCAACATTTCTAAAGAATGCTATCAGCACCTTGTTGAATCAATGCCATGTAGAATTAAGGCAGTTCTGAAGGCGAAAGGGGGTCAAACACCGTATTAGTATGGTGTTCCTAATAATCCTTTAGGTGAGTGTATATGTATGTGTGTGTGTGTGTGTATATATATATATATGTATATATATATGTGTGTGTGTGTGTATATATATATATATGTATATATATATGTGTGTATATATGTGTGTATATATGTGTGTATATATGTATATATGTATGTATATGTATATATGTATGTATGTGTATATATGTATATATATATAGTACAACACAGCCAATTGCTTTAATATACATCTATTTAGTTCAGTTTGTGATACTCAAAAAGGCAAAAGTTACCAGCTTTTCCATAGACCTGTATTTCATATCATGTGTTTATAATGTTTGTGCACTGGCGCTATGGCTGCATCTCGGAAATCTGGACCATGACAAGGTGCTAGGAAGAGCAACAAAACCCACTAAACGACCAAAAAGCAAGTACTTGGAGGTAAAGCAAAATACAATTTTGTTGACCTCGGTATGTGACCAGCTTCTGGATCAGCCTACGGAAGACAGACAGATGTTATTATCTGTGTTGCCCGTCCTGCGGTTCGAGCTCTAACCAGCACGATACAACATTACGATGACATTAACCAACACGGTAGACAGCACTAAATATGTTAGGCCACCCTAAACAAATGTTTATACAAATTTGGGCTGTAACTTTGGGGGGAAAAATATATATTTTTTTTTGCATTGGTAAAAGTGTAACCCTAATAAATTGGGGGTTTGGTGGATTAACTCCAGTCCTCCTTGAGGCGTGGAACAAACGGGTTACAGTTAACTAACTTAAAGTAGATTTTATTAAAGCACCCAGTGTGAGGGTTTCGGTTGGGAATCAAGAGGACACTGGCGCGGAATCCGGTGCAAGGAGTTTTAATAAATCCTGACACTGAACAACAGTCCAAAGACCGAGAGGTCAGCCGGCGAAACGTATCCCTCAGAAACAAGGTAAGGAGCAGGCGGAATCGATGTCGTGGGACGGGCTGGGGTCGGGCGATCTGCGGAATCGGTCTTGGGGGCTGGGCTGGTCTCGAAGTCGGGAAGCAGGCGAGGGTCAGGCGATCGGCGTCGGTCATCAAAAGGGCTAGGGCAGAAACTCGGGGTCTAAGAGGTAGAGCAACAATGGTCAGAATACACGGAGAGGCAGATAACAGGTAAACGCTTGAACTCTGGAAAATTCCTAGAAGATCTCGCATCAGGGTGCAAGATCGAACGGTAGATATAGTCCCTCCTTTCCGGACATAAGTAGTAACAGCTGGTGGAGGGTGATGAATCGAGAACCGGGAAAACCGGACAGTCCGGTAAAGCGGCGTCTGCCTGAAAGATCAAAACAACGGGAGGGCAGGAGCGAGGAATCCCCGATGGCGTGGCTGTGGTGACGTCAGTTGGGAACTCCCTGGGGTCGATCCGTGACAGTACCCCTCCCCTGACGACCGCCACCAGGCGGCGGACCTAGCCCCCCATCCGGATGGGCCCGCCGGAACTCAGCGATGAGAGAGGGATCCAGTATGTGCTGGGCAGGGACCCAAGAGCGCTCCTCCGGGCCGTAACCCTCCCAATCCACCAGGTACTGCAGGCCTCGACCTCGGCGACGAGCAGCCAGCAGGCGGCGCACGGTAAAAACCTCACCGCCACCCAGGACCCTCGGGGGTGGAGGAGGAAGAGCAGGAGAGGCCAGGGGACTGATAGCATGAGGTTTAAGTAGGGAGACATGGAAGGTGGGGTGAATCCGACGCATAGCTGCTGGGAGCCGAAGACGTACGGCAGAGGGATTAATGATCTTTGCAATAGGGAAAGGTCCCACGAAGCGAGGAGCCAACTTCCGTGATTCCACGTGCAAGGGGAGATCCTTGGCGTTCAGCCAGACCCGTTGCCCAACCCGCAAGGGAGGCGCCCGGGACCGACGTCGGTTGGCGTACCTCTCCATCCGGGCCCTGGATCGTAACAAGGATGTCCTGACCATCCTCCAGGTATGATGGCAACGGCGTAGAAACTGGTGCACAGAAGGGACCGCGACGTCTTTCTCCAGGGACGGGAACAAAGGTGGTTGGTACCCTAAACAGGAGTGGAAAGGGGAAAGGCCAGTAGAGGAGACCGGCAACGAGTTATGGGCGTATTCCGCCCAGGACAGGTAGGAACTCCATGTGGCGGGGGTGAGGGAGGCCAGGCAACGTAGCATCCGTTCCAGGTCCTGATTGAGTCGTTCCGTCTGACCATTCGACTGGGGATGGAAACCAGAGGACAGGCTTGCTGAGGCTCCAAGCTGCCTGCAAAACTCCTTCCAAAAACGAGAAACGAACTGAGGCCCCCTGTCGGACACGATATCCACAGGCAATCCATGAAGTCGAAACACATGATCGATCAGAAGCTGCGCCGTCCCCTTAGCAGAGGGCAATCCAGGAATAGGGATGAAATGGGCTGCCTTAGAGAACCGGTCCACCACGGTAAGAACCCCAGAGAATCCCCGGGAGAGCGGAAGACCGGTCACGAAATCCACCGCCAAATGAGACCAGGGTCATCTGGGGATGGGGAGAGGCAGTAAGAATCCTGTTGGGGCTCGCGAAGGGTTCTTATTCCGGGCACAGGTGTCACAAGCGGCCACAAAACAGCGAATGTCCTGGCGCATGGACGGCCACCAAAACCTGAGTGCCCAATAAGAGCCTGAGTGCAGTGAACCCCTGGATGACAGGCCAGGAGAGAAGAGTGTCCCCATTGAAGGACTCGGGAGCGCAAAAACTCAGGTACGAACAAGCATGTCGAAGGACACCCCTCTGGTGCTCTTATGAGTGGTTGGACCGCCCGAACTGCCTCCTCGATTCCCCACGAGACGGCTCCCACAAAGCAGGTTGTTGGCAGAACGCGGCTGGTCACCTCCTCCTTCTTACCCGCCTCGTGCTGACGGGACAGGGCGTCAGGTTTGCCGTTCTTGGAGCCAGGCCTGTAGGAGATATGAAAGTGGAAGCGGTTGAAAAACATGGACCATCTAGCTTGGCGGGCGTTGAGTCGACGAGCAGACCGCAGGTACTCCAAGTTCTTATGGTCGGTTAGGATCAGGAAAGGAACGGAAGTGCCCTCCAGCCACTGTCTCCACTCCTCCAATGCGAGCTTGATGGCAAGCAACTCCCGGTCTCCGATGTTGTAATTCCTCTCCGCAGGGGAGAGCTTCCGAGAGAAAAAAGCACAGGGATGCTGTTTGTTGTCTGTGAGGGAGCGTTGGGATAACACAGCCCCAACCCCGGTTCCCGAGGCATCCACCTCCACAGTGAACTGCAGCGATGGGTCGGGAACCTGCAGTACTGGAGCAGAGGTAAAACGATCACGGAGGTCGACAAAAGCCCTCTGGGCCTCCTCTGTCCACTGAAACAGCACCTTGGGAGAGGTCAGAGCCGTAAGAGAAGCGGCCACAGTGCTATAACCCCGGATAAAACGACGATAAAAGTTTGCAAAACCCAGGAAGCGTTGCAGCTCCTTCCGAGACTTCGGCTGTGGCCACCCTGCCACGGCCCTGACCTTCTCGGGATCCATCTGGATGGAACCTTCAGCCAGGATGAAACCCAGGAAGGAAATAGTGTCTCTATGGAACTCGCATTTCTCGGCCTTGAGGAACAACCTATGGGACAGGAGACGTTGAAGAACGGCCCGCACATGCTGCACATGGTCCTGCTCGTTCTGGGAAAAAATCAGGATGTCGTCCAAGTACACAAAAACAAACTGATTTAACATATCCCGAAGGACATCATTAATCAAGGCCTGGAACACTGCCGGAGCGTTAGTTAGCCCAAAAGGCATCACAAGGTACTCATAATGACCAGTAGGGGTGTTGAAGGCCGTCTTCCATTCATCCCCCTCCCGTATCCTTACCAAGTGGTAGGCGTTACGAAGATCCAACTTGGTGAAGACCTTGGACCCCTGGAGAAGGTCCAGGACGGAGGACAGTAAAGGCAGAGGGTACCGATTCCTAACGGTGATCTCGTTAAGACCCCGATAATCAATGCAAGGACGAAGAGAACCGTCCTTCTTTCCAACAAAAAAAAACCCAGCCCCCGCCGGTGAGGAGGAGGGCCGGATGATGCCCGTAGCCAGAGCACCGTTGATGTATTCCTCCATAGCCCGTCTCTCGGGGCCTGATATGGAATAGAGACGGCCTCTGGGGGGAGAGGTCCCGGGTAGCAGATCGATCGCACAATCATACGGTCGATGCGGCGGAAGAGAAGCGGCCCGGGACTTACTGAATGCGTGTTTCAGGTCGTGGTATTCCGCCGGAACACCAGACAAATCCGGGGACTCCTCCATTGGTGTAGGAACCTCACGGGGTCGACTGGACTGTAGACACTGGGAGAAACAAAACGAACTCCAAGCAATCACGGTGCCCCTCGCCCAGTCGACGTGAGGGTTATGTCGAACCAGCCATGGATGTCCCAACACCAGGGGTGCCTGGGGTGAGTCAATCAGGAAAAGAGACAGGGTCTCAATGTGAGAACCCCCTATCAATAAACTCACCGGAATGGTAACCCGAGAGATAACTGCCATTCTTCGTCCATCCAGGGCCTAGGCCGTCCGTGTCGTCTGGACGCGGGCGGTGGGTATTCTCCACTGTTGAGCCAGCGTGGAGTCAATAAAGTTCTCATCCGCCCCGGAATCAATCAAAACAGCCAGCGACTGCTGGCCGGACCCCCATGATAAAACGGCTGTAAGAAAAGTCCGCTGCACTGAAGAGGAGTTAACCGGAACTACACCCACCAATACCCTCTTCCCTACTGGTGGGTGTGCCCTTTTACTGGACACCGGGCAACAAAATGACCAGCCTGCCCGCAGTATAAGCAGACTCTGGCCGAAAAACGTCGTTGGCGTTCAGCCGGAGACAGACGGGTCCGGTCGACCTGCATCGGCTCTGATCCGGCGTCGATGGGGTTAACAGGACTGGACAACGGAGTGCGTGGAACCGCCTCCGGTAGGTGTCGCTCCCGGCGACGCTGACGGATCCGAGTGTCCACCCGCAGGGCAACATCCGTCAGGGCAGACAAGGAGTCTGGCAGTTCTCGTGCCGTGAGCTCGTCCTTAATGTCCTCCGCCAAGCCATTATAATAGGCGTCGAATAAAGCCTGCGCTCCCCAGCCGCAGGACATAGCAAGGGTCTGGAACTGGATGGTGTAATCCGATACCGTGCGATTACCCTGGCGAAGCCGCAAGAGTTCACGCGCTGCCTCGCGTCCCTGTGTCGAGCGGTCGAAAACGCGCTTCATCTCCTCCTGGAAACGGGCATGAGAGTGACAGAACGACGCGTCAGCCTCCCAAGCAGCCGTAGCCCATTCCCTCGCAGGACCGGTCAGAGCCATGATTACATAAGCCACCTTCGACCGCTCCGAAGGAAACGCGGAGGGCTGTAATTCAAACGCAAGAGAGCACTGCGACAGAAAGGCTCTACACGAACCCGGTTCCCCATTATAATGTCCAGGTGGCTGTATACGAGGTTCGCTTGGTGTGGTCGCTCGCGCCCCCTGTAACCGCTGTACCTCCGTTGCCAGCGCTGTCAAGCCCGCATGGAGGGAGTCCACAGAGTCCCCCACAGCACTGACCTCCGTCTGCTGACGGCTCAGAAGGGAGCCCTGCCTGGTCAGGGCATCGGCCAGCTGCTGGACGCTCACCGGGTCCGCTGGGTCCATCTTCCTCTGCCGAGATCTTTCTGTGAGGGTTTCGGTTGGGAATCAAGAGGACACTGGTGCGGAATCCGGTGCAAGGAGTTTTAATAAATCCTGACACTGAACAACAGTCCAAAGACCGAGAGGTCAGCCGGCGAAACGTATCCCTCAGAAACAAGGTAAGGAGCAGGCGGAATCGATGTCGTGGGACGGGCTGGGGTCGGGCGATCTGCGGAATCGGTCTTGGGGGCTGGGCTGGTCTCGAAGTCGGGAAGCAGGCGAGGGTCAGGCGATCGGCGGCGGTCATCAAAAGGGCTAGGGCAGAAACTCGGGGTCTAAGAGGTAGAGCAACAATGGTCAGAATACACGGAGAGGCAGATAACAGGTAAACGCTTGAACTCTGGAAAATTCCTAGAAGATCTCGCATCAGGGTGCAAGATCGAACGGTAGATATAGTCCCTCCTTTCCGGACATAAGCAGTAACAGCTGGTGGAGGGTGATGAATCGAGAACCGGGAAAACCGGACAGTCCGGTAAAGCGGCGTCTGCCTGAAAGATCAAAACAACGGGAGGGCAGGAGCGAGGAATCCCCGATGGCGTGGCTGTGGTGACGTCAGTTGGGAACTCCCCGGGGTCGATCCGTGACACCCAGAACCACATACAACCACGGCTCCCGCACTCTCTTCCCGACAACCCCCTCCTCCTTCCTTTCTCCTCCCCCTCTGAAACCAACCACCCGGAACCAACTTCCTTACCCTAATCAGCATAATGTTCCTATGTGACACTGTTGCATCAAAAAAAATACAAAACATTTTCGTTACATTAACAACCAAATATAATATACCATTACAGTCTTCCCCTGCTACTAGAAGAAACGTCCACGTTTCAGAATAGATAACTCTAAACAACTCCCAGTCCCTAAAACAGGGAACAGAACAAAATAAATGAAGTGTCATCATAACTGACCTACAAATGAACTCACTCGCTCCTACACCAGACAAGTACCACTACAGGCATGATACAGTACAACTGTCACATAAGCTGGAGACAAAGGAGGAAGAAAAAAACATACCATACATCAAATCAATTAAATGCATGTCCTACCAGTGTCCATGACCCGTATGTGTTGTTTTTTTTTTTTCTTTTCTCTTTTTAATTATGTAACATAACTCGCAAACCTACCGGGTGGCTTGACTACCCGCCCACTATGTGTAGCTTTAAGCGGGACCTCAAGAGCAAATGACTGAACCCTATTTGGAACACCCCTAGGCGTGGATTTAGAGGGGCTGGATGGGGGGGTTGAGTACGGAGTGGACTGTTTTGAGACAAGAGGGCTTGGTTGCGTCTCACCCTCTGTGCCTTTAGCCTGATTAGCCAAGGTAGCAAGAGCCTCTGACTGACCAGGCACAAGTGGTGGAATAGGTGGCTGAAATGGCAAAGACCCCGATAATGCATTTGGGACAGAAGGAAATAGATCCACCCCAGACCGGTCAACCGGTGGCTCTGGTAATTGAGAAGAAGCAGACCTAGGTTGTGGGTCTCTCAGGAGACCACTGAAAGACTTGAGACGGTTGTGGTGCACCACCCACCTACGGGACTGGGGGTTTTTGGGGTCTGATATCTCATATGTCACCCCTGTACTATCCATTTTGTCCAAACGCTGCAAGATCTTATATGGGCCCTTCCATCTAGGAGCTAGTTTGTTGTGCTTTTGAGCAGGGTCATCCAACAAAACCAAATCCCCCTCCTGGTAAGGATTAAATGACACCCTTTTATCATACTGCCCTTTCTGCCCCAGTTTAGCAGCAACAGATCTGTGGCCTCACTGAACACCTGTGAGATCCTGGGATCTGATACTGACAGAGTGGGATTCCAGTTCAAAGAGACATGAACAGGTAGGTGTGGTTCCCTGCCATGAGCAAGGAAAAATGGAGAATACCCTTATGCTCGAGTGTACACTCGAGTTGTACGTCAGTTCTACTTGAGGAAAATATCTATCCCATTCACCCCCACTTTGATAAATGTACTTAGCGAGTTGGTCCTTCAATGTCCTATTCAATCTCTCAACCATGCCATCCGATTGGGCATGATATGGAGAAGTCCTGGTCTTTTTTATACCCAAAGATGCACACAATTGTTTAACCAAGTCTGACTCAAACTGTCTTCCTTGATCTGTATGTATGGACTCTGGAACCCCATGTTGCCGGATTTAGTGCTTAAATAGGCAGTGAGCAACTGTAGGTGCTCGCTGATCCTTCAGCAGATATAAATTAGCAAAGCGGATGAGAAAGTCTACCACAGCCAAAATGTACCTATTCCCCTGCGTGGTCATTGGAAGCTCTGTTATGTCTGCCGCGATTCTCTGGAAGGGTCTGTCAGCATGAATGGACTGTAACGGAGCCCTTCCCTGTGGTGTGGGAGAGCTGTGGCATTGACATGGTAAACAGTCTGTGCAGAATTTGTAAATGTCTCTCGACATGTAAGGCGAATAAAAGATCTGTCTCGCTCTCAACAGGGTACGTTCAGCACCTAAGTATCCACAAAATTTGTCTCCATGCAGCCCTTTCAGAGCTCTGGGAATGAGGGCCTCTGCCCTGATATGAGTGGAGCGAATGTGGAGAGGGTCTCACTGCATGACACAGAAGGCCATTATGAACCACTAATTTAGGAAATTCGTGCCACAGCTTCCGCACGACAGGCGGTGACTGCCTTAACTGATCCAAAGGTGGCCTATGGCTATCCTTCTCTAACCAAGACAGGGTAGTGTGAAGGCACACATCTGCCTGCTGTTGGGCCTGCAGTTCTGCGGGATCAATAGCCAGCATAGACTGGGTGTCAGGTAGGCTAAAGGGTAGGTTGCTCTGCTTTTCAGCTATAAAGGGGATGGCGGGCTGAGATGCAGTACTCCCAATGACACACTGAACAGCCTTAGTAGCCATCTCTGGTGATCTAGGCCGCCTTGACATTGAATCAGCATTTGCATGCTGCTTCCCTTCCCGATGTATGACAGAAAAGTCGTAGACATCTAACTCGAGTATCCAGCGTGCACAACGGCCCGTGGGATCATTATGCACAGTGGCTTTCCTCAAATTCAAAAGTGGTTTATGATCAGTGATAATGATGAACGGCATGCCTGACACGAAATGTTTGAAGTGACGCACCGACCAGACTATGGCCCATAACTCCCGGTCATAGGTGGACCATTTCTTTTCAGCTGAGGTCAACGTGTGACTTGCGTATGCAATCACACGTTCCCTCCTATCCTGATTCTGAGCCAACACAGCCCCAATACAGTCTTGTGACGCATCTGTATATAGCAAGAAAGGTTGTGTGAATATAGGATGAGCCACAATAGGAGGACTGGTCAAAGCATGCTTGAGAGATTGAAAGGCATCCTCACACTGATCGGACCAATGAAATACAGCACCCTTTTGAGTCAGAGCATGAAGTGGGAATCTATTACTGCGAAATTTTTAACAAACCTTCTGTAGTACGAGCATAAGCCAACGAATGCACGCACCTCGGTGGCGGTCCTCGGGGCAGGCCAACTACGAACCTTGTGAAGGTTCTTGCCATCTGGGTGAAGACCCTCACTAGACACTACATGCCCCAGAAAAGAAACTTCCTTACACACTAGATGGCATTTGCGGGGGTTTAATTTAAGCCCAGCTGAATGGAAACGGCTGAAAATTTCCTCCAAGCTGTCCAGATGTTCTGAAAAGGTCCTGCTAAACACTAGCACATCATCCAGATAAATGAGACATACTTTCCAGTGTAGTCCCTGCAAAACAAGCTCCATGAGCCTTTGGAATGTAGGGGGGGCATTTGTAAGACCCATGGGCATGACCTTAAACTGATAAAATGCACTGCCGGTGTTAAATGCAATTTTCTCTTTGTCCTGCTCATCTACCTCGACTTGCCAATATCCGCTGACTAAATCAATGCTGCTAAACTAACACACCCCCGCCAAATTATCAAGGGCATCCTCCGGACGTGGTAGTGGGTAGGAATCTTTGACAGTAACTGTATTCAGTTTTCTGAAGTCTATGAAAAAGCGGTATGTACCATCCTTCTTTTTGACTAACACCACCGGCGAAGCCCAAGGGCTACAACTTTCTTCAGTAACATCTTGTGAAAGGAGCTGTTGGACTTGCCTGTCTATTTCTGATCTCAAGTGGATAGAGATTCAGTAAGCCCATTGTCTTATAGGTGGGGCATCATCGGTGCAAATACTATGACATATCCAGTTAGTACGCCCAAAGTCATGCTCATGAGAGCTAAACACATCAGAGTACTAGCTGAGCAAACTCTCTAACTGCTGTATCTGCTCACTGTTCAGAGCTGTGTGGTTGAGCTTAACAGGCATTGGGGCTGTGGGTGGCTCTGCCTGGGTCTGCACCTGAGCCACTGTAGCATCAATCAAGGAAAACTCCTCCCCTTTCTGCTGTACTAGGGAATGGAAGTCCCCTAGTTTGGTGCTGGCTGGTACATAACAGTCATCTTGCTTTACATAAGAACATAAGAACATAAGAAATTTACAAACGAGAGGAGGCCATTCGGCCCATCAAGCTCGTTTGGGGAGAACTTAACTAATAGCTCAGAGTTGTTAAAATCATATCTAGCTCTGATTTAAAGGAACCCAGGGTTTTAGCTTCCACTACACTAGCAGGAAGACTATTCCATACTCTAACTACACGCTGTGTGTGCTTCCTCAAATTTGTTTTAAAATGTTCTCCCGCTAATTTCCACTTATGGCCACGAGTTCTAGTATTTAGACTAATATTGAAATAGTCATTTGGCTGAACAGCATCCAGACCCGTTAGAATCTTATAGACCTGAATCATATCCCCCCTTAGTCTCCTTTGCTCAAGGCTAAACAGATTCAGTTCCGCTAACCTCTCCTCATAAGACATTCCTCTAAGACCAGGAATCATTCTCGTAGCTGTTCGTTGCACCTTTTCCAAGGCAGCAATGTCCTTCTTGAGGTATGGTGACCAAACCTGCACACAGTATTCTAGGTGGGGTCTTACCAAGGAATTATATAAGTGTAACATCACCTCCCTTGACTTAAACTCCACACATCTAGAGATATAGCCCAACATTCTGTTCGCCTTTTTTATTGCTTCCCCACACTGGCGAGAGGGGGACATGGAAGCATCAACATACATACCGAGATCTTTCTCGTAATCAGCTACCTTTATTTCAGTGGAACCCATAAAATATCTGTACTTTATATTTCTGCTCCCTGCATGGATTACCTTGCATTTATCTGTGTTAAATTTCATCTGCCATGTATCAGCCCATTCGCTAATTAAATCCAGATCCCATTGAAGCCTCTCTGCTGCTAGATTAGTATCTGCTACCCCGCCCACCTTGGTGTCGTCTGCAAATTTAACCAGTTTACTGTATGTATTTGTGTCAATATCATTAATGTAAATTAGGAACAATAGAGGTCCTAAAATTGAACCCTGCGGTACCCCACTATGAACGGAGGCCCACTGTGACATTGTGCCTCTAATAACTACTCGCTGCTTCCTGTCAGTTAGCCAGTTTTTGACCCAAGTTGCCACAGTTCCTAAAATCCCTGCAGCTTTAAGCTTTAGCAAGAGACATTTGTGGGGGACAACATCAAAGGCCTTCTGGAAATCTAAGTAAATCACATCATAGGCCTTTTTGTGATCAATTTCACTTGTAGCTTCCTCAAAGAACTCAAGTAGATTCGTTAAGCAGGATCTACCTCTCCTAAATCCATGTTGGCTATCCTTTATGATGTTATTTGCATCTAGGTAATCTACCATTTTCACTTGAATTACAGCTTCCATTATTTTTCCAGTAATGCTAGTTAAACTGATTGGCCTATAGTTTGCTGGATTACTTCTATCCCCTTTTTTGAATATGGGTGTTATATTAGCATGCTTCCAATCTGATGGTACCACACCCGCAGATAACGATTTCTGGAATATTAAAGTTAAAGGTTGGCTAATAATATCCCTCATCTCTTTTAAGACTATTGGTAAGATGCCATCAGGCCCCTGCGATTTATTTATTTTGAGTTTAGCTAGGCTTAGTATCACATCAACCTCAGTTATACATATATTGGTCATAGACGATGCTGTATTCGTATTAATTGGTGGTAAGTTACTTGTGTTCTCTATTGTGAACACCCTTGAAAAATAATCATTAAACTCATTTACCATATCAATTTCATTATCAATTATAAGTCCCTTACTATCCTGCAAATTAGTGATTTCAGCTTTTAGTGCTCTCTTGGAGTTAAAATATTGGAAGAAACCTTTACTGTCATGCTTAGCCTCCAATGCAATTTTTCTTTCTACATCCCTCTTTGATAGCCTAATGTCATTTTTTAACTCTGCCTGTAGACTTAGATACTCCTGCTTAATTTTGAAATCATTAGTTATTTTCCATTTTTGGAACAGAGCCCTTTTCCTCCTGACTTTATTCTTAATTTCCTTAGTAAACCACCTTGGTTGTCGTTTCCTAGATTTAGTTTTGCTGGAAACAGGTATGAAGTCCTCTTGCACTTGCAACAATGTGCTTTTGAAAAATTCCCATGCCTCTTCTACTGTTTTGCTATTTAACTCTGTCCAGTTTACAGTTTCTAATTTCCGTCTCATACCATTAAAGTTAGCCTTCCTAACATTGTATACTTTTAATTTCGACTTTGCTCTTCGGACACTAAAATTAACCTCGAATTTAACCATGTTATGATCACTACCGTACAATGGGTCTAAAACCTCTAATTTTGGGTTCATGACACGAATCCATGCTACACCTTTTACAACAGGAGTAACAGAGCGTGCCACAAATAGACCTGGGAGTGTAACATCAGGCTCTAGAACCCCAGTGTAGTTGCACATGAGTTCTGGCTGTCCTGTCGAAGGCTGTATTTTCACTAACACATTAATTTCTGACATGGCAGGTACAGTGAGAGAAGCTAATGTAATAGCACCGCATTTCAGTGGGGCCTTTTGTGCTGCACATAAGAGTGGTACGGACCAGTCCCAGAGGCCTAAACTATTATCTTTCAGATTAATGATAGCATGGTGTTTGCATAGAAAATCCCAGCCCAGCATAGCTGACTGAGAAGAATTCCTGACAACATGGACACTGTGATTGAAAACCTCCTCACCTAGTCTGATAGAAATGGTAAGCATGCCAAGTGTGTCAAGATAGTCACCAGTGACCGATTTAGCTAGAATGTAAGACTTCTGTGTAGGTTTTCTCATTAGAGAGGGAATTCTCTCGGATTCACTAATCAAGGAAATTTTTGAACCCGTGTCTAAAAAGAGTTCAATATAAGTGTTCTCAATGACCGCAAACACAAATGGAGTAGGACTAATGCTGTGGTGACCTTGCAGGCTGCCGATATCTCTGTGGTGAGGTATGCAGAGAGGGGCTTAACCCCTTGGGTTCGGCGATCCCGCCGGCGGGATCTGACAGAAATTTCGCAAAACCGTTTAAATAACTCTGCGAGTTTTTGTCATATACACATTTTAAAAATACTCTCAGAAACCTTGGACGGTCTACTTTTCAAATATATATAGGTAGAAACTAAATATATTTTTACAGCTTCGTGATACGAATTGAAAGAACAAGAGTGACTGACTTAAGCGTCTGCGTCTCGAAGCGGCTCTGATCGCCCACCCACTTGCAAATCGCGCTATTCGCATGATAATAACATGATAATCCGACAGTTAGTATTGGGTAAAGAAATATGTGAATACGCCCATTGTGACCGAAATAAACAAGAGCACATGTCTGGGTAGTGTTTACACTGATCGGCTACAATATAGCACACGGATGTGTGCTGCACATAAGAGTGGTACGGACCAGTCCCAGAGTCCCAGAGGCCTGCCGCTGAAGCTTTGCGCCAGTGTTGCCACTTTCAGCAGCGAAGCTCATACCTGTGTTCATAGCTCAGTGGGCTAAGCCTGTGTGCCTGCAATCACGTGGTCGCCGATTCAAACGCAGCGTATTTAGAACGTGAATAGCGATCTTCCGCTGAGAGCGGTCCTACACGCTCCCGACGCAAGTAAAACAAAGAGAGATGACACGATTTGCTTTTTTGCCTATTTAACCTAATTTTAAAAACTTTAATACTTCTGACAATGGAAGTTTTGAAAAGAAGACAGATAACGGGTTTAGTCAGTGTTTTTTTCATGATTTTACATAATGATTTCAGCGAGATATAAACTGAAATACACGAGAAAGATACGCGGTCGACGATGCCCTCGTCCCCAGAGCGTTAATAATAGTCACTGCATCATATTTATCGCTTTCTATATTTATATAGTAACAGTTTTTCATTTTTCATTCCATCTACCAATAAACTGTGAAAGGGATTTTATTGTTGCTACTTTTCTTGCGTTTCAAACTGCCTTTCCAAAGTGATGGGTGTGGGGTGCAGTGACATTCATAAGAACATAAGAACTATACAAACGAGAGGAGGCCATTCGGCCCATCGAGCTCGCTTGGGGAGAACTTAACTAATAGCTCAGAGTTGTTAAAATCTTATCTAGCTCTGATTTAAAGGAACCCAAGGATTCAGCTTGCACTACGTTATCAGGAAGACTATTCCATACTCTGACTACACGCTGTGTAAAGAAGTGCTTCCTTAAATCCAGTTTGAAATGTTCTCCCACTAATTTCCACCTATGGCCACGAGTTCTTGTATTTGAACTAATGCTGAAGTAACTATTCGGTTGAACAGCATCCAAACCTGCTAGAATCTTATAGACCTGGATCATGTCCCCCCTCAGTCTCCTTTGCTTGAGGCTGAACAGATTTAGCTCAAATAACCTTTCCTCGTATGACATTCCTCTAAGACCAGGAATCATTCTTGTGGCCCTACGCTGCACCTTTTCTAAGGCCGCTATGTCCTTTTTAAGATATGGTGACCAAACCTGTACACAATATTCTAGGTGAGGTCTCACCAAGGAATTGTATAATCTTAGCATTACCTCCCTTGACTTAAACTCCACACACCTGGAGATATACCCCAACATCCTATTGGCCTTTTTTATTGCTTCCCCGCACTGGCGAGAATGAGACATGGAAGCATCAACATACACACCAAGGTCTTTCTCATAATCAGCTACCTTTATTTCAGTAGGTCCCATAAAATACCTGTACTTTATATTTCTGCTCCCTACATGGAGTACCTTACATTTGTCTATGTTAAATTTCATCTGCCAGGTGTCAGCCCAGTCACTAATTAAATTAAGATCCCGCTGTAGCTGCTGAGCCGCTAGTTCAGTATCTGCTACACCACCCACCTTGGTGTCATCTGCAAATTTCACCAGTTTACTGTATATATTGGTGTCTATATAATTTATGTAAATTAGGAACAAAAGTGGTCCTAAAATTGAACCCTGCGGTACCCCACTATGAACGCAGGCCCACTGTGACATCGAGCCTCTTATAACTACTCGCTGCTTCCTATCCGTTAACCAGTTATCAATCCAGGTCGCTACAGTTCCTAAAATACCTGTCGCTTTGAGTTTAAGTGAGAGCCTCTTGTGGGGAACAACATCAAAAGCCTTTTGGAAATCTAAGTAGATGACATCATAGGCCTTCTTATCATCAACTTCCTGAGTAGCTTCCTCAAAAAACTCCAACAGATTTGTTAAACAGGATCTACCTCTCCTAAATCCATGCTGGCTATCCCTCAAAATGTTATTTGAGTCCAGGTAATCTACCATTTTCTCTTTGATTATAGCCTCCATAACTTTACCAGTTATACAAGTTAGACTGATTGGCCTATAGTTTGACAAATTACTTCTATCCCCTTTTTTGAAAATGGGCGTTATGTTGGCATGCTTCCAATCAGAAGGTACCACACCTTCAGATAAGGATTTTTGAAACAGTAATGTTAAGGGTCGGCAAATAATATCCCTCATCTCTTTTAACACTATAGGTAAGATGCCATCAGGGCCCTGTGATTTATTTATTTTGAGCTTAGCTAGGCTTTGCAAAACATCAGTTTCAGTTATATATATATTAGTTATAGACGATGTTGGATTAGTAATAAGAACTGGTAAGTTACTAGTGTCCTCAACAGTGAATACCCATGCAAAACTATCATTGAACTCATTTACTATGTCAATGTCGTTTTCAATTATAAGACCCTTACTATCCTGCAGATTAGTAATTTCAGCTTTTAGAGCTCTTTTAGAGTTAAAATACTGGAAGAAACTTTTAACGTCATCCTTAGCCTCCAATGCGATCTTCCTTTCGACATTCCTTTTAGCTCGTCTAATGTCATTTTTTAATTCAGCCTGTAGATTTAGATACTCTTGCTTTATTATGTCATCATCAGTTATTTTCCATCTCTGGAACAAAGCCCTTTTCCTCCTTACTTTATACTTTATTTCCCTATTAAACCACCTAGGTTGCAATTTCCTAGATTTATTCTTGCTGGAAACAGGTATGAAGTCCTCTTGCACTTGCAATAATGTGCTTTTAAAAAATTCCCATGCCTCTTCAACAGTTTTGTTATTTAACTCCATCCAGTTCACAGTTTCTAGTTTTAATCTCATACAATTGAAGTTAGCCTTCCTAACATTATATATTTTTGATTTGGACTTTGCTCTTCGGACACTAAACTTAACCTCAAATTTAACCATGTTATGATCGCTAGATTCCAGACTGTTGGGCCATTGACAGCATGCAAACTACTACAGGTGTGAGGACACCTATCTCATCAATATTCATTTTGAAGGCCACTGACTTTGAGAAAAAGAGTGTCTGTTATGCGCGGTGAGCGAGCGAGCCGGGAAACAGGCGAGGCAAGCCGAGAATGCAGGCAAACGGGGTTTATTCACGGACAGGACCAAGACAGCGACAAACATCAATGACGGATCTGGGGTAACAGACTCAGACGCGGACTAAATACAGCAGACAAGCCAAACTAACAAGGAACAGCTGGGCACGATCGGGAAAGCACACGTGGATAATGAGGGGGCGTGGCACACATCAGGAGCGGACGGAGCAGGGCGTGACAGAACCCCCCCCCAAAGGCGCGCACTCCGGGCGCGCCAGAGAGGAGGCGACGGACGAGACGAGACCGGGGAACAGGACCTGAAAGACAAAACCAAAAACCATCAACGAAGAACAGGGAACAAGACCGAAACACAGAACAAGAACAAGGACGAAACGAAAGACAGGACCCGACAAAGAACAGGAAACGCGGACAGGCAGACAGAGAAAGGAGACACAGAGGGGACAGAAAACGGAGGAACAACAGGGCGAGGAGTGAACACAGGAGACACCGAGGGACGAGGAGCAAAGACGGGCTTGGGCATGCGGCCAGCAGGGGGCGCCTCTGCGGGCACCTCGGGCGTGCGGCCAGCAAGGGGCACCTTGGGTGTGCGGCCAGCAGGGGGCACCGCGGCGGGTGCCGCAGCCAGAGTGGTGGCAGCTGCAGGGACTGCAGGCAGAGCAGGCAGGACAAGCGAGTCAAGCAGGACAGGCGGGTCGGGCTGGACAGGCGGGTCAAGGGGTGCTGCAGGCAGATCGGCGGCGGCAGCAGGCAGTGCAGCCACGGGCAGATCGGGGGCGGCAGCTGGCAGCGCAGCCGTGGGCAGATCGGCGGCGGCAGCAGGCAGTGCAGCCACGGGCAGATCGGCGGCAACAGCAGCAGCAGCTGCGGGCGGATCGGCGGCGGCAGCAGGCAGCGCAGCCGCGGGCAGAGAGGCGGCAGCTGCAGGCAGCGCAGCCGCGGGCAGAGAGGCGGCAGCTGCAGGCAGCGCAGCCGCGGGCAGAGAGGCGGCAGCTGCAGGCAGCGCAGCCGCGGGCAGCTCGGCGGCAGCTGCAGCAGGCAGCGCAGCCGCGGGCAGTGCGGCGTCAGCTGCAGCAGGCGCTGTTGCTGCCGGCGGTGCAGCGGCGGTGCAGCGGCGGTGTCATCCCAGGCGGGGAGTAAGGAGCAAGCCCCCAAGAAGAGCGTCGGGGCGGCTGCTTCTCCTTTCCCCTTCCGCTTCTTTTTCTTTTTGCGGCTGGGGCATGACGATGGCGGCGGGGTCGTCTCGGAGAGGGCGAGCGGCCGAAGCCGCTTCTCCGTCACCCTGTTGACGAGCTGTCGGAGGTTCTCGCGAACCTCCGCCATGACAGGCGCCGCCGTGAGCGGGGTTACCTCCTGAAGGAGGGTCCCGCTTTTGCTGGCTAAGTCCAGTAGTCCGGAGTCCTCCCGGACCTCCGGCTGGTGGAGCCAGTAGAGCACCTCCTGGAGCAGGTCGATGTGTAGGTCCTCGACCAGCGGAGGTGCGTTGGGGAGATCCGTCATTCTGTTATGCGCGGTGAGCGAGCGAGCCGGGAAACAGGCGAGGCAAGCCGAGAATGCAGGCAAACGGGGTTTATTCACGGACAGGACCAAGACAGCGACAAACATCAATGACGGATCTGGGGTAACAGACTCAGACGCGGACTAAATACAGCAGACAAGCCAAACTAACAAGGAACAGCTGGGCACGATCGGGAAAGCACACGTGGATAATGAGGGGGCGTGGCACACATCAGGAGCGGACGGAGCAGGGCGTGACAGTGTCACTCTAAAGTACTAACACTTTAGTAATCAAACTACATAAAATTTCAGAATGTCACTTTCACCTACAGTATGTGTAGCCAACCCCTGTGTCTATAAGTTTCAGAGCTCAAAAGTCTTACCTAGAAATGTCTATAATGTGATTTTTTACAATTTCTCAGCATGTCTGAAAATAGGTTTTTGAAAAGTATATGTTTAAAGTTGATTTTAACAAAAAATAGAATAATAACATTCTAAGAGGTCTCGGATTATTGGTGCTGAGTTTGTGCTGAATAAAAGCAAATGTATCACTTTGGGATAAATGTTTTTTAGATAGGTGAAATATTTTAAAATGTCAAGGCATGTCAGACTACCTCGAAAGTGGAAAAAAGGCCTCAGGCCCCTGGGGGTTAAAGCTGCTCTTTCCTGCAGACGAGGTGACCATTCTGGACCGTGAAGATTTGTGGTGCTGTTTCTATCTACTCACCTCGAACCGCAAAGTCTGGACCTCAGCTGACAGTTGTTTAACAGCTGACAGGACTTCAGGAATTTGGTCTGCTGTTGCCTCTGCCTTAGTGGACCCCATTGCTGTGAGGTGTGCAACTGGTGGCAGGACCATGGCATTAGTGGTGGGCACAAAGCCAGCATTCATTGGCGGTGCGAGCCGAAGTGCCTCTTGCGCTCACTCCCATTTACACGCCACTGCCAGGGCCTCCTCTAATGTTGTGGCCCCATGCTCATGGCACTTAACTTGTAAGACTGGATCTAGTCCCGCAACAAATCATCTGAAGGGCTCCATCGCTATAGCTGGCTCTCCATAATTAGGAAATGCTTCAAAATGAGCCTAGTTATCTCTGCGCTGGCATGCGCTGTCTAGCATTTACAAATGTTTGAAAATGTTGCAAAAACTGCTTGCCGCCAAAAACATCAGCCAGTCTGGAAACACACGCATCATAATCTTTCTGTGTGCTAGGTGGTAATGATAACCAGTATGCTAAGGCATCGCCGCTCAGTCTGGTTGGTAAAATAGTGGCTAAATCCTGCTCCTGTGACACCGGACAAGCCCGTACAGCGAGCTCCAATCTAACTTTCCACAGGGAAAAACTCTCCTTGTCCTTCACGTCACCGTGGAAGCACAGAGGGAGTTCGACCCTGTAATGAATTACCCTGGAGGCACGATGGTCACCAACCGTGGAATCACCCTGCTGAACATTGGGAGCGTCCTCGCTTCTACTGGTGTCCGTCATCGATGCGTTTCACGGGGTGACCAGTGCTGCGTCCTCATCGGAGCTCATGGTGTCCAACGTGTCGTTGCGCAATCCCGGACTAACAAGCAAAGTAAAGTTACATTAACAACCAAATATAATATACCATTACAAAAGGGGAAAAAAAATAGTTTTTTTGTTTTGAAGTTTAGGAAACTGATTGCGTTCATCCCTCCTTGCAGAGTCGACTGATGTCACGCCTTCGTGCTTCATAACCAAGGCTGGTGGATTTCAGAGTCCGCTTCATTTCTGCATTTCTCCTCACCTCAAGGAAGACCTCTTATGAGTGGGATTTACTATGGACACCACCCAGTACATTTTACCGATGCAAACCAGCAACTACAAGCAGCTGTACGAACCTGGAAAAAAACCTATGAATCCCCATGAGCTGCGGATGACATCTACCCCCCCACCGCGGGATCACATTCTTTGGTCCTTGTTCAACTTCATCCACTGTAATCCATGTTGCTTGGGACTCATCGCCCTTTACTACTCTATAAAGGTGAGTGCAGAAAATCTGACCTGATGATAGAAAGATAATCGTCACATAACGGTTAATCACGTCTTTATCTTTTTTATGAACCACCACCACCACGGACGATTTTATTCAAAGTGAGTAAGATTATCACCAGTTTATACAAGTGGGCGATTTTCTGATTTTCTTTTTGGATTAAGTGTCCTGATGTAGCCATATTCTGAAACAAAAACGGAACTTTCGATTGAACACCGGGGGGGGGGGGGGGGGTGGTTGAGATCCTAAACCATTTATCATGACAGAGTATGAATATTCTGGTGGGGGGAGTTTGCATTAACAGGTGTTATGCCAAAAGTGTGTTATGGGTGGATATAAAAAGTGAACCCACCAATATTAAAATTCAGTTGAAAAACAAACATATCTGTTAGAGGGGAAAAAAAACAAACAATAAGCTGGTTACATGAGTATGTACACTCTTAAACTAATACTTGGCAGTATTTGCCCACTCTATCTTGCAAAAGCGCTCAAAATATGTCAGATTGCGAGGGCATGTCTTGTGCACGACCCTCAACAGGTCACCTCATACATGTTCAAGTATATTGTGGTCTGGGCTCTGGCTGAGCCATTCAAAAAGTTTAGCTTTCTTCTGGTGAAGCCATTCTTTTGTTGATTTGGATGTATGTCTGGGGTCATTGTCAGGCTATAAGGTGAAACTCCTTTTCATCTACAGTACAGCTTTCTAGCAGACACATGAAGGTTTTGGGCCAAGAGTGGCCGGTATTTGGAGGTGTTCATAATTCCCTCCACCTTGACTAAAGCTGGAGGCTGACCCTGCACGTTTTTTTATTCTTTAAATTTTTGCCTCTCGCAGATTTGTTTCTCTTTACTTTGAATTGTACGGGTTACAGGTCACATTAAAGGTGGGAAAAGTTTTTAAAAGATTTATCGTGGTCTAATTATTTTACATCAGAAAAACCTGGCATTTTAACATGTGTGTACAATTTATTATCCACTATAATAGCTCAAAAGAACAAACATGAATTTGGCAACGTGTCTCTTGTTACATTATAAGTGTGTATCACATCTCCAGTAACACTGTTCTTGTTTTCCAGAAGAAAAAAATTAATTTGTTCACATACCAATCATGAAGAGCAATTGTTGATGGGAGCTACAGAAATTCAGAATTAAAGGGGATGCCTTTTTGGTCAGCTATGGAATTTTGCTGGTATGATGTCAGTATGACTAGCAACAGATCTTTTAACTGCATATTTTGCTGAGATCCGCTCCCTGCACAAAATGCAGTTCTGGGGGGTGGGTAGCACTGCCCCCATGACAAAACCTCAACGGTGTATTTTTATCTCGACTGGTTCTGAGACACCCCTCCTGGAGCCGACACCTTATCGTGGTGGAGGGGTTTGCGTGTTCCAGTGATCCCAGGAGCTAAGTTGTCCGGGGCTTTATGCCCCTGGTAGGGTCACCCAAGGCAAACAGGTCCGGGGTGAGGAACCAGACGAAGTTCGGCTCAAAAGACCCCATATGATGAGAAAAATATTGGAAACACGTTTTCCCTTGCCCGGACGCGGGTCACCGGGGCCCCCCTCTGGAGCCAGGCCTGGGGGTGGGGCTCGATGGCGAGCACCTGGTGGCCAGGCCTATACCCATGGGGCCTGGTCGGGCACAGCCCGAACAAGGCACGTGGGTCCCCCTTCCAATGGGCTCACCACCCGTAGGAGGGGCCATAGGGGTCGGGTGCATTGTGAGCTGGGCAGTGGCCGAAGGCGGGGACCTTGGCGGTCCGATCCTCGGCTGCAGAAGCTAGCTCTTGGGACATGGAATGTCACCTCTCTGATGGGGAAGGAGCCTGAGCTGGCGCGCGAGTTTGAGAAATTCCGGCTAGACATAGTCGGGCTCACCTCGACGCACGGCTTGGGCTCTGGAACCAGTCTCCTTGAAGGTGGTTGGACCCTATTCCACTCTGGAGTTGCCTGCGGGGAGAGGCGCCGAGCGGGGGTGGGCATACTTATTGCCCCCAGGCTGGGCGCCTGCACATTGGGGTTTACCGCGGTGGACAAGAGGGTAGCCTCCCTTCGCCTTTGGGTGGGGGGACGGGTTCTGACTGTTGTTTGCGCATATGCGCCGAGCGACAGTTCAGAGTACCCACCCTTTATAGAGTCTCTGGAAGGGGTGTTGGAGAGCATTCCTTCTGGGGACTCTCTTGTTCTGCTGGGGGACTTCAATGCTCACGTGGGCAATGACAGTGAGACCTGGAGTGGCGTGATTGGGAGGAACAGCCCCCCCGATCTGAACCCGAGTGGTGTTCTGTTGTTGGACTTCTGTGCTCGCCACGGATTGTCCATAATGAACACCATGTTCAGGCATAAGGGTGTTCATATGTGCACTTGGCACCAGGACGCCCTAGGCCGCAGTTCGATGATCGACTTTGTAGTCGTGTCGTCGGACTTGCGGCACTACACTCATGTCTTGGACACTCGGGTGAAGAGAGGGGCAGAGCTGTCAACTGATCACTACCTGGTGGTGGGTTGGCTCCGCTGGTGGGGGAGGAAGCCGGCCAGGCCTGGCAGGCCCAAGCGTATAGTGAGGGTCTGCTGGGAACGTCTGGCTGAATCCCCTGTCAGGAGGAGTTTCAACTCCTACCTCTGGCAGAACTTTTCCCATGTTCCGGGGGAGGCGGGGGACATTGAGTCTGAATGGGCCATGTTCCGCGCCTCCATTGTGGAGACGGCTGACCGGAGCTGTGGCCGTAAGGTAGTCGGTGCCTGTCGCGGCGGCAATCCGCGAACCCGCTGGTGGACACCAGTGGTGAGGGATGCCGTCAAGCTGAAGAAGTAGTCCTATCGGGGCCTATTTAGCCTGTGGGACTCCAGAGGCAGCTGACGGGTACTGGCAGGCTAAGCGGGATGCGGCTTCAGCGGTCGCTGAGGCAAAAACTCGGGTTTGGGAGGAGTTTGGCGAGGCCATGGAAAACGACTTCCAGACGGCGTCGAGGCAATTCTGGTCCACTATCCAGCGGCTCCGGGTGGGAAAGAACATAAGAACATAAGAACATAAGAAATTTACAAACGAGAGGAGGCCATTCGGCCCATCAAGCTCGTTTGGGGAGAACTTAGCTAATAGCTCAGAGTTGTTAAAATCTTATCTACAGTAGCTCTGATTTAAAGGAACCCATGGTTTTAGCTTCCACTACAATAGCAGGAAGACTATTCCATACTCTGACTACACGCTGTGTAAAGAAGTGCTTCCTCAAATTTGTTTTAAAATGTTCTCCCGCTAATTTCCACTTATGGCCACGAGTTCTAGTATTTAGACTAATATTGAAATAGTCATTTGGCTGAACGGCATCCAGACCCGTTAGAATCTTATAGACCTGAATCATATCCCCCCTTAGTCTCCTTTGCTCAAGGCTGAACAGATTCAGTTCCGCTAACCTCTCCTCGTAAGACATTCCTCTAAGACCAGGAATCATTCTCGTAGCTCTTCGTTACACCTTTTCTAAGGCAGCAATGTCCTTCTTGAGGTATGGTGACCAAACCTGCACACAGTATTCTAGGTGGGGTCTTACCAAGGAATTATATAAGTGTAACATCACCTCCCTTGACTTAAACTCCACACATCTAGAGATATAACCCAACATTCTGTTCGCCTTTTTTATTGCTTCCCCACATTGGCGAGAGTGGGACATGGAAGCATCAACATACATACCGAGATCTTTCTCGTAATCAGCTACCTTTATTTCAGTGGAACCCATAAAATATCTGTACTGTATATTTCTGCTCCCTGCATGGATTACCTTACATTTATCTGTGTTAAATTTCATCTGCCAAGTATCAGCCCATTCGCTAATTAAATCCAGATCCCGTTGGAGCCTCTCTGCTGCTAGATTAGTATCTGCTACCCCGCCCACCTTAGTGTCGTCTGCAAATTTAACCAGTTTACTGTATGTATTCGTGTCAATATCATTAATGTAAATTAGGAACAATAGTGGTCCTAAAATTGAACCCTGCGGTACCCCACTATAAACGGAGGCCCACTGTGACATAGTGCCTCTAATAACTACTCGCTGCTTCCTATCAGTTAGCCAGTTTTTGATCCAAGCTGCCACAGTTCCTAAAATTCCTGCAGCTTTAAGCTTTAACAAGAGCCGTTTGTGGGGGACAACATCAAAGGCTTTCTGGAAATCTAAGTAAATCACATCATAGGCCTTTTTGTGATCAATTTCACTTGTAGCTTCCTCAAAGAACTCAAGCAGATTCGTTAAGCAGGATCTACCTCTCCTAAATCCATGTTGGCTATCCTTTATAATGTTATTTGCATCTAGGTAATCTACCATTTTCACTTGAATTATAGCTTCCATTATTTTTCCAGTAATGCTAGTTAAACTGATTGGCCTATAGTTTGCCGGATTACTTCTATCCCCTTTTTTGAATATGGGTGTTATATTAGCATGCTTCCAATCTGATGGTACCACACCCGCAGATAACGATTTCTGGAATATTAAAGTCAAAGGTTGGCTAATAATATCCCTCATCTCTTTCAAGACTAAAGGTAAGATGCCATCAGGCCCCTGTGATTTATTTATTTTGAGTTTAGCTAGGCTTAGTATCACATCAACCTCAGTTATACATATATTGGTCATAGACGATGCTGTATTCGTATTAATTGGTGGTAAGTTACTTGTGTTCTCTATTGTGAACACCCTTGAAAAATAATCATTAAACTCATTTACCATATCAATTTCGTTATCAATTATAAGGCCCTTACTATCCTGTAAATTAGTGATTTCAGCTTTTAGTGCTCTCTTGGAGTTAAAATATTGGAAGAAACCTTTACTGTCATGCTTAGCCTCCAATGCAATTTTTCTTTCTACATCCCTCTTTGATAGCCTAATGTCATTTTTTAACTCTGCCTGTAGACTTAGATACTCCTGCTTAATTTTGAAATCATTAGTTATTTTCCATTTTTGGAACAGAGCCCTTTTCCTCCTGACTTTATTCTTAATTTCCTTAGTAAACCACCTTGGTTGTCGTTTCCTAGATTTAGTTTTGCTGGAAACAGGTATGAAGTCCTCTTGCACTTGCAACAATGTGCTTTTGAAAAATTCCCATGCCTCTTCTACTGTTTTGCTATTTAACTCTGTCCAGTTTACAGTTTCTAATTTCCGTCTCATACCATTAAAGTTAGCCTTCCTAACATTGTATACTTTTAATTTAGACTTTGCTCTTTGGACACTAAAATTAACCTCGAATTTAACCATGTTATGATCACTACCGTACAATGGGTCTAAAACCTCTAATTTTCCAATCCTATCCTGGTTATTACAAAAAACGAGATCAAGAAGGGCTTCTCCCCTGGTAGGAGTATTAACAAACTGAGTAAAAAAACAATCCTGTACTAATTCCACCATCTCAAGTTCATTTACAGAAGAGCCAGAGACTGTGTCCCACTGTATCCCAGGTAAATTAAAATCACCCATAACCACCACATCATTTTTATTACTCATAATCCTGATATCATCATATAATATTCTGCTTTCCTCTACAGCTACATTAGGTGCCCTATAACAAACCCCGACAATTAGGCCATTTGAATCTTTAGCATCAAGTTTGATCCATACAGCTACTGAATTTTTATTTTTATCAGTGAGATCCCTTGCCTGCAAGTTTTCTTTTACGTATACTGCAACACCACCTCCCTTCTTGCCTATCCGGTCTCTACGGAACAACGTATAACCATCCATATTATATTCATCACCATCATTGTCACTCATCCATGTTTCAGTTATTCCTATAATGTCGTAATTGTCTGAAGAAATTAAAGCCTCTAAGCCATTAATTTTGTTTCTAATACTCCTAGCATTCAAATACAGACCACTAATGGTAGGCCTTTTACAGTGTCTACTTTTAATTTTTATTTGGGCTTTCCGTCTCTCCCCACATAAATTCTTAACTGACCTCCCTGCCCCCCCAGTCCCTAGTTTAAACATTCCTCAACTATTCTGCACATACGCCTCCCCAATACACTGGTTCCCCTATGGTTCAGATGCAACCCGTCCGGCTTGAACAGGTCCCACCTGTTCCAGAAGGTCTTCCAGTGCCCCATAAACCTGAACCCCTCTTTCCTACACCACCATTTTAGCCACGCATTTAATCCCCTTATCTCAGCTAATTTTGCCTGACTTGCACGTGGCACGGGAAGTATTCCAGAGAATACCACCGTGGATGTTCTGCTTCTAAGCTTATCCGCGACTTCTATAAATTTATCTTGCAGAACAGCCCTTCTGCCCTTTCCTATGTCATTGGTGCCAACATGCACCACGACCACTGGATCCACCCCGGCTGGGGCCAAAAGCCTGTCCACTCGATCTGGAAGGTCCCCTACCTGGGCACCAGGCAGGCAAGACACCGTACGGGACCCTCTATCACGGGTGCACACATAACTATCTACACCTCTTATAATTGAATCCCCAACTACCACAACCTCCCTCCTACTAGGGTTAGGTGGCTCCTTGGTGCCCAAGGGCCCACCTGCCTCCCCAGTCTCTTCCGGCTCTAAAGCTGGAAGCACCTGAAAGCGGTTAGAAACCGTTACTACAGGTGATGCCGCCTCTGTGAACTGTGTACGTCCTTTTCTACCTCTACGACCTACGTTCACCCAGCTCTCTCGACCTACCTGTTCATCATTCTCCCCCCTCCCCGCTTGTGACGTACACATAGTCTCCCTAGAAGGCGTATTAACTCTCTCCTTTAACTCATTGCTATGCTGGATGAGAGCCAGCCGCTCCTCTAGGTCACGAACCTGGACCATGAGTGAGTCAACTAACCCACATCGCTCGCAGACGAAGTCCGACTGGACGCAAGCATCCAGAAGGGCAAACATCTTGCAAACATCAACACTGTTTATGGTGGGGACGTTTTGGGTCGGTGGAGGGAGTACTTCGAAGACCTCCTCAATCCCACCAACACGCCTTCCGATGTGGAAGCAGAGTATGGGGACTTGGGTGTGGACTCCCCTATCTCGGGGGCGGAGGTCACTGAGGTGGTTTAAAAGCTCCTCGGTGGTCGAGCCCCAGGGGTGGATGAGATCCGCCCAGAGTTCCTGAAGGCTCTGGATGCTGTGGGGCTGTCTTGGTTAACACGCATCTGCAGCATCGTGTGGACATCGGGGGCAGTGCCTCTGGACTGGCAGACTGGGGTGGTGGTCCCCCTCTTCAAGAAAGGGGACCAGAGGGTGTGCTCCAACTATAGGGGGATCACACTCCTCAGCCTCCCTGGTAAGGTTTATTCGGGGGTTCTGGAGAAGAGGGTCCGCCGGATTGTCGAACCGCGGATTCAGGAGGAGCAGTGTGGTTTTCGCCCCGGCCATGGAACAGTGGACCAGCTCTATACTCTCCGCAGGGTTCTGGAGGGTTCATGGGAGTTTGCCCAACCAGTCTACATGTGTTTTGTGGACTTGGAGAAGGCATTCGACCGTGTCCCTCGGGGAGTCCTGTGGGGGGTGCTCCGGGAGTATGGGGTGCCGGGCTTCCTTTTAAGGGCTGTTCGGTCCCTGTATGACCGGTGCCAGAGTCTGGTCCGCATGAGCGGCAATAAGTCGGACTTGTTTCCGGTGAGGGTTGGACTCCGTCAGGGCTGTCCTTTGTCACCGATTCTGTTCATAACTTTTATGGACAGAATTTCTAGGCGCAGCCAGGGCGTTGAGGGTGTCCGGTTTGGTGACCTCAGGATTAGCTCTCTGCTTTTTGCAGATGATGTGGTCCTGTTGGCTTCATCGGACCGTGACCTTTGGCTCTCGCTGGGACAGTTCGCAGCCGAGTGTGAAGCGGCTGGGATGAGAATCAGCACCTCCAAATCCGAGACCATGGTCCTCAGCCGGAAAAGGGTAGAATGCTCTCTCCGGGTCAGGGATGGGATCCTTCCGCAAGTGGAGGAGTTTAAGCATCTCGGGGTCTTGTTCACGAGTGGGGGGATGATGGAGCGGGAGGTCGACAGGCGGATCGGTGCGGCGTCCGCAGTGATGCGGGCGCTGCATCGGTCTGTCATAGTGAAGAAGGAGCTGAGCCAAAAGGCGAAGCTCTCGATTTACCAGTCGATCTACGTTCCTACCCTAACCTATGGTCACGAGCTATGGGTAGTGACCGAAAGAACGAAATCGCGAGTGCAAGTGGCCGAAATGAGTTTCCTCCGCAGGGTGGCTGGGCTCTCCCTTAGAGATAGGGTGAGGAGCTCGGTCATTCGGGAGGGACTCAGATTAGAGCCGCTGCTCCTCCGCATTGAGAGGAGTCAGATGAGGTGGCTCGGGCATCTGATTAGGATGCCTCCTGGACGCCTCCCTGGTGAGGTATTCCGGGCATGTCCCACTGGGAGGAGGCCCCGGGGAAGACCCAGGACACGCTGGAGGGACTATGTCTCTCGGCTGGCCTGGGAACGCCTCGGGATTCCCCCAGAGGAGCTGGATGAAATGGCCGGGGAGAGGGAAGTCTGGGTTTCCCTGCTGAGACTGCTGCCCCCACGACCCGACCTTGGATAAGCAGGAGAAAATGGATGGATGGATGGATGGTTCTGAGACATACCCAGAAGTTTCCTTTAGTTTCTCTGCTTGCTAACCCCAACTGTCACCCTGGCCCAGATTACAAGTTTCAGAAACTATACGTGCTGTATTTGTGCTTTATGCCTGAGACATGACAGCAATCCCACAATGCCTCCTTCCCAGCTTATCCAGTCAATTTCCCATCCACAGAACTCCTTTTTTGCTTTATAAATATCCCAGTATTTATTGTAACAATATAACATCACAACATCTGATTTTTTTCTAATATAGTATATTATAGCATTTTTTTAAAATTTTTGTCATCCCATCCACATCACTTTGCATCTGTTATTCCAACCAAATCACAATTAAAGCTTGGGTCTCCTCATTCATCCATTTTCTGAGATGGCACCTGCACTTTTTCAGAATGGTGGATATATTTTGTGTTTGCACAGTCACCCAAAACATCTAGTTTCTCCATTAAAAAGAAAAAACAAAAAGCTCAGACATTCCCGCTATACAACTGAATGAATCTGGGTCTTTGGAGTAAATCATGTGACTGTTTAGGTTAGGCCATGTGACTGTTAATTTCTCTACCTGTTAAATGAAATGTTCACACCTGTGTCTATTTGGCATGCCCTGACCCATACGCAACAAAAATATATTTCTCGATATATTATGTGACAATATATTTCATGTGTATTCATATATTGTGAATTGTACATAGTCATATATGTTATGATATATTCTACAACAATAAATTATATATGTAAGAAATACATATAAATATATGAAATAGGAAATATGAAAATATATGAAAATACTGCAATTATTGCCATTTTCATATATTGAATAAATACATTGTTATACTATTTAATATATTATTATATATTTTGAAATATGTCCCACATTAAATGAGATTATATATTGGAAAAGGCATTGTAAAAATATGGAAATATATATGTAAAATTATATGAGATAATATAACTCATTGTACAAGATAATATAGTCAGATTTATATGGGAACATACGTCTTAAATATGTTGGAAAATATATTGATTTATATGAAATCATATATTCATATTATATTTTGTATACATGGTAAATATGAAAGAATCTAATAATGTATTGAATAATACATCAATATAGTTCTTTATTAACTGAGGTTTATTTTTTAAAACATGATATAGGAACATGGAAACAACTATAAATTAACAAAATCACTTTAAAATTGAATAAAACATTTCCAAAAGGACAAATGTCCTTCAATAAGGATAAATAAAAACTTCTGAATAACAGAATAGTCCCTCAGTGGAAAAAACAGGAAATGTTTTTCACTCCAGCCCTCCTACAGTAACGGGCTATATGGCAGAATGGCTTGACGGAAGCTGGTTGTCTCTCTGGAACTTTATCCCATCTCCAGAGAGACAACCATCACTTTAGCCCTCCACCAATACAGGCTTTTTATGCTTCTTGCACTGAAAGACTTTCATTGGGTCACTCTGCCATATAGCCCGTATTGGTTGAGGACTAATATGATGGTTGTCTGTCTATAACTTTACCCCATTGTATTTTTTATTAATTTGCAAAAACTTCTATAATTCTGTATTTTGCTGTCATTATGGGATATGGGGTATTGTTACCATTCACAATAACTTTGCAAAATATATTAATCCATTAAAAATAAATTATTATAGTCTTACCAAATAAAGCTTTAAGCTTCTTGGGGTCCAGTGGCTGACGTCTCTCTGCAGATGGATTGACCTTGTTGACCCCTCCTGTCAGGTTGGACTTCAGTAGGACATCATTGCTGAACAGGCCCAGCAGGAGGGTGCGGGCCATTCCTTTCGCTGTGGGTTGTGCTTTTGCAGTCTCCCAACAATGGGCAGACACTCTAGTGGAGTCATCAATCCCTAGTTGCACCTAAATTATTGTAAGAAGTAAAGACAAACACGAATACAAACAAAGAAATTCACCATTGACAGAATGTTTTTATGTGATCATTACAAAAATGTACTTACTGATGTTGATTTGGGAGATGTGGGTTGAGGAGGTGATAGAGCAACACTGGCCTCATATTCGCTTTCACCTTCATAGCTTGAGCACTCTGTGCTCTTACCCGCAATGAAGGTCTTCACTGCCACTAAGAGTGATGGAATTTCTGGAAAATATGGCCCACCGATTCTACTACAACAGGACTCCAAACAAGTTGTAAATACATAACATGTAAAAAACAAATTACACCTCCGCTCATTTTTTGGTGTCTCAAAGTGTAGCAAAATGTGTTGGTGAGGGGTTCTGAAGGCATTACAGGGTCTCTGCTTCAGTGGGGAGTTGAGGCAAACCCCGCTCCAGTGTTTAGCCCTAGGTTAATTTTTGTTCCTACAGGAAACTCTATACTACATCTGTAGATTTCCCCTAAAATGTAGACACAGATAGGCCTATATCTTTAAGAATAACACCAAAAATAAGGAGACAGTGATTTATACAATCTAAAAGAATCCCTATTTTAATCTTTATTGATTTATTGATTATTGATTAGCATTCACATTCAAATATATGAATGAATACAAAAATAAAAATTACCACAAAGCAAAAACACAGGACAAAGCTAATCAAAAGGTATTGGCTGAAGCATATGCTTATTTCGCCAACCTTTTTAGCACAAACAAAATAATTACAAAACAAGTAATTACATCAAAGCAAAACAACCAAGGATTTCAGTATTGTTCTCACTCTTTTCATTCTTGATTTATATATGTTTCTAATACTCTATTTTTAAACCTATTTTTAAACAAGGTAAGTGAACTACACCTTTTTAAATTACTATCATAACTATTCCACAAGTTAACTGAGCAATACAGAGTAGCATCATCAGCAAACAATACACATTTTAACAAATTGGAAACACTACATATATCATTTATATATAATATGAATAACTTAGGGCCCAACACAGAGCCCTGAGGAACACCACAATTTCCCTTCATCTGATTAGATTTTACATTATTAATTTCGACATATTGATATCTATCATCCAGGTAACTTTGCATCCACTTGTAAACTATCCCTCTTATACCATATTTCTGTAGTTTATTCATTAATATAGAATGATCGATTGTATCAAATGCCTTTTTTAAGTCTATAAAAACACCTACAGTATATTCCTTATTATCTATTGCATTCGATATCCCTTCTACAAGTTCCATAACTGCCATTGAAGTGGACCTCTTCGCTCTAAAGCCATATTGGTTATCACTTAGAAGATTATGCTTCTCAATATATTTATCAAGTCTATTAACAAATAACTTTTCTAGAATTTTTGAGAACTGTGGGAGTAGTGATATTGGCCTGTAATTGGTGAATTGACATCTCTCTCCCTTTTTATAAATTGGAATAACTTTTGCTATTTTCATTTTTGAGGGAAACATACCAGTTTGAAAAGACAAATTACAAATATATGTAAAAGGTTGCACTATATATTCTATAATACTTTTAACTAATATCATATCAATACCAAAACAGTCAGTGGACTTTTTATTTTTAAATGTTTTCACAATGTTAATTATTTCTCTATGAGTTACAGCACCAATAAACAAGGAGGACACATTCGGAATAATTTGTTTACTTAGAGCATTGTTATTTCTTGACTCCGGAATTTCTTTTGCTAATTTACTACCAATATTTACAAAAAATCATTAAATTCATTTACAATATCTTTATCCTTTTTAAAGTAGTCTGGATAATTCGTATTTCTTGAGCCCTTTCTAATTATACTATTTAATAATCTCCATGTTTCTTGTGTGTTACCTCTATTTTGCTCCAATAATGTGTGGTAATATTCTTTCTTACTTATTCTTATAATATTTACTAATCTTTTTTTATATGTCTTATAAATTATTTCAGCATTTTTTGTCCTCAGTTTTATGAATCTCTTATATAGATTATTTTTCTTTTTACATGCATCTTCTATCCCCTTTGTGATCCATGGCTTATTTGATTTGTGATGTTTTCTAGTAATTTTCATTAAAGGACAATGTTTTTCATATAATGAAAATATGGTTGACAGGAATGCATCATATTTCATTAAAAGTGTCAAGGCATGATCCTGGTGTCCTATAGATACAACTTACAATTATATTACTAGCTTTTTCAACATGGATTTCAATAGTAACACATTCTAATACATCTAAATCTTCCTTTTCAAAGACCTCATTCCAATTTTGTTCTTTTAAGTCCACTTGGAAGGCAGCAATGGCTCTTCTTGTTCTAAGTCGTATCATGTCAAATATTAGATTCTTTTGCTTGGTTTTAATCCCAAAATAATCTCGAAAAATTGCAAAAACAGGAAGATGATCGCTTATATCAGTTATAAGAAGTCCACCTCTTATTTCATAGTAAATTTTATTTGTGAATATATTATCTATCAATGTAGCTGTATCAATTGTTTTTCTACTTGGTCTTATAATTACAGGGAAAAGGCTGTTACTATACATTGTATTAATGAAATCTGTTGTTTTCTGATGTCCATTTGGATTTAGCAAATCTATATTAAAATCACCACAAATTATTTGCATTTTTTTATCATTTAGGTTGCTAATCATAGTAGCAAGTTTTTCATTAAAAGTGTCAAGGCATGATCCTGGTGTCCTATAGATACAACTTACAATTATATTACTAGCTTTTTCAACATGGATTTTAATAGTAACACATTCTAATACATCTAAATCTTCCTTTTCAAAGACCTCATTCCAATTTTGTTCTTTTAAGTCCACTTGGAAGGCAGCAATGGCTCTTCTTGTTCTAAGTCGTATCATGTCAAATATTAGATTCTTTTGCTTGGTTTTAATCCCAAAATAATCTCGAAAAATTGCAAAAACAGGAAGATGATCGCTTATATCAGTTATAAGAAGTCCACCTCATTTCATAGTCAATTTTATTTGTGAATATATTATCTATCAATGTAGCTGTATCAATTGTTTTTCTACTTGGTCTTATAATTACAGGGAAAAGGCTGTTACTATACATTGTATTAATGAAATCTGTTGTTTTCTGATGTCCATTTGGATTTAGCAAATCTATATTAAAATCACCACAAATTATTTGCATTTTTTTATCATTTAGGTTGCTAATCATAGTAGCAAGTTTTTCATTAAAAGTGTCAAGGCATGATCCTGGTGTCCTATAGATACAACTTACAATTATATTACTAGCTTTTTCAACATGGATTTCAATAGTAACACATTCTAATACATTATCTACGGTACTTGATCTACATTCAATCAGACTACATTTCAAAACATTATCCACATATAAAGCAACACCGCCTCCTTTTTTATTCACCCTATTCATTATAAATAATTTATATCCTTCCAATTCCATTTCACTAACTTTCTCATTAACAAGCCATGTTTCTGATATTGCAATTATATTAAACTTATGTAACTTACTTAAACATTCTTTAATTTTAGAAACATTTTTATACAGGCTTCTACTATTGAAATGTATAACCGACAACGCATTTGCCATTTTAATATTCATATTGAATTGGTCGTCTGTATAATACTCACAAGTATTATTATTGTTTATGTAGAAGTGGTTATCTGGATCAATGTTACTTTCAGGGTCATACATATTGTACTCTGCATAGTTAAACATTTTGAAGTTCATTTTCTCGGCATGTGCAGCAAAATAACCACCTTGACAGTCAGAGTCCTTTTCATAATCAAAGTCTTCCTCTTCAATATCTCTGAATGGAAACCTATAATCTGTATCCACACTTGTCATTTTTATATTTTTGTTGTTGTTGTTTTTTTTTTTTTTATTGTTGTTTTTCCATTGTTTTTTAAGCATAAGGCCAAAAAACACTTTCCATACCCATTGCTCATTGCAAATCATCACTTTTCCCATAGATTCGATAGTAGATTCCTGATTATTCATATTGCTCTAGATCTTTAAGTTGTCTTATCATTACAACTTTTGCTTGTTCGGGAGTGCCATTTAATCTTATCATTACTTTGCAATTCCTCGTCCATGTCGCTTGTATCTTATTTTGTTTTTTCAGGTTGCGTGCCTGTCTTGCAATTTCAGCAGTCTTTTTCGTTAAATGTTCATTTAAATACACACTGGTCCCTTTTAGCTTCTTTCCTTGTTTCAGTAACTCAATCTTTGTTTTACGACTCACAAACCGAAGAATAATTACTGGCTTTGTCTTTCTATCTTTTCTAGGAAGCGTATGGCATGCTGCGATGTGATGGCTCTGAATACTTACATTCTTCGTTTGAAGGAATTTTATCACTTGCTGTTCAAGCGTTTGCAGCTCCTCTACCAGGACTTCTTCACCATCTTTACCTCCACCAGCTGCTACTCTGGCATAGGTTCGGTGTTGCGTCTCGAGTCCATTTATGACTAAATCATCCATTCTTGTGTATTGTTCAAAGTCCTTGATTCGCCGTTCCAAGTTGTCTATTTTCTTGTCCTTCTCCTTTATCAAATTTTTTAGTTGTTTTATCTCCTCCATTAGGTCATGTAGCATACCTTGTTGTTTAGCCACTTTACTCAGTTCATCAGACATAAAATTAAGCGATTTCCTAATCTCCTCCAACTCCTCTTCCACTCCTGGGTTTGCCTTTTTGGGCGGCATTTTGAAAAAATAGCGAGATTGGTGTTGTTGCTATTGCCTGTTAACTTTAGTTAACTTTAGTTAGCAAAAAATGTTTTCTTCAATTCCTGCACCATCCGCCATCTTGATGACGTGTCGTGACGTATCGTCAGCCAGATAAGTTATATCTCTAGATGTGTGGAGTTTCTAAAATCTAAAAGAGATAGTTACCTTTAACTGCCATTTTGCGCAGCCTGGTGTTCTCCTGATCTTTACTGGCTGCGGATCCTACACTCTGCTGGTCTCGCAGTCTTTAATTTCTTCCCTGAGGGCCCTGATCTCCTCCTCAAATGCCTCTGAAGCAGTTTCCACTGGGCTGAGGTTAGGTTCTTCTTGGGAGAGAACCTCTAATTCAGACTGTCTTCCAGCTATGAGTTTGTAGTTTTTCTGTTGGGTAAAAATGATCAAATCAACTATGTATGAAACAATACACACAAGAGTTATGAAAATGAAACCAAAAATGTATTAAAATTAATCATCCATCCATCCATTGTTCAACCCACTTATCCTACTGGGCCACGGGGGGTCCAGAGCCTATCCTGGAAGCAATGGGCATGAGGCAGGGAACAACCCTGGACAGGGGACCAGCCCATCGCAGGGCACACTCACACACCATTCACTCACACGCACACCTACATAAGAACATAAGAACATAAGAAATTTACAAACGAGAGGAGGCCATTCGGCCCATCAAGCTCGTTTGGGGAGAACTTAACTAATAGCTCAGAGTTGTTAAAATCTTATCTAGCTCTGATTTAAAGGAACCCAGGGTTTTAGCTTCCACTACACTAGCAGGAAGACTATTCCATACTCTAACTACACGCTGTGTAAAGAAGTGCTTCCTCAAATTTGTTTTAAAATGTTCTCCCGCTAATTTCCACTTATGGCCACAAGTTCTAGTATTTAGATTAATATTGAAATAGTCATTTGGCTGAACAGCATCCAGACCCGTTAGAATCTTATAGACCTGAATCATATCCCCCCTTAGTTTCCTTTGCTCAAGGCTAAACAGATTCAGTTCCGCTAACCTCTCCTCATAAGACATTCCTCTAAGAGAGAGGAATCATTCTCGTAGCTCTTCGTTGCACCTTTTCCAAGGCAGCAATGTCCTTCTTGAGGTATGGTGACCAAACCTGCACACAGTTAAGGGCAATTTAGCAACTCCAATCAGCCTCTGCATGTCATTGGACTGTGGGGGGAAACCGGAGTACCTGGAGGAAACCCCATGACGACACAGGGAGAACATGCAAACTCCACACACATGTGACCCAAGCGGAGACTTGAACCCAGGTCCCAGAGGTGTGAGGCAACAGTGCTAACCACTGCACCACCATGCTGCCCCTAAAATTAATCATCAGGTTTAATATGTTCCATGGTGAGAATCTGTTTAAATTCATAGCTGTTGTACTATAGTTCCTTTTTTAAGCTGCCAGGAACTTTCTTGTACAACCCAGCAGCGCTAACATATACAGACACATAAACACCTATGGCCAATTTACCAATTCACCTAACATGCAACCTTTAGCCTGTGGGAGGAAGCCAGAGTACACAGAGAGAATATCAAACTCCACACAGCAAGGTCCCAGCCAGCCAGTGGGTTTGAACCCAGAACCTTCTTGCTGTGAGGTGACAGTGCTAGCCACTGCACCACCATGTCACTAGTCCCAAAACAATTACAGCAAATATTTTTTATTTTCTATTGTTTGTGTTAGTCTGGCTCACAACCCAGCTACAAAACTTACAGAAATGTAAAAATATCAAAACAGCCGTCATGAAAAGAACCCTTATTACCTTCCTGGGTGTCAAGGAAGAATTTGCTGGGTAACTTCTTTCTCATTTGGCTTTTTGGTTGGTCCTCTTGCAAGAGTTTCTGCTCAGCAGTCTTAAGTGTAGACTCCTTCTCTGTTAGTAAAAAATAGTAGCAAGACAGTGTAGGAATTATTAGCTCAGGTAAATTTTAATATCTCCACCAATATTTTTGAATTAATTAAAGTTTAATTAATTATTATTTAATGCTGATTATTAATCAATTGTTATGCCGAATGGTCGGCTCCTCCAAACTCGATTGCGGTATCCCCGTGAGTCTGTTAATGTGAGACTTAAACGGGATTCACTAATTACCAGTATCACTTAGTAACCTGGGTTAGAAGGCTCGTCCACCGAGCTGCGTCACCAGGTAATGTAAACAATTGGTAGCGAAGCCCCCCTCACGGCCGATGAGAGAGAGTCTCGCGATGTTTCAGGCGAGTTTGAGGTTCAATCACACAGAGGCAGGAACTTAGTGTGGAACACTCAATGACGGAGGCTAAAGTTGTGTAAAAGACATGCATTTATTCCTAGCTAACACTACAACTAACATAAGACAGACATTACACCTAACACAACAACAAACACGAAATAACGGAATAAAACAAACGATGTAATTATGAAAATGCAATGACCGGATTTAAATGAGTAACCTTAAATGGGAAATACTGTTCTGCAAAGCAAGCACAGTTTGTGGAAACATGACCCTAAAGTCTTATAGCAGGTTAACAGAACAGCTTAAGTTGTTAGAATGAAAGGAAGTTGGTTTACTTGGTTGAAGAGTGGGGGGGGTCTTGGCAGTTGATGGCAGAGCTGCTGAGCTGATGGCACTCAGGAAGGCGCGGCGTTTGGAGCAGTGGAGTGGAGTCCCTTTAGATTCTCTCTCCTGGTGAAGCTTTGTCTTGGGTGCTGTTCTCTGTTCAGCTGGGCCTTCACCGGAGGGTTCTTGTGGGCTTCTCTTCTCCCGGGCTGATGGTCTTTTCTGCGCTTGATGATCTGTTTGCCCCGGCTGATGTTCTCCTTCGGGCTGGCGGTTATTCTCTGTGCCCCTTTGTTCTGAGGTGCTAGATTTTTATGGTCTAAAGTTCATGAATAGGGATGACCAGGAATTCGACTCCTGGCCCAATGGCTGGCCATCCATTTGGCGGGCTTTCGGAAGGGGGTCTGTATCAGTCCTTTTGGGATTTATGGCCCGACTGATTCTCCCTTTACTGATGATTTTCATTAAGCTGTTATAACTTTTGATACATCCACTTTTATGGTAATCACTGACCAGATTTGGAACCAGGAGTGATTTTCCATCAGTTTGACACCAAATATGCCATACCAGCTTCACAGGTACATACCTCATACCATCTGCATTAATTGATTAAACAATTAATTATTTTATCTATGTGACTCATTCACATCAGTATGGGATACAGGTGTTTTGGGTTGCACCTCAACAGATGTTACACTTTGTGCAGATATTACATCAAATATTCATATTACAAACAGCACATCTTATCCATAGATAGGCGTGGCCGTTAGTTTGTGGTAATAACAATATAAGTTGCACATCTGGAAACAACATATTTTGTTTGGTGCGGCTTATGCCAATTCATCTTCTCCAGAATGGATAAGATACACCTAAATTCAGTTCTTTTAACATAGCATGGTAGAAACAAAGAAACTTGGTAACCGTCCACCAAGATCAGATAAGGACCACAAAGGAATGTTGGAAGAAAAAGGGGGGTTTTTAACAAAGCAGACTCTCTAAAAGTTAGGACACATTGGTTACACTCACTTTCCAGATTCTTCTGGTATACCATGAGAACATACATACAATGGTAGCTATACCTATCTATTTATTTAAATTTATATGTGTTCAAGTGCAAAGGGGTGAAATAGGTGAACATGGTTATAAGGGTGGCACACAAAACACTAAGATTGTCTAAGGACACATACAAACATAACGTATCTGTATATTGAGACTAGTAGTCGTGAGTAAATCAATATACAGGGTATACAAAAGCCAAACTTAAATGAAATTTCCTTTAGGGTGTTCGTCTGTTGGGTGAGTGAGATGTAAGGCAGAGTGTATGTGGAGGGGGTTGTGTGCCAAGTCGAGGGACCCCTGTCCGTGAAGTCCACTCTGCTTGTCTGTAGGTCCCTAAATCTTTGGGCAATAAAAGTTGGAGTGCTAGCCTCCCTGGTTATCTGTGTGTGTGTGTTTGTGTGTGTAACCCCCCTTTGGTGCCTCTCATACCAGGCTCGGCCTTGTCTCAGGCCACCTGGAATTTAGGCCCTGTGATATGTGCATGTGTGATCCTACAACAGAATTTAATTCCTAGAAACTATGTTTACGTTACATCAAATACTTTTAGGCTGCGGGCCAAAAGAGGGTCAGAATGCACCCCCCCCCAAACGAAACCAACTTTTTTGCATGCTCTGGCCATACCGAATGTGAATGTTAACAGTGTAAATTTTGGGACCTACCTATTTCAGCCATGCCCATTGAAATCCATTGTTTCCAAAACGAGCATTTTATTGCTGATTTTATGTGTTTTTATGTGCTGATTTTATTTTTGTAGCACTTTGAGATTTGTTTTAATGAAAAGTGCATTATAAATAAAATTTATTATTATAATTTATTGTTTTCAGAGCCACTTAATTCCATTTAAATACATTAGAAAACCATGGATAGTCCATGGGATGGAAGAAGTTGGGATGGGCATGGATGGTACAAGTGGTGCATCCCAACATTTTCACTGTTAACATTAAAATTCACATTTGGCATGGCCAGACCATGCTAAAAAAAGTTGGTTTACTTTGGTGGGGGAGGGGAGGGGTGCACTCTGACCCTATTTGGCCCGCGGGCTATTTATTTTTCCGTCCAATTTTGTGCTGTTTTTACAGTTTTTGTATTTTTTCCCCCTGATTTTTGATAAATTTAGTCTGTTCATTACACTTGCCATATGTACTGTCACGATCAGCAAGAAGGCGATCCGGGAAGCAGGGAAACGGAGCCAGGAAGTCAGGTACAAACGGGGATTTATTAAAGTAACAGGACCGGGGAAGCACGACAGCGAACATCAATGACAAATCTAGGGAGACTGACTCAGACTAGGACTAAGTACACAAGACTAGGCAAACGTAACAGGCAACAGGTGAGAACAATCAGAAGTCGACATGAGGTAATGAGGGGGCGTGGCACACACGAGGATCGTTCGGAGCTGAACGTGACATGTACAGCTGCCAAACTGATTTTTACTGTACAATGTTGGCTGACAATGTTGATATGTGATAGTTAAGAATTCTTATTAACCCAAATCTTAGCTGTCATTCTTCAATTTAGGTGTATAATTAATGTTTCACTGCTACTTAAAAATTAATATGAAGCGAGACTCATATGATTAATAGCCGTTAGCTAGCTTGCTAAAAGTTCAAATGACTCGCGTGACTATCGGCTGTTAACGTTCGACAGCGTGACTTTAGGCCTAGTCCCGCTTCGTCACTGTCCCGAAGCTAATAGCCTACAGCAAACGTTGCTTGGCCAATGATGCAAAAACACAATCCCTCCATCAGTGCTCAGACTGTCCGCAATAGGCTGAGAGAGGCTGGACTGAGGGCTTGTGTGTTCCTGGTGTGACTCGGGCAGTTGTTGTGGCCATCCTGTACCTGTCACGTAGGTGTGATATTCGGATGTGCATGTTAATTAATTGATGCATGGAACATGCATGGAAAACATTGTTTAGACCCTTTACAATGAAGATCTGTAAAGTTATTTGGATTTTTACAACATTATTGTTGAAATACACAGTCCTGAAAAAGGGATGTTTCTTTTTTTGCTGAGTATATATTCATTAAAATAAGGTTATTTTTTCATTCTTATCCTAGGAAACTGACTGAGGCCATCTACATGCATGAGTCAAACCAGGAAACGGTGAGTCATGAACATGACCTTTTGTGTGTATTTTGTAGATATTAGACAGTATGCTGCACTAAATGGCCACATTTTAACCAGTTTATTGAAATGTAATCCTTCTTGATTAGTATCTGTTAAGAAAGTTGAGCAAATAAGTAGTCCTGGGTCAGACCAAATGTTGAGTGGGATAATTTGAGGCATTTGGTGGAAGAATCTTATCTTTGCCATCCACGCTGCAGGCGGTTGGCATTGGGCCCTATTTTAAGAGAGTTCCTTGGAGTATATTTTTTTGCATGGATTTATTAAATATTAATGATATATAAGTACAGCCTTATTATAATGCATACCAAACATGTATGTATATGTATATACAGTATATAAGATCAAGGAAAAAAGGAACCGTACACAACAGCTAAATGATATCAAAAAACTGTATTGAAAATAAATACAGAAACAGTATAAGTGTCACGATCCGCTCCGTTCGATCCCGATGTGTGCCACGCCCACCTCGTTACCTCGTGTGATTACCAATTGTGATCATCTGTGTCCTGTTATTTCTGCCTAGTCTTTTGTATTTAGTCCGAGTCTCAGTCTGTCTTCCCCAGATCTGTCATTGTAGTGTCAGTGTGTTGTCCGTACTTGTCCGTCTACGTACAATAAATCCAGTGTACCTGACGTTCTGGCTGCACTTTGCCTGCTTCCCTGCTCGCCCTCCCCGCGATGGATGACAATAAGCCATAGATACGTACAAACAATGGGAGACAAACGTTTCGGGTCTAGCCCATCAGCGTTCCCAAATTGACTTTTTTTTGGAGTTGTGCACCTAGCGAAAAAACTAAATTGAGACGTAGGTGCAGACACCCTATCTATTTCACCTATACAGTATAGCCATGCTTACCATACGCGTGCTTTATACAGTATAAAACTGTTCTCTATTCTTACACAACAGAACCTGGATCAGGATTCCTCTGACCTCGACTCTGACAATGGCTCAGAAGACGCACATGATGGTGGTGGGATTAGTGTAAGTAATCTACTAATAACTACTACTACTACTAATCTACTGGTTTCTGTGTTTGACTATGTCTGACAGCACTTCATAAGAACATAAGAACTATACAAATGAGAGGAGGCCATTCGGCCCATCGAGCTTGCTTGGGGAGAACTTAACTAATAGCTCAGAGTTGTTAAAATCTTATCTAGCTCTGATTTAAAGGAACCCAAGGATTCAGCTTGCACTACGTTATCAGGAAGACTATTCCATACTCTGACTACACGCTGTGTAAAGAAGTGCTTCCTTAAGTCCAGTTTGAAATGTTCTCCCGCTAATTTCCACCTATGGCCACGAGTTATTGTATTTGAACTAATGCTGAAGTAACTATTCGGTTGAACAGCATCCAAACCTGTTAGAATCTTATAGACCTGGATCATGTCCCCCCTCAGTCTCCTTTGCTTGAGGCTGAACAGATTTAGCTCAAATAACCTTTCCTCGTATGACATTCCTCTAAGACCAGGAATCATTCTTGTGGCCCTACGCTGCACCTTTTCTAAGGCCGCTATGTCCTTTTTAAGATATGGTGACCAAACCTGTACACAATATTCTAGGTGAGGTCTCACCAAGGAATTGTATAATCTTAGCATTACCTCCCTTGACTTAAACTCCACACACCTGGAGATATACCCCAACATCCTATTGGTCTTTTTTTATTGCTTCCCCGCACTGGCGAGAATGAGACATGGAAGCATCAACATACACACCAAGGTCCTTCTCATAATCAGCTACCTTTATTTCAGTAGGTCCCATAAAATACCGGTACTTTATATTTCTGCTCCCTACATGGAGTACAGTACCTTACATTTGTCTATGTTAAATTTCATCTGCCAGGTGTCAGCCCAGTCACTAATTAAATTAAGATCCCGCTGTAGCTGCTGAGCCGCTAGTTCAGTATCTGCTACACCACCCACCTTGGTGTCATCTGCAAATTTCACCAGTTTACTGTATATATTGGTGTCTATATCATTTATGTAAATTAGGAACAAAAGTGGTCCTAAAATTGAACCCTGCGGTACCCCACTATGAACGCAGGCCCACTGTGACATTGAGCCTCTTATAACTACTCGCTGCTTCCTATCCGTTAACCAGTTATCTATCCAGGTCGCTACAGTTCCTAAAATACCTGTCGCTTTGAGTTTAAGTGAGAGCCTCTTGTGGGGAACAACATCAAAAGCCTTTTGGAAATCTAAGTAGATGACATCATAGGCCTTCTTATCATCAACTTCCTGAGTAGCTTCCTCAAAAAACTCCAACAGATTTGTTAAACAGGATCTACCTCTCCTAAATCCATGCTGGCTATCCCTCAAAATGTTATTTGAGTCCAGGTAATCTACCATTTTCTCTTTGATTATAGCCTCCATAACTTTACCAGTTATACAAGTTAGACTGATTGGTCTATAGTTTGACAAATTACTTCTATCCCCTTTTTTGAAAATGGGCGTTATGTTGGCATGCTTCCAATCAGAAGGTACCACACCTTCAGATAAGGATTTTTGAAACAGTAATGTTAAGGGTCGGCAAATAATATCCCTCATCTCTTTTAACACTACAGGTAAGATGCCATCAGGGCCCTGTGATTTATTTATTTTGAGCTTAGCTAGGCTTTGCAAAACATCAGCTTCAGTTATATATATATTAGTTATAGACGATGTTGGATTAGTAATAAGAACTGGTAAGTTACTAGTGTCCTCAACAGTGAATACCCGTGCAAAACTATCATTGAACTCATTTACTATGTCAATGTCGTTTTCAATTATAAGACCCTTACTATCCTGCAGATTAGTAATTTCAGCTTTTAGAGCTCTTTTAGAGTTAAAATACTGGAAGAAACTTTTAACGTCATCCTTAGCCTCCAATGCGATCTTCCTTTCGACATTCCTTTTAGCTCGTCTAATGTCATTTTTTAATTCAGCCTGTAGATTTAGATACTCTTGCTTTATTATGTCATCATCAGTTATTTTCCATCTCTGGAACAAAGCCCTTTTCCTCCTTACTTTATACTTTATTTCCCTATTAAACCACCTAGGTTGCAATTTCCTAGATTTATTCTTGCTGGAAACAGGTATGAAGTCCTCTTGCACTTGCAATAATGTGCTTTTAAAAAATTCCCATGCCTCTTCAACAGTTTTGTTATTTAACTCCATCCAGTTCACAGTTTCTAGTTTTAATCTCATACAATTGAAGTTAGCCTTCCTAATATTATATATTTTTGATTTGGACTTTGCTCTTCGGGCACTAAACTTAACCTCAAATTTAACCATGTTATGATCGCTACTGTCAAGTGGTTCTAAAACGTCTAATTTACCAATCCTGTCCTGGTTATTAGACAAAACAAGATCAAGAACGGCATCTCCCCTGGTAGGGGTGTTAACAAACTGAGTAAAAAATACAATCCTGTACTAATTCCACCATCTGAAACAAAGCTGAACATTGCTAAGTTAAAATGCTGGTAGGGCCTTTCCCTGCATCCCAACGAACATATTTGTCCGATGGTTAAGTTATGGCAAACAGTGATAAATGACATGCATGACTTATGAAACCAATAATATAAAACAGCATTAACAGTGAAGATAATGGGATAAGCGGCTCACAAGCGATCGGTCAGCAGAGGTATTTAAATTTGCCAGCAACTGGCTGCCGATGCACTGCGTGCTTGCGTGCAAGCATCACGGCTCACTCTGTGACAATGCCACTCTTGTTTATTCTGTGGGTTTGCGAGCGGTGTGAGAAGCCACAACTTCAGTGGGTACCCACTGTCCACTAAGGAATTGTCAAATGGTTAAATCAAACAAAGCTTACAATATTGGGCCAAATTATAAAATGGGAAAAACCATCTTACCTAGCAGCCAGCCATCATGTACCACCCCATTTTCAAGTTTGTTTCCAACACTACTGTTTATGAGAATAAACGAATCATGGGTTGAGCCAGACCATCTAGCCACAACATTAATGAGACGCATGTTCAAATCGCACATAATTTGTAGCCTACATTAATAGAGTGAAACTGCTTTCTATTTACATAAGCAAATTCGTTCTCTGAAGGTGACTTTATAGCAATGTGCGTGCAGTTGATGGCCCCGACTACTGTACATTGGGAAAACCGGACATCGCTGCAAATTGCACTTTAATGTTTGCCTGTTCAACCACAGTGTAAGGAAATTTTATATATCTGGGTGACAAGCAGATTATGCTGTCCCATACAGCTGGCATGGCGCGACTCAGTGATGACTGAGAAATACCCGATCGGTACGCAAGTTCTCGCTGAAATGCTCCTGTGGCTAAAAATCCAAGGGTGGATAGAACTTGTAACGGGACAGGTATGGCGCAATTCCTCATCGTCTACCTTTGTAAAGCTGGCCCCAGTTCAGCCCACAGTGTCATGCCCTGATCGTCCGCTCCTCTCATGTGCCACGCCCCCTCATTAACCCCCATGAGGAATTCCCGTATTTATCATCTGTTTCCGGTTACTGTCATTAGTGCAATGTATTTAGTCCACGTTTCAGTTTGTTTCCCCAGTCTGGTCATTGTAATGTTATCTCGTGTTTGCCTGCTCCTTTTGTCGCTGTCCCTATTAAACCCCGTGTTTGCCCCGACTTTTTGCTTCCTGCGCATTTTTCCAACGCTCCGTGCGCAGTAAAGCAAGACACACAGCTCCAAGAGGATAGCTCTTGGAAATCTAAAGCTACTTAGAAGCCAGTCATCATCATGGGCCAGAAAATCAGTATGATCCCTGAATACACGCTCTCTTCTAATTCTTCCATTTGCGATATCTTCTAGTAACGCAAGAACAGCCATGGTAGTTGCAATAGTTTTATTGTTACAAATTGATTCAAATCAAGTGCCGTACATTTGTACATTTGTAAACAACACACATTTAATGTCGGTGTATTGGATAAAGTCAGCGTCATGATTGTTTAAAAAGGGAAACCACAGTAGCAATGACTTGCCACTGGGTGCCGTCCGTTTACAAAACCGAGCAGAAACGTGCGTATGCCGTGTCTGGAGCTGCTGTGAGAATGTGCGTAGCGGTATGCCAAGTTTAGTTTTTATACATCTCGACGTGAGCGTGGAAACGGATGTAGGCAACATTTTCGTGCGTACACACCAGAGCATGTGAACCTAATTTGGGTCTAAATTTTTTTAAAAGGCTCTCGATATGAACCCCAAAAGATAATTTATCATCCAACCAAATACCTAGATATTTGTAGGAGGATACCCTTTCTATTGGAGCACCATTTTCTGTTAGAATTGTATATTCAGAAAGTAAATGGGATCGAGTAAAGACCATGAATTTAGTTTTTTTAGCATTTAGAACCAACTTTAATCCTACAAGGGATTTTTGTACCTGATTGAAAGCAGACTGTAGGTAACTCACTGCCTCTAGCAAAGATGATGCAGAGGTGTACAGTATTGTATCATCAGCATAAAAATGAACTTTTGATGGAATTAAATCCAAACCTAAATTATTTATATAAATAGAAAATAAAACGGGGCCCAAAACTGATCCATGGGGGACACCCATTATTACTACTAATAAGGGAGAGATAAAGTTGTCTACAGCCACACACTGAGTTCTACCACTCAGATAATTAGAAAACCAATTTAATACAGTATGGCTGAAACCTATGCTTTTCAATCTTTGCAGAAGAAGATGATGGTCAACGGTGTCAAACGCTTTAGATAAATCAATAAACAATGCAGCACAAGACTTTTTATTATCTAATGCAGTAATAATATCAGTTGTAACAGAGGTTACAGCCGTAATTGTACTATGCCCTTGTCTGAAACCAGACTGCATGGGACTTAAAACACTATTATTTGCTAAAAAATGTTTTAGTTGTTCATTTATAAGGGACTCTAACAGATAATCTGGATATAGGATGATAATTATCCAGGGCCGAAGGGTCACCACTTTTTAATAGTGGGAAGACAAGTGCTGATTTCCATGACTTGGGAATGTAGCCACTGCTTAAACTAAGATTAAAAATGGAAGAGACAGGTCCAGCTATCAATTTTGCAGCAATTTTAAGAAAATATGGCTCAATCTGATCTGGACCAGCAGACTTTTTACATTTTAGGTTTAATAGTGCCTTTTGTACTTCAGATGCAGGTATATGAGAAAAGTTGAATTTATTCAAACTTATATTAGAATCTGTGGGGGTTTTACTATCCACAGAGATGGATGAAAGAACAGACTGGGCAGTCATTCCTGCATTAATAAAGTGCTTATTGAATGCATCTACTAAATTTTGTTTACCCTTTACTTCACCTTGGTTCGTTTTTATAACTTCAGGAAGGATGAAAGGTGACACATCACCCGAGGAAGATTTAACTAGTTTCCAAAACTAGTTAAATAATATGTTGCTGATTACTGTTGCTGACACAGTTCTGGGTCCCAGAATTTAAATGCATCAATTTCAAGTATCCCAACAAATGTAAAAACACTTCCACAAACACAAAAAACTACACAAACAAACGCAAAAACACCGATGCCGCCATCTTGGATCAAGACATGAGGCCCCTGGTCTTAGAGGAATGTCTACCTGAACTGAATCTGTTCATCCTTGAGCAAAGGAGACTAAGGGGGGACATGATCCAGGTATATAAAATTCTAACAGGTCTAGTTGCTGTTCAGCTAAATGGCTACTTCAATATTAGGTTAAATACTAAAACTTGTGGCCATAGGTGAAAATTAGCAGAAGAACATTTTAAATTGGATTTGAGAAAGCACTTCTTTACACAGCATATAGTTAGAGTATGGAATAGTTTCCCTGTTAGTATAGTGGAAACTAAAACTCTATGTTCCTTTTAATCAGAGCTAGATAAGATTTGAACAGCTCCGAGCTATTAGTACATTTCTTATGTCCTTATGATATTCATTTTGGAATTTACCCGGAGATAACAAGTGCTATTGTCAGGGTCAGCCCCTATTGTCCCACTCTGTGTCCCTTCCCCGTTTGGCCAGAAGGCGTTGCTGGTCATCCCGTTCTTCATGTTAGTCTTTGTTCTCCCCTGTTTCCTGTCTGACCACATGGCTCAATGTGTTGAGCATGTGGTTGCTTGTGATCCTTGTCCTGTGTACGAATCTCACCTCCTCTGTTTTTGTATTTTGCTCCCTAGTGTTTCATTTGAGTTTCTTTAGTTCTTGTGTCTGATTTTGTAGTTGGTTTTGTTCCTTGTGCCCCTGCTTGTGTCTTTACCTGTTTGTAATTCCCTAGTGTTGGTTTATGTTTCCCTGTTTCCTTAGTTAGTTCTTAGTTTCCTTGTTTTCCTCCTGAGTTTATTTGTTTCACCTGTGCCCTGTTTTCCTGGTCTTTGTTAATTAGTCTCACCTGTCCTGTGTTAGTCTTATTACCCAGTTTTGGTTTCTGTATTTAAGTCCCTGTATCTGTTCTGGGGGGTATTCCAGAAAGCAGTGGCCTGTACTACGAAGCGGGGTTACTGGCTTATCGGGGTAACTTTGCGAGTAACTTGATGACGTGTGGTGTAACTTCGCGATTAACCCGTACTACGAAAGGTGGGTAGGTTTTAGTCGAGACATGTTGCTATGGCAATTTACCCTAAGTCTCAAAACTGCTCCGAGCAGTTTTTGTTCTTGTTTAAGTCGAGGTTTCTGCGTAAGCCAGCCCTATATGAGCACCGCCCCTCCCACTACAATTTCTCCGAAAACAATGCCGGCGTACCTGGATGATCCGTACCACATTGGCGCGCGAATCGTGAGGGGCTCTCTCTGTTAATATGTATGAAATGGAGCAATGGCATATAATATGCATTCAATGTATTCATTAATAACTGTTACAGAGAAAGTTATTCTGAAAACCCAAGGGGTGTGCATTGTTCCCTGTTGTCCACTGATCAAAGCACACTTCACTAGATGTGCCTGTCTTGTCTAGTTTTAATGTTATTAACCCATTCATGTATTGTCGACTGCACAGTATACGGATACAAAAATTAATTAAAATTTGCATGTAAAGCAATCTGGGAAACAAAGGGGTGTGCAACAGTCGCCATGACCCCAAAATACTAAACCACCATATATCATTACAGCTGAAAGGACCTATAGCCTATTATATTAGCGATTAACATGATTTGGCACAAATCACAAAATGTTTTGAAGCAGAAAAATAATCGGTGTGCATCGATGTCTGTGTACTGGACATCACAATTCTGTCATTAAAAACGGCCACCTTACTTAATTCCGTAAAGATATTAAAGCCAGAAAACTGAATATCGAATATGAGGCTAACTTAATCGCGGTGACAGGTTCCAAGTCGTTTTCTCACTACTTTTTGCTTCTTTTTTTCGTTTTGTCCTGTTGTAAATCATTTAATTGTTTGTTAAAAGTGGCTCACCTTCTATTAAGTGTCATATTAACAGACACCTTTTATTATTAGCTGTAAAACATAGAAACACGCTATTAGTGAAGGCTAGACACAACAAATCTTTCATAATGAGTAGAAATATAAATACATAGCCCTACCACTTGACATGATGTTTCTATATTTCATCTTGACTTGCTGCGACGAACGCTTTCCACTACTATTGCATTTGAACTCGGATCAGTTATTGTTAACATTAGGTTTCATTATGAGTAACATATAGTAATGGAACTTCAGGGAGCATTATATTACTTAGCAGCATATAATAGGTGACTTCTGAATTGTGTCGCATCTGTTAGTCTCTGTATTTATTAACAGTATTTCAATTCTTTTCAGAAAACACTGCATTGTCTAATACTCGGTCGTGGGATATTTTAGACCACGTTTTATTACCGTGAAAATGTACGTATGCATTTTCTTCGTCTTCAATACGTTGCCAACAAGCCTGCCTGCTTTTGTTACCTGCAGTGTTATTGGACTTTCTTTAAAGGGTTGATTTAAACTCCTCATAACGCTGCATAATTAGCATGCAGTCTTCCTCCGTGACACATATGGAGATCGCGCTATGAGTCAAACGGTGCCTTGCGTTGCCGAACGTGCTCCATATATGTGAACGCGCACAAACTCCAATGCAGTTAACACCGATTTAACAAATCAACTTCTTAACTGGCGTCGTAGTACTGATTAGCCCCGATGGAGTCAACATGATTTTGTTAACCTCGCGTTCGCAAATTACCTCGGGGTTAAGTCTGATTTGGTTAAACCCCCTTCGTAGTACAGGCCACAGGTTATGTGACATACCCGGGTAAGTTTAAGGGTAAGTTAGTGGATAACCTCAACTTTCGGTTCCAAAAACGGAGGTTAACTTTCTGGGTATGTACGTAACCATAGCAGCTTACTCTCTGAAGATAACCTGCTACTGAGCAGGTTATGTTCCAGGGTAAGTTTGTTGCAGAAGGTTACTGAGCATGGCGTGCCCTTTTGATGACGATCCTGTGAACGTGGAGGCATAAATTATACAAGGTTTTTTTCGCCGGGAGAGAGTTATAAGACCGCGTATTGATGTATTGTCATTTCCTAATGATTATTTGAAAAAGCGTTATCAGTTTTCAAAAGAATCGTTCATTTACTTAACATCTCTTGAAACCGCATATTGCATATATATCACAAACCCAAACCGCGGGTCTGCGCTTAGCACAGAAAACATTCTGTGCATAGCACTTCGGTTTTTTGCGTCAGGGCATTTTTTGTACAATATGGGCGACGCAGAGCATATAGGAAAGGCAACTGTGTGTAGAGCCATTCGCACAGTATGTCTGGTGTGGAAGTAAAATTGGACATTAGTAGGCCCGGGAGGGGAGGCATATTGGGTCTGTTATGTCTTAGGCCTTAGGCCAGAAGAGATTGTTTTGAATACTGTGTGACCTCGCTTTGTGATAGCTGCCTGCAGTTGGCTCCGCAGAAGCTCGGACCTTGGAGGGGCAGACAGTGGAGCAAAGGGGGGGAGAAACCACTTGCAGGAAGAGACTCGAAGCCGCCCCAACTGGTGCACAAAGAGTTATAGCTTAATAGAGTAGTAGTAGTCAATATATAATATGTTATATGCAATTGATCGTATCATGTTAATCATACTTATGTTAATCATACTAATCATATGTTAACCATGTATTTCCAGTGATTCAGAGACAATACGTCAATGTGTTAATCATTAATCAAACATTAACAATGATTCAATGTCATATAATTAATATCTATATACATATCTCATGTAGAGTCTAGAAGCCGAGGCTGTCTCCAGTAAGTTGCGTACAATGGGTGGACTTTACCTTGCTACCAAAGTGAACCAATGGAGCAGGAGAATTGTGTTTGTTATACGTTTCAGCTTAGTTTGTTGATGTTTCATGACCAATCAGGACTTAGAAGTCCTGGTAGTTATGTTTTATCTACTGGTTGCTCTGTGGGCCGGGGGTGACTTGGTACCAAGTGCCAGAGTGTGATGGGAGCGCTTTGCTGAACTTGCTGGAATAAAAGAGATTTTCTTTACTCACCAACCTAAGAGGTCCAGACTTTTATTCTAAGTCCTTGATTTATAATTTTTCTACCACAGTTTGGCGCCCAACGTGGGGCAGCTGAGTTCTCTGCTTGTTCCAGACGGAGGGATCCTGCAAGAGAAGCGGGTACGGCCATAGCTTAGAGCCGGACGGGACCATATCCTGAAGAGATTGAGGATTGGCCCAGTCCCTCGTCAAGGAACAACGGAGACCACGCTGTCCCAGACCTGAACATTCCTGAGACTGATTTGGCCGGACCTGTTTTGGTGAGATAAAGGCTTCTCTGTTTAGTCATTCTTGCTGCTGCTTTGCTTGTTGCTGAAGGTTATGTGTTTGGTAGTGTTTGAGTGTGTTATGTGAAAGTCCGCCGTGACTGAGGGGATCCAAGCACGGGGAAGCGCTGACCACGGTTAGGGAGGCCGGTGGGAGAGCGCTCATCCGCCTGTAGTAGGGAAAGGGTGCTGTCCAAGTGGAGACCTGAGTGACCTATTACGTGGAAGAGGTGGATGCACGAGACCTTTGGGAAAGTCCGTGATTTTGGTGGCGCCACTGTATATTTGTGTGACGGGGCACAAGGAAGGCGGCAGGGAAGTCGTCACCCGCAGGGGGTCCAGACACGACGGTGATAAGGCTTGGTGCAGCAGGGGCAGAGGGCAGGGTGGTGTGTGCTCTGCGTGGTGCGGCATTGTGTGGTGAAGGCTGGACAGTGAATGTATTGCATGCAGTAGCACAGCACTGCGTAACAGGCCAAGGACGGGTAAGATTCCTGTGTGAGGACAGGAACAACCTAAGACAGGCGCTGTCGTAGACCCCTGGCACTGGGCTGAGGCACTGTTCGGGGTTTGGCCCACTCTCGGTCCCACGGGAGTATAAAGGTGTTTGTTGATAGGGTGTATGGGTTTTGGAGAATGCGTACGTGGTAAAGGGTGTGGGGTCTCCCAGGTGCAGTATCCTCAGTGGGATAAACAATACATGAAGTTGATTTGCTCCACGCTGTCGCATGCAGGTGCTAACATTAAAGGGAATAGTGGAATAGCCCTGTGGACTAATATAGCAAATAGTGTCTGGGGAATCATGTGTTGGACCTGAGATATACTGGGATAGGCTTGTTAATTTGCTTTTAGGACACTAAATGTTTGGAATAACACTTAGTTCTTTTTGATTCTTTCGTCACCCAGTAACAAGGTGTCTTGTTTAGTTTAGTGACCACCCAGCAGCTGCGTGCTTTGTACAGACAGCAACTGCCTTGAGAAGGGGAGTTTGTAGGATATCAGGGTCAGAACAGATATTTCATAGGTCTTGTGTTCAACGCCATTTGTTAAAGGGTAGATATGGGGAGTGCGTCAAGTAAACATTCACACCCTCCTGAAAGGGACTCAGAGATCGAGGGAGAGATAATGAGGAAATGTGATAAAGGGGATAAGGGGAAACAGTCCCCAAGGCAGATAATGGAACGGGTTACTGGCCTGAGACTAAAGAAGGCTTGTAGAAATTGGAACCGTCAGACTGGGGGTAGATGGCCAAAGGAGGGCACTCTAAACATATGGGAAATAGAATGTTGTGAAACATTGCTGGAAAGGAGAGGACATGGTTGTTGTAACAGGGGAATGTACAGGCCAGAATATTATTTTCGGTGGAAGTCTGTGGCCTTGTTGAGAGCTAGGAAACCTAGGGAACAGCTAAGTGATAAGGAAAGCCGTGTAATGATTAGCAGAGAGGAAAGGGGGGCCGATCCGACTGCTGCTGTTTCTCCGCCTGTGGCTGCTGCTGATGCTGAGAGGAGGAGAAAGCCTAACTCTGATCTCCTGTATCCGGTCCTGCCTGAAGTGTCCCCTCTTCCACCGCCGCCTCCTGCACCTCACCCTCCTGCCCAAGTCCCGCCTCCTCCAGGAAGAGCAGAGCCCTCTGCACCTGCTGCAGAAAGGGGTCCAGGGCCCTCTGTAAAGCAGGAAGAATCTTCCTATGACGAGGAGGATGAGGAAGATGACGAGGAGGCCGAGGAGGAAGTATCCAAAGGCCGGGATAGTAAAGGTCGTTCACGCCGTCTGCAGCGTAAAGGGAAGAAAGAAGGAAAGCACCAATTTCCTCTGATGCAGGTCCCGAACCCCCGACTCGAAGGTGGGCCTATCATGGTGGTGCAACGGAACTGGGAGCCTGGTGAAATCAAGGATGTGGCAGAGGCCCTGCCCAACCCACGGAAGAGTGGGGGGATTCAGTTCTACGCAGCCGTGAAGGACATGGATGGAGTGTACCAGCCCAGCGCTTGGGAGCTGAGCCAGGTGTTAAAGAAGAAGTTGGGGCCGGCATGGGCTGCTCTGGGAGTATCCTGGGACACTGGAATCCAGAGATTGGACAATGCTAGGTGGGCCCAGCAGATGAACTCTCTGGAGAATGCTCTTAAGTCCCGTTTTCCCACAACGGTTGACTGGTCCCGTTTGCATGCAGCTCGGCAAGGCGACAAAGAAGATGTGTATGACTGGGAGCTCCGCTTGCAGAGCCTGATGGAACAATACTCAGGCGCAGGAGTGGAACAGCAGGGACAAATGATGGCTGCCTTCTATGTGGAAGGACTGCAGCCCGAGATCCGAGAGCTCCTGAAGCAAGTTTGCCCTGACTGGAGGGAGAGAAACATGGCTGGTGTGCGAGCTTTCGCCCAGAACATCGAGCGGAATCTGAAAGACACAGAGAAAAGGAAAAGCATCCAGGAAGAGAAGAAAAAAGGGAAAAGGGAGAAGGAACATGAAATGCTCATTCAGGCGGTGGCTAACTTGGCTACAGGGAAACCCCAAGGCAGAGGCAGAGGACGAGGTAGAGGCCAGGGTCCACCTGGTCCACCTAGAGGAGGGGACAGGAAATGCTGGAACTGCGGAAGTCCCACTCACTTCTACAGGAACTGCCCTGCTCTGCCCCAGGTTGCACAGGGGAATCAAGCAGGAGGAGGGGGAGAAGTGAGACCAGGGCCTGTGATGTGTTATGTTTGCAAACAGCAAGGACATCTCGCCAGCCAGTGCCCCACTCTGGGTGCACAAGGCCCCGCATGGCCTACTCCTCCTGCCCCATAGGAGATTGCGGGGACGGGTGGTGAAGAGGGTCAGTTCATCGCCTTAACCCGACACCTAACAGATGACCCATTGCTTAAATTGAGGGTGGAGGGAAGGGAAATCCTTTTCCTCGTGGATACGGGAGCTACAAGGTCAACAATCAGAGAGGTGGAAGTGTCGGGAGTCCCCACCACCGGCAGAACTATAAAAATAATCGGTGCCTCGGGAATCCCCGGATTCCTAGAAGAAACAGAACCTTTATTAGTAGAACGGAGCCCAGGGTCCATTGTGTGTCAGCACCAGTTCCTAGTTTCCCCCCATTGTCCTGTCAACCTGCTGGGGAGGGACTTAATGGGGAAGCTGGGGATGAAGGTAGAACTGGGAGTGGACGGTCTCACAGTGACCTCAGAGGCTTTGGGACTGTTTTGCTTATCAGAGAAAGCTAACTTTGCTGCTTGGTGGCTAGTGGATGACACAATCGTGAGAGACTGTATCCCTGAAGGACAAGATCAGCCTGACAGATTGCATTGCACTGCTCAGTTCTTTGGAAAAGGAGGAGGGGCTGAGTGGACGAGAGATTTTGAGGCTGCAGGAGAGCTGAGAGAGACTGTTGTGCTTGATTATCTCTATGTGGCAGAAGACAAGTCTGCTGCGTCTGTCCGTTTGTCAGCTGGCCAGGAACAGTGGTATGTGGGAGGTTCGGTCCCCCATGTATCATATGGGAAAAAGGGGTCGCTAGAATGGAAGGATTTAGGACCCTGGGTTGCTGAGTGTGAGAAAAGGACTGAGTGGGTACGTGTGGAGGAAGGTAGGTGGATGAGTGGAGATGGTCAGGTGCAAAGGTATAAAATAGACCAGTGCGTAGAGGTACAGAGAAAGGGGGACGCAATAGAAGATAAGGGGAAAGGTATTGATCCTCTGCCAGACTGGTTAGGGGAGGTACCAGATTGCTTGTGGGCAAAAGGGAAAAATGATTTTGGCAGAGTGGTGTCAGCTGAGCCTTTGGTGGTCCACCCCAAGTCTGACTTTCGGCCTCACAAGGCCCAGTATCCCTTATCTAGAGAAGCAGTGGAGGGAGTGAGAGAAGTACATGCAGATCTGGTGAAAAGGGGGGCTATTAAGGAAATAGCCTATTCTCCAGTTAATTCTCCTATCTTACCTGTGAAAAAGGCAAATGGTACTTGGAGATTTGTACAGGATTTGAGGGGTGTCAATGCAGCCATACACCCCAGAGCTCCTATTGTACCTAATCCAATCACGATTCTGGCTTCCATACCAGCGGAGGCTAAATGGTTCTCTGTCATTGACTTGGCTAATGCTTTCTTCTCTATCCCAGTAGATCCAGATTCGCAATACTGGTTCGCCTTCACCTTTCAGGGGAAGAGGTGGACTTGGACAGTGATGCCCCAGGGCTACACAGAGTCACCTAGCGTGTATGGACAGGAGCTGGCAAAAAATTTGGAGGGGTTTACTGCGCCTGGGGGTAGCACACTGGTACAGTATGTGGATGATTTGTTGCTTTGCTCTCACACTCGTGAGTCCTGTAAACAGGACACCATAGCTATGTTAGACTTCCTGGCGAAAAATGGGCACAAAGCCTCAAAAGAAAAGCTGCAGCTGGTGTCTCAAAGGGTTAAATACCTTGGACATGTGTTGACAAGTGAGGGAAGGTCATTAGGACCAGACCGAGTGGCATCCATACAGGAGATGCCCAAACCTAAGACTAAACAGCAATTGCTTTCAGTCCTAGGCATGATTGGCTATTGCAGGCCTTGGATTCAGGACTATGCACAGAGGTCACAGCCCTTGGTTGATTTGACCATTGGGCTAGGACTGACAGACAAACTGACGTGGACGACTGAAGCTGAAGACGCCCTAATTGACTTAAAGCAGGCGTTAATGTCAGCCCCAGCTTTGGGGGTGCCTGACTATCAAAAGCCATTTGTGCAATATGTGGACGAGAAAAAGGGGTTCATGACTTCAGTCCTGACTCAGTATCACGGGGGGAGGTGCAAACCGGTTGCCTACTACTCAAAGCGTTTGGACTCGGTGGCTCGAGCATTACCACCTTGCCTTCGAGCAGTGGCTGCAACAGCTGAGGCAGTGATGGCGAGTGCAGATCTGGTGCAGCTGCATCCACTGACACTTCGAGTTCCCCATGCGGTGCACGCGATCCTGACACAGGCCAGGACATCTCATTTGACGCCTGCGCGATCAGTGCATTATCAGAATGTTTTGCTAACACTGGCAAATGTGACTGTGGAGAGGTGCTCTGCTTTGAATCCAGCGACCCTCCTTCCCACGGGGGTGGACGGGGAACCGCATGATTGTTTGCAGGTCATCGACTGTGTGTGCAGACCTAGGCCGGATCTGACTGACATCCCACTGGAAGGAGGCAATATCCTGTTTGTTGATGGGAGTTCTTTGCGGCTGGAGGATGGATCGCCAGCGACCTCCTATGCTGTGGTGCGAGATGGATCACTTGTGGACGGGGGGCAGCTGCCTAGACATTGGTCCGCACAGGCGGCTGAGCTGTTTGCACTGCAACAGGCCTGCAAACTGGCTGAAGGACAGAAAGTCACTATCTACACAGACTCAAGATACGCCTTCGGGGTGTGTCACGATCATGGTGCATTGTGGAAGCAGAGAGGTTTTCGCACCAGCACTGGAAAACCCATTCAGCATCATCAATTAGTGGAGCAATTGTTGGACGCTCTCATGCTGCCCGAACAGGTGGCAATAGTGAAGTGCCAGGCCCACACAAAGCGGACTGATGAAATCAGTCAGGGGAATGATCTCGCAGACCAGTGGGCTAAAAGTTTAGCTAAAGACTCCACTGGGTTTGGGAATAAGGTTTTGCTAGCAATGGATGTTGATAAACTATGCGCTGATAATGACCTTGTTTTGATTCAAACAGGTGCTACAGAGGGTGAGCTCCGCGGATGGAAACGGAACGGTGCACGGTGTGATGGGGAAGGCGTGTGGCGACATTCTGGGACTAACCGACCTTATCTTCCTAGATCTGCATATCCAGGAATGGCCAAAGCCGTTCATGGCTTGGATCATGCGTCTCGTGACGGGATGGTGGCAGCTGTGACTCGGGTGTGGCATGCCCCTGGGTTTGCCACAGCTGCTGCCCAATTCTGCGGGAGGTGTATGGTGTGCATGAAATTCAATGTGGGGAAGGGCATCCCAACCGACCCGGCAGTGACCCCGAGTCCCCAAAGCCCGTTCGATCACCTGCAGATGGATTTCATTGAGCTAACGCCGTGCAGGGGATACAAGTACTGTTTGGTGATTGTAGATCTGTTTTCCAGGTGGGTGGAGGCATTCCCTTGCCGTCGCCCTGATGCTCTGAGTGTGGCTAAATGTCTGCTAAAAGAGGTGATTCCACGGTGGGGCATCCCATCTAAAATCACCACAGACAATGGTCCTGCATTTGTTGCAGAGACCCTGGCTAAATTGTCCCATTGGATGCAAGTTGATTTGAAACATTATTGCGCCTATCACCCCTCGAGTGGGGGGATGGTGGAGAGGGCGAATCAAACTCTGAAACTGAAATTGGCAAAAATTTCAGAGACGACTGGCCTGCCCTGGGTTGATGCCCTGCCCCTGGCTTTGTTATTCATGCGAGCCAGGACACACCGCCAAACAGGGTTGGCTCCTTTTGAAGTGTTGACAGGAAGGCCAATGCGTGTTTTGTCTCCCTCGCGATATGTCACACTGGAAACTGTGGATGGGGACTTGCTGACTTATCTTACAGGTTTGCGGCAAGCGATAGGTGCAGCCTGGGACCAGGTTCGTGCCTATTGGAGGACTCCAGAGGGAGAACCACTACGAGCTGTGACACCGCTTGACCCAGGGAGCTGGGTGTTGGTTCGTGACCTGAGGCGAAAGAGATGGAACACGCCGAGATGGAGGGGACCACACCAGGTGCTAATGGTGACCCCTCACGCAGTGAAAGTGGAGGGAATCGACGCCTGGGTCCATCGGGTCCACTGCAGACGTGTGTCCGACCCTGGTGGTTCTTTCAAGACTGGCCCCTGAGAGGGTCACAACTGTGTTGCCTTTTTGTGATAACTATTTTTATTGTGCCTGTTATATTTGGGATTGATGCTATAACGTTTTGGAGAACCGCTTTTTCCAGCTGTGTCACCCACTCTTCTCCGACAGTGCCAGACCCACGGGTTCTGGATCGAGGGAAAAGGGGGGTGATGGATGCCAATGCTGTGGAGCTTTTGTCCCGAGCGGTGACTGCTGAACTGAATGTTTCTGACTGTTGGGTCTGTCATTATATGCCCCACACTGCTGCGGCGTGGCCTTTTTCCGGGGTTCCGTACACCTATCATGATATGGCGGTCCTAAATCAGACATGCTCTGGCCTTATATCTGTTATGGCTGGGCTGCTCACCCGCGAGCTAGGGTCATTGTCCTCGGCCCAGCCACCACCTATATGCCGCATTTCTGGTATCGCTGTTAAGTCACGGGCAGTGGAGGAGGCCCTTAAGGCCACACATGACCGTTTACTGCTGGAGTTTGCTGGGAACAATCCAAACCTCTATCTGACGCAGGCTGATGAGTCCAATCACTGGGGTTTCACTACGGTTCATTTGCTGGTAGGCGTGAATAGTACAGGTGAGGGATGGGTTTGTTCGACCCAGGTAATTATCACATGGGCTGTTGATGCAGCATGGATGGCTGAGGACCCCGAACGCTACGGGGCGCGGGTCCGAGAGCTGACTGTAACTGCCCTACATTGTCGACGAAGCCCTGATAACTGTACTTATTCTGCTGTGTCCTGTCCATCGGACACACATGTGAGGGCGAAGGGGAAGACCCTGCCGGAGGATGGCTTGGCTGTCATCCCTGTGAATGAGACTGTGTGTTTCCGTCTGTTTAATTCGGCTCAGTCGCTATCCCCTTCCTCCCCACCTCTGCACTGTAGGGCTTATGTTAACTTCTCTGTCCTTGGTGATGTCTTGCTGGTGGCACCACCGCGTTCGGTGTTCGTCTGTGGTCACAAGGTCTCTCTTAAGGGTTACTTTGTTTTGTCTCTTTCGACAGCGAAGGTTGGTTGGTATTGTTATCTGGCTTATCTTGTTCCTCCTATTCGCGTGGTGCCCAAGGAGCAGATGTCTTTGGCTGTGCGTGCGTATTCCCGCAGCAGGCGGTCGCTGAGTCGGACTGAACAATGGTTTGGGGTGTTTATTCCATCCCTTGGAGTGTCAGACCTTCAGACTGAGGTGGCTGCCCTGCAGACTGCAGTAGAGAAGGTGGCCAATCAGACACTTGATACTGTACAGGCCGTGCAAGGTGAATTGTCCGCGGTTAAGCAGGTGGCTCTGCAAAACCGTATGGCGTTGGATATTCTGTTAGCTGAGAAAGGTGGTGTTTGTGCTGTAGTGGGGAGAGAATGTTGCACGTACATCCCTGATTCCTCTCAGGCTGTGCAGGATCTGGAAGACGTGGTTCACGGGCAGATGTCCGCGATACATAAGGAGCATGGCCTGTTTGAGTACAGCTGGGACAATTGGTTCTCCTCACTGATTCCGGGTTTATCTGGGGTTTTTAGACCTTTAGTTTTTGGTTTATTGCTTTTGCTTGTAGTGTTGCTGCTAATCATTTTGCTGTTTAGGTGTTGCTCTAGTGTTCTGTCTTCCCGGCCGAGCTCTGTCATGTTGCAGCGGGCTTCCCATGATCCATGCGGGGATGATCCTCTTCTTCCTGCCTGGCTCTTCGACCCACAGCCCCAGGTCGTCATCGATTTCACCTGCGGCGCCAACTCTGCTGGTGACTCATGGTCCATCCAGCCGCCGCCAGCGCCCGTCCCCCCGCTGCGCTATTGTCCGGAGTTTTACTACACTGTGTACTCTGATTCTGTGTGAACAGCGCGGATTTTGCGTGTTCAAAAGGGGGGAGTGTGGAAGTAAAATTGGACATTAGTAGGCCCGGGAGGGGAGGCATATTGGGTCTGTTATGTCTTAGGCCTTAGGCCAGAAGAGATTGTTTTGAATACTGTGTGACCTCGCTTTGTGATAGCTGCCTGCAGTTGGCTCCGCAGAAGCTCGGACCTTGGAGGGGCAGACAGTGGAGCAAAGGGGGGGAGAAACCACTTGCAGGAAGAGACTCGAAGCCGCCCCAACTGGTGCACAAAGAGTTATAGCTTAATAGAGTAGTAGTAGTCAATATATAATATGTTATATGCAATTGATCGTATCATGTTAATCATACTTATGTTAATCATACTAATCATATGTTAACCATGTATTTCCAGTGATTCAGAGACAATACGTCAATGTGTTAATCATTAATCAAACATTAACAATGATTCAATGTCATATAATTAATATCTATATACATATCTCATGTAGAGTCTAGAAGCCGAGGCTGTCTCCAGTAAGTTGCGTACAATGGGTGGACTTTACCTTGCTACCAAAGTGAACCAATGGAGCAGGAGAATTGTGTTTGTTATACGTTTCAGCTTAGTTTGTTGATGTTTCATGACCAATCAGGACTTAGAAGTCCTGGTAGTTATGTTTTATCTACTGGTTGCTCTGTGGGCCGGGGGTGACTTGGTACCAAGTGCCAGAGTGTGATGGGAGCGCTTTGCTGAACTTGCTGGAATAAAAGAGATTTTCTTTACTCACCAACCTAAGAGGTCCAGACTTTTATTCTAAGTCCTTGATTTATAATGAAACATCATCGATTTCGATCCCCCCGCTGCGCTATTGTCCGGAGTTTTACTACACTGTGTACTCTGATTCTGTGTTACCAATCAGGACTTAGAAGTCCTGGTAGTTATGTTTTATCTACTGGTTGCTCTGTGGGCCGGGGGTGACTTGGTACCAAGTGCCAGAGTGTGATGGGAGCGCTTTGCTGAACTTGCTGGAATAAAAGAGATTTTCTTTACTCACCAACCTAAGAGGTCCAGACTTTTATTCTAAGTCCTTGATTTATAATTTTTCTACCACATGGTACTTAACGCTTCTTACACACGTTTATACAGTTCCCTGTCCATAAAGCTCTGCGTGTTATTAAAGAGGAATTCCACAGAGTGGTAGGCTATAGGTTTGTCCTTTGTAGTAAAATCTATGATGCATATTTAATATATAGTCATACTATTTATATCTATAGCCTACATGTATTCATCCTGCACACACACACACTTGATACTTCCCTATATGACTTTCTATTTCAGGGTTTCCAAATGTAATTTGGAATACATGTAATACATGTATAGTGACAATAAAAGGCATTCATTCATTCATTCATAATTGGGTGCATTGATGGCACCTACATTCCTATTAAAGCTCCTTCAATAAATGAGGGAGACTATGTTAATAGATAGATAGATAGATGTATTTATTGTCACTATACAAGTACAGCGAGATAGCGGAGGAAATCTATTCATAGTATCAATGTGCAGGTAACTTGATTTTGTATCCTTAATTTTTTGCCTTGTTAAAATCATCAAACTCATTACTTTTTTCCACTAACTATAGGTAATCATTACAGGACAGTACAATGCTGGTTACCACTGGTTGCCCTCAGATGGGGTGAGGGGAGGTGGTGGTGGGCTCCCGCCAGTTAGACGGGCTTCAGCCTTTTTTCTATTAGCTACATGACAGAAAGAATATACTAAATCGTGTTTAATAAATAGTTAAGTGATCGTGTAATCAATTACCTTTTTGCAGAATGTTTTTGTGTTTCATTTTGACTTGGCTCAAAGTTCTTCTGTCTCCAGAAGGATTACACCTTATTAAATAAGAAACCATATATTCCTAGTCGATACACATTGTTATTTTAACCTAAAGAAATGAATGGCAGGAAAAGTAAATGCTTTCATAGTGATTTAACAGTAAAAAGGATGCGGAAGGGTTATGTGTTTAATTATTTTGCATTATAATAAAAGGGGAGGCGATGTCAAATTTGCAATTTAATACACACGCATTTACTCTGTCCTTTATTTTTTGCCAAGCCAACTCTTTCTTTAGCCGATGCAGCCGTATTGCTTTTTTTCATTATTATTGGCTTGAATTCCTCATATGCATGCATTAAAACGTCCAACTCCGCCTCTGTGAAGTATGCCGCTCTCTTTTTTTCACTTTGATTTTCCATTCTGACTCGTGAAATCGGCGATCAATTGAAAACGTCTTTATGTATGCACGGTGCACGCGCATTAACTCTGGGTAAGCAATAGGAGGTTGATTGAACTTACTCTTCTCAGGTGTTTTGGAACCGACATACTCATGGTATGCGGGTTTGGGGTATATCAACCCAGAGGTTAAGATTTACCAAATGGTAAGTTAACCAAGCTTTCTGGAATACCCCCCTGTTCCCTAGTGGTTTGTTGATTGTTGTTTGATGATTGCTGCTGCTAGATCTTGAAGGTTTTGTTGTACTTTAGTTTTGGATACTTTGTTGCCTATTTTCCTGATTCCCCTTTGTACATTTAGTCTTTATTTTTCCCCTTTAGTTTTTGACCCCTTGTGGTTGTTTTCTTTTTGTTATGTTCATAGTGTTTTCTGTTTTACTTAATAAATCCCGTTTTTGTGTTCTTGGAGCCGCCAGTGGGTCATCCACCTTTTGTGTTCCTGCACCATGCCACGTTCCTGCGCCCGAGCCGCCCAGATCCCTGACAGCTATATTATGATTGACTGGCAGGTGGCTATTAACTCTTTATAACTTGGGACAGTTATGAACTTGGTGGAGAGCTTCACTTCATATACCTGCGCATCATCCATTAATTCTATATAACGGGACACCCGGGAGGGCGTCATCCCTTACTTCTCAGCATGAGAAACACAAGATGTGGTATGCGAGCATGTGAACTGGTTGAAATGCATGTGTCTCAAGGCCAATGCGTGAGACTTGAGAGCCCTGTGTGTGTCAGAAAATACAAGACAAATGGTGAATTTTTCGATGCCAGACATTTGCACAATCAATATATGGCACCATTAGTTAGAAGTAACCCACAACCAAGAGTGAATAAGGTAAAAATACACAAAAATAAGCTCTGTTATATAATTTTTGTACATAAGAAAATGATTTTATTGCTTTTAATATTTTATTATTTTTGCACTGCAAGGGACTGCATGCAATTTTTGTTATACTTTTGTATAATGACAATAAAGTTTCTGATTCTTGAGTGACTGCTCCGGAAAGCAGGAAGTAAACAAAACGAGAGTGAACTCCGCACATGCACTGGTATAATAAAGTGGTACCTCAGTTCTCGAACTTAGTCCTTTCAGAACTCCAGATCGAATCCTAAAAAGTTCGAGTTCTGATCGAATTTTCCCCATAAGAAATAATGGAAAACTAATTAATTGATTCATGGCCCCAAAAAATTACACCTAAATATGTTTTTTTTATCATTTAAACAAAAAATGAACCGGATAAAACAAGAAGAGCATATGCTCTACTAAACACATCTAAGCACATTTATCAAAACAGTAATTTGTAAAGTAAGAAAATAAATGTATCCAAACAATGTGTCCTGTCATGTATTCGGGCGGCTCAGGCACGGGAACGAGGCATAGTGCAGGCACAGAAGGGTGGACGACCCACTAGACTAATTAACAGACCAGGAAAACAGAGCACAGGTGAAACTAATAAACTCAAAGGAACAAAACAGGGAAACTAAGAATTAACCAAGGAAACAGAAACCAAACACTAGGGAATTTAAACAGATAAAGAGATAAGCAGGGGCACAAGGAACAAAACCAAAACCAACTACAAAATCAGACACAAGAACTAACGAAACTCAAATGAAACACTAGGGAGTCAAAATACAAAAACAGAGGAGGTGGGATTCGAACACAGGACAGAAGGGTACACAAACAACCACATGCTCAACACATTGAACCACATGACCAGACAGGCAACAGGGGCGAACAAAGACTAACATAAAGAACGGGATGACCAGCAATGCCTGCTGGCCAAACGGGGAAGGGACACAGAGTGAGACAACAGGGGCTGACCCTGACAGTGTCCTGCCCCGATCGTCCGCTCCTTCCGTGTGCCACGCCCCCTCGTTAACCCTGTGTGGAATCCCCATGTGATCAGTTGTTCCTCCGCGTTTCAGTTTGTTTCCCCAGTCCGGTCATTGTATTGTCCATCTGCGTTTTGCCTGCCTTTCCTGTAATTAAACCCTGTATTCCCCGATACCCTGACGTCTGCGCCTTTGTCTCCATTCCGTCCCAGCTCGGCACGACAATATTATTATTATTATTATTATTATTATTATTATTATTAAATGTATTAATCGTTTATTATTAATATTAAAATAATGAATAAGAAATCTTTATTTTTAAATTTATTTTATTATGTAATAATTACTGTTACTGTCTATCATTGTCTAAATGTATTTTTACTGTATTCAGCTAGTGTAAACATGCACAATGCGAGGCTGAGACTGAAGCATTACCCTTTGTTCCCGCTGAGAGAGGTGCCGCATGACTCATTTCTCCGCGCATACAAATTGTCTTAGGTCGGTGGTCACGGTTTGACTTCTAAGATTCAGATCGAGTTCTAGGTAATTTTTTTTCGAAATGGTTGGTTTGACTTTTAAGAAATTCGAGTTCTAATGAGTTCGAGAACTGAGGTACCACTGTATAAACCACTAACTGGTGACTAATATGGTACGAACTGTAATCTTCACATTTCCCAAAAACATACACTGATATATTTATTTTACAAAACAGAAAAAAGTTAATTTAAAGTATTTTAATTTTTAAAGTATTTTAAAGCATTTTTAACTCTGGACTCTCTCACTTTCACTTGAGCATAACAATTCTTTGTTCACAAATCAACAAGGAATATTAGAGAATAAGTGGCTTTATCTTGCCTGATAGCTGAACAAACATTTTGAATGGTTAAACGATTAATCGCGCTCCTTTTCAAACATACACGTACACACACACAGAAACACACACACACAGTTTGTAATTAAATCTTTGTGGGGACTCTCCATTCATTTATTTGGGGAAAAATTTAATCCCAACATGGCACCCTTAACCCATACCCAGCCCTAGCCCTAACCAAAGTCAATAGGGATTGAATATTTTTAGTTTTTTGATTGTATTCACAGATCTTTGTAGGGACCTGGAAAGTGTAGTCATATCTTTGTGGGGACCATCCATTAATTTCTTTGGGAAAATCTAATCCCGGCAATGATAACCTTAACCCCTACCCAGCCCTAAACTTTGTCATGAGTAACCAAACAAAATGACTTTTCACTAGGGATGCTCCTTTTGACCGTTTAACCGTTAACCGAAATAATTAATTTTGACCGAATATTACTCAGTGAAACGGTTTAAAATGTTTTTATATATATTTTAATTATTAGTAGTAGTATGAAGTTTTGTGGCATCTCAGCTGAAGATCGCTTTTCACGTTCTAAATACACTGGGTTTGAATCGGCGACTGTGATTACAGGCACACAGGCTTAGCCCACTGAGCCATGAACACAGGTACGAGCTTTGCTGCTGAAAATGGAAACATTGGCGCAAAGCTTCAGCGGCAGAGACGTATCCGTGTGCTATATTGTAGCCGATCGGTGTAAACACTACCCAGACATGTGCTCTTGTTTTATTTCGGTTACAATGGGCGTATTCACATATTTCTTTATCCAATACTAACTGTCGGATTATCATGTTGTTATCATGCGAATAGCATAATTTGCAAGTGGGAAGGCGATCAGAGCTGCTTCGAGACGCAGACGCTTAAGTCAGTCACTCTTGTTCTTTCTATTCGTATCACGAAGCTATAAAAATATATTTAGTTTCTACCTATATATATATTTGAAAAGTAGACCGTCCAAGGTTTCTGAGGGTGTTTTTTAAATGTGTATATGATAAAACCTCGCAGAGTTATTTAACTGGTTTGGCGAAATTTCTGTCAGATCCCGCCGGCGGGACCGCCGACCCCAGAGGAATTTAATATTCTAATCTAATCAGTTAACGGTTAATGTTCGGTTAACGAATGGCGGTTGTCGGTTGGGAAAATTAATCGAAATGAGCATCCCTACTTTTCACATTTTACATTTTTTGATTGCAGTCACAGATTTTTATTAAATTGAGTTTCCACTGGTGGGCACTGAAGAATGGTCCCCAAATTGTTAAAATAACAGGTTTTTATAACATTGTGTGGACATTTAGTAATTAATGCTGAACGAATATACAGGTTTTGGAGCAACATATTCTGCCATCCAGACAGAATCTTTTCCAGAGAAGGCCTTCTATTTCAGCAAGACAATGCCAAACTGCTATCTACGTTTTACAACAGCATGGCTCTGTAGTCGAACAGTCCGGGTGCTAGACTGCACTACCTGCAGTCTAGACCTGTCATTGAAAACATTTGGCGCATCATGAAACAAACAAATACAAAGGTGACCCCGAACTGTTGAGAAGTTAAAATCTTATATCAGGCAAGAATGGGACTTATTTTCTTACTCTTTACAAAATGCTGTTAAAAGAATTGATCAACACTGTGGTAAATACTGTATGCCCCTGTCCTTGTTTTTTGAACTGTATTGCTGGCATGAAATTCAATCTGAGCATATATTTATCATAAAACAATTCATTTTCTATTTCACCATTTGATATTTTGTCTTTATTCTATTGTCAATTAAATATGGGTTTATATAATTTGTAAATCATTGCATTCTGTTTTTATTTAAATTTTACATAGCCTCCCAACTTTTTTGGAAATAGGGTTGTATACAGTACATTGTCTATATATTTATATCCTTTCATACAGTCCCGCTGGACAAAACGCAGAAAAGGCGCAGGAAGCCAGGAGTTAGGGCAAACACGGAGTTTAATAGACTCAACAACACAAGGAGCAAGCAACACACGGGCTGACGGACTGGGGAAACAAACACGAGAGGAGCGGACAATCGGGGCATGACAGGACCCCCCCCCCCCCAAAGGCGCGCACTCTGGGCGCGCCCAAGGGGAGTGGAGTGACGGGGATCGGGGACACAATGGCACCTGGGGAGACAAAAGGAACAACATTAATGCACCACGGGGAACAACACAGACACAAAGAACTGGCACAACGAAACCAACCCGAACAACAGACGACACACCACAGGGAACGCAGACACACACAGGGGCACCAAAAAAGGAAACATGGGACCGGGGGACACTAAAGGAGACGAAGGGACCACACCAGGGGGCATACCTACAGGAGACACATAGGGACGAACAGGGGGTGTGGACACAAACAGACAAGAAGGACACATGGGAGGCACAAAGGAACCGAAAGGGGACAAAGGCACAGAGGGACACGGAAAAGACGCAGGGGGCACAAAGGGACCAGAGGGCACTGAGGGACGAAGGGGAAACACAGGGGGCACAAAGGGACCAGAGGGGAGCAATGGCACGGAAGGACGGGGAGCAAACATGGAGGGCACAAAGGAACTAAAGGGGAACGATGTTGAAACAGGATGGGGAGTGAACACAGGGGCCAAGGGATCTAAGGGCAGGGGGCAACAGGGAGCAGAGGGGACCTTCTGTGGGTGTGACTTAGGGCATGTTGGGGCAACAGGCCTCTGTGGGGCTGGAACAGGGGCTGAGGGCGGCGAGGATGCAGGTAAAGGGGCTGGTGGAGATGGCGAGGAGGGACCTGAGGGGAGAGCCGTGGGCGAGGGACCCGCAGGCTGTTGAGGGGACGCCGATGGTCGGGCCGTGGCTGGCTGAAAGGTGCCCTGGGTAAGGCTGGGGCCAGCCCCTGAGATGGAGCCTGGGGGTGTAAGGGTGATTGCAGGAGTCTACCCCAGTGTTGGTGCCCCTTCCCTTTCCGGGAGACCGAGAGGCGGCAACCTGGCTGCGAACCACCGTGCCGGTGGTTGGGGTGACCCCCTGGAGGGGTCCACAGGCACAGTCAGGGTGATCCCCGAGGGGTCCCACTCCAGCTCCTCCTCTAACTCCATTGTGGAGGAAGGAGCAGGGGTCAGGTCATCAGCGACCACCTCGGGGACTGAGGCCGAGGGAGCTGGGACCCGGGGGACCGAGGCTGAGGGAGCCTGGGCCGGGACATTGGGCGTGGGCGGAGCCTGGAGCTCGGGCACAGCAGCCGAGGCCGCAGGGCCTGGAGCCACGGGAGCTGGGACCCCGGGTGGCGCAGCTGCGGGCAGAGCCGGGGAGCACAGGAGTCTCAGGGACCGCTGGCGGCTGCACAGGAGTCTCAGGGACTGCTGGGGGCTGCACAGGGGACTGGGCAGGAGGAGCAGGAATGGCCTCGGGTGGTGCAGCAGCAGCAGGGACCTCGGGCGGTGCAGCAGCTGCTGCCGATACCGGAAACACAGGGGAAGCAGCCGCAGGCACCCGAGCCACCGTGGAAGCAGCCGCAGGCACCGTGGAAGCTGCCCGGTTTGGGAAATTGGGGATCCGCGGGATGGAGTCCCAAATGGACCTGGCCCCTTTAAGGACCAGGCGCGTCCCGGAAAAGGGGAAAGCTGCAAACATGGGCAGCGAAGTAGCGTGCGGACAGTCAGGGCAGGCGATAGCAGACACGAACACTGCCGGGTTTAGAACAGGGAGGGGGTCCTCCTGACACCCAGCCAAGGAAGCAGCGGAGAGAGAGAGAGCCCCCCAGACATACCTCCTGGGCATCTTCCTGCCTGTGTCTTCTCCGCTTTTTTTCCAGCTGTCCTGTGGCATGCGCCGGTGCTTCGGGTACCTCCATTAAGGCAGAGAGCAGACCAAAAGGCAGTCCGCTGGTGAGGGCTACCTTCTGCATATTTGCCTCCGCTACCCCGCGTCTCAGTCGCCACACGTTATCGCGCACCTCTTCTGTGATGTATGCGTCTCCGGGTAGGGACGTCTTCTCTAAAATGTCCCTGCTCTGGCTGGCTATTGCCAGAAGCAGGTGATCCTCCTGGACTTCGGGCTGGCGAAGCCAGTATAAAACCTCTTCCGCGAGGTTGAGGTATTCCGCCTCATTTATTCCTGGGTTCTTGTTTGTGAGTCCGGTCATTCTGTCCCGCCGGACGGTGCACGGAACGCAGAAAAGGCGCAGGAAGCCAGGAGTTAGGGCAAACACAGAGTTTATTAGACTCAGCAACACAAGGAGCAAGCAACACACGGGCTGACATAACAATGACCGGACTGGGGAAACAAACTGAAACGCGGACTAAATGCACTGAACTAATGACAGTAACTGGAAACAGCTGATGAACACGGGGAATCCACATGGGGTTAATGAGGGGGCGTGGCACACGAGAGGAATGGACAATCATACTATGCTCATGTTGTGCATAGTGTCTGACCCCGTCTATAACAGCTGCTGTAACACCTAAATGCCCCTTCATGCAAATAACAAAGTTCATCTTATCTTACACCTTATGGTGTCTTCTACAGCTGCCATTTACTTCATTTGCTACCACATGGTGTTGCTGCTTCTTTTCGAGGGCAATTTTTTCTGAAAATGACACCAAGTGTAGATCTTCATCCATGTATTGTTTTTCTGAAATAATGGGAATATTTCAAATACATGGAATACTTTTTGACTTATGACTATCAATGGCCAAATGTACCTTCATGAACCATATGCTGTGTTCTCTAAATCCACTAGATGCTGCTCTCTGTTGTATTTCCTGAATCCACTAGATAGTGGCCTCCGTTCAAAAAAGGGCTCAAACCATGCGCCAAAACAACCTGAGAGCACCACACTGTGCCTTCCTGTCCCCATCTGCATGCTGAACTTCAGTGATGTGTAATTTTAGGAAACCAATGAACACACATTTACTGATCTGAAAAGAAAAGAAACCTGACATTTTGCATTATATTTTGTAGCATAATGGACAAACTAATCCTAATACTCTGAAATAAAAGTACACTATCTGTCTCACTTGTATATTACAAGTGACAGGGTCTGTGGAAGAATAATAATGACTTATGATCATAATGATTTATGATCTTATGATTGTTATTAGTTAATTTACAAATTATAACATACATATTATAGCATGAAGCATTGCGATGCATAAACTCAAGAATGTTAAATAATAATGTTATGACACATTGTCACTTTTATAATCATCGATATAGTAAAGAATGACTACAAACCATGATGTTGTATAATTTACTGCTGTTTTACTGATGTTTGCTTCTTGAATTAATGATTCAGCAAAAGGCTAATCCCTGCTGTAATAACTGGTTTCCTCAATGTAATTGAGCTATGGTATTAAGCCTGTAGTATTTTTCCTTTTTAACCAATGGTTGAGCAAGTCAGGGGATGGTATAAGGCAGGTACCGTGGAGATATAGGGGTTATTACAAAAAGCTATTTGGGAGGTCAGCCGGTCCCAACCCAGGCTGGTTAGGTGCAATTAGCTATATGGATAAAGTGGTAGGCAGCACTGGGAGATGGGAGAATAGTGGTAATTTGAGTAGAGAATGTGTGGAGCTCTGAAGTTGGGACTAAGAGCAGTCGTAAATTGGATTTCCCCAGGGTTTCTTATTTTTCTTTAATTATTACAGCCTTGTAATCTTTTATTTCATATGGCATGATCTCGCTGAGAGGTTACCAAGAGTTAGACCACCTGATGCAGGAGGCAGAGTGCTTCAACCAAGGGCATAACTTTGGTTTTACAATTGGGGGGCTTGAGATCTCAACCCATTTAGTGGGAGACATGATTATTTGGGGGGAGTGTTGTATTAGTAAGTCTTGTTTATTGGTTTTGATAAGTTATGTCCATGCCTTGAACAGTGCCTTCTCGCTGCCTCTGATGAGGGAAATACGTACTGCTCTGTGGTTTGTGGGAGATTGAGTACATGGTGTACTTAAATGTAACACTTAACTTGCTTGGTGAGGTAGTGGCATGTCTCCAGTTGGAAACGGACGCTTCTGGGCTAATTTCATTTTGCTCATGGGTTTTGGGGTACGCTGACAGGCACGCTTATTCTATCCACCCATTGTTTCCACCCATTTAAAAAATGCCTTTCATAAAACTGGCATCACCTTCAAAACAATTCCTTATGACATGCTACCAAATTCCATAGCAATTGTCACTGAAGCCCCAGGCAAATGAGCAATAACTGGCATTCATAGTTTCTGATATCTCATCTACAAACAAGCATACGTTAAGGGGCTGATACTCGTGTATGAATGGCTTGTGTAGCTGTAATAATATAAAGGTGACACATTCAGTGAAACATTTGCTCTTTTAGTTTTAAAGATTTAGACTGATATTCAAAAAATGATCCAACTTTATTATACGTATTTCAATTTACAAGCTAAGCCCAATCAAACAAACATAGAGCGCAGGTACTGCTATAAGAGGAACACAAGCCGCACTCACTCACTGTGCACCCCTGTCACGCGACAGGTACTGTTTCGTCACAGTGGGATCGAAAAGGGCGGAGGGTGTTTTAGTTAAGAGAAGGAACGATCATCTAGCTTAATTTAGAAGGAAGGATAGAAAATACGTTATCACATTTTTGCGTGTCTGTTTCATCTATCATCGACCTTAAAGTGATTTTTTTTATACCTACAAGGTTAAACACCTGAATTTCACAGATCTATTGCTGGTCTGTTTGGTTACTTTTTTGTTAATGAAGTGTTAAGCACTTTTGGATTCTGCCTGGAAGTATTAGCCATAGCAAGGGGATGAGCTCGGTTGCATTTCAAAATAAGGTACGTGTTTCCTTTATTTTAAAATGTGTATCAGTTTTATCAGTTGCCTCCCAATTTACTTCTCTTCGCTACTGATGTGAATGTTTGTTAAAAACAACAAGCAATCACGCAAGCAAGCAAACCGTATCTGAAAACCCATCAGAGTTTCTGCAGAGTATTGTTTAAGGTGGAGCTGTAACTGACGCCCCGATTGTACCGACGTCTGATTTCGCTTATTAAAAGTACTTTTAAAATGACACCTAAACAGTTATAGATGTTTTAATAGACCTGTATTTCTGTTCAGTTTATTGTGTTCACACATAAAGGGTAGAACTATAAAAATTCTTTATCAAATACGTTAAAACATTTTCAAAAATAATGACCCATTTTATGTTGATCATACGAATCATGATTTCTTGGGTAATTTTGATCTTATCGGACATGGTGAAAATGTACTATAATACACATTGTTTTGATTTCCTTTATGTGCTATAATTAGGGCAATATGGTGGCCCCAGAACTGAAGGGTTTTGGGTTTGATTCCTTTACTGTGTGTGTGTGTGGAGCTTGGTTGTGTGTTCAGCTAATGTTCTCTGTCAAAAAAACATTTCAGATGAAGTGTTATATAAATTGATCATGGTGTGTGATCTCTGCGATGCATTGGCATGTTGTCATTTGCTTCCTGGGATGGGTTTCCAGGATTATCATCTAAGCTTTACTGCAGAAATGGTATGGGATGTAGATGTGATTAGTTTGGGATTATCAGTTTTGTATAGTTTTTGTAGTTTGAAATATTAATTAGTCAGAAACAAATCTGATATAGTAATCAATGTGGGCCTCAGTAAGATCTAAACTGAACAACACTGAATACTGAAAGTTTGGTTGTCATATCTGTTTTTTATATTTTGGTTAAATGCTAAATGCCGACGAACTTTCAAATATACACATTGCATCCTTTTCCGGTTTAAAATTAACCAGATTTTGTATTTAGGCTGTGTACATGCCAGGCTACAAATGTAGAGTCTTTATGAAAGGTAATATTTAAAAAACACAGATGCCACCGAGAATGGTCTTCACAATCAGCATAATCCTGAATGGATTTGCATGTACTGAAGATGAATGTATGGCTGTATAACTCAACTCTATAGTGTGTGTTGAGGTATTTGGGGCTGATTTGGTCCTTACTATTGTTGAAACCAAACCTACACCCTTTGATAATTATATAATGTATTTCTGAAGTGATCATTGAATGTCATTTATTTCCACCTCCAAACTTCCTCTCTTTATAATCTATTGTATAGGCTGAACTAACAAGCACTGCAATAGTGTCTTGGGTTGACACCAATACTTGCCTCCATCTATATATTGACATTGAACAAATATTGAAGGCACACATGAGTAGCATTGGGTGTCCCATCAAAAGTGCTATCACTCCTGAGTAGGCCTTGAAAAGACTGAAACACAGGTCTTCCACACTGGGGGCTGCAGCCCAAAGTATGTTACTGGTAAGCCAAAGCAAGGCTTCTAGGACCATCAAACTTCCGCGTCCCGGTGAAGGTGCATCCTCATGTTGCTGTTATATCAGATCTTCAGTGATTACTGGAAGAAGGTTTGTATATTGGGACTGACCACCTGTGGAATTGTGGGCTCTCATCAACACCTGTTCTGACCTCAGTGTAGCTGTTTGGCCTGTGGCTAGTTATCCCATGGTGAATATTTAGCTCTGGTTTACAAAGAGTCTTGGGGTTACTGCTCTGTATTTGGTCCATATTTCAATTTGCAAATATCATTTGTGTAGATTGGATGTGGAGGAATGAAGCCTTTCTCTACTCTGGAGGTAGTAGGGGTGTCTTATGACTGCCCTATGAATAGATGCAGAAAACATAAGAAATTCACCGAGACAAGTTGCTTTTTTTTTTTTTTTTTGCTTTGCCCTTCCAAATTAATGAAACCAATAATTTTCTTACACTAATCTGGGAATGCCTCCATCTTGTATTTGTACTGAATGCTTGTGTGAGGAATAAACCTGGGGAAAATAATTAACAATGCTTTAGTTATTGAGCAGTCCTTCTATCCATCCTGTTGAGATCATGTCACATGGTGATTTCCTTTGAGTGATCTGGTATGATTTTAAATACGGTTCCTAGAGACTGCTGTAATACAGTAGTCATATGTTATGATAGGTGGGCATGTCATTCCTAGACCTGTTCTCTGCTGGAAATGGGCAGAACAAAACCTGAGATCAGCTTACCATGTGTAGTTCAAAAGACTGTAGTTTTTTTGCCTTCCTGCCAAATAGGCATTCAGGTCTGAAACAGAACTTTCATATTATTCTGTGTGTTTAAGTATGTAATTGCACTGACTGCATAGCTGATTCTTAGTGAACGTCAGTGAAGAAAAAATGACAGTGGGTTAGGCAGGTGTTATAAAATGCACCACAGATCTAACAGAACAGAACCTTTTGCATCCCCAGCTGCCTTTAAACTTACAGTAGTACAGCATGGAAAGTGATGTGTCTTGGGCACACTGTCGATGTACTGTTTCCAGTATGGCCTCGTCTCTGAACGACTGGTTGAGAGAAAGGTCACCATGCCAAAGAAAGAAAATTGAGACTTACCGGTTTACACCCCACTGTGCAGCAGAAGGTGCAACGGTGATTCAAGGGTTGGAAGAGCAGCCGTCCTGCTCTGCAATAGGATACCTAAATGCATGCTGCAGTGGCAGGTCTGTGATAAGAATGTACATTTTGCTATGGACTGCAGATCTGATTCACACAGAAATTTCTGACCCAAGCTCATTACGGGGAAATGGGCAAAGGTCCATTTAAAGGGGGCTGTGCAGATCTAAGCAAAATGGCCATCAACCAATGGTGGTCAGCTTCTTGGGAACAGCCAGCCTGCATGTGTCATGTGGCTTTCACGGTACCAAAATAAATACTGTGAATAAACTGGCCTTCAACCAGGGCTGACCATGTCAGGGGACCCTTCTAGACTGCATTCCATAGTTGGGCATCCTAACCAAACTGGAAATTATGCTGACTAGTTGAATTGTAGTTTGAATTGATCAATTTTATATGCACAGCACCCTGATGCTCAACCTGGGGAGAGTGTAATTTCATCATGGCAGGCAGGGAAAACAAGTGCATTATTGGTTGTCTTGCCCTGTGATATGTGGGAGTTGCATTTGACAAAAATACATTCAGAATATATGTAGTCAGTCAGTGATTTAATCAGACCTCTCAAAAGAACAGAACTAGATGTGAAGAACCATTCACTTCATCAGAGAGTCAGTCACACAGGCCAAACCTGTGAAATTCAGCTGGTCTGTACATTATAAGGCCATGTCTCTGATGCTTTGGAGCAGCTCTGTCACGGAAGCAGATTTTGCAGGGGAGCTGGCGAAATTGCTTGTTCTATCTAGCTCAGGGGTGGCCAATCTTATCCGCAAAGGGCCGGTGTGTATGCAGGTTTTTGGGATAACCTGTAGGTCATCTGATCAAACCCAGGTGTGAGGACTCTTCAGCCAATCAGTCCTCTAATTAGTGACCTAATTAGGGAGTTGCAGCGAAAACCCGCATACACAGCGGCCCTTTGCGGATAAGATTGGCCACCACTGATCTAGCTGAAGGCTCCTGCTGCTTGAGAAGCTGAAGGTAGCAGAGAATGGAGCAGATGGCCGCCTCTTCCACTGTCCCATGGCTTGGTTAGGTGTATTGGTGAGAAAGGAGTAATTTTTTGTGTGAACCACAAAAGGCTAAATGCAGTTTGCATGCAAAGATGCCTAGCCTCTCTCATACATCAGTCGATTTCTGCTGGATCTCATTCAAGCCACTTGTTGTGGCCTTTAGCCTAGCAGCTGAGATCATCTTCGCTTGTTTGAGAAATGCTTTCACCTTTGGCAGGTTAAACGAAGAAAATTTTCTCACCACATTCTGGTGGCTAATGGGAATGCCTGGGAGTCAGTGATTCCCAACCTGGCCCTCGGGGACCCCCAGACAGTCCACCTTTTTACTCCCTCCCAGCTCATAGTGGCAAAAACAAGGACTGTCTGGAGGTCCCTGAAGACCAGGTTGGGAAACACTGACTTAGATGACCTGCTGCTCTGTTCATGAAGTTTCAACTCTACATAGGGAAAAAAAACTCAAGGCCATTATGCTTTAAAACTAATATCAACTCATACCCCCCACAAGACTACTGTCTCCTTTTCATGCTTTTCATAATGAAATAAATTATTTTAAAATGTGGTCAAAAATATTCTTCATGACCTGGAAGAACAAAAGGAAATTTCTTTTTTGTCAGTGTATTGCTTTTTCAGAAATGATAATGTTGGATGAACTCAAATTATAAATACTAAAATCACAGAAAAGCTTATTTCTTACGTACCATTTCACTTAAGTAGAACATGACCTGTTCTGTACCCATTTGAGTCATTTTGGTATGCCATACAAAACATGAAAATTGTGTATAATTTTTAAATTCATTCCAGCAAGGCAAAAAAAATGAAATGGGGTGGGCAACCTCAAATTGCTTATCCTTGAAGTATTTGTTAAGGATCAGCAGAAACCACCTGCATGTAATCTGTTATGTTTTGTGGTTGTGGTAGTAATGGGAGGCTGAGTTTGCATAGCTTTCATTTCATTTTGGCTCTGACTACAGTTCTTCTACAGCTTGTTATCAGTTGTCTGGTGTCTGTAGCAGGAACACAAATTAGATATTTTGTAACAACAAAAACTGAAAATGAGCCTCTTATTTACACACAGTCTGTGTAATTACACATTTATGCTGTGATCATTAAGCTGTGTATTTGATTTTCATTTTGTAATGGGTTCTCAGACTTTGTTTTGGTCCTCAGGGTTACATTTTATTTATTTGGCAGACACTTTTATCTAAAGCAATGTACATTTCTTTAGGAAAGCAGGGTCCGAAAGTCCCCGGAGCTGCTGCCTTTTTCAAGGACTTTTCAGTGAAATCACTCTGCTGAGCATGGTAGTTGAACCTGAGACCTTCCAGTCACAAGCACCATGTACTAACTGAGCCACTCACATAATCAGTCTGGTTGTGAACTTTGAATGTGTTCCTTGTTTTAATTTGGTGTTTGGATTTACCGGCAAATTTGTGTTGAATTCATAAGGCACATAAGTCAAATGGACAACAGAATAGTGGGTTTTTTCACTACTATTGATAGCATGATTATGGTGAAGCAGTGCTTTTGTTGTCAAAAGAGGCTTTGCCTTTTGGCTCTGCCATGGCTTCTTGGCAGGGATCCAGCTACATGGCAGATCTGGAGAATAGGTGATGCAACCCCAAAATTTTATTAATTGTAATAAATGTTGCCCATCTGAAGTATGCTATGTGATTTATGATGCATTTATATTTAAACACGCTGAATTGTAGAAGTACCTTTAGCTTAATCTTGGTTATCCATCTTCTGTCACTTATGAACTTGCTGAATTTCTTAATCTTGAGAATCTTCAATTGTCATTTATTCAGTTTGCCATGCCTATTTCATTCTGAGTTCTATTTTGCTTATTCTTCAGGGGATAAAAATATAAAGTATTATGGTTTTTTGTACAAAAATTTTACCTTAGTAAAATTGACAACATTTCTCCTTTTCAATAATGAAATACCAGATTTTTGTTTGCCATTTATAAACACAATGTTATTCTGATCCTGTTTTATAATAGGATTATTATGTTATTAAGATTCAGCTGTAAATGCCATTAGACATTTTTCTTTTGTCGCTAGGAATAACCAGTGTTAATTGTAAACCAGTCTGACAAAATTCAGGATAAAATGTGTCACAATATAAGTCTTTGTTAGAAACAGTGCTTTTTCTGTTTGATTGCAATGGGATTTTAATTTTACTCATGGAAGTGAAAATGTCACACTCTGCCCAGCCGACCCTCCTGTTTCCTTCTCTGGCTGTTTCATATTAGTCTTACCTCTTGTTCCTGCCTTTTTGTGATTCACTCCAGCTGCCTCTTGTACTGTTCCCTTGTTACTCTTTGTATAAAAGTGCTTCCTGCTCCCTAGTCCTGTCTTTAATGCCATAGCATCAATAAAGAATCTTTGTTTGACCCTCACACTGCCTTTGATTCCCTTGCTTCCCGATTGTGACAGAAAACAGTGAATAGGTTTTTGGAACTGTTGAATCCATTATTGACACATCTTTTATAGAGTTATAGACATTTCAATGTCTGTTCAGGGACTTGTCTCGATAATTGAGCTGAAGAATAACATACAAAATAAGGCTGACGCTGTCAGTGATATCAAAAACTTGAACTTAAGGACTTCCTTAAAAGACTTTCCTTTTGTTTTCTCCTTATTTTCCAGTAGGAAAACCATAAAATATCACAGCCTGAGATAAAACAGGCTTTATAAATGGAAAAGTCTCTATATGTGGTATCCTTTGACTGTTTTTACAGTCACAGATTATTTGCAAGTGTTTAGGTATTATGGAGTGTCCAGGTCTGTATGTCATTCTTGGAATAGTCTTAAGCAGTGATTACAATTGTATTTATTACAAAATTACTACTTTTGTTATTTATCACTTAGACTAAAGCTGTCAAAATGAATAGTCATATACACTCACCTAAAGGATTATTAGGAACACCATACTAATACGGTGTTTGACCCCCTTTCGCCTTCAGAACTGCCTTAATTCTGCGTGGCATTGATTCAACAAGGTGCTGAAAGCATTCTTTAGAAATGTTGGCCCTTACTGATAGGAGAGCATCTTGCAGTTGATGGAGATTTGTGGGATGCACATCCAGGGCACGAAGCTCCCGTTCCACCACATCCCAAAGATGCTCTATTGGGTTGAGATCTGGTGACTGTGGGGGCCATTGTAGTACAGTGAACTCATTGTCATGTTCAAGAAACCAATTTGAAATGATTCGAGCTTTCTGACATGGTGCATTATCCTGCTGGAAGTAGCCATCAGAGGATGGGTACATGGTGGTCATAAAGGGATGGACATGGTCAGAAACAATGCTCAGGTAGGCCGTGGCATTTAAACGATGCCCAATTGGCACTAAGGGGCCTAAAGTGTGCCAAGAAAACATCCCCCACACCATTACACCACCACCACCAGCCTGCACAGTGGTAACAAGGCATGATGGATCCATGTTCTCATTCTGTTTACGCCAAATTCTGACTCTACCATTTGAATGTCTCAACAGAAATCGAGACTCATCAGACCAGGCAACATTTTTCCAGTCTTCAACTGTCCAATTTTGGTGAGCTCGTGCAGCTCTGTCACGGAAGCAGATTTTGCAGGGGAGCTGGCGAAATTGCTTGTTCTATCTAGCTCAGGGGTGGCCAATCTTATCCGCAAAGGGCCGGTGTGTATGCAGGTTTTTGGGATAACCTGTAGGTCATCTGATCAAACCCAGGTGTGAGTACTCTTCAGCCAATCAGTCCTCTAATTAGTGACCTAATTAGGGAGTTGCAGCGAAAACCCGCATACACAGCGGCCCTTTGCGGATAAGATTGGCCACCACTGATCTAGCTGAAGGCTCCTGCTGCTTGAGAAGCTGAAGGTAGCAGAGAATGGAGCAGATGGCCGCCTCTTCCACTGTCCCATGGCTTGGTTAGGTGTATTGGTGAGAAAGGAGTAATTCTTTGTGTGAACCACAAAAGGCTAAGGGGCACTAAGGGCCATCATTTTGCCGCAACTAATTTATGAATGAGTCTGCATCAACTACATTAAAGAGAATCGCTTTATTTAAAGTGAATAAAATACCCTACTTACTGGAGTTCAACATTAATTGAGCCGCAGCCACACACCTGATTCGTGTGTGTAGAGTAGGTGAGATGACCTGGGAAAGCAGGCAGTTGGCCAAACCACTGTGAGGAAGGGGAGGGGGAACTCAACTGTTTCTAAATGCATTTTTTGCGTTTGTTTTTTTTTCTACTTACAGAATTATTTTAGGTATACATACATGTATTTTTCACAATAGTGCGATTTTTTTTTTATATATAATTTTTTTTGGGGGGACAACCCTCGGATAGGGGGGGACATGTCCCCTCCGTACCCCCCGGGATTTACGCCCATGGATTTACTTTATCTCAGAGAGAAGACAAAAATGCCGAAGACCTCAGTTGTGTGGGAGCACTTTAAATTGACTGAAGATAAAATAAAGGCAGTGTATCAAATATGCGATTTGAAACTGGCCTACCACTACAGCACAACAAGTTGATTTCTGTTTTTATTCTATGAGGGAATTCATTTAATTTTATTTAAACTGTTCGTTAATTAAAATGTGTGATTTTATTGAAAGTATGCTGCTGCCGTGTTCTTTATGTATTAAATTCGTTGAACTTCGTTAATTGATAAATGTTGGGCTACCTTATTTAAAGTATTGCTCTAACACACCTGTTATTGTTTTGTATTATAGTGCAGTGTTCGTTCTTAAATAATATAAACCCCGTCCGGGCCGCATGTAGCGCCCGGCTTTCGGCTCGTGCTGTTCTGTCATTTATTAAAATTTTAATCATTCTGAAAGTGTCGCGACTTGCCTGTATCCATATTACACAAAAATGCGACTTTGCACTCCCTTGCGTCCGCAGCAGTTGGATGAACGGTTCTCGACATAAAAATGCAACAGACAGACACACACACACACAGATTCCTGCCTTTATTAGAGATAAGAATATTTTCAGCCCCCTCCCACCGAAGCTTCGAATATTCGATGTTGATCACTACCGAATACTCGAAGCTCAAAAAATGGTATTCGGACCAGCCCTAGTAATATGGTGTTATATGCATTTTTATTACATTATGGCAGTGTCCACTACCATCAGTCATTGCTTAATGGTTGGTAAGAGAATTTTATTAGAAAAATTAATCTATATGGTTATGAATGTTCTCTGTTTAATGCTTCTGGCTTGTTTAATTTATTTTCAGTATTTAATAGCTCTGACATCTTAATGATGTTTTGGAATGAAACACACAAACTTTCTTACTCCAGTAAGCTAATGATAACTATTTAAAAGTCAGTATTGTATTTTCCATATTTTTCTGTATGTAAGGTACTCATGCTTCTCCTATGACTTGTTTCCTTGCATATTCCTTCATATTTAGTCTTCTGACAACTGAATACAAAGGAATACATAACAAATCATGGGAGGAGAATGAGTCTTGAACATGTGTTGCACTGAGAAAATGTGAACTCAGTTAATGATTTTTGCATTGTAATTGGTCACATAAAAATAGTCTTATGATTTGTCTACAGTTACAAATAGAACAATATACCAAAGAGGGCATTTTATCTCGCACCAATGAGGAGTTGATTGATGTGTAACATTTTGTGGCTTATAGTGTAGTGTTTGAAGGAAACGTATATCTTGAACACAAAGGAATGCAAGAGGCTTGTAAAGATGAAGGTCTTCTGTCACACCTTTGTCTTCAGCCTTGCTATTGTTTGTCCTGTTGAGCCTGTTTGACTCTTGTTCCTGGAAATGCACATGCCAGTTAAAGTGATAAGGTAGTGCTCACACAGAGTCCGGTTTTGTACCTGTTATCACCAGGATCCAAGTAAATTTATCCTGGATTCTTCTCATTTCTTATAACTTTACAGCTTGGTGTAAAATTCACTGCTGTACCTTTCCAAATATTGGCAGTTTTCTTGGCATAATGCAGACAGAACTCCCCAAATACAAAGTAATAAAACCATAATTAATATGAATCACAGAGATGTATAATGTAATCAGTGGTGATCTTTTAAACTTAACTTGAGTCCTTTGAAACGCTCTTCCCCAGGCAGGGAATGTGTCATGACCTGCTCGTACGATCCTCGTGTGTGCCACACCCCCTCATTACCTACACGTGCTACCCCGATTGTGATCACCTGTTGCCTGTTATTTTCTGCTTGTCTTGTGTATTTAGTCCGCGTTCAAGTCTGTTTCCCCAGATCCGTCACTGATGTTGTGTTGCTGTGTTTACCCGTCTTGCCTAAATAAACCCCGTTTTCTGCCTGTATTCACGGCTCGGTCTCCTGCTTGTTCGCCCGTCGATACCCGGACATAACAGAATGCAAGTGGTTATGGGACCAATACACTGCCACTGCAGCAGATGCTTTCCCATTAATGTGATAACTCAGAAGTCTGCGATGGATCTTTTTCAAACTTTGCAAACACACCAAAGAAAAGGGAAGGTTGACATTTGATCTTGCTAGCGCTATAACTGAAAATGTTTGAAAGATCTTTTTCAATCGTTGTAGACACATTGTATAGGTGAGGAACTACGGTGGCCCCTAGAGACAAAACACAAACAAAAGAAAAAGCAGAAACAAAATGAAAATGCGCTGCAATTCAAAAAAGACAAAAAAAAAAGCAGAAACAAAATGAAAATGCGCTGCAAGTGCAAGACACCGTTTGGTTTATTATCCGTTCCCATGATTCGTTGAGCCATACGGTCAGGCGCAAAAAAGACGAAAAAAAATAGTGAATCACAGTATCGATTTTAGAATCGATTCATTACAACGGACAGCTCGAAAGAATCAAATCAGTTAATTCAGTCGAACTTCCCATCACTACTGGGTAGCGACTGGGCCACATGAGCTCACCGTGCCCCCTAGCGTGGTGGAGCACTTCCGGTTTGGGATCGTCTACTTGCTGTGCTTTTTCTTTTGTTTGTCTTTTTTCACTTGCAGCACATTTTCATTTTGTTTCTGCTGAAACCTTTTGTGCGTGTTTTTTAATCTGCAGCACATTTTCATTTTGTTTCTGCTTTTTCTTTTGTTTGTCTTTTTTGAATTGCAGCGCATTTTCATTTTGTTTCTGCTTTTTCTTTTGTTTGTGTTTTGTCTCTAGGGGCCACCATAAGGAACTGATGAAATTTGAAGCAATGCTGCTTAATGGTGCAAAAAGGAAGGGTAAAAAGACATTTGTCTTTTTAGAATGTGATAAGTCAAAAAGTATTTGGATCTTATTACCGCTTCACAAAAACATTCTATGGTTGAATATTTATACCTGATTTAATTTTGAGACAAACTGCACAGCTTCATTGTTGAGACAATGTAGCAGCAGAGGAAGGAAATGGCAACTATAGAAGACACTTGGTCATGTAAACCCAGTAACTAAATTTATTTTATGGATCATTTTCAAATTTTGCAGTTTATGTGATAATACTTTTAAACTAATTTAAAATTAAAGCACCGCTGCATAGTGATGGTAAATAGAAGGGCCCTCTCATATTTTTGATCTTGTTTGCAGCATAACTCAAAATTATTTATCCAATCTTTTTTCCTAACTTTGCACACACATTGTATGTGTGAAGATCTGGACCTGTTCTGGACCAGGACCTGTTTCAGATGAACTGCACCAAAACTGAAGTAACGGTGCTTAGTGACAGCAAAGAGAAGGGTGACATTTATTACAGACTTAACATTGTGAACAGGATAACACTCTGTGTTATCATTACTTTATGTACTGTATTTGACCATTATTGGTTCTTATTGGCATTTCACAAAAAAACATTATATGGATGAAAATCTACACCTGACATAAGACTTGATGCTCAACATTGAAACTGCAACGACAGAAGGCAACCGAGGGCGAAAATGGAGGCTGCAGCCACCATCTTGTGAACACAGCCATCTCCCATCAAAACATATTCTGTGGATCTGTTTGTAAACTTCCCAGGAACATTGTAGAGGTGTGCAAGATGATTTTCTTAATATTCTAAAATTTATATTTTTATTCTATTACCAGCCCCCCAATTTGGCAAATTTTATTGGTAGTGGTGTGGTAACTGGGTGGCAAAATTCATCATGGGGAATTGTCTGATATTTGCAAATTTCCTGTGCCACCACATTCTCTATTGGACTGAGATCTGGTGACTGTAGAAGCCATTTGAGTACAGTGAACTCATTGTCATGTTCAAGAAACCAGGCTCAGATTATATGAGCTTTGTGACATGGCGTGTTATTCTGCTGGAAGCAGCCATTAGAAGCTGGGTGCACTGTGCTTTTATATAAATGGGTGGACATGGTGAGCAACAATAAGGTAGGCTATGGTATTTAAGCGATGCTCAATTGGTACTAGGTGGCCCAAAGTGTGCCAAGAAAATATCCTCCACACCATTATACCACCAGCCTGAATCGTTGACACAAGCAGGATGGAGCCATACTTTTATCTTGTTTATGCTAAATTCTGACCCTACCATCTAAGTGCCACAGCAGAAATGAAGACTCATTTAACCAGCTGTCATGGGTCGCAAGCTGGCGAGCGGAGAAGCAGGCGAGCGGAGCCGTGAAGACGGACAAACGGGGTTTATTGTTAACGACAGAGCAGACAGGCACGAACATCCACTAACAATACAATGACAGATCTGGGGAATAGTGACAGACACGGACTAAATACACGACAGGTTGAACTTAACAAGCCACAGGTGATTACAATCGGGAAGAAACACTGGGTAACGAGGTGGGCGTGGCACACACGAGGATCGTACGAGCTGGGCGTGACACCAGCAATGTTTTTCCAATTTTGTATTCTCAAATTTTGGTGAGCCCTTGCCAACTGTAGCCTCAGTTTTTTCTGTTCATAGCTGACAGAAGTGGCACCAAGTGTAGTTTTCTGCCGCTGTAACCCATCTGCTTTAAGGCTTGATGTGTGTCTTTTTCATACCTTGGTTGTAGTGAGTGTTTATTTGAGTTATTGTTGCCTTTCTATTAGCTTGAACAAGTCTTGCCATTCTTCTTTGACCGCTGCCACTAACGTGTTCATTAGAGAACTGGCACTCACTGGATTTTTTTTTTTGATACATTTTCTGTAAACCCCATGAAAATATTAGCAGATCAGCTGCTTCTGCAATACTCATACAAGCCTGTGTGGCACCAACAACCATACCACGTTCAAAGTTACTTCACCTTTCTTCCCATTCTGGTATTTGATCTGAACATCAACTGAAGGTCCTGACCTGCCTCTGCATGATGCTGTGCATTGTGCTGCCGACGTATGATTGGCTGATTAGATATTTGCTTCAACAAGCAGTTGAACAGGTGTGCCTAAGAAAGTAGCCAGTGTGTGAGTGTGGATTATGTATATATTAAATTTATGGGGACCAAATATCCCCACAATGTATAAAAACCTGTTGTTTTAACATAGTGGGGGTGATTTTTTTTGGTCCTCACAAGGGAAACTGAATTTTATAAAAATCTGTGATTGCAATCAAAAAAATTAAAAACATCTGAACTCTTGTATATTGTTCGCTTACTTATGGTTAGGTTTAGGACTGGGTAATGGATAAGGATGTCTTTGTTGGTATTAGGGTTTTTCCCATAAAAATGTCTCTACCGCAGAGATATACAAAGGTGTGTGTGTGTGTGTCTCTTTGTCTGTGTCTGAAAAGGACCATGATTAACCAAGATAAACTCACTTGTTCACCAATATTCCTTGTTAGTTTGTGGTCAAGGAATTAGTATAATCTGATTGAATAAGCGAAAAGTTAAAGTTACTTAGATCTGTAAATACTGTACATTGATTTGAAAATACTGTTAAAAGCAGTGGCGGGCATAGCTAGCCAAAAAGTTAGCTTTGATTAACTACTAATCCGCTAACTCCAAAGTTTAATTCAATAATGTTAAACTAATAAACCACTAAAATATTTAGTGGAAGCTAGGGATGTAACGATACACTCAACACACGATTTGATACGAAATCACGATTCTGCGTTCACGATTTTTCTAGCAGAATGCAGTCAAATTTATTCAAAAATATTCCTTTATCTTTCTAAACTGTACAAAACATGTCCTCTTCTTAACAGTGCAACTGAAATTGAATAAAATACTGTTTTAAAAAAAAAATCCAAAATCAAAATAGGTAAATAAAAAAAATATCTTCAAATAAATAAACTAAGGCTTGCATGTGCAGCTTTTTAGAGTGGTTTGCCCTTTTAATAATCTTCACTCAGCTCATTGTGGTGCTGGTGGACATTCTGAAGCATGTTCATTGTGCTATTTGTGTAAGTTATCAGTCTTTTACAATGTTTGCACACTGTTTTTGTCTTGTCTGTGCTTTTCTTGTCATTTTCGTTTGTGATTACCGGAATGCTAAAATGCTGCCACACCACCGATTAAAGATCGGGCGGTGCATCCATTCATCCATTTTCTGAAACCACTTAATCCCAAATGGGGTCCTGGGGGTACCAGAGCCTATCACAGGAACAATGGGCACAGACAGGAACCAACCCCGGGCAGTCGCCAACACACCACAATGCGCACATACTCCCACAACTACAGGCCAATTTAGACTCACCAATCAACCTACCCTGCACACTTTTGGACCGTGGGAGGAAACCGGAGCCCCCAGCGAAAATGGGGAGAGCATGCAAACTCCACACAGAAAGGACCCAGGACTGAAGCCAGGACCTTTTTACTGTGATGCAGCCCGGAGGTGCGTCCTCAATTTCAAGTTCGTTCGCCATTTCGCGTTCAGTCAAAACCAAAAACTGACGTACAACGTTGACGTGAATACGCAGTGACATCTGACGTGGAACTGACGTTGTGAAATCAAATGTAATATTACACCAGTTTTTCTGTTAAAGTACTGTGAAGTACTCAAGTACTAAAGTAGCGATTCATTTTCCACATCAGCTGGTTTAAATCGTCATACATTTACATAAATTTTTAACTGATTTGCGATTCATCATTACATTCCTAGTGGAAGCTAATGATAGCTGCTAACCACTAACTTTTATTGTTTGAATTTCATTTTGGTTTGGTTTTTGGCTCTGAAACCCTTAAAAACATACCTAAAGAGTTATTGTTAAATGTTTAACACTAAAGACACATCTATTGGACTAGAGTGATTACCAGGTGATATTTATGTCTTACCTAGTAGAGTCTCTGCATCGAAATTTTATTTCTGTGATATTCTGTTTGTGAGATATAAACGTTTTTGTCGGAGAAGCCCATGCTGACAGGTTCTGCTTAGTTAAGCTGCTTTGGGACTACAAGCATGGTACCATTTACCTAGAACTAAGAAGGAGGATCTCAGCTCTTTATTGATCTGTCTGTCGATCAGAACCCAGAAAATACAACCGGGTACCTGTATCATGATGCAGGATTTATTGCTTAGCATGATAACTTGTTTAATTTAAGGCAGTCTGGGCCGAACATAAGTGAACAATGATAAAGTCCATATAAACTAGGGTACCTTAACCCTCTGGGGTATAGGGGTAGGGAACACACTTTCACTGATTGGGGCATGGCCACACATTTCATTCAATATAAACTTCATGGCAAATAAATTATTTCTTATATATTTGTTTGGCATTAAACTCATCTTAATCTTAGTGTACTTTGTAAATATGTCAGATTTATCTGAAGTTTGTAATTTGACATCAAAGTATAGACATTGCAAAATGCAGTTTGGAACACTTGCAGAAACATTATAAAAGTACATAGGAAGCAATGGTGGAAGTTTGCTTTGATGCCAGATATCTGATCACCAGAGTCTTTGCTACATGAAGATGACTAAATGGTGTAGTTGCAACATTCAGTTGGATAAATAAATAAGAAAAAACTAACTTGTGTCACTGTTTCTGGTCTCCTTCCATTGAATATGTAGGAGCTCTCATGTGTAAGCATGAAACATTCACACCTGGCCACATCCTGCTCCCCTTTTATGGAGGATGTATCTGGATCGTGTTTCACCGTTGCGTTGTTCATCAAATTACCATGTGAATGTGATTAGAATACATGGTAATGGGGCTATTTAGAATGCAATTAGCGATCTTCACGTGAGGGTGGTACTACACGCCCCCGATGCAGGTAAAACAATGAAAGATGACATGGTTTACTTTTTTGCCTATTTAACCAAATTTGAAAAACTTTTATACAGTGGTACCTCAGTACTTGAACTCATTAGAACTCGAATGTCTTAAAAGTCGAACCAACCAGTTTGAAAAAAAATGACCTAGAACTCGATCTGAATCTCATAAGACCTTAGATACCTTGTACGGGGAAATGAGTCCCACGGCACGTCTCTCAGTGGAAACAAAGGGTAACGCTTCAGTCTCAGCCTTGCATTCGCTGTGGTAGCATCGTTTGCCACGCCCCCCTCGTTTACCTCGTGTGATATCCCTATGTCATCAGCTGTTTCTCATTATTTCCAATTTGTCATGTGTATTTAAGTCCGCATTCAAGTATGTTTCCCCAGTCCTGTCATTGAAGTCTACTCTGTGTTGTGCCTTGTTTGCCAGCAATAAACCCTGTGTTCTTAGATTTCCGTCTGCCTGACGCTGATTCTGCACTTCCTGCTCGCTCGTCCTGTGCGCGGTGTGAAAAAAATTACTGTTTTGATAAATGTGCTTAGATGTGTTTAGTATATGCTCTTCTTGTTTTATCCTGTTCATTTTGTGTTTAAATGCTAAAAAAACATATTTAGGTGTAATATTTTGGGGCCGGGAACCAATTAATTGGTTTTCCATTATTTCTCATGGGGAAAATCCTTTCTGTTAGCTCGGACTTGTCTGGCCATTCTCCCCTGATCTCTCTCATAAGCAAGCCTTACCACAACTCCATCATTGAATGTATTTTTGTTTGTTTTTACAACTCTAGAGTGTTGTGCATGAAAACCCCAGGAGATTAGTGGTTGCAGAAATACTCAAACCAGCCCATCTGGCTCCAAAAATCATGCCACAGTCAAAATCACTGAGAGCTGATTTTTTTCCACATTCTGGTGTTTGATGAGACCATTAACTAAAGCTGTTGACCTATGTCTGTATGATTTTATGCATTGTATGGCTGCTACATGATTGGATGATTATATAATTAAATGAATGAGCAAGTGTACAGGTGTTCCTAATAAAGTGCCCAGGGAGTGTATGTACATATTATATATTCATTCACAGGTCCAGAGCCTATCCCAGAAGTTACAGGCGCAAGACAGGGAATTACCTAGGATGGGGTGCCAGCCCATTGCAGGGCACACTCACTCAGCATTCACATACACAGTTACATCTATGGAAGAGGAAATCTGAAGACATGGGGAGAACAGGCAAACTCCACTCACATGGAGCTGGGGACACACATACTGTAGATACACACTTAATAAAGGACCAAAGGGTAACGCTGCAAATAAATCAATTTTAGGACCACTTTTGTTCCTAATTTACATAAATGATATAGACACCAATATATACAGTAAACTGGTAAAATTTGCAGATGACACCAAGGTGGGTGGTGTAGCAGATACTGAACTAGCGGCTCAGCAGCTACAGCGGGATCTTAATTTAATTAGTGACTGGGCTGACACCTGGCAGATGAAATTTAACATAGACAAATGTAAGGTACTCCATGTAGGGAGCAGAAATATAAAGTACAGGTATTTTATGGGACCTACTGAAATAAAGGTAGCTGATTATGAGAAAGACCTTGGTGTGTATGTTGATGCTTCCATGTCTCATTCTCGCCAGTGCGGGGAAGCAATAAAAAAGGCCAATAGGATGTTGGGGTATATCTCCAGGTGTGTGGAGTTTAAGTCAAGGGAGGTAATGCTAAGATTATACAATTCCTTGGTGAGACCTCACCTAGAATATTGCGTACAGGTTTGGTCACCATATCTTAAAAAGGACATAGCGGCCTTAGAAAAGGTGCAGCGTAGGGCCACAAGAATGATTCCTGGTCTTAGAGGAATGTCATACGAGGAAAGGTTATTTGAGCTAAATCTGTTCAGCCTCAAGCAAAGGAGACTGAGGGGGGGACATGATCCAGGTCTATAAGATTCTAACAGGTTTGGATGCTATTCAACCGAATAGTTACTTCAGCATTAGTTCAAATACAAGAACTCGTGGCCATAGGTGGAAATTAGCGGGAGAACATTTCAAACTGGATTTAAGGAAGCACTTCTTTACACAGCGTGTAGTCAAAGTATGGAATAGTCTTCCTGATAACGTAGTGCAAGCTGAATCCTTGGGTTCCTTTAAATCAGAGCTAGATAAGATTTTAACAACTCTGAGCTATTAGTTAAGTTCTCCCCAAGCGAGCTCGTTGGGCCGAATGGCCTCCTCTCGTTTGTATAGTTCTTATGTTCTTATGTTCTTATGTAATAATAAACCTGCAACCTTCTGATCACAAGCACAGAGGCTTAGCCCAGTATGCTACACACTACCCCCATTCCATGGTGTTTTGTAGCTGTCAGACCTGACTGCAATATATTCTGTAATTTTACTACTATAGTCAATCTCTATGAATAGAAACAATGTGTGTGTCTGTAAAGACCTCGTCACCAGTTTCATTACAGCATAACATTCTTAAAAATCATGGAAATCTTTTTTCTTTCTTTTGAATATTTCCACAACGACAAAAAATAAATTCACCCATTTTGTGACAAAATTATATAGCAGTGGGGTGGGAGTCTGGGTGGCTTTAGATTGTGCACACCTCAGTCCTCAGGTGGAGTGAATAGTGAGTTGATTTGACAAGTTTTGACATGAACGTGACAAATGATTAAAACCACCCTCGTCATTGTGCTCTCTCTCTCTCTCTCTTTCTCACCACCTCCCTCCCACTTGCTCTCTCTCTGCTTCCAGAATAAACACAAGAACAGGCGTTAACTTTTTTCTTGTTTTGATGATACTTGCATACCTGTCATTTAACAGTTTGTGTACCAGCTGATTTGAACGAGCATCATTTTCACTCCAGATTTAAAAAACAAACTAGCCAAGTATGTATTCTATGCTGACACCCAAAGATCATCAAGTTAATTACCTGTGTTTAATAGCAGTTGATCTGCAAAACCAGTTTGAGAACCAATAATATTGGCATGCTTCTCAGAAATGTTAGGCCCACATTACTTTGAAAGCAACATTGAAGCAGACAGTAACCTAATTCTGAAGAATGCTGATTCAAATTTTATTCTCATGAGAAGAGCTTTGAATATTGATTCATTCTGAAAATGATGAAATGTGTGCCTGTCGCAAGCCCGTCACAGACGTCTTTTCAATCCACACCAAAATAATGAAAAAAATCTCGTTCTTAGTCACAATGCACCAGGGGCGTAGATTTGGGGTGGACGGAGGGGATGTGTCCCCACCAATATCCTCCGACCATTGAAATGTCCCCACCAATAATTTAATCCACTTAAAAAAAAAAAACAAAAAAAAAAAAAAAAAACAATCGTGCTGTCAACATTAACCTAGACATGCAGAAAGAGATAAATCACGTTCTCTCCTTGAGTCCTCCCGCCCCCAAAACACATATGAACATTTTGATTGACTGTGCATTTCCCTGCTATCACGTGAGAGGCTGTGGCTGCGTTCAGATACAAGCAGCGCCAAATGCAGTAGATTTTTTTCCCCTTGCAAGAAGGTGTGTTGGGTGACACATGTGAGGATGGCGGCAGCAAAAAAAAAGAAGCTGGACATAAGGAGCTTTTTTTCAAAGAAAAGTGTAAGTCACTTCAAGTTCGCTAGTGAATCCATCAAAGTCCATCAAAGTAACGACAACAGTTAACGTTAATACTAGTTGGGTTTTTTTTACCGCTTTGACGCACATTCATTATAGCAGGGCAGGCTATAGTCTGTGAATACGGACTTAAAACTAACAGCAGATTAAACAGCTAAATGTAAAAGTATAAATATGATCCCTGTCAGTTCTCCTAATCTAATGACGACTATTTGTCAGAAATCAGTCTTGTGAAAGAAATTCAAATTGATATGCTACATACTAATATTACCATGGCTAGAATTTTATTGACAGTTCACCAATAGACAATCCACTTTGCACAAATAGTTTTTAAAATGCATTCACTGACTTGGCAAACATTAATGATTTGATTCGAGATTTGCACACTAAGACTCAGAAAAAGTGAAATAAAATGATTGCTGTTTAAATGGCATGTGTTTATCCTGTTTTGTCAGGTGACAGAACCTAAACAACTGTGCTGTGTATCAGACAGTGATGGAGAGAAGGGGTCACAGGTGATGTTGAACGATGACTTGATATTATTATACCTAGTTGTCTTGAGATTTAACATTGTTACCAATAATAGGCTGAGGCATTCTCTGTCAATGCTCATAAGGAATCCCTCAATGTTTTTTTATTAGGGGACAGAAGCAGATCAGCCATGTTGTAGTTCAGGTGAAGAGGCAAGGTCACAGGAGGTGAATCTGAATGTTGATTATATATAACACATAATATGTGTGTGTGTATTATACATGTTGATTATACTAATATTTAACATTATGAGGAGTGAGGATGAGGAGGCTGAGGATGTAAGTGATTCATTAGTGTTTTTGGGAAAAGTTTTGAACTGACATGTCTCACTTTTTTGTCACGCTATTTCATCAGATGGCAATCCTGTCAGGTACTAGTGCAGTCAGAGGGGAAGAGTTAGGGTCAAAGGTGAGGCCTATTAAAGGCATTGTCCAGCCCCCAAAAAAACTTTACTCACTATTTACTCCTTAAGTGGTTCCATTCCTTTGACATTACACTATTCCTTAATTTAACTTAATGAATTGCATTTCGAGTGGATTAATATCAATCGAAGCATTGCTAGTATTAATGTAAAGTGATTTTGCATTTTGCAGCATATTAAAAAAACATGCATTCCGTGGACGGAGCTGGGGTGGCGGGGTTGGTGGGTGGGGCAGGGGATGGGGGGGGGGGGGGGGAGTCATAGGTCCCCACCAATGTCCAGAGCAAATCTACGCCCTTGCAATGCACAATTGCTTCTGTGGCGGTAGTGCACATGGAAGCACAGAATACAAACTGAAAAATGTTTTAGCATTCAGTTTTCCTTTTTGTTCAGAGCATAATTATACTGGTCTGAATTAAAGTTAAGTCATTTTTATGTAGCTGAAATCTGACACATGCCCTTATTTGGACTTTAACTGTGATCATGAATTAAAAGAATCATTAAGGATTGGGTCAATGCAGACATTACTTATTCTGACTAATTAAGGTATTCTATTGCTTTCGTCCCTGTTCCATTTTTCAGTAAAAATGACTCAATTCTATGTACATTGTAAACAGATTAGGACATTCCTAAACAGTACTCTTAATCTTCAGTATTTTTGCAATTGTAGAAAGGTAGAATCTAATTTTTTGTAAAATCTCCACTTTCAAAATCTGCCACATCACACATTTTCAGTGAACACTAATATAAAAATATAAATCTTGGAACAGGTGACTCAATGGGGTTGTACATTTGTGGAATTTTCATGTTGTCCCCCTGTTTCTGCACTTTATAGATACATAGGCATACATAGGATCAAAATATCATAATTTGCAGTGTTTTATTTTACTGAAGGCTTATGCCTTAAAATCTTTATATCTGTCATGGTATTATTTGTACTTTCAGTGGTTGTTAGGTTTCCATTTTTAGAGTCATTTGCTAAATGGGTTTTCGAGTTTAGATCGATCATGTGGTTGGAATTAAACATCCGCCTGTTGAGTACCTGCGATTTATATGTACATGTGGTATATGCCATTAATTAAGGCGTGTGATAAAAAATAAAAAAAGTTTAACATCGCTGCTTGTAATACAATGCACTCTCTTGCCTTATTGCCATTTGTGCATCTAAACGTTTTGAAAGCATTAAAGTTCAGCTTATATTTGTTGAAAAATTACAAGTGTAAGGTAAACCATTAAATATTAAAATATGGGACATTTTCAGGATCTGGAGATTTTTTCAAGAAAATAGGATTCTAATGAAATATAGTTTATATTTCGCGTAGACCACTTATCATTACCTAAACTTTTTAGATTTATTACAATTATGTAATTTGTTGCACTGATTTGATTATTCTTTTAAACCATTTTCCTCAAATAGGCAGCCAGAAATCAAAGAACACAAAACTAGATGAAATATTTTTAAGTTTTGTTTCATGTAACCCATAATAAACAGTACGTTTGTATGACAAGATGTATATATTTGTTCAGTTTTTGGTTAGTTTTGTCATTTTTCATAATCTCTAACACTTTCCACTAGAGAAAAAAATCGACAATTAACCTCATTTTAAAAATAGAACTGGTATGTTATGGTAATGACTTGGTCATGAGTGAGAATAACCAATATACTCCCATTTGTGTCAATTGTACATTAATTTACGGATTCAATGTGTACATATTTATGATTGTATTAATTAATGTTAGGTGTGATGAATCCCAATTAAATCACAGAAAACTGTATGATTAATTGGTTGATTTTTTTTTTTTTTTTATTGATTCACAGTGCTAGTTAATTCCTTATAAAGTGCCTATTGTATTGTTCATAATCTAATAATATGAAGATGGAGATTTAACACATATAGGTTAGCTACATGTTAAATTATCTGCACTGTTTGGTCACAGTGGCACAGTGGATTGGCAGATAGGGCTGCTGCCTTGCATGTTCATCTTCTTGTTCTTGCTCCTTGAGTATGTTTTAGGCTATCACTCTTCCTTATATTAGCAGGTAAAGAAACTGGAATGATTGATTTAGTTCCGATTTATGGACAAGTATCAGAAATGATGGGAAGAATAAACACTGATGAATTTGTTTATTATTCTCTTCATCAGGATCAAAATGGTAGGCATGAGAATGTTACCTTCTTGGACAATAAACGGAAGAAGCCGTCTCACACGAAGAAGCGGCTGGTGATAGGACTCATAGTTATGCTGGCTTTTTTAGCTGCTGCAGGGGTGCTGGTCTGGTTCTTTACAAGTAAGACTTTACATGTACAATATTACTCTACATTATTAACTAGAACAGATTGTTAAATGCTTTTTAGATTGTGTGTGTGATTTTATGTAGTCAAAGCTGTATAACACTCTGGTTTGGTTAATCTTATGTTAGTAGATTCCTGAGTCTAATGTTAATGTTGTGTTTTTCCCTAATAATGCTGGCATACTTTTTAATGTTTTTTAAATCAAAACACATTGTTTTTAACTGTTATTAGCAAAAAAGTATTCAAAATCTTGAATGGAATTTTTCAGTAATAGCATAGTGTATGCTAATGAGCAAAGTTATACTAAAATTATACAATGCTTTATTAGATTGTATAGGACATTTAGGGACATCAATAAAAAGGATACTGAAGCTTGAAGGTAATAAATCTAAACTAGTGTGGTCTAATAAACTAGTGCAGTTCAATAAACAAAGTGTAGTTTCTTTTTTTTTGGTAACGCTTTCTATGAATGCCATGTCTACAAGAATCTATGAATACATTTTAACACATTATAATGCCTTCATAAAGCATTATAAACATGGCTAAATATTTATAAAAATGCACATTATAGCAATGCTTATTATGCATTATGAATGCTTTATGAAGCTCTCATCCATAATGCACTATAGATACCTTCATAATGCAGTACAGAGCATGCTAAATTCTTATACAAACCATTATAATGCACTATGAAGGTATATATAATGCATTATAGATGAGAGCTTCAAGTAAAATGTTACCATTTTTTGTTTTTTTGGCATTGCAAAACCATTTCGTTGTCTGCTCTCACCGCAAACATCATTCTCCTAGTTAAGCCCTACACCTCAGGGACACTGCTGGAGAGGAAGAAGGGCCCGGGGACTCGTGTTTTTACTGGCCACCTACGACTGGCCAATGTTAATTACAGTGAACAGCTGGAGGACCCCAACAGCCAGCAGTTTGCAGACCTGGCAGATAACCTGCAGGAAGTTGTGAGTGAGCTTCTCTTCAAATTCTTCCATTTTCAGCTGTTCAGTTTCTTTATTTTTAAGTGGTGCTGTCTTTATCATCATTTCCTCTTCAGTTATCCGGTTCACCTGGTCCACTGCTTAACATGCTAAAGGCAAATGGAAGTAATTAATTTTTAATTGATTTATTTAAATTATTAATTCATATATTTAGTGATGCAAGTCACAAAGTATGCTTTTCAGTCATTGTTTCTTTTTCTTTAGACTACTATACCTGTACTACAAAGAGTTATTCTCAAGGAAGTCCTACTGTAAGAACTAAAAACGCATCAGAGTATCAGAGCAGATGTGTAAATATCCAACTTTACAGTGGACAGGGAAATTTTATGCATGTTTTGTATAAATTAGCTGCAAACAAACAACATCCCTTATGGTCCTTTTGTCTCTTTCCCTCCCCTCTCCTTGTACTGTGGCCTCTTATCTTAACAGTGAGTCAGTCTTGTGTGTTTGATGGAAGCAGTAATAATTTCTGCCTGGTAAATAAACACAGGATGACCCTGGGATCTGCAGTAATTGAGATTTTGGGTCACAGTAACACAAGCATAATGCTCCAAGTCACCTTCCTCTAATATGCTGAATATATTTGCAAATTTATGGAACTAGTGTTCACTTGATGTATGAAGTGTAGCAGCAAATGAATTCAGAAGGGTTTATTAGGTATCTCAGAAGTTATTCCTATTTGAATAAAAGAAAATTGAAAAACTTTAGTGGCTTTGAAATTCCAAATTGGTTCCTTTGAGTTGTCTGTTGATTATTACCTTTTGAATGTTTTCTTTAGTTTTCCATATTTTAATATCCCAGAATATACATAATATACAAATACCCCACACAGTTTGACTTTGAAGATTAAACATGCATACAGAAGGATTCAAAGCTGAAGTGTCATTGAATTACTTAATATTTCCCTGGAAGTGATTGAGCTAATCTTCCTCAGAAAATGGAGATTTTTTCCCTCAACCTTAGGATTCAGAATATTTAATAATAATTTAGTAATTGATTTTTCCCCATTAAAAATGAAGGGGCAGCAACTCATTTCTGGCATTTACGGTACTCTGTGATAAAGTCTTAGGTAGTCAAAGGAAATATTTAAATCTATCCGGGTAGTAAGTATATATTTGCTCAGAACAACAAACATAATTTAATATTATTTCAATATATGCAAATAAGAGTAAGATAGTAAAAACTAAGAATTTCTTTTGTTCTGCAAAAATACATTTTGTTGGATGACTAGAAGAACATTTCTTCAGTTCTAAAGCCGCTCCTCAGGGCCACCCCAGTCGTTTCACATACACTATATGGACAAAAGTATTAGGACACCTGGCCATTACACCCACAGGAACTTTTATGACATACCATTCTAAATCCATAGGCATCAACATGGAGTTGGTCTCTCCTTTGGGAAGTTTTTTTCACAAGATCTTGGAGAGTGTGTGTGGGAATCTTTTTAACCATTCCTCCAGAAGAGCCTTAGTGAGGTCAGGCACTGATGGTGGTTCTAGTTCATCCCAAAGGTGTTCAGTGTGGTTGAAGTTGGGACTTTGTGTGGGCCAGTCAAGTTCTTTCACACCAAACCCACCCAGCCATATCTTTATGGATTTTGCTTTGGGCACTGGGGTACAACCATGCTGGAACAGGAAAGGGCCTTCCCCAACCAGTTCCCAAAGAGTTTTAAAGCATAGAATTGCTCAAAATGTCTTGGTGTGCTGAATCATTAAGAATTCCCTTCACTGCAACTCAAGGGCCTAGCCAACCCCTGAAAAACAACCCCATACCATTATCCCTCATCCACCAAACTTTACAGTTAGCCCAATGCAGTCAGACAGGTACCGTTCTCCTCCTGGTATCCACCAAACTCAGACTCATCCATCAGACTGCCAGACAGAGAGGCGTGTTCTGCAAAATTGCTGCAAATACTGGGGTGACTTTAAGATGGGCTTTGAAGTGGCTAAGCTGACACACTTTGCTAGGCATAATAGCCTAGTTTTTCACTTAAATGCAGATTATTTAAATACAATTTTCTATCACTGCCTAAGACTTTTGTACAGTACTGCATATGCTTGTATTTATAAATTCACAACTCTGTTCATACAAATCTATTTTGTCCTTAAAGGAACCATAAATCAGTTTTTTTTTTTTTAATTTATTTTTAATTTGTGTCTTTCAGTTGCACAATACTTTTGAAAATGATGTTTTTCTCTCCAAGTACTATAACCAGTCTGTGGTTTCTGGTTTCAGGTAAGAGTCATATATGCGTAAAACAAAATCTATTTTTATTTTTTCTATAGATGGTTAGGTTATGTAAAAAATTTTCACATGACTATGATCTAATGACAATGGTGCATGTGACATATCAGTTCCATAACACATTCTATTTTATTGGAATTATAATAATATAATTTCTATAATTTCTTTTTTCCCCTCCATGGGCACAGTGAAGGTGTACTTGTGTACTACTGGAGCAGGTTTGACATCCCTGTCACAGAACTAGAAATCATTTCACAATTTACAGATGAGCGAATCATCAGTGTCTTGCGGGGTAGCATCAGAGCAGAGGGAAATCAAAGGACTCGAGAGCTGTTCATCACTGACATCACAGCATTGCGTGAGTGTCTGTTTATTAGTTAAAGCCTGTAAATTAGTTGTCTCAAATTCTATGTACTTCCGTAATTTAAAAACATAATAAAATCATTTTCTTGAGTGTCAAAAAGCAGTGCATTATATCCCCATTAATATCCAATAGTAACTTATTAAGCACACAACAACCCTTGCTGTCAGACTAAAACCTCAGTAGGATTTAAATAGTGTAATGTTGTGTATTGTGGTCTGGTAAAATTGGCCCAGAAGTTGCTATCATACCTGCTCATTCTGTGAGTGTTAAATCCACAGGTCTCTGAATTCTCTGCTTTTCTCTCTCCATTTCAGGCGCTGATCCACGGCTGGTCATAAACCCACGAACTGGTGACTACACTTTTACCAATTATACTGTTTTATCATTTACTGGTTTAGATCAAATTTTGAACGATACCTGAAGTCTAGTCATTTGTTTATAGCTCATTTGATTATGTTGTATAAAGGCATAGCTTATCAACCTGAGCAGGCCTTACATTTCTTTTCTTTTGTCTGCTAGAAGATTGCTTTTCACACCTTGAAGCCGTCAGCACACCCCAGACCTTTACTTCCCCTGGTTTCCCTAAAAAATATCCAGCTCATGCCCGCTGCCAGTGGCAGATCCGGGCTCCTAAAAGGGCCACCATCTTGGTTAAATTTCTTGTCTTCAATGTGCTGGATGACTGCTCCAACGACTTTGTGTCCTTCTACGATTCACTCAGCCCTGAGGAATCCAAGGCCATCACAGAGTGAGTGTTAGGATGTAGTGTTTCTTTAAATGCACATCCAACCTGTTTGCTTGCAAAGACCGTCGACAGTTACACTTTAGTAATTTAGTGATTATAGTGTTGAGTTATAATCATAATTTTCTGTGGGTCCTATCAGGGCATAAGCTGCTAATGAGATCTCTCCAGGAATCTCAATCCTGGACCAGTCGTTCCAGTTGTCCCCAGGAGGAGGACACCAAATGTAAAAAGTGCCTGTAGGCAAAGTTCACAGAATGTATGTTAGGTGCTGGATGTCAAATTTCAATGGGTAGGAATGCCATCATTGAAAATATAACATGACTCACGTGTGATTTTTGTGCACACGTATTACATATTACATACACTGCTATATTTGGGAATGAACACTGTTGTCATTTTAACTAATTTATTTTAAAATAATGTTTAGTGCTTCAGTCCATAATTAAAAGGCATATTATTACATGTGCCTTTCTGGTGGGTGTATTTTATTAAATTATTTTGTAGTATGTTTTTATTTGATAACCTTTGCTAAATGCAAATTGTCTTTGCTTTATTTATGTCCCTGGGGTTAAAATGACCGAAATGTTGATGCCAGTTTTTTTAAGTATTATGGCATGTAATCCATCCATCCATCCATCATCTACCGCTTATCCAGGTCGGGTCGTGGGGCCAGCAGTCTAAGCAGGGAAACCCAGACTTCCCTCTCCCCGGTCACTTCGTCCAGCTACTCTGGGGGAATTCTGAAGCATTCCCAGGCCAGCCGGGAGACTCTCCAGCATGTCCTGGGTCTTCCCCGGGGCCTTCTCTCAGTGGGACATGCACGGAACACCTCACCGGGGAGGCATCCAGGAGGCATCCTGACCAGATGCCCGAGCTACCTCATCTGGGTCCTCTTGATGCGGATGAGCAGCGGCCCTACTCTGAATCCCTTCCAAATGACCGAGCTTCTCTAAGGGAGAGCCCAGCCACCCTACAGAGAAAACCCATTTCAGTCGCTTGTATTCGCAACCTTGTTCTTTCACTCACTACCCACAGCTCATGACCATAGGTGAGGGTAGGAACGTAGATCGACTGGTAAATCGAGAGCTTTGCCTTTTGGCTCAGCTCCTTCTTCACCATGACAGACCGATGCAGCTTCCGCATCATTGCTGATGCAGCACTGATCCACCTGTCTATCTCTCGCTCCATCCTTCCCTCACTCGTGAACAAGACCTCAAGATACTTATTCTCCTCCACTTGGGGAAGGACTCCCTCCCCGTCCCGGAGAGAGCACTCCACCCTTTTCCGGCTGAGGACCACGGTCTCGAATTTGGAGGTACTGATTTTCATCTCAGCCACTTCACACTCAGCTGCGAACTGTTCCAGTGAGAGCCGAAGGTCATGGTCTGATGAGGCCAACAGAACCACTACATCTGCAAAAAGCAGAGATCTAATCCTGCAGTCACCAAACCGGACACCCTCAACGCCCTGGCTGCACCTAGAAATTCTGTCCATAAAATTTATGAACAGAATCAGAAACAAGTCCGACTTACTGCCAACAATGCAGACCAAGCTCTGACACTGGTTGTACAGGGAACGAACAGCCCTTATAAGGTAGCCTGGCATCCCATACTCCCGGAGCTCCCTGAGGGATGTGGTCGAATACCTTCTCCAAGTCCACAAAGCACATGTAGACTGGTTGGGCAAATTCCCACGCACCCTCCAGGACCCTGCTGAGAGTATAGAGCCGGTCCACTGTTTCACGGCCAGGGCCCACCACCCCTGTCTGCCAATCCAGAGGCACAGCCCCTGATGTCCACGCGATGCTGCAGATGCGTGTCAACCAGGACAGCCCTGCAACATCCAGAGCCTTGAGGAACTCCGGGCAGATCTCATCTATCCCTGGGGCCTGGCCACCGAGAAGCTTTTTAATCACCTCAGCAACCTCCACCCCAGAGATAGGTGAGTCCACCCCCAAGTCCCCAGACTCTGCTTCCTCATTAGAAGGTGTGTCGGTGGGATTGATCCCGAGCTGAGGTCAGTAGCGCCCCATCCCCACCATAAACAGTGTTGATGCTGCACCGCTTTCCCACCCTGAGCCGCCGGATGGTGGACCAGAATCTCCTGGAAGCCGTCCGGAAGTCTTTCTCAATGGCCTTTCCAAACTCCGCGTTCTGCTTGGCCCGCCGGTACTCATCAGTTGCCTCCGGAGTCTCACAGGCTAAAAAGGCCTGATAGGACTCCTTCTTCAGCTTGACGGCATCCCTCACCACCGGTGTCCACCAGCGGGTTCAGGGATTGTCGCTGCTACAGGCCCTGACCACCTTATGGCCACAGCTCCTGTCAGCCGCCGCCACAATGGAGACGCGGAACATGGCTCATTCGGACTCAATGTCCCCCTCGTCCCCTGGAACAGGGCGAAGTTCTGCTGGAGGTAGGAGTTGAAGCTCCTTCTGCCAGGGGATTCCGCCAGACGTTCTCAGCAGACCCACACTATACGCTTGGGTCTGCCAGGTCCAACCGGCTTCCTCGTCCACCAGCGGACCAGGTGGTGATCGGTTGACAGCTCCACCTCTCTCCTAACCCGAGTGTCCAATACACTGTCATTGCCCACGTGAGCATTGAAGTCCCCCAGCAGAACAAGAGAGTCCCCAGGAAGAGTGCTCTCCAACACCCCTTCCAAGGACTCCTTGGGTATTCTGAACTGCCACTTGGCGCATAAGCGCAAATAACAGGCTGGACCCATCCCCCCAACCGAAGGCTAAGGGAGGCTACCCTCTCGTCCACCGCGGTAAACCCCAATGTACAGGCGCCCAGCCAGGGGGCAATAAGTGTGCCCACCTGTGCTCGGCGTCTTTCCTCGTGAGCAACTCCAGAGTGGAAGAGGGTAAATCCCCCTCAAGGAGTCTATATTTTGCTCAGGCTCCTTCCCCACCAGAGAGGTGACATCCCATGTCCCTAGAGCTAGCTTCTGCAGCCGTGAATCAGACTGCCAAGGTCCCCGCCTTCGGCCACTGCCCAACTCACACTGCACCAGACCCCTTTGGCCCATTCTACAGGTGGTGAGCCCATTGGAGGGCAGACCCACCTGCCTTCTTTGTGGATCTTTGTTATTACTCATCATAAGGGGTCTAATGAACCGCACTTTGTCTGGTTCCTCACCCAGGACCTGTTTGCCTTGGGTGAGCCTACCAGCAACTAAGCTCCTGGGATCATTGGAACACGCAAACCCCTCCACCACGATAAGGTGTCGGCTCCAATACATCAATTTTTCATAATCTCTTATCCAGTTCAGGGTTAGCCAGGACACAAGACAGGGGCACTCGGGATGGGATCATATTTCAGTAAGCTTAAACTTTCGATAGAATTTGTAATAATGGTCTATCACTGCTCCTCTGGATTTCCAATAAGCCTACTGTATGATATGGTCTTTTATGGTCTGAAAATGTTTCTGTTTTTACTGTACTAGTGGTTTCTATTCTAACATGGTCAGTGATAGTAGGATGTTGTTCATAAGAATCTCAAGGTGTTTATGAATTTTGGAAATGATAGTGCTGATATGAAATGTTTTCAAATGCTGTTGTATTATAAATCAAACACACGTTTGCCTGTTATTTTTATTACATAGTGAAAAAGCTTAAAACTAAAACATGCTGTTTGCATAAGTATTCTGACCTCACACAAGTATTGTAATAGCTCCACCTTTTCCCACAATTACAGCTTTAAGTCTAATGGCAGTAGGTATCTACCAGCTTTGCACTCTGGTTATGAGTGATGATCTCTAATTTGGTCTTGGCAGATTATCTCAAGCTAATGCCAGTTCCTTGTCCGGCACTTGTTGACAGTGGGTTGCAGAGCATACCGTATATTCTCAGTGCAGTTTATCTTGGGACTTTGGCTGGATGGCTCTTTGAAATTTGGCATTTTGTTCTCACCTTTCCAGTGTTGCCTTGGTACTGTCCTGCTTAAAGATAAATTTCCTAATAAGCTTTGGGTGTTTCCTGTTCTGAGCCATTCTTCATTACTTTAGTTCACATCCATTCCTAATGAGAACCCTCCCCCAAGCATAATGCTGTCATTAGCGTACACCACATTTTGGGGGTTTGGACAGAATTATCAGATAAAGCACTCTGCTTTCTATCTAAAGCAGGGGTGTCAAACTGCAGTCCTGGAGGGCCGCAGCCCTGTGTAGCTTGGTTCTTTCCCTGTTCCACCACAAATGATTCAGCTCAACAGCTATGTGGTAATTAGCACAAGAAGTTGAATCAGGTGTGTTAAACGAGGGGAAACCCAAAAAGATGCATTATTTTGAATAAGGACTGCTTTTGTACACCTTGTGCACCTTTATTCTACTTTCCTTTGGGGCTGTTGCGATTAATCAACATAGTCTATGACATCGACGCTGAAAATACGTGGACTTGACTTTTAATTAAACTATCATTGTTTTCTTATACTCTTCAATTCACTAAAACATTTTTTCCTTTTTTCCGTTTAATATCACTACATAATTATGGGAGTAGCTCAAATTATAACAAAACAAAAAGGTGGTTTTACACTGTGCAAAGTTTGATGGCATATCATAGCATCACTAGTGCTATCCACAAGCACCTGAAGACACACAGGTGCTATTCTGGACTGCCAGAATAAGCAAAACCACCCTAAGTGTTGGGACCAGTGTTATCGTAAACTAAAAATGAAACGAAAAAGGACACTAAAGAAAATAATTCGCAAACTGAAATAAAAATGAAAACTATATTTACAAACATGTCAGACTTTAATCAGCTAAAAGCAGCTCCACATCATCAACATCTTTTTACCTTGTTTATCCACAATATTTCCTCTAGTCGATAGATTAATACATAGAAGAATAATTGTTATTAGCAGTCCTACCTTCCTTAATCTTTTAGGATGCTTGTTAGATTCCCAGTAGCTTCCAGTACTCTCCTGATTGTCCAGATGGCATGTTTCCTGGGTTTTGTTAGGCAAACAGAGACAGAAGGCATATCTATCTGTTTGTCTATATATTTGTCTGTCTGTCTGTCTCTCTCTCTCCTCTGTTTGTCTCTTTCATAGATGTGTATATGTGTATTTAATCATTGATTTGTTTTTCCTTCAGATTCATAAACAATCCCTGTATAGAGTAATTTTTATCCAGTATTTAGGGGCAGTTTTTTCATTGGTGCAAACGTGAAAGCCTACGGTAATGCAAATAGGTTAGGTTGCTATATTTCACATTATATTTTACACTTTGAGCTAAATGCGAACCAGGTCTGAATATGTATGCAAATAGCATTTTTTGGTTTTAGGCTTTGTTTTGTAGACAGTAATTTTTTGCTTTAAATATTTTCTGTTTAAGCATGGCAATTTGTGATAAAAAAATATTTGTGCTTTAGCACATTTCATGAAACATATTTAATATTTTCACGACTATAAGAGCATTTGTCAAAACAATTCATACATATAGTATAACAGTAAGGTTAAGCTGCAAAAGGCCATGACTCACCCAGAACAATTAACTCATATCGAAAGCAAATAATTCCACCAATGTATCAGTCAGTGCTAAGAAAACGAAAAGTACAATCAGCATTGTTTTTGACCATTAGAGTCAAAACTCTTAGGTATATTGTCAGTATGTCAGTGTAAGTATGCTTCTGAGCTGTTACACAACACTGTATAACAGAAAACAGCAATACAAGAACAACAAAATGGAGACAAAATCATGTACTGTGGGGACCAAAAACACAACAATGCTGTATCACTGCAATTTATGTATTATATTTTTGAATCCGTTTAAAACTTTGGTTAACTGTTTCGCATGTGGTGGCTTATGCAATAATCACTTGCATATTTAGTTTTTGGTGTAAAATTATTACACTGGGGAAATTACATAATCTGTTTTGACCAACAAGACTAAAGAAAATGGAAATAGTGCCAAATAATGACAATTGTACAAAACAATTTGCATGCATGTACTGAAACATTTGTAAATTTGCATGAAACAATGAGAAATGACGTTGTGCTTTGCAGAAGTTATATTATAGTGAAAAGATTACACCTATTTTGCCGATATTGTCATTTGAGAAATGAGCTAAAGCAATAAAAAAAACTGTAATTGAACAATGTGTGTCTGTATCATTTACAGTAGCAAGGACTGCAGGCATGTAGCCGTATAGTAAAATAATGGGTCCCAACCCTATACCGATCAGACACAGCAGGGAACAGGGGAAATCACAACTTTGAACCTCTCTTGAAATTTGCCTATGGAGTTTGCATGTTGCTGCAGTGTCTGTCAGTTTCGTTTAGGTTAAACTGCTAGATCTTAGACCTCTAGGGACTGGTCAGCTATTAGTGCAGAGATAGAACCAAACATGGTGAAATGGTTCTCAGCCATTATGCTCCCAAACCTGCTCCCAAAAGAATTTGGATGTGCAGCAGTAGACACATTTAAATCTAGCTTGAAAACATTTTTATTCAGACATGCCTTTGAATAAATTCAAATACCACATTACATTTTATTTTTACTCTATTTTTTTGTTGTTAATGACTTCTCTGCATTACTATATGTGTTTTTTACTATATGTCTTTTTTATTATCTGTTTAACACCATGAACTGCCTCTGTATGAAATGTGATATACACTGATCAGCCAGAACATTAAAACTACTGAGAGCTGAAGTGAATAACATTGATTATCTCTTTTTGAATGGCATCTGTCAAGGGTGCTATTGTATATTTGATGAGTGAACAGTCAGTTCCTGAAGTTCATGTGTTAGATGTAGGAAAAATGGGCAAGTGTAAGGATCTGAGTGACTTTGACAAGGGCCAGATTGTGATGGCTAGACAACTGGATCAGAGCATCTCCAAAATGACAGGTTCTGTGGGGTGTTCCTAATATAAGCAGTGGTTAGTACCGCCAAAATTGGTCCAGGGAAGGCCAACTGGTGAACAAGCAACAGGGTCATGGGCGCCCAAGGCTCATTGATGCATGTGGGAAGCAAAGGCTAGCCCATCTGGTTGCAGTTTGCCGTATATAGGTCTGCGTAGCCACAGTAGCCGTGGCCTTTTTCAGCTACTACACTGCAAAAAATGTTCAGGAATGGTTTGAGGAACGTGGAAAAGATTCCCCAGATCGCAATCTCTTCGAGCATCTATGGGATGCACTGGACAAACAAGTCCAATCCATGTAGACCTCACCTTGCAACTTACAGGTCTTAGAGGATGTACTGCTAACGTCCTGATCCCTGATGCCACAGCACACTTTTTGGAGTCCATGCCTCCACAATGGGGATCTACACAATATTAGGGAGGTGGTTTCTATGTTACGGCTCATCATATATAAATAAACTTGCATTACCTTACGTATACCATTTTCCTTCCACAACCTAGAGAAACACTTCAAATTGTCATGTGTGTATGTGTGTGTGTGTGTGTCCTGTGATACACTGACATTCTGTCCAGGTGCTCTGTGCATCCTTGGATAGTCTCCAAGGTCATGATCACTCTGTAGTGTATATTGGTAAAGTGCTTTTTGAGTACGTGTTTTGGAAAGGTCTAGGCACAATGTACACTGCCAGTATTTCTTGCTTGGCAGCTTTCTTTAAAAGTCACAAATAGAGTCAAAACGCAAATTCAAATATGCCTATTTTTATGGTAGAAATATTTTAACTTGAGTTTTGAAAAGATTAAATAAAAAGTACAATAAAATTCTGCTTTATTTTAATATATGTTACTCAGATATGCAATGCATTCCCTTCTAAGAATTAAGTTGTTGTAATTGTTGCTTTTTTTCTTCTACAGGAAGTGTGGTCAGAGGCCTCCCAGCAACCCCCTTGAGGTTGTGTCATCAAGCAACCTAATGTCAATAAACCTGGTATCGGACAGTGGCAGGGAGAAACCTGGCTTCAGTGCTATGTACATGTTCGTCCCCTTAATCACAGGTACTAACATTATATCTGAGACAGCTCCACTCACCACTCAACATCTCAGTAGGGAGATGATGCATGTCAGAGATCTTATTAGCCAGGCAAACCTTAAAGCTTTATATTTCCATGGCTGAAGATTTTGTGTAGATTCCATGAAGTGTTCAATATCCAGTGGAGCCTTCGTGACATGGTCTAATTTAGGCTTAAGGATCTTTTTGTGTCTTATTCTTTTAAAGCTAACCAATGTGGAGGACGATTGACCAATAAGTCTGGGAGTTTTCACTCTCCACATTACCCCAGCTTCTACCCTAATTCTGTAGACTGCAAATGGACAATTGAGGTAATTACATATGACTAAAGTATGTTCAAGCTTGCTGTCAATATTTGGGACTCAAAAATTCCAGTCACTGTTTCTTCTAAGGCTGAGAAATGTTAACTTGTGTAAAAATTTGCGCACATTTATGTAATAGCTTTCAAGAAAATAGTTTTCTGTTTTTTTACTGAGAATCTGTAGTGGAAAAGTTTCCTTTTTATGTTTGATACAGTTTTTATTATCTAGAAAGAATACATTTATTAATAATGCTCCAAGATCACATTTTCGGGTGGTTAGAATATGTATAGTCACTATTTTTAAAGGTGACCAGGGATTAAATATAGACAGTCTGGCAGAGCCCAGCTCTTCCTCCATATGTCCAAATTGCACCTTGCCAGATAACCCATTTGCATATGCATTTACATGTTATGTTTTTAAAAAAATCAAGTACAGTTTAGCCATGCAATATGAGCAATACCCACATTAAATAAAAATAACTTTTTAATCACATTTATTTTGTATTTTTATTTTGTATTGCTTTAAAGTGGTAGCATAACATGTCAACAAATGAACATGCTGTATCTTTAAGACTGTGATCATAAATACATTACTAATAACCCCCCACATCTGTACCTCCTCTCTGATTCTGATTTAACCCGTTAAGGTGACACTGTGTCAGAATAGTAAAATATTATGCCAAGTAGGTCAGTTCTCCCATGGTCTAGTAATTTGCCAATCAGAGTGGCCTTTTTGTCTGTCAGGTACCTGCAAACATGAAAATCCAGCTGAGATTCACTATGTTTCGCATGAAGGAACCAAAAGTGGATGTTAAGGTCTGCCACAAGGACTATGTAGAGGTGTTGGGCACAAAGTAAGGCTGTTTATTTATTGTGGCTGAATTACTCTTGACAAATTTCTCACTAATAGTGAAGTGTTTATACTAGTAGTGTGTGTGATGCTATTTATAAACAAAGTATATCACTCCTGAGATTGTTACTCATAGAGAAAATGCCATGTAATGGATGGGAGTTGAACAGCACTGTGGTCTCACATCTGCATGCCTGTGAGTTTAACTTCTGTCTCCACCTCCACTTGGGGGGAAGTTTGCATATTCTTCGTGTTTGCACAGGTTTCCTCGAGGAACTCCCACATGCAGTTAAGCAAACTGGTTTCTCTAACTTTTCCTGTGATGGACTGCTATCCCTTCCAGGGTGTCCCTGCCTTGTGTCCTATACTGCCTGCGATAGAGTTTACACAGGATAAGGAGTGGAAAATAGATGAATATTTCTTTTCTGCATTTTTTTTTTGCTTTTTCCATACAGATACTGTGGAGAGAAGTCTTTGCTGGCCCTTTCAAGCCAGAACAACACACTAGAAGTCACGTTCCATTCAGATGAGTCATACACAGACAAAGGCTTCAGGGCAACATACGTTGCCTATGACCCCGTGAACCGTAAGTCAGTTTTTCATCATGTTAGTGATTTACAACAAATGTTTAAATAGTTAAATGATTGTTTTAATATTGACTATTTGAGTATCCTTTAGGTTGCCTTTAATTTTTAAATGTGAAACCGGAATGTCGTAGTACTCGTGTCTCAAGATAATTTTTTCACTTACTTGAAATTGTCTCAGAATTGAAAACATCTCTTGAATTTGTGTCTTGGTTTGGACTTGAAATTTTAAAACGTGACAATAGACTGTTCTTTTTAACCATTGATAAAATTTCTAATTTCACTTACTCCTCTCAAAATAATGATATATGTTAATAAAATACAATTGATGAAATATGAATAATCTATCATTCACATTTGTTTTATTACCTGTATACTGCAGTTATTTTACATAATCAGTGCAAAGCTACTTTGGAAATCCCTCCAGAAAACACGCCAGTTTCAGTTGTTAATCGATTTGGCTACTTTAATCACAGAAGTGATTTTCTCACATGAAAGCACACTTTGCTTACAGCAAGATCTAAACTTCTCAGTCCATTGGATATTGTTAGAATGGAAATAAGCGTGATCACCATTTAGGTTTCATATGGGTAGTTCTTCACAAAAGCTCTTGAGAGTTACGGAGCTATTATGTTAACTGCTGTTTTATGCGTTGTCTGACTGATTTGCCTTATGAGTATATTATCAGCTTTACATGTATCAGGCTGTGCTAGTAGAAAAGCAAGCAAAGGATGAGGAGACTTGCTTGCCGAGACAGAACACACTCTTTATTCTATGCAATGCAATGCAATTTTATTTATATAGTGCATTATCACAACATTACATTGTCTCAATGCGCTTTACATTTCTGCCACGTAAGGACCCCCCAATGAGTAAGCCAAAGGCAACGGTGGCAAGGAAAAACTCCCTAAGAGGAAGAAACCTTGGGAGGAACCAGACCCAAAGGGGGAGCCCATCCTCCAGGGGCCGGCAGATGAGTCAAACAAAACAAGATGATATGACTAAGCTAACACAGGGATTGAAATATCAGTCTCAATGCAGCGGCCGACCGGTGCAGGCACGGGGTGCTTGATGCATGATGGCAAGATCAACAGTGGCACAGCCGCAGGGAAGGATGGAGAGGCATCGCGTGAGCCAAGGGCAGGCAGGTTGGAGGGTAGTTGCCGGAGGTAGTAGTCTTGCAGGCAGCAGAGGCATAAATTCTTCGATGACATGGATCTCCAGGCAGCACACCCCAGAAGGGGTGAGGGAGGAAGTAAGAAAATAGTGTATTAGCCAGAGTTGAGGAAACCAGAGGCAATGCAAGCAAAATGATCGAGTGCAATATTCATCTAGGCTCCGGCAGATCTGGCTATAGCAGCATGAGAAAGAGGGAGAGACAGGCGGAACACAGGCATTGGGACTCCCTGAACATCAGCACTCTAGTGTAAAGCTAGAGTGACAGCACTGACGCATCAGTTTATCCAAAGCCAATGACACCGATCCCCACCCAGCTCTTCACCTCATACTGTTAGTCTGACTGGGAGTGAGCGACTAGCTGGAACCAGAACTAGGTTTCCTATACGCTAAACTATACAAGTGCGTTTTTAATCTAGACTTGAAAAGCGAGAGTGTGCCTGAATCCCGCACATCCCCCGGGAGACCATTCCACAGCTGCAGAGCTCTGTAAGAGAATGCTCTGCAGCCTGCCGCAGCCCTGTCTACTTTAGGAACTAATAGATATCCTGCTCCTTGTGATCGAAGCAGGCGAGAAGGGTTGTAAGGGACCAGAAGATCATTAAGATATTGTGGTGCAAGGCCATTCAGAGCTTTGTAGGTTAATAGCAGTAATTTGTAGTGAATCCTATACTTGACTGGTAGCCAGTGCAGGGAGGACAGGATAGGGCTAATGTGATCAAATTTTTTAGTTTTTGTGAGAACTCTGGCAGCTGCATTTTGTACTAACTGAAGTTTATGTAGGGATCCAGATAGGGCTGGGCGATATGTAAAAAAAAAATTTATCAATTATCGCCTTTAAAAATATCGTGATATTTGATAATATCGTCTGCCCCAGGGCTTGTCCTTTAAGGTGCACAATTGCGCGTGCACGCCATCACGCGCCTAAAACGGTGAAGAGCTGCACAAAGAAATGCGCGCATTTTATTGAATGATCAATAAAAAAGAATTAAATTGTACGCGCCTCATAATTTGTTACGTGACCACTCGACGCTCCACGGAATTATTCATGACAACAATGGCGTCGAAAAAAAGCATGGATAGCAAGGGTCATCCGTGTCAGAATGCAACGTTTTTGGGGAGGGGAGGGATGGTTGTTGTTAAATAATTAATTCATAACGAATTAATTAATTGTAGCCTACCGTTTCCACTACCTGACCCGCATGGTCTTTGTTTTACCCATAACCAAACCATAAATAAATAAAGATAAGTTACACACAAATTACCACCTGTCAATCACTTTTTCCGCGGGACTCTGGCATGAATAAGCGTCGACAAACTTGGTTGGTAAAAACGGTGCAAATTCACCTTTCTGGCAATACTTTGGCTTTAGACCGAATGAAACAGGGCAGCCACGGGATACGTCTGAAGTGGTGTGTAGGATTTGCGGTCAAGTTATCCGCGCAAAAGATGCGCAGACGAGATCTGTTCGTTATGGTAAAACCATGAAAAAGGCATATTTGGTGTAGTTTATTTAATCTAATTTAATTAAAATTATTTTGATTTTTTTTTTACTGTTTCTGTATGTCTCATTTATTAATGTAAACGAACTAGTTCGTGTAATTCGTTTGGAGTTCACTGTAATTTGTATTGTGATCGCTAACAACTTCCTTGTTATTATTTCCTCGTAATAATAATAATAATAATAAAATAAGTAAAGATGCGGAAATGGAAAGCATGCATTTAATTTGGCTATATAGTGTGATTAAGTGTGTGTTTTTCGTGAGCTGGTTGCTGCTGCGGCGGGGGTGGGGCGGAGGATCGCGATGTCGGCTCAGCATCGTGATGTCTATCGGCCATCGGCGATGGACGATGGCATCGTCTATCGACCCAACCCTATTTAAAATATTTCACCTATCTAAAAAACATTTATCCCAAAGTGTTACATTTGCTTTTATTCAGCACAAACTCAGCACCAATAATCTGAGACCTCTTAGAATGTTGTTATTCTATTTTTTGTTAAAATCAACTTTAAACATATACTTTTCAAAAACCTATTTTCAGACATGCTGAGAATTTGTAAAAAATCACATTATAGACATTTGTAGGTAAGACTTTTGAGCTCTGAAGCTTATAGACACAGGGGTTGGCTACACATAGGTGAAAGTGACATTCTGAAATTTTATGTAGTTTGATTACTAAAGTGTTAGTACTTTAGAGTGACACTCTTTTTCTCAAAGTCAGTGGCCTTCACAATGAATATTGATGAGGTAGGTGTCCTCACACCTGTAGTAGTTTGCATACTGTCAATGGCCCATCAGTCTGGAATGTCACTGCACCCCACACCCATCACTTTGGAAAGGCAGTTTGAAACGCAAGAAAAGTAGCAACAATAAAATCCCTTTCACAGTTTATTAGTAGATGGAATGAAAAATTAAAAACTGTGACTATATAAATATAGAAAGCGATAAATATGATGCAGTAACTATTATGGACGAGGGCATCGTCGAGCGCGTATCTTTCTCGTGTATTTCAGTTTATATCTCGCTGAAATCATTATGTAAAATCATGAAAAAAAAAACACTGACTAAATCCGTTATCTGTCTTCTTTTCAAAACTTCCATTGTCAGAAGTATTAAAGTTTTTAAAATTAGGTTAAATAGGCAAAAAAGCAAATCGTGTCACCTTTGTTTTACTTGTATCGGGAGCGTGTAGGACCGCTCTCAGCGGAAGATCGCTATTCACGTTCTAAATACGCTGCGTTTGAATCGGCGACCACGTGATTGCAGGCACACAGGCTTAGCCCACTGAGCCATAAACACAGGTATGAGCTTCGCTGCTGAAAGTGGCAACACTGGCGCAAAACTTCAGCGGCAGAGACTTATCCGTGAGCTATATTGTAGCCGATCAGTGTAAACACTACCCAGCCATGTGCTCTTGTTTATTTTGGTCACAATGGGCGTATTCACATATTTCTTTACCCAATACTAACTGTCTGATTATCATGTTATTATCATGCGAATAGCGCGATTTGCAAGTGGGTGGGCGATCAGAGCCGCTTCGAGACGCAGACGCTTAAGTCAGTCACTCTTGTTCTTTCTATTCGTATCACGAAGCTGTAAAAATATATTTAGTTTCTACCTATATATATTTGAAAAGTAGACCGTCCAAGGTTTCTGAAGGTATTTTTAAAATGTATATATGACAAAAACTCGCGGAGTTATTTAAACGGATTTGCGAAATTTCTGTCAGATCCCGCCGGCGGACCGCTTCTCTGCACAATGAAAATAGACACAGTGGCTTTTTATCAACCTTTTAATGATGTGCTTTAAGGTGTATGCATGCATTAAAAACAAAAAAGGTAAGTGAATGATAGGCTTCTACTAGTCTATTAATTTATATTTAGCTCCTTCCTCTTTATAGCCTAATTGTTATTTTCCGATATTTTCGATTATCATGTGGTACTGATTTTCAACATCGACATCGTGATTCTTAAGAGACATCGTCGATATATGATAATATCGTCATATCGCCCAGCCCTAGATCCAGATGGACAACCCAAAAGGAGGGCATTACAGTAGTCCAATCTGAAAGTTATAAAGGCATGTATTAGTTTTTCTGCATCTTGAAAGGAAAGCATCTTCCGAAGCTTGGCTGTGTTCCGTAGATGGTAAAATGCCGTGCTGGTAATGCTATTTATGTGAGCACTGAAGCAGAGGTCGGAGTCTACCAGGACACCAAGATTTCTGACCACTGTTTTAAATTGAGTAGGGAGGCCGCTAGGGTTGGGGTTTACAAACTTATTGCGAGCATCCTTAGGACCGATTTAAAAGAACCTCAGTTTTTTCTGTATTTAACATGAGGAAATTCCTTGCCATCCAACAACGGATGTCTAGCAGACAGTCGGCTAAAGAAGAGAGCTGGGATGCGTCACTAGGTTTGACAGATAGATACAATTGTGTATCATCAGCATAACAATGAAAATTAACACTGTAATTTCTAATAATGTTACCAAGTGGTAGCATATATAGATTGAACAGTAGTGGGCCCAACACTGATCCCTGCGGGACACCATATCTTACTTTAGTGGCTATGGATGACTCATTGTTTACATGGACAAACTGGTAACGATCAGTTAAATACGAACAAAACCACAGGAGTGCTGTCCCTTTAATGCCAATCAATGTTTCCAGCCGGTCCAAAAGAATATTATGGTCTACAGTATCGAATGCTGCAGTTAGATCCAGTAAGAATAATAGCGATATACAGCCACGGTCGGAAGCCATAAGCAAGTCGTTTATCACTTTGACTAAGGCCGTTTCTGTGCTATGATTGGGTCTGAAACCAGACTGATATAGCTCGTTAGCATTATTATTTTGAAGAAAGGAAGACAGCTGGTGAGCAACAACTTTCTCCAGAATTTTAGAAATGAAGGGAAGATTTGAGATTTGAGTTTCCTAAGTCACTAGGTTCAAGATTTGGTTTCTTTAGGATAGGTCTAATAACAACCATTTTAAAAGATTTAGGAACATATCCAAGCCTAAGAGATGAGTTTAACAAGTTTAACAATGTAGTGCTAATCAGTGGTGCGATTTCCTTAAGTAGATTGGTGGGTATTGGGTCAACAAGGCTAGTAGTGGGTTTGCAAGAGGAAATTAACTTAAGGAGTTCTGTCTGCACTACAGGAGTGAAACATTCAAAGGTGTTATCATTAGTACTAATAACACTAGCACTAGCAGAAGATTGGTGGTTGTGTGCAGCCGTGGGCATGCTCGTGATGGTATGTCTAATTGTGGTTATTTTATTATTAAAAAACGTAATAAAGGCATCACTCCTAAGAGCTTCTGGTACTTGTGAGTTTAACATTGAATGATTCTTTGTTAACCTAGATACAGATTCAAACAGGAATTTAGGATTGGTTTTGTTATTTTCTATTAGTTTAGAGAGATACATAGACCTAGCAGTCATTAGTGCCTGTCTATACTTAGACAGGCTCTCTTTCCAGGCAGATCTAAAAACTTCTAGTTTTGTTGACCGCCATTTGCGTTCTAGCTTTCGTGAAGCTTGTTTAAGTTCCTGTGTACGGTTAGAGTACCAGGGGGCAGGTTTCTTATCTCTATGTTTTATTTTCTTGAGTGGTGCTACATGATCAAGAGTGGTACGAAATGATTCCACCATTTTCACGGTTACCTGTTCAAGTTCATTTACACTTGACGCTTCAGAGGTAAGGTTAAAGGACTGTGGGAGCTGATCCAGAAAAGTTGCAGCGGATAATGAGGCTATGGAACGTCTAGTATTGTACCTCTGACCTGGGGCCTTAGGGGGGTTATGTTGTATTTGAAATGTTAAATGATCTGAAAGTAGAGGATTCTGAGGGATAATTGATATGTGTTCTACCAGGACACCATGACTAAGAATCAGGTCTAGGGTGTGGTTACAGGCATGAGTTGGCCCAGTTACTTTCTGATGTACACCGGCAGAGTCAAGAATGGTAGTAAATGCTTTTGTTAATGGATCACTTTCATTTTCCATATGAATATTAAAATCACCAACAATCAAGGCCTTGTTGGTAGTAACCACCAAGTTTGTTAAGAAATCTGCAAATTCCTTAAGGAAATTGCTATAGGGGCCTGGCGGTCTATACACAATAGCAATGGTGATTGGAGGTGTAGAACTACACTTAGATGTGCTAGCAAGACTTAGAATAATAAATTCAAACGTACTAAAGCTATAACCACTATTTTCACGCACTCCTAGGTCGGTCTTAAATATTGCAGCAACCCCGCCACCTTTGCGATTAGGTCGAGGATTATGCTTATAGCTATATTCAGCTGGAATGGATTCATTTAGTGCCAAGAACTCGTTCGGTTTAAGCCAAGTCTCAGTAAGACATAGGGCACCAAGATTAAAATCAGTAATAATTTCATTTACGAGCAATGTCTTAGGAGCCAGTGATCTAATGTTCAGGAGTCCAAGTTTTAGGTTTACATTACACCTACTATCCAGAGGTGAAATAGGTCTAATTTCTCTAAGGTTTTTAAGACACGCACTACGGTGGAATGAATCCCCATGATTAAAACCGCGGGGAACATACACAGTCTCAATAATAATAACCCTGGGTGACAACTCTAAGCGACTAGCAGGCGGTCGGTTAAGCTGTTTTGCCTGCCGCCTTGGCTTGGCTCTGGTTAGTCAGCGATCTGCCTTAAGACTGTGAGTTATGCTTTTTGACAGGAGATCGGCACCAGCCCACGAGGGGTGAATACCGTCCCTCTTCAAAAGCCAAGGCCTACCCCAGAACGTCCGCCAATGGTCTATATAACCCACACCATTTATCGGGCACCATTCCAACAGCCAGCGATGCAGCGACGATAATCTGCTGTACATTTCGTTGCCACGTCTAGCAGGGATGGGGCCAGAGCATGTTACTGACGCGGACATCTTCTTCGCAAGGCTGCACACCTTTTCTGAAATTTGCTTTAGTGATCTCCGATTGCCTCAATCGCACATCATTAGTGCCGACGTGGATAACAGTATGCGAATAATTACGTTTACTCTTAGCCAGCACTTTCAAGTTTGATGAGATGTCGGTCGCTCTGGCACTAGGGAGACAATTAACTACGGCAGCTGGAGTCGCTACTCTCACGTTTCTTAGCATAGAATCGCCGATTACCAGAGCGCTTTCAACAGGCGACTCAGGTGGGGAGAACCTGTTGGAAACGCGAATGGATGAATGGTGCCGGTGTTTGTCCTGTTTGGACTTACGGCTATGCCGCCGGGTCGTCACCCACTCGCCTTGCTGCGAAGGCCCTGCTGCCGGAGCGGGGGGAGACTGGCTCACTATAGCGGACATATCCGGAGCCGCTAACACTGCGTCAATAAAACTCTCACTCTCCTGAATCTCCCGTAACGTCTGGATGCGTCCCTCTAAGTCTGCAATGTTCTCCGTCAGCCTGGCAACTAGCTTACACTTATCGCAGACAAACGTACCGCTAATGACGGGAGAAGAATAACTAAACATACTGCACTCGGAGCAAACGACAGGAGCCATAGTGATATACTTACGTTTAGCGGGGAAAAACTCCGGGGGCGGAGGCGATTAATCTGTCGTGGTTTGGAAGATTATCAGGAGACTATTAAGCTTGCCAAGATTTTTCCGATTGCTTAATTCTAATTCTAAATATTATTTGGGTTATAGTTATAGTTTAAAAGTTTGCGCGGTAGCAACCAGTTTCGCTCACGCAGGAAACAGCACCAACCTGAACAGGACTGTAACAGGCACCCGTCGAGCACCAAACTGAACACAGTAGGAAAACACAGGGAGGTCAGACGCTGGACCGTCAGGTACCCACGGGGTGGGTCATTTACACAATGCTAAAGACACATGAGGATCGAACAGGGTGCACATAAGACACGGGTAAATACATGCACGACAACAGGGAAATACAACCATGAGTAGAACATCAGGAAATACATGGGGTTATTTACAATTACGGGATGCTGGGACATGTAAACCCTGCTGGCACTACACTGCCCCCTCTTCAGAGCTTCACCACCCCCAGTCCCCACCTCAGTTCCGAAGCAAGTCCCAGGGGTCCTCTGGCAGCCAGCGGTGCATTGCATCCAATGGCAGGGCTTCCTGAGCGCTGGAGTGGCTAGCTGCTGGTGGGCGTTGGTATTTTTAATCCCTCCCTGAGCCGACCCTTCCTCTTGTGTGCCTTAAAGGGAACTAAGACCCCTTCCAGGGGCTCTACCTGGCCGGGGCACCCCAAACCCAACGACTCCAGACCCTCTTCTCCGGGGACAGCCAGCGCAAGGAGCTGCTGCGGCCGCATTGCAGTTTGACCTTCTCCTGACCCTGGCTCTTTTTCTTCCCCCATTCAGTGGGGCCCTGATGTTGTGTGGTAGACAGGTCCTGCCGCAGGGTCTTCACAGGGTTGGGCAGCCCTGCACAGCTGCTACATGGTGGATGGCATCTTGGAAGCATGCCTCCTCCTCGCACCGCTCGTGGAGGTCATTTGTGAGCTGTGCCTGCCAGTTGACCATGTCCTCCAGCAACAGGGTCCCCAGGTTGCGGGCATGCTCCATGAGTTTCTGGTACTCTTCAGCCAGAAAGACCTGCCAGCCATGGCAGGTATCCAGGTGGTCCTGCAGCTCGTGGCACTCCTTGGCCAGCAGTGCCTCAAGTGCACGGCACAACTCACGGCCCCATAGTCGCTTCTCGTCATCCTGCAGCTTGTGGCACTTCTGGGCCAGTTGAGCTTCCAAGCCGTGACATGCCTCCTCCCGACTGAACAGTGCCGTCTCATGGCCCCATAATGCTGCCTCGGCCAAACGTGCCTGGCTTCCAGCTGGCCAGCTCACTGCACAGCCAGCCCAGTTCCTGCCGCACCTACTCTGTGGACGCCCGTAGCCACTCCCGGTCCTGATGGTCCCACTCCTCCAGCTCACGCCGCTCTTCAGCAAGCCAGACATCCCAGCTGCGGTACACTTCCTTGCACTCACGCGGAGCAGACTGCCTGCTCGTGCTTGCAGTTGGGGTCGCACAATTGATGAGCGGGAAGCACTCCATGGCCAGTGAGGGGCCGGAGTTCACAGAAGTGCCCGCCTTCCTCGCTCAACAACATTGTTGTTTCTGATGCAATTCCGGTGGGCTTGTAGGAGCGACTTCAGGGTGTGCTGTGTGGGTCTGGTGCGTCTTTGATAGAGCAGATGGTGCCTTCTTCGCTCCAGCGTCCCCTGCTCATTTGCTGGTAGCTCTGGTACAGGCTTCCGGGCAGTGGTGTACATGGTGCCATTCTTTCCGGCAGCACCAGCAGACAAGCTGAATTGTCCTTGCCTGAGAAGTACTACTGCTTCTCCAACACTGCTGCTTTCTTGCAGCCTTGAGTTCCGCCAGGCTGAAGCAGGCTTGCCAGATGATGTCGAAGACCAACAGAACATGCTCTGTATTCTAATCCTGAACAGGACTGTAACAGGCAACTGTAACCATAACTAGAACATCAGGACAAACACGGGGCTATTTACAATTACCTGCGGGAGATGCAGGAACATGCAAACCCTGGCAGTGCTACAATATAATTTTATTTAGTTTTACAACAAATATGTGCTCAATTTGAATTTGATGCCAGCAAAACTAAAAAAAGACTGGAAAAGTTGTGTAATGCTAAAACAAAACACCTGGTTGAATATCTCACAACTAATTAGGTTAATTGGCAACGGGTCAGAAAGACGATTGGGTATTAAAGGAGCCTTCCCGGTAGACCGTCTCAGTGCAGTGAAGATGGGGGGAGGTTCACTGTTCTGTGAAAGACTGCATGGGCAAATAGCACAACAGTTCAAGAATAATGTCCCTCAATGTAATATTGCAAAGAATTTGGGAATTTCATCATCTATACTACGTACTATCCTTAAAATCAGAGAATCCAGAAAAATCTCTGTATGCAAGGGACAAGGCCAAAAACCAATACTGGATAGCTGTAGATTCTATAGTGGAAATCACTTCATGGGCTCAGGAAAACTTCTGAAAACCCTTGTCTGTGAACACAGTTTGTTGCTACATCCACAAATACAGGATGAAGAAGAAACCATATCTAAACATGATCCAAAAATGCCACCAAATTCTCTGGGTCCAAGCTCATTTAAGATGGACTGAGGCAAAATGGAAAACTGTCCTGTGGTCTGAAGAATCAAAATTTCAAATTATTTTTGTAAATCAGACGCCACATCCTCCAGCCTAAAGAGAGAGACCATTTAACTTTTTATCAGCAGACAGTTGAAAAGCCAGCATCCGTGGTGGTATGGGGGTGCATTAGTGCCCATGGCTTGGGTAGCTTGCAGATCTGGGAAGGCACCATTAATGCTGAACAATGTGTACAGGTTTTGGAGCAACAGATGCTGCCATCCAGATAATGTCTTTTTCAGAAAAGGCCTTGCATATTTCAGCAAGACAGTGCCAAACTGCGTTCTGTGTACTACCCCAATTCCAAAAAAGTTGGGACATTGTGCAAATTGTAAATAACAACAGAATGTAATGATATAGAAATATCATAAATTCATATTTTATTCACAACAGAACATATAAAACATATTAAATGTTTAAAGTGAGACATTTTGCTATTTCATGAAAAATGAAATTCATGAATTTCATGGCAGAAACACATCTCAAAAAAGTTGGGATGGGGGCAATAAGAGGCTGGAAAAGTTAGTGGTATAAAAACCTAACAGCTGGAGGAACATTTTGCAAATAAATAGGTCAATTGGCAACAGGTCAGTAACATGATTGGGTATAAAAAGAGCATCTTAGAGTTGCAGTGCCTTTCAGAAGTAAAGATGGGCAGAGGATCACCAATCCCCCTAATACTGCATCGACAAATAGTGGAGCAATTTCAGTTCCTCAGTATAAATTTGCAAAGAGGTTGAAAACGCCATCATATACAGTACGTAATATAATCAAAAGATTCAGAGAATTTGGAGAAATATCTGTGTGTAAGGGACAAAGCCAAAAAACCATACTGGATGCCTATGATCTTCAGGCCCTTAGGTGGCACTGCCACACAAATAGGCATGATTCTGCAATGGAAACCACTAAATGGGCTCAGGAATATTTCCAGAAAAGTTTATCAGTGGGCACAATTCGCCATGCCATCCGAAGATGCCAGTTAAAACTGTATCATTCAAAGAAGAAGCCGTATTTAAACATGATCCAGAATCACCAACGTCTTCTCTGGGCCCAAGCTCATTTAAAATGGATTGTAGCTAAGTGGAAAACTGTGCTGTGGTCAGACAAATCTAAATTTGAAATTCTTTTTGGAAATCAGGGATGCCGTATCATCCGGACTAAAGAGAAGGACCACCCAGCGTGTTATCTGCGCTCAGTTAAAAAGCCAGCATCTCTGATGGTTTGGGGATGCATTAATACATATGGCATGGGCAGTTTGCTTATCTGGGAAGACACCATCAATGCTGAAAGGTATATCTAGCTTCTAGAGCAACATATGCTTCCATCATGATGACATCTCTTTCAGTGAAGACCTTGCATTTTCCAACATGACAATGCCAAACCACACACAGCATCATTACAACATAATGGATTTGTAGAAGGGTCCGGGTACTGAACTGGTCTGCCAGCGGCCCAGATTGTTCACCCATTGAGAACATTTGGCACATCATAAAATGAAAATTACGACACAGAAGACCTAGGACAGTTGAGCAACTAGAATCCTGTATCAGAGAAGAATGGGACAATGTTCCTCGCCCCAAACTCAAGCAACTGATGTCCTCAGTCCCCAGACGTTTACAGAGCTGTTGTTTAAAGAAGAGGGGATGCCACACAGTGGTAAACATGGCCTTGTCCCAACTTTTTTGAGACGTGTTGCTGCCATGCCATTCAAAATTACCTAATTTTTTCCTTAAAATGATACATTTTCTCAGTTTAAACATTTGATATGTTTTATATGTTTAGTTGTGAATAAAATATGGGTTTATGAGATTTCCATATCATTGCATTCTGTTTTTATTTACAATTTGCACAACTTCCCAACTTCTTTGGGATTAATATCTTATTAATTAATTTCAATTTAATTTCTTTAGTGCATTTTCACAACATTACATTGTTTCAAAGCACTTTACATTATCCCTGCCCAAAGCTCCCAGTGAGGAAGCCAAAGGCTACAATGGCAAGGAAAACCTCCCTAAAAGGAAAACACTGTGGGAGGAACCAGATTCAAAGGTGGAACCACCCTCCAGGGGCCGGCAGAAATAGTCAAATGAGCAAGATGGCAAGATGTCACAATACACACTGTCCAAGTTTTACACCAGCTTCATAGTGTAAGAGTCTGGGTGCTAGACTGGCCTGCCTGCAGTCCATACCTGTCACCTATTTAAAACATCATGCACATCATGAAACAAAAAATATGACAAAGGAGACCCTGAACTGTGGAGCAATTGACATCCTATATAAGGCAAGAATGGGACAACATTTCACTTTCAAAAATTCAGCAACTGATCGCCTCAGTTCCCAAATATTTACAGAGTGTTGTTAAAAGAAGAAGTGATGCAACACATTGGTAAACAGCCATATCCCAACTTTTTTAAAATGTGTTGCTAGCATCAAATTCAAATTGAGCATAAAACCATAAAATTTCTCAGTTTCAGCATTTGATATGTTGTCTTTTTATTCTATTTTCTATTAAATGTGGATTAATGTGATTTATAAATCATTGCATTCTGTTTTTATTTGCATTTTACACATCACCCCAACTTTTTTGGAAACAGGGTTGTGTCTCAAATGATTCATCTTTCTTTGTTTTTCATCCTGACTGGTCTGAAACATTACATTGAAAGTGGTAAAGACTGTCCTGTTCTGAATATAGTTACCATGGGATTGTCTCATATTGACTAATAAAATGCTGTGTACCTTTTTGAACGGACGCAGTTTATTCTGTATAGGAACATATGGGATGAGATTTGTTCCGTAACTTCGAACTCTGTATGATTAAAACTATGGTCTTGAAAAGACCTTTTTCAGTCTTGACCCCCTTTCGGTCTTGACTTGGACCGAATTCTTCAAAGTCATGGGACATTATTACCTGTGTGTAAACCTGCAGCAGTCAATTATTAAGAATGAATAACTGACTGTTGGTCAATGCTTCAGTTTTACAAGCCTGAAATATCTCCATCTGATGTCAGAGGGTGATTCTTTTTGCAGGGGGCTGTAAAACAATTTACTTTGGAAATGTAGGAAACTGTCTGGTAATAAAAAAAAAACATTTAGTTGTGAACCACCCTTAATAGTCACATCTTTATTGTTCCAAAAATGTTTTTGATATGGATGTGATGTTGAAATGTCAGAGTGCATGTACAGGCATCCTCGATGACCTGGACAGCTACAAAAAGCAAAGTATTGTCAAAGCAAATGCACTACCAGTTAAGGCCTGGATAGCAATATTTTAGTAAGATAAGAAACTATCAGTCCCAGAATGAGATTTCAAATTTTTCTAATACAGACCATGTGAGCCTAATATCAGTAGATTTTCTGTTGTTTAAGATTCTGAGTGAAGTCAGTTATTTACTTTTTTCTGCAGCCTGCCCTAATCAGTTTGCATGTGCCAGTGGATTCTGCATCGCGAAACAACTACACTGTGATGGCTGGAATGATTGTGGAGATCGAAGTGATGAAGAACAATGCAGTGAGTTTGTTCCCCCCCTTCACACTGCACCAAGAAAACCCATTATTGCCACAAGTTAAAAGAGGAATGGAGTGTGGTATGCTGGTTTGGGCTCTGTGCTTGTGGCCAGAAGGTTGCAGGTTCAAATCCTGTAATTGGTTGAATATTCGGCCCTTCAGCATGGTCCTTCATCCCAGTAGCTCGAGGCACATTGTATGACATTGCTCTCTGACCTTCACTTGTATGTCTGCTTTCATACTGCTGTGAATACGTCCACACTTGTCAGTTTATTACTTAGATGGCAGAGGGTAGTGTGTGTGACTCAACAGGTTATGATGCTGTGCCTGTAATCGGAAGGGTGCCAGTTCAAATCCCCGGGTTGACAGTTATTTCACTGTCGGGGCATTAACCTTGATTGTTCCAGGGACTGGTTGATCCTGCTTTCTCAGTTGTGCATTGCTTTGGATAAAAGAGTCTGTTAAATGAATAAATGTAACGTCACTTTGGGAAGCATCTGACTCATAGATAAATGAAGTACTGAGTGAGCTCTGTTTTCCAGAATGTGACCATGAGCAGTTTTCCTGTGCCAATGGCAGATGCAAACCCCTTTACTGGGTGTGTGACAGTGTCAATGACTGTGGTGACGGCAGTGATGAGAAGGATTGTGGTAAGTTATCTTCTCTGGCTGGGAGTTTCAGCATTATAAGGCTATGAAGAGAGTGTTGTAGAGCTCTGCGTTGTAGCATTTTGATAAGAGATGTTGATTTACATGATTACTGCATGATTGAAGACCATCCTTGTCTTCCTCAGAAGGCTTAAATGTAGCCTATTCCAGTTTATATCTCAGTCTGTAACTTGCCATCATCCCTCCATTACTGTCCAAAGTAATACATGAAAAATGTAATTATTGTATTCCTCAGATAGGAAATACAGATCTATGCAATTATTATACACAGACTGTAGCAGTGCAATATTGGCTGGAGCACCAAGGTGGAAGTAGGGCTGTGTGATATGATAATATATATCAGATGGGAAAACAAAAACATCTATTGTGTCATATTACACTTTATTTCTTCGTTTATTAGTAATGGAAAAGTATTGCGAGGGAACACAAAACTATTGAGAGGAAACACAAAATTATTAAAAAAAATATTTTCCCACCCTGACCTCTTAGGGGCTCCGTATACCACAGTTGATCTGTAGAATAAAAACACAAATACATGACTATCCACAAATATGTATTTTTATTTGTGATAAGACCATAAATATCATATCCAAAAAAATAAGAAGTGATTTGCACGTGATAAGGGTTTTGCATATTTGTGGATCTAGGAACATTGTATAGGTGATAATCTGGCACCAGTTTCATTTTGAGACAAATTGTACCAAAGCTGCAGTAATGCTGCTTAGTGGTGACTCATGGAAGTACAGCTACAGACACAGATCTGGTGACCTTGATTACCTTGGGACAAGTCCTACAAATCAGGTTTTTTAATAAAGTTTTTTGAGAGGAGGGGAGAGTGTGTAGAGGGGCTATAGATTGCGGAGTTTGGGGGGTGTGGAAGGAGAAGGAATTAGATGGGGCAGGGATGACTGGGCTGTCCGGGGAATGCATTATTATCGTTATGACAGCATCTAATTGGCTGTATATTTTTTTCAGCAGTTCTGTTGCTCCCTGGTTGTTTTCTTGGTAAATCTTTTGTCCAACTCAGGATGTGAGGAGAGCGAATGGAGGTGTTCTGACGGGATGTGCATTTTGAAAACCCTGATGTGTGATGGAAAGAAGGACTGCTTAGATGGGAGCGATGAGTCAAACTGCATCACAGAATCATCTCGAAGTAAGCCATAGTCATCATATCTCCATCCCCTTGCTATGTCAGAGTGCAATAGTAATCATATCCGCCGCTCTGTGAGCAAGCCATAGTCATCATACCCCCCAGTATGTGAGTGAGCCATAGTCATCATACCCCCCCAGTATGTGAGCGAGCCATAGTCACCATACCCCCCAGTATGTGAGTGAGCCATAGTCACCATGCCCCCCAGTATGTGAGTGAGCCATAGTCATCATACCCCCCTGCTATGTGAGCGAGCCATAGTCATGTTACCCCCCCAGTATGTGAGTGAGCCATAGTCACCATGCCCCCCAGTATGTGAGTGAGCCATAGTCATCATACCCCCCTGCTATGTGAGCGAGCCATAGTCATCATACCCCCCCCAGTATGTGAGCGAGCCATAGTCACCATACCCCCCAATATGTGAATGAGCCATAGTCACCATACCCCCCAGTATGTGAGTGAGCCATAGTCACCGTACCCCCCTGCTATGTGAGCGAGCCATAGTCACCGTACCCCTCAGTATGTGAGCGAGCCATAGCCATCATATCCTCATCACTATGTGAGCAAGCCTTAGTCATCATTTCCTTCAACCACTTGCAACATGTTTTCTTAAGGTTACGTGAAATGTTAGTGCTTGCGTAGTGGCTCAGGGCAGCCTTGTTTCATCTGTGTCATCTGCTGTACCTGTTATTTCTTGTTATTTTAAATGCATTGTGGTTTCTGCACAGGGATTAATGTCTGCACTGACTACACCTTCAAATGCAAGAGTGGGGAGTGTGTGCACAAAATCAACGCAGAGTGCGACCTGACCAATGACTGCAGTGACGGATCTGATGAAGAGGGCTGCAGTAATGACAGCATTTCTTTTCCCTGCTGTGTGCCTGTCTAAACTTGATTGCTTGAGCACTTGACTAGTACTTAGTACTGAATCAGAGCTTGGCAGCCCACCCCTCATCTCCCAGTACATTCACTGGGTATTCACTGCCTTCCCCTAAACCATTATTTATTTAGGGAGATGATGGAATGATTTCTAACAATGATTCAGGTGCTGCTGTCCATCCATCCATCTTCCAACCCCTTATCCAGTTTGGGGAGTGGCAGGTGCTATTTCCAGGCAGAACCAGACACAAGGCAGGGGGACACCAGGATAGAATAGGATGACAGTCCATTGCAGGCCACATCCACAAACCTCACTATCTCCAGTTTAAGGACACCAGTTAGCCCACAGTACATGGAAAAAATCCACGCATCACAAGCAGAACATGCAAAGCATGAACAACCTTGCTCCTGCTGCTATTTAATTTTTGAAAGCATATCTGTAAAACTGTACACTTGGTCATCCAGAGGAAGGTTTTATTCATTTATGCTACTTATATTTTAAACCCAATTTAAGTTGCTTGCATCACTCCCCTAACCCTTCCCTTCCATTCTCTGGCCTGCCATTTCTTTCCTTACCCTTCCCTACCCTTTCCTTCCCATCCCTTTCTTCCTTTTCCCTTCCCTTGCCTACCTTTTCCTTCCCATCCTTCCCCTTCCCTTCCCTTTGCCTACTGTACCTTTTCCTTCCCATCATTTTCTTTACCTTCCCTTTACTTCCCTTCCCTTCCATGTCCTGCCTTTTCCTGCCTTTTCTTTCTTGCCATTTCCTTCCCATCCTTTTCTTTCCCGGTCCTTCCCTTTGCTATCCTTCCCTGCCTTTTCCATTCCTTCCCTCCTCAGTGTGTGGCACCAGGCCCTACAAGCACAACCGCATCGTGGGTGGCCAGAATGCTGACATTGGGGAGTGGCCATGGCAAGTCAGCCTACACTTCATGACCAATGGCCACGTCTGCGGTGCCTCCATCCTGTCCAAGACTTGGCTACTATCAGCTGCTCACTGCTTCCAAACGACCTCCCCTGAGTACGTGCTATGGCGCAGCCCTCTCTAGTGCCGCTGTCTGTGTCATACAGCAGAGATTTAAACCCTAAAGTTTAAATACCTACCCATTGAGCCACTGAACCACCCCCTTAACATTTATGCATCTATCCACCCGTCTTTCACCTGTTTATCCCAGTCTAGATCACAAGAGGGTAGCACAGGGCACAATTCTGGGGTATAGCCTGGATGGGTTGTCAATCAGTCGCGAAGTACACACATGCATACACGCAATAGTACATTATTGGAAAGTAGCCTAATTGTATGAGTCACCAAAAAACCCATCCTTAGCCTTTGTGTTCTAGTTTGTTATTTTTAGTATCAGATTCAGGGTGCACAACAAAACATCATTACCACTAAGCTGACATCCTGTGCAGAGTGTGTCCTCGAATTGTGCCTTGTGCTGCCCTCTTCTAACCTAGACTGGGATAGGCTCCAGGCCCCCGTCTGTCATCCTGACCAGACTAAGCAGTTACAAATTCAGGTGGATGTATACGACTGCTATTGGTACTACTACTATTAATTTTATTTACATTATCATTAATATTACTACTATTACTTTTACTATTACTGCTACCACTACTACAAATCATCATCATGTAAGAATTGTCTTAAAACTCCCTTGTAAATGTTTTCTTTTGATTCTGTCCTCAGAATTCCTATGACCATTTCACAATTGATACTTGTACTTCTACAATTTTGACACTAGGTGGAAGCACTAACCTTCCGTTTGAGAGATTCTTTGAGTCTTCAAAATGTTTGCTGTTGAAGTCTTCAAGAGTCATAGTGCATCCAGTGCTACTCCAAATTTTATAAACTCCTATAATTGTTTGGCAATGTAAACATGAGACAGAAGTGAATTTTTCACTTTGGGTTCAGGCTGCTCAGTTATGGCCAAAATCATAGTCATGATTCTTTTGGTCAATATTGAGATCACAATTATTTAACACAGTGGCTTTGGGAATACCCATGCATTTATTGAACTTGTGAAAAGAAAAAGAAAAACTTGTCTTTTTAACTGTGGATTTCCTTGAACTCTAAATTTGATTAAACTGAGAAACAAATAAGGGGCTAGAAAGGAATGTACTGGATTTATAACAAAAGACAAAATGAGAGCTTCATTGTGAAACAAAATGCAGTACAGTAATCATTTTATCTTGATTATTTTGCTTAGATAATTGTTGTCAAAATGGTAATTGAAAGTAAAATTCAATGACCAGCCCTATTTTGTGTATTGTATTGTACCGAGTTATTTTTCAAATGTTCACTGTGTTCAGAAATCTCATTCCTGACAACTGGCGGGCATACAGCGGATTGCGCACCCAGTACTCTGAGGAAAACGTGCAGATGCGCAACATCAAAAGGATAATCACCCACCCGGAATATAATGACATGACGAACGATTATGACATTGCCCTGCTGGAGCTGAACGAGCCACTGCTCTTCACCAACACAATCTACCCCATCTGCCTGCCTGACAGCACTCACGTCTTCCCAGCAGGGCTTTCCTGCTGGGTGACGGGCTGGGGGATGCTGCGAGAAGGAGGTGAGCGCCCCCCATATCAGAAACATCTTCTTCCCTACAGTACTTCTCTATAGAGCATTGTTTCCATACCTGCAGACTCCATGCATGATTTGAGTGCCAACAATTACTATCGAGATAATATCTATATGTCATTTGTTCACTCCATTAATGCATTAATTTGGAATTAAGTTTAAAAAAACTGACAGGGCAGGACTGTTGCCTCACACCTGGAGGTTTGAATCAGTTTGTGTCTTCTCTCTGTGCATTCTACAGACCATCTCACAGACATGCAGTTAGACTAATTGGTCTCTCTCTATTGCCTTGTGTGTGTGTGTGTGTGTGTGTGTGTGTGTGTGTGTGTGCGTGTGCGTGTGCGTGTGCGTGTGCGTGTGCGTGCGTGCGTGCGTGCGTGCACGCATTTGGCCATGGATGGTCATCACATCCAGGGTGCACCTCAGCCTTGTGCTCTGTGCTACCTGTAATAGGCTCCCAGCCCATCTGTGACCCTGGCCAGCATCAGCAATTAAGAAATGTATGGGTGGAAGGGAAGATTCTTTTGTAATTCTCCAACATATCTCTTAATGTTTTGTTTCTTGTTCCTTTTAATGACCACTAGGTAACACTGCACCAATCTTGCAGAAAGCAGAGGTGAAGGTCATCAACGACACAATCTGTGACACGGTAACAGAGGGCCAGGTGACTTCCAGGATGCTCTGCAGTGGGTTTCTAGCGGGAGGTGTTGATGCCTGTCAGGTGAGGAACACAAACATACCTTTTAATGTTTATTGTACGTCTAAAATATCTACTGTTTACTTGCTATGGCTACAAACACTTTTCCAGCAAAATAACTTCCAGAAAATGCTGGACCAAAGTTTTATTGTACACCCTAGTCTGGCTCCTTTCCTTGTCCTTCCTCTTGTGTCAAATTCACAGCATTTTCTCTCCTGGCCCTCCCCTGCAGGGAGACTCAGGGGGCCCTTTGGTATGCAGAGAGGAGAGTGGCAAGTGGTTCCAGGCTGGCATCGTGAGCTGGGGCGAGGGCTGCGCCCGCAGAAACAAGCCCGGGGTCTACACACGCGTTACCAAGCTGCGGGACTGGATCCGGGAGGAAAGTGGGGTGTAGATCAGGCATATCCAGCAGGAAAATGGGGGCAGTTTCAGAAAATTCACATGTAATACCGACATGCAGGTCACTCGAGCAACTGTTATAAACAGATTGAAGGTGTTGGGATGAAAAGTTTCAGAAAATTTGTGAACATTCTCTTCAATCAATACTGTTTTAAATTGATATTAATTAACAATAAAATATATACGAATAAACATTAATACAATAAAAAGTAATGTCTTGGGGACACCCCTCGCATTCATGAATTTGTCACATTTCACCACCAGCTCACTTTAATTAAAATAACTTAATTAGCTATTGAAGTTTAGGAGGTATTGATGAGCCAAATAATGTGTGCTGGTGGTCAAGTTCAACACATAGATGGGCATGTTGGATGTTAACTGCAAATCCTGTAGTTGTTTGATGAGAAGTTTTAAAATGGCTAACATGACACTTTGATGGACATACAGTCATAGTTTTACAAAATCATATTTATTATGTGGTGGCCTAAGAGATTTTATCCACGAGGTAGCTCTCAAATATTAACCATATTCAGCAAGTTTGCTATCAGATGACCTTTGGCCATTAGATGGGATAATTTGCATAGTTTTCTGAGGTATGAAAGGCCAGGCTGATCATATACATTAAGAGAATTAGGAGAATTTTTTTTTGGTGAAATTTTAATATAGTTGTGATGTTTTATGTGTGGTGGTTAACACTGGTCTGAGGTGGGATGTAAAAGGTACTTATGTATAATATGTAGATTTTAATGCAGTTTTAACAATGACCATATAACACATGATGTTAGTCATATTGGTGAGAATTTTGAACTTTGAAGTTCTTGGAATATTTCTGAAGACCAACACTTCTTAAAAAAAAAAAAGAGTTTATGCATAGCCTAGTTAGTGTAGACTTTTGAAAGTTGAATACATTGGTACATTGATGTCTCTGTAAAATGCCAAGTCATGGTTAGACTATTCAATTATTTATGAAAGGGACACATTACATAATTGCCACATGAATTTCTGGCTATTTCGGGACTTGGTGGTGGTGTATTCAGCAGGTCAGGGATCTTTTCTGCTATTAATATTTGCACAGAAATTAAGATGATGTGATGTTTTCTCATGTTGAAGCCGGTGAACAGTATTCCATACAAACATCCCTGTTTTTTTAAGTTGTTCTTTATTTGCTGCTTGTTAGGTTTTGTGTAGCTGTCCAGAACTAAAAGTTATTTTCCAGTTCAATTACAGGCAGTTCATAGGATATGAATGAGATCTGTTCCCTAAGTCTGTCTTTAAATCGAATTTCAGAATACTAATTATACAGCACATAATAAAGTAATAATAAAAGTAAATACATATGGTACTGTACTGTACCACAAGCCGACACACCACTGAAGCTACGCAATGTTTTCATAAGCGTCACAAAGTAATAAGTACATTCATTATTACAAGCCATTGTATTTAACTAAATATTAAATGTAATAGGCTTTACGACAGTCCGTTCGTAAGTATGAGTTGTCTGTAAGTTGGACATTAAGTGGGAGACTACCTGTACAACAAATTATTTACTTTGCTACTCTTAGGAGTATGTCACGAAATAGAGGTAAATTAAATTCTGTCATGGTCATACACAGTGTTGAATTATCCATTATTATGTAGTAATTTTGTATTTGGTCCCTTTTATCATGTTCTATTTTGTTAAAGTGCCTGCTATTAATATATGTTATAACCAGGGGAATGATCCAGATGGAATCATAAAAAGGACTATATGTATTTCAAGGTAACGAATTCCTTACTAAGAAATCAATTGCAGTAACCCATAGAAATTTACCATTTAAAAAATATATATATATAAATAAAGAGATGTATAACAAATGTCGTGCACTTGTTTGATGTACCAGTAATACTGGTTTTGCTGTATAGAGATTTATGCACTAGTACCTGTGTCTGACTAGGTACATGGTGCCCTTGTTTGACATTTTGTTTATGTGCACTTTTTATTACAACGATCTCCTCATCGTATTCAATAAATATTGTTTGATTTTGAAGTCCTTGTTTTTTTTTTTTGTTATACCTTGTGCTAGAATAATTGTGGGCTTGCTGTATCCTCAAAGCATGTGAAACGTTTAGCAATTGTTTCTGTTGTCGGTCTTAGTGCTTTATGCTGACTTTTCTCCCAGCCATTGTCAGCATTTGTCAAGTGTTGCTCATAATTAAGAAGCATGGAAATGGACATGACACGATTATAGTGTCACATTATGCCTTGCTTTGTGAGACTGATTTCCTTGTCACTTGGGAGCCAGCTGGTGACTATTTCTGAGTGTTATTTACAGGCAGGAGTGCTCAAATCTTATTTGTCTTCATTATAATAAGCATTTCTACCTTAGAAATTTATGCAACAGGATTCCAATGAGTGTTTTTCAGTTCAGGTACACGTGTGGCCTTGTCAAAAAGCATTTGTAAGCGTTCAGCTGTACGTCCTCAAGCATAAACTTTGTCCCAGCTGGGCAGGTTTATCTGAAATGGTTTTATTTAAATATAAATATGTGTACAAAGTTACAAGCACAATGGCTTTTTAACATAATACATTATTAAAAATTAAATAAAACAATGGCCATTAGTCGCGTTCAAAAAAGCATTTCTCTGCTTTCGTTGATGGACAAACAGTAAAAGACAAATGGAGGACAGATTTAAAAATCAAGTTAGGATATATATTCATGTATATATAAAGATACAATTTACAGTAAAGCAGCTTACACGCTGTACATTAAGGCTTATATAAAATATAAAAATAAAGACGAGCAATATTTTTCACTCTTTGCTTCATTTCCCAACCCAGTGGATTGTGGACAGTTCTGAGAAAATGGCAGTACACCGTTCCAGTGAACTGAATCCAAGTTGCAACAAGATACAATATGTAATCTTTCACATTGGCAATGGAAATGAAAAATGTCGAAGTATTTCACTTGAACAAATCTGCATGCAACAGATAGACAATGTTTTTGTACACTTAACTAGTTTTGGGTAGTATAGGGTTTGTAAACGTTTTCAAGCTCCTACATACTCATGTCCCGCAACCCTCACCAGGATAAGCAGTTGGAAGATGGATGGAAAAAAAAAAAAAAGGAAGATGGATGGATGGATACTTATGTGACTGTTTCCCATTGGTAATCAAGCTTCATGATCAAAAAGTTTGGCTAAATTGCAACCAAGTTTCAAAGCCTTCTCTGTACAAGAACACAGCCTTAAACTGAAAATAAGCTACATTACTGAACGGTGATGCTCATAATTTTTAAAGTGAGCCTAGGATGTACACTGTAATCGCACAGAAATGATAGAGCAAGGCAGCCATTTCCACCTGCGCATATCCCACAATCTTTGGATATTCATTGTCACTCATCCCCCGTTGAAGCAAAAATGATTAATACAGACTATCTTTCATCTTTCGTAGCTGTAACCTAATGCTATCAGCTTTTTTCCGTTATTTGAAATCCATTATTTTCAATTGTCTGCACTGATCCATCAGGCCAGAACTATTGTCTGAAATAATCTTAAAAGCATAAAATATCTTTTTAGGAAAACTACAGAATTCATCATCCAGAAAATATGTGAATGATGCTTGGCTGTACTTTTATGCCTGTTTCACAGTTTGAAGTTGAACCTCATGGTTTGGCTCAGTCTTTTATAATGGATTGAAATGTGAATGTGCTTAGAATTCTTTTGCATGCTGATGTAAACAAAAATTCATGAGTTTTCTTTTTAAAAAAAAATTTAAGTTCACAAGATGCAAATATTTGAATCCCGTTTTCACCCCAAAGCCATGGGGCATTTGGTAAGAGGAGATTTCTAATTTACACCATCCCATACACAATATAAATCATAAACAGTTAAGCAGATGGCATCAATGAAACTAGTGTGTCTTTGCCTTTGTCATCCTTAAAAAAAATAAATAGTGAAGCACACTTGAAGGGAATTCATCATCAGAAGCTCCAATTCATCCAGAGGATAAGAAGATACAGATCCAATTGAACAATAACACACAATAAATTAAAAACAGTATTCCCAAAAAACTTAAATCTTCAGCCAATGGTCCTCTTCAAGACCTATTCCACGGGAAAGAGAAGCAGTGTCCGTGTAGCCTATAGAGAAGATGCTTGAATAGATCACTTATTATCCCTTGCAGCATCCCCGGCTTGTCAAACGTGTGTCTGCATGCGCTGGTGTGAGGGGCGGCCATAGTCAGACAGCTGTGAAGACACCTGGGAGGAAGCATAGGAGAAACGCGAGGAGCTGGACACTTTGCTGGCTTGATCCGAGTGATCGTAGGCATCCACCTTCTCATAGGCAGAGGGCTTGACGTAGCTCGTAAAGGCACGGCCGTATGTGGCAGGCAGGTAAGCAGAGCTGCCATACAGGGGCTCGGGGGGGTACATTCCCTGCTGCTGCTGTTGCTGCTGCTGCTGTTGCTGCTGCTGCTGTTGCTGCTGCTGCTGCTGCTGCTGCTGCTGCTGCTCATAGGTAGAGCGTGCACCCGTGGTGGTGGCATAGCGATGGGAGAAATCATAGATCCGTGGCTGGGTGCTGTGTTGCCCATACAGCGGGTTAGGTGAGGCCAGCTGGGATGGAGTATAGACAGGCCGTGGATTGGACACATATTCAGAAAAACCACTGCGTACATGGCGATCTTCATGAGCCCGAACATTGTAATAGCCATTGGTGGGATCCTAAACAGAGAGACCAGATTAGGCTCCACCCAATTTAGAGGCAAGCATGCAAGAGAACAAAAACATGCAAGTGTCATCTTAAGTTTTCCATTTCTGCTTTACCTTGATCTCAGATCGCTCATCCTCCTCCTCTTCTAGAAGGTCGCTGTGTTCTGTTCGAGATGTACCTGGAGATTCACTGCTGTTTGGGGCCTGAAGGTTTAAATATATTATCCAAAATCAACAATTAGACCTACTTAAAACTGTAACAAGCTGTGAGCTGCTAATTCTCCCCATCAAGCTTTCGTAAAAATATCAAGTAATTTAAGTACTAATGTTCTGAAAGATTTTTATAAACAGAGATAAGACACTGTACCATAGGTTCCTTGACATCTTCCTCATCATCGTTGCTCCGTGTTGCATTGTGATCACTGTGCACAATTTGGACTCTGATGTCACTTTTAGAGAGCCTTGTTCCCTTTTTACCTTGAGAAAAAGTGATTCTTTAGTGGTTATTTGAAGCAGGCATAAATGATAACTGAATAATCTAAACAGAATGTCACCTAAAACCCTCACCCTAAACTCTTAAAAGCTCCAAACATGATTTAACCAAATATTGAGTCCTAATCACATAAACATTCCTTAGTGGAGTTTCACCTTACTTTTTACAGAGTTTCTGCAACAGAGGGTGACCAGGGTGATGATACAGATGAGGAGGACACAGCCTCCCCCGACTGAAGTCCCCACAATGATGAGTATAGGGAGAGCCTCTGTTAAGAAGGAGCAAAAGGCCAGAGGTTAGTGCAGGTGCACATCATACTGTAATTCTTTTAGCAAGTAGTATTTATTGCCTTTGTAAGCATGAATTAAATTGAATAGAAACCTATTTTCTTGTTCCAGGCCTGAAATTGTCTATAATTTCTTATGGGAAAGGGCAACAATGCATGATGAGGCAATAGGCAGCAACCTGATTAGAGATGCTAGGTGATTCCACACTGCAACTCTCCTGAGAAAACACCAATAAACGGACACAATTTGCTAAGTGACAGCTCTATTTCTATTGTATCATACAACAAAAGATGTGATTCTGTTATCCTTATTTAGGAATTATTGAGAAAAATTGCAATAGGGCTTGAAAGAAATGCGCCCTTTTGCCTCTTGAAACATCCTAATATTCTAAATTCATGTAATGACACTTTTCTCATCAAAGCCAGCATCCATCTCCTAGCCACTTCTCCTGGTCTATGCCGGTGTTTCCCAAACAAATCCCCGGGGACCCCCAGATGGTTCCTTGGGAATTGGGAGGGAGTAAAAACGTGGACCGCTGGGGGTCCCTGAGGACTGGTTTGAGAAACACTTTTCTAGGCAGACCAGGAATGGAGCACACCTAGTGCATCACAGGACACTGTACCGACAATTAGCTCCATGTCTTTGGAATGTGTGTGGAAAACACAGCTCCTGGCAGAAAACCATGCAAACTCCACACATACAGAGCAGAAGCAAGTTTCAAACTCCAACACTGTAGGTATGATAATGTTTCAGATTACATACACATCGATCTAAACTCAATTTAAGTTATTAAAGCTGTGAAATTACACAGGTATGCTGATGGTAGTTAAACAGTTTAATAGAAGAGCCCCTACCTTGCTCCTTGAGGGTGACCAATGCAGTGCCTGTTCCAAAGTGGTTCCAGGCAGTGCAATTATAACGTAGCTGGAAGTCTTGTGCAAGGGTCTCCGAGAGGATGAGGGAAGACAGGACTCCTCTATCTGTGGCGCCTGTCTGGACAGTGAAGCGTCCCGAAGAACCAGAGGCCAGGCTCATGTCCCCGAAGGTCCACACCTGAAAATAAAGAGAGAAGCACGTGTGTCTCAGAAAAGGTTTAACTGCGTATTGCATAATATACACTGCTCAAAAAAATTAAAGGAACACTTATTAATCAGAGTATAGCATCAAGTAAACTAAACTTCTTGGATATTCATCTGGTCAGTTAAGTAGCAGAGGGGGTTGTTAATCAGTTTCAGCTGCTTTGGTGTTAATGAAATTAACAACAGGTGTACTAGAGGGGCAACAATGAGATGACCCCCAAAACAGGAATGGTTTAACAGGTGGAGGCCACTGACATTTTTTCGTCCTAATCTCTTCTGACTGTTTTTTCACTAGTATTGCATTTGGCTACGGTCAGTGTCACTACTGGTAGCATCAGGCGATACCTGGACCCTACAGAGGTTGCACATATTGATGTGTCATTGCCAAAAGTTTTGCTGTGTCTCCCAGCACAGTCTCAAGGGCATGGAGAAGATTCCATGAGACAGGCAGTTACTCTAGGAGAGATGGACAGGGCCATAGAAGGTCCTTAACCCATCAGCAGGATTGGTATCTGCTCCTTTGTGCAAGGAGGAACAGGATGAACACTGCCAGAGCCCTACAAAATGACCTCCAGCAGGCCACTGGTGTGCATGTCTCTGACCAAACAATCAGAAACAGACTTCATGAGGGTGGCCTGAGGGCCTGACATCCTCTAGTGGGCACTGCGCTCACTGCCCGGCACCGTGGAGCTCGATTGGCATTTGCCATAGAATACCAGATTTGGCAGGTCTGTCACTGGCACCCTGTGCCTTTCACAGATGACAGCAGGTTCACCCTGAGCACATGTGACAGAAGTGAAAAGGTCTGGAGAAGCTGTGGAAAACATTATGCTGCCTGTAACGTTGTTCAGCATGACCGGTTTGGCGGGGAGTCAGTGATGGTCTGGGGAGGCATATCCATGGAGGGACACACAGACCCCTACAGGCTAGACAACGGCACCTTGACTGCCATTAGGTATCAGGATGAAATCCTTGGACCCATTGTCAGAACTTATGCTGGTGCAGTGGGTCCTGGGTTCCTCCTTGTGCACGACAATGCCCAGCCTCATGTGGCGAGAGTATGCAGGCAGTTCCTGGAACATGAAGGAATTGATACCATTGACGGGCCCCCACGTTTGCATGACCTAAATCCAATAGAACACCTCTGGGACATTATGTTTCGGTCCATCCGACGCCACCAGGTTGCACGTCAGACTGTCCAGGAGCTCAGTGATGCCCTGGTCCAGATCTGGGAGGAGATCCCCCAGGACACCATCCATCATCTCATTAGGAGGATGCCCTGACATTGTTAGGCATGCATACAAGCACGTGGGGGCCATACAAACTACTGAGTACGATTTTGAGTTGCTGTAATGAATTTTCAGCAAAAAGGACTAGCCTGCTGCATCATTTTTTGACTTAGATTTTTGGGGTGTCTTTTAATTCAGCCCTCTGTAGGTTTGTAATTTTAATTTCCATTAAACGATGTGGCATTTTTTTTGTTCCTAACACATTACCCAGTCCATATCAGTATAGATATCTAGCATGACTTTTTTTCCCATTGAGATCTGATGTGTTTCCAAAGTGTTCCTTTAATTTTTTTGAGCAATGTATATAGATAAAATGAAACTTTGACCACAACTACATTCCGCAGTTTCCCTAATACACAATTTCCTCATATGAGGAAAGCAATTTTTTAATTCACATGTTTTTAGAAATATCCATCCATTTTCTGTACATGCATGTTCTGTTCAGGGTCATGAGGGGTCTGGACTCATGACCCATCGCAGGACACACTCACCAATCACACCTACAGACAATTTGCTAACTCCAGTTCACCTTGCTAGCATGTGTTTGGATTGTGGGGGGAAACTAGAATGCCTGACAGAAACCTCATAATGACACGGAGGGAACAGGCAAACTTCACACATGGATCCAGGGTGGAAACTCGAACCCGGTCCCAGAGATGTGAGGCGACAGTGCCAATCTGCTACGTCACTGCGTCGCCCCATTTTTTAATTATAATTCTTCCTATTATACAGCCTTCCTTTAAGCGTGAGTGTAGTGCCCTGATTTCATTGCTCAGCTCTTAATAATGTCCTGGCAGGCCTTGACTCAGAGGTCAAACTGGCCATTTCTTGTAGGCCCTAATTCTGAACACTAATTAAGAGGCATCCTGAAGCACCTGAGGGATGTTAGCCAGAGCGTGTCTCTTTACATTTTAGTGTCTGAACAGCGAGGTCACAGTCCACAGGACCTAGAGGCCAGCTGTTTAAGCAAGGGAGCGACAGGGGGAGTGCTTGAGCATAGATCTGCATGCAAGTGTAGATGTGCATATGGAAAGTGCCCTGGAGGTACACTTACGATCTTGTCAGGAGGGGGGCTACTGTCCACCAGGCATTCTAGCTTGCCCTTGGAGTTCTTGACTGCATGCTGTGTGGCATCTGCAGTGATGATGGGGGGGCCTGGTGGGAAGATAGGATATAATGGTGAATGAGGTAATAGGAAACAGGGAGAGGAAAGAAAGCAAGGTCAGGTTAAGTTCCGGCAAGAAGGGGAGCTACTGGTGATGATGATGATGATGATGATGCTAAGGGGAGACAAGCACATACATGCTAACTTCAGAAAGAAACCCAATACAAAGCTGATGAATATAATATAACTTGCTGCAGATGAGCTGGTGTCAATGTAATGTTCCTCACTGACATTGACGAAGAGGCCAATAAAATTTGCCACCACTGAAATGCAAATGCTACAAACGCTTACCATTGACAGTGAGAGTGACCTCTCTCTCAGCCACCCCAATCCTGGGAACAATCGCTTTGCAGGTGTAGACTCCAGCATCTTCCTGTGTGACAGCCTTCAGCTGCAGAGTGTTCCCATTGCTGAGAACCTGGGGTCAGATGAGGTAAATACAACACTGATCTAATTCAGCACACCAGTACTAGCACTGTCACCAAGACAAACAGGAAACTGTTTGCAATGTAAAAATATTGGAATTAACGCTATTGTAATCAAGTTAATCATGCAATTAAGACATATTGCCTTGTCAGCAAGGTTATGCTCTTCAAATAATTGTAACTACAAAGGCAGGAACAGAACAAAAGATTCTGAATGAGAATCTTTTTAACCTTTTGACCAGCTACATTCGGTCACTTGTGAGCTCATTGACCCCCAAATTTCAAGCTGTGATTAATCCATTTGGCTTCCCAATTATTGAATTACCCAATTAATCCATATCGCCTAGATAATGAAATACGCATCCTGTGGATTAAAATAGCCAAATTTCCATGGGGCACAGTGGGACATCTTGCTCTTTATGCAACACAATTGCTTCTACATCCTACCCAGGCATTGACATGCAACTCTAAATCATCCAAATAAATCTGATAAAATAGCACACAGGGCATCCTGCAAACCAGAATCTGGTAAGCGAATGAAAAACTAAAATAAATGTAGACTGGAGCTTCAAATACCACACAGTTTCAGTGATTCTGAGCCTAAGCCTCACACCCTTGGGCACACAAGACATTTAAAGAAGCAGAAAGAATATACTGCAATGTGTGATCATCCATTAAAGCCACCCTCTCAGTTTTCAGCAGAAACCACCTATTGAGATTGAACCATATGCCAGCTAAATAAGACTGAGAGCTACTGCACTGTCTAGGTTTGTTTTGAGATTCCAGAAGCTGATCTTACCACGCTGGAGCTCTGCTTGGTCCAGGCCAGGGTTAAGGGGGGATTGCCGGTCCATGAGCAGGTGAAGGCTGCATCCATTCCTATGTCTACAACCACAGGCTTGGGCTCGGATAGCAGTCTGGGACCAACTAAGGACATCAAATTTGCAGCATATTAGTCAATATTCTATAAAAGTTCAAGATCTAAAAGCAAAGAGGAATCACAAATGTTACCTTAAATAATCAATCAGCTTTATAAATCTATTAATACAAAGTTATTAACATTTTTTACCAACTTTCAGCACAGCACAAACAGTGTGCTGTTGACTTACACTGGACATCAACGAGTGTGCTGACATTGGTGCTGCCCACAGAATTGGACACCTCACAGGATACTGGGTCTGTGAAGTAGGAGTAATCCACTGTCACCTCCAGCCTGTCTCTGTTGGCTTCAGGTATGGGAACGCCACCCTTTGACCACCTGGTTGGGGTACATCAGTTCACAATAATGTGAATGACATCATTAAACCATACTGCAACATGCAACGTCAAACATCAGCATTTATTGGTGCAAAACCATATTCATGATGCATTCATAGAGCACTCATAAGCAGAATGTAAGTATACATTAACATGTCGTAAAGCATTGCATTCATTATACTTTCGTTGAACAAGAGATGACAGCTTTAATATACATCAATAATAAACATTATAATTGTATAATCAATTTAGGCATTAAAGTCCTCTACTGAATCTTAAGGTATTCTTACATGCTACCTAGGAAGGTTCTATGAATGCATTATAAAGGCATTATGAAGCTGCACTTAACATACTGTTACCCAATATGAGAATAAGCAGTACAACAGTCACCTGTAACCTGTGATCTCTGGGTTGGCAGAGGCCATGCAAATAAAGAGGACCTTGGCTCCCTCCATCACTGTTTGTGGCTGAGCAGACAGAGTCACTGAAGGTGGGTCTGCAACAATATTAGTCCATTAAACAAAACCTTTCTAATCACACATTTTATACTATCCATATCCACAGCTGCTCTTATTACAAACAATTTATTTTTAATGCGTAATGTACTCAGGCCACTAATCAAAAGTGCCTATGCAGGCATTGATCTTCACTTTCCTAAATTAAAATTCAGACTCCAATTCAGGGAATGAACATTCCATGTGTAGACCATATGTGGAAAGTTCGGGTTTACAAAGCACAAATCCAGACCGAGATTTTGTTTCAACCAATTAGTTGAAATAAAAATCTTGGTCTGGATTTGTACTTTCTGAACCTGGACTTTCCTTTTCTGGCGTAGACTAAGCAGAGACTGAGCCTGATGTGGCTGGCTTCTGGAGGGCTGGGAGCGTGACTTATACTCACGCTGCACACTGATGGTGACCGAGGTCTGCCGCCCACCTGGGGCGGCAGGGTTCAGCACCCTGCAAGTATAAATGCTCCCCGAGTCTTTGTCTTCGGGGGTAAGTGGGAGCATGCTCACCGCTACCTCCCGTTTGCCGTCCTCCATGAGCGTCTGCCATTGCGGAGAAAACACGTTGTCAAATTTAGCAAAACTCTTGGTACTGCATCCTTCGTCAGGCACATACGAATTCTTTAAACCCTCATGAAATGGTGTCAGTATGAAATCTTACGTTCCCTAAATTAAGCACATCACGCATGCATGTGTCAGCTTACTCAGTTGGTTAGTTCATTTATTTAAATAAGATGGCCTGGAATAACACCACATTGATTTATTTGTCCGTTATTGCTCAGCTTGCTAGCATCCAGAGGTAAACAGCACTTCTTTGTTCTCCCAGGTTTTTTAGGCCACAGATGTCAATTTGTTGCTAGCAAAAATCAATACTGTTAAGTAAGAAAATACGCACTTTGAAGGATATTGCAGGTGGAGGCAAAATTCAGCACTGACTCGGACCAATAATAGCAGCAAGTATCTCAAAATTACGTCAGTGCTAACAGCAAGGTGCTACTTAACTTAATAATGTGATGAGTAATCCTGAGCTCACTCCCCACCCATCTAGATTGGCCATTTGGTTCCACATTCAGGACAAAAAAACACAAGGTACCTCACATAGACATTTGCGCCCCCCCCCACCCTCACCCCCCTCATCCACCCCTGGCTTTCACCCTCTAAACGTGTCATTTAGTATCGTTTAGCGTGGTCAGGGAGCATGACAAATGTGGCACTTTTCCTGGATATGGATGTTTCACACCTCGCCACATCCTCATTGTGCCTCTGCATTGTTGTGGGTGATTTCACCGCTGCCCACCACCCCCACCCCCCTCCTCCCAGCAATTCTACTGTATCAATGTTCATGCCTGCCTGAGCTTCGCCATGCTCCAGTTATGCCGAGATGTTGGTGCATTAGAGAACCGAGCTGGGGATAGTGGACTACAGAGAGTGAAGTATAGCTATACTGCTGTTTTTGAGAGGTCTTGTAATAAAACATGGCTCTCAAACTGCACTGACTTAGAAATTGTAGATTCAATCTGAATCAGTGCTTCCTAGCATTTGTCTTTTAGGATGGTGGAGTTAATCAAAGGGAAGGAACCAGTTCCCATTACAGCAGAACTCCAGTCTTCCACTTACCTTGGAGTAAATGGCAGAGTCCTGGATCTCTCCATCTCTGTACCAGGTGATCTCTGCTGCTGGTTTGGCCCCTGAAGCTCTACAGGTAAGGTTGTGAGGGGTGTGAGCTTTCAGCTTTACGACCGGACCTCCCTCCACCACCGGGTCAGATGGGGGCACTGTAAACCATGAATATCCAAGTCACAAACAAGAGCCGTATAGCCAAGTCATCATACTGTCCTGTGGTTTCACTTCCACAATGTGTCATGTGTGTCTGGCTACAGAGAAATAAAAAAAAATAAAAGCTTTAGATCAACTACCATTCAAGTTCCTAAATAGGAGACAGACCATGTTAAAGTCAATGCTTGTTTAAAAATAGCTGAGATGATTATCTAATTAAATTGTGCCCTTTATACATTTTCAGGCTGCACTCTGCGGGCTTTACTCTCCAGTGACTCATATTACCTGTAGATTTGTATATTTATTTCACTTCTGTGCCTGCAAATAGGGCAGGTAGCCAAATACATCTCCAATCTAGGCATCTGTCTCTCAAGACAAAATGCCAGCACATAAACAACTGAGGCTCTCCCCGCCCCCCCTCCCGTCGATTTTAGAGGTCTTCCCACGGTGCTGCTGGGTTAGTATGTGGTTGGCCATTTTAATTTCCTCACGGATTCACTTGACTGCGTCCCCAGTGCTGAATGGTTGCATCAGATTGCTTGGGTCTCATCCAGTGCATCGATCTCTCTACACATTGCTTTGGTCCTCTGAGCTCAGCTTGATTTATTCATCTGTCTCATGGATGTCTCAGGTAGAGAGGAAAAAGAGGCCAGGACCTCACTGTCCTCTGGGGCTTCACTCTCAGCCCAGCTTGGACAGGAACTCTGTTTGCTGGGTTGGTTTGTGAGTGCTGACTGGAGAAATGCATACTCCTAGTGATGAGCTGTGTTGCTCATTATTAAGAAAACAATCCTGAACATGACTTTCCTTTTATTTATTTGACCTTTTTATTACCACCCTTTCTCACAGCTCAGTTCATAGCACAGCAACCTAAAACAACAGTTTCCAATGTTCTTTGTTCTTTGCCATCAATGAATAATGATGCCACCAAAAAAATCCATTCTTGCTATGCCTAGGGCAACCACCAGGTGCCACCAGCGTTCCATCAGTCTTCCCTCTCTCCAGTGACCTGGAGACAGAGGGCCCCGTGGTTTCACCAATCACTCATATTGTGTTAATGTAAAAGCTGCCTGCAGCTGACATACTGGGTGACTCACTGTAAAATGTGCTAACTGTGCAAAGCTTGACGTTTTAGCATCTAGGCAAGTCAATGGTGAATATGGTAAACACACTACCCTGGACCTTCACAGTCATGTTTATGGGATATTTCAAAAAGACTTTTTTCTGCCTGATAGAATACAGAACTACTGTCAGGGCAAGAATAACATCTCAGGACATCTATCAGAGAAATAAATATGCTAATAGTATAATTAAAATGTAACAAGAATGAATAAATAAATGAATGGAAAGTTGCAGATTTTCGCATTAAAAGACCACACCATGCTAGGAAACCCGCTTCTGTATCTTTTCTAAGAACTGCACAAAGGTGGTACCCTGTCATGGGAATCTCATCATGGGAATCTCGTCATCAGCGTTCAGAGAGCGCTACCTACCTAGCACAGTGAGTTTGGCACGATGAGAGCGCAGCGCCGCCTGCGTGGCCTGACACTCGTACATGGCATCGTCGGCAAGCTCGGTGGAGTCTATCTGCAGGCTGTGCTCCCCCGAGAGTGCATCGCCCATCAGAGAATAGCGTGTCCAGCCTGTGTGAAGCCAGGGGAGGAAGCACCGTCAGGAACGAAACAAACGAGCAGGACGCAGGACTGCCCCTAGAGGGTGCCGGGAATGAGGCACGGTGTATCAGCGCTCTCACTGCATTAACGGGACTTCCTCACCAGTAAGCAAGCAACATGGTTTAGAATAGCACTAGGATGATGAGCATGGGAGTAGTCAGGGAATGCAGGTGTTAGCTGGCCTCTGAAAGCTCATAATTTATTCTGTGGTGATTTAGTGGGACATTTTCACTGTCTCTTCGTAACACTATTCAGCAAAGTCAATTCAGCCGCAGACAGTCCCCAGTGTACTCTGACAAATCATGTCGCCTGCAATCAGAAGCCTCACCTGGCAGGTCCCTCTCTCCCCCGAGAGCCAGGCCATCTTTGGTCCACTGCACCATGCCACGGTATCCAACGATGATGCAGGGCAGTGTCACTGACTGGCCAGACACCACGACCTGGTCCTGAGGTTGCTGTGAGAAGTATGCGGCTTCAGCTGCTGTCGGGGCCAAAGAGGAACACATGAGCAACAATGTAAGGTATAGAAAATACAGCACTCTGCTAATTTATCAGCAACAAATATGTCACACAGACTTTGTTCTTTGAACATCAGCCATTATGTTTCCTAATAGACTTCATTGTTCTCTAATTTGATCTAATCATGATCTAAAGCAGCAAAAAGTATGTTTACAGTAAAAAACAAAGGAAGACAGATCCATTCTGCCATGTATTTTTTCAAATCCATCCAACCATCAGCACAGGTTTCTGGAGGTATTTATTATGTGTTTGTTTAAATGACATGAAACATATAAAACATGTAAACGTGAAAAATGTGTTCAAGATCATAAGCCATCATGCTGTATTGTTAACAGTATGAATTTCAGGTCCTTTTGTACTATGAAAGAATCAGGCATTTGCACAAACATCCTTCTTCAGGTTGCAAAGGTAAACATCCAAATCAGTGTTCCTTTTCATCAAGTGAAACCTGCCTCCCATATAACTTATTTAGCAAAGTATATAATGTACCAAAAACCTGCTTCACAGATACCCACAATTTGTTACAGTACAGTACAGTTTGTTATACATTAAAAAGAACTCCTTGCTAGAAACAGAGGTGCATCAATCACAGAATCAGAATCAGAATCGAGTTTATTGCCAAGTACGTTCACACATACATGGAATTTGCTTTGGTGGTTGGTGCCAGACTTCGAGAGATGAGGTGGTTAATATATAAATATATACACTCACCTAAAGGATTATTAGGAACACCTGTTCAATTTCTCATTAATGCAATTATCTAATCAACCAATCACATGGCAGTTGCTTCAATGCATTTAGGGGTGTGGTCCTGGTCAAGACAATCTCCTGAACTCCAAACTGAATGTCAGAATGGGAAAGAAAGGTGATTTAAGCAATTTTGAGCGTGGCATGGTTGTTGGTGCCAGACGGGCCGGTCTGAGTATTTCACAATCTGCTCAGTTACTGGGATTTTCACGCACAACCATTTCTAGGGTTTACAAAGAATGGTGTGCAACGGGAAAAACATCCAGTATGCGGCAGTCCTGTGGGCGAAAATGCCTTGTTGATGCTAGAGGTCAGAGGAGAATGGGCCGACTGATTCAAGCTGATAGAAGAGCAACTTTGACTGAAATAACCACTCGTTACAACCGAGGTATGCAGCAAAGCATTTGTGAAACCACAACACGCACAACCTTGAGGCGGATGGGCTACAACAGCAGAAGACCCCACCGGGTACCACTCATCTCCACTACAAATAGGAAAAAGAGGCTACAATTTGCACGAGCTCACCAAAATTGGACAGTTGAAGACTGGAAAAATGTTGCCTGGTCTGATGAGTCTCGATTTCTGTTGAGACATTCAAATTCAAGGCCCCTTAGTGCCAATTGGGCATCGTTTAAATGCCACGGCCTACCTGAGCATTGTTTCTGACCATGTACATCCCTTTATGACCACCATGTACCCATCCTCTGATGGCTACTTCCAGCAGGATAATGCACCATGTCACAAAGCTCGAATCATTTCAAATTGGTTTCTTGAACATGACAATGAGTTCACTGTACTAAAATGGCCCCCACAGTCACCAGATCTCAACCCAATAGAGCATCTTTGGGATGTGGTGGAACGGGAGCTTCGTGCCCTGGATGTGCATCCCACAAATCTCCATCAACTGCAAGATGTTATCCTATCAATATGGGCCAACATTTCTAAAGATTGCTTTCAGCACCTTTTTGAATCAATGCCACGTAGAATTAAGGCAGTTCTGAAGGCGAAAGGGGGTCAAACACTGTATTAGTATGGTGTTCCTAATAATCCTTTAGGTGAGTGTATACATGGAGTATGTTCAGGTACTAATTTAAATATAAATAGTTAGTGTATGTGGAATATGATACAGCAGTGGAAATATATACATATTTAGGACAGTGCATGCTTGTGGAGAAATAGAATTTGAGTGAGTGTTCCTGGCCTTATTTATGAGGCAGGCTGCGGTGGGGAAGAAACTGTTCCTATGACGTGATGTTTTAGTCCCAATGGACCGCAACCTTTTGCCAGAGGGGAGAGTCCAAAGCAGTTTGTGACCAGGATGAGAGTCTTCAAATGAAACAGCAACCCCTGTTCCTTGTCCAGTACAGGGTTGTGGTGAGCCTGAAGCCTGTTTTGGAAAACATTGGGCACAAGGGGAAGGCACGCTGGATGGGCTGGATGGTCCATTGTTTGGCACACTCTCACATGCTACGGGCAATTTAGAGACACCCGCTCACTCAACCAAGTGGCTTTTGGACTGCAGGGGGAAACCGGAGTCCCCAGAGAAGACCCATGCACACACAGGGAGAACATGCAAAGCTCCACACACCGAGCCATGGGTACAGAGCAAACCTCCACCCCAGAGGTAAGGCTACCCTCAAATGAAACACATTTCCACATGTAATGACTACTTGCTATTCCTTGTCAATGTAAATCCAGAAATGTGAATTCAGAAAGAGACAACAATACAGATGAGCCTAACAGCAGAGCTGGGATACAATCTTCTCTATGACAAATACACATAACAATAATTTTCATTTGACTGTATTCTATACTATGACTCCCTGTTGAAGATTCTCATTTCCGCGTAGTGGCTGGCTAACATTTTCTCGTAATCACTAACTTACATTTAAAGCCAGAGGATCTGTTTAGCCCAACTGTAAAACAGCATTAATTTCTTCAGTGACAAAAGCTGTAGGTTGCGTCTCTCAATAGTTAACTTTCATTTACAATGTGAGCAACGTGGAAGCCATCTATTTCAAATTAGAAGTTAGCTAGTTGAAGCAACAATGTTGGTGGAAAATCGCCCCCAGGGATCCACAGAGTAGTCTAAGGGGATCATCAGAAACATGTCATAAATTGATGAAATGCATTAGTGAACTTCTCATTCACAAAAAGAACTGTCAACCCCCAAGCCAAAAATATTCAAGGGGGACCATTTAAATACAAGAAAGTGGGCTGTAAATTGGATTGACTTACATGAACACTACAGTGAATGACTGAGAAAATATTCAACACAAATTTAACTCTAATATCCCAACAGACATTGTAATATTAACAATCAATCCATCCATCCATAATTTCCATAATTGAACCACTTATCCAGTACAGGGTTGTGGGGAAGTTCTGCGACACAAGTGAATATTGTCTGATATTTCATTTTACGAACAGCACAAGATCACAACCTTGCCACAGAGAAAACCTGCATTCCAGGAAAAATGATCTACTCTGATATCCAGACCACATCCACAGGTTTCTGGCATTAGGAATTAACCAGCTAAATTAAGCTGAGCAAAGTAACTTCTTATGAGAGCTTTCACAAACATTTTATGTTGTCAGTGGCTAGCCCTTTATCTCTTTGAAATAGATATTAGTATTCATGACAAATGCAGTTATCCCAGTTGCAAGCAAAACACTGAGTTCATTTGAAATGAGGGATGTATATTTCTATAGAGTATAATGAAATATGTGGTATAATTAGGAATGTGTTACAGCAAACCTAAAAGCTAAACCCTAAACAAATTATAATTTATAATTAAAATCTTCCTTGTGACCATATGGTATACCCACTCTGCTGAAATCGTGCCTTTTGCCTTTGCCAGGATGGATGTTAAACAATCAAAACACCATTTGCCACACTGGGGGATCCATCCATTAATGTCCTGAAAAATTGCCTTTGGCAATACTTTGCCATTATTTCTCAGGAAATCTCTACTGTAGGCTTGCTGGTGAAAGTCCCACAACTTGACCATAACTTAAACAACATATGTATAGTGTCTGATAAACAGGTGACAAATCTGTCCAAGAAAATAAGGAAAAAGGAGAGCATGAAAGGGAGGGGACAGGAGCTGAATGAGGCAGTAACTCCTTTTCACAGAAAAAAGGCTTTTCCTCATTTTCCCCCTCTTACTTTCTTTGTGGTTAAATGTAAGAATGAGGACTAAAGAAAGACGAAGAGGGGTCTATTCAGTGACCCTCGCCTACCCCCCCCAAATTATTTGCTGGGCCTGGAGAACTTAAACAGCAAGAGTAGGAGGCCTCCCAAAGAAGAAAGCTGTGAAAGGAGGGCAGCATACGGTGGCTGGAGACACACCATTGTCCCGCTGTCCCTGCGTTTTAATAGGCCTATTTATTTCCAATCAATCCGGCAAAATGTGAGTTTAATAGCTTTTCAATAGCAGTCTTTTCCCCAGAGGGGAAGCAGGATTTTCTCTCTTATTCACTGACACTCCCCACCCCTGGCTCTCTGTTTTTTCTTTCAGAGGTGCTCCATTGAAAAGAAGGTTTTCAAGCTCACTTGGCAGTGTTTGTTCGCCACTCAATTATCCACTTCATCTGGGCTATGCTGCTGAATCTACGATCCTAACCTACTCACCCAAAACCCTGACCCCCCCCCCAACCCCCATCCTTTCCAACTTTCCTGAATTTAACTAGCCGCCAAATGGTCCGAGTAATAAACTGTTCGTGCCGCAAACCAGTTCAGCTCCCATCTCTTTACAACCGTATTCCATTCCAATATGCATTTCTCTGCTTTAAGTGCCCCCCCCCCCAGAATTGTCATGGGTTCATGCTTATATTCAGGCACTCCCCCTCTACTCTTTAAGGTCTTTTTGTGTGCCAGTATGAGGTGCATGTTTCATGTGTTGTGGATCAAAGGACCTAAAACATGGCTGTCTCAGCTACTGGGCATTCGGAAGATGTTGGGATTTCTTTGCCATACATTAAACCCTGCTTTCTGGTTGGCTGACCCCAGTATTCTGTTCTTATTATGAACTGTAATTTTTCAAATGCTTTTTAACTGTTCAGTGCTTTTGGGTGTTATTTTTACACAAAGTACAATATACACATCAGTCACAAGCATGTATCCTGCTGTAGTGTCTAAACGTCCAATGGCCATTGCTGGTTGTTTTGGGAAATTGCATGTACACTGTTGTGTAAACATTTCACTCGCTCACGGACAACTGCTAAGCATACAAAGTCAGAACATCAGTAATTCAGTATACTTACTGAAAATCTTCAGCAGAAAACATTTCAACTAGCTAATGATTAATTAAAAATTCCTTTAATACTTCCTAGCTGAATAGCCAATTCTTTAAGGAAACATTAGCTGCTTAAATACATGAATAAATTTCTAATTGAGGAACTAAGATCAAGGCAGCCTGCGTAAAAGGCATCGGGATGAAGAGCCTGAATTGCACCCGATATTTTCACAGACACTTAGAGTCCATCCCCTGTCTTTGAAAGCCAGGGTGAGTTCGGAAAGGACCTTTATGTACAACCTCTCCCTTCTGAGGCTCCTTTTGGAAATGTTTTTTTTTTTTGTTCAGTGTACTTCAAAAAGGCAGAATTGCACTGCATTTTTCTTCCCTTAGTAACAAGGTCAAAACACGCTCGGCCCAATATGCTTTAATCCGGATTTTAAAAAATGGAACGTCATTTTACTACGCTGGATGCATAGGCTGCGGTGGGTGGGGTGGTGGGGGGCATAGCAGCAGAGGGCTGGGGGCCTCAGACGTAAACAGAGCAGGCAAGTTAACGGGGATTGAAGGCTAGATCAAATTTTTTTCTCGGATACAGAGAGTTTATTAGCATGTCATATGTTCGAATTAGGCATGGTGGGCTGTGTTTTCCAATCGATATATGCCGGCAAACGCAGCACCAGTTGTTTTCGTTTTCTACATTGATAGAGCCATGTTTACAATGCTTGGAAATGCATACAAACAGCAAACAGGTCTTTCCAATAATGAGGTCTGGGGCAGCAGCACAGGAAACATAAAAGAACATTAATGGAATTATGGTAATGGGAAGGGGCAGCGTGTCACCTGCTATGCTAAACACTGAACTACTGAGAACTGTAATGTGCATCCAAATATGGCACTATGGCCCATCACACTCATGGAGATTTCCTGAATGCATCATGGAGTTTTGTCTCAGTGACCCCACTCCACATTCCAGAGTGCTGAACTGATGGGTGGGCAGCATATTACAGAAATAATAGTTTTGGACTGAAGCTACTGGACGCTCATGGGGAGGAGATGGAAAGTGGCTGGCTGTTGGACTGGCCAGTTGAAGCATTCTGGTGATCTGGGTTTCTATTCCCAGTTTTTGACTGGGGCTGGCGCTCCACCAGTTCAGTTCCGCAAAACCCATAGATGTCTTCAATATGGCCTACCCACAGAGATCTACTTAAGACCTTCTTTAATGCTTCTTCAAGGCAGGGACAGTTTCTATTTTAGGAGCACCAGAGCACTCACATTTTATCTTTTCACCCCAGGGTCTTGCAGTCTTGCAAGGTCTTGGAGCACAAGTGCTCTTAAGTTGACTGAGCAGTTTACCTGGTAATAATTCAGTGCATAAAAAATAGAAAGTAGTATCTGGTGATACATTCCATCGGAGAATTCTGCAGCCATGTGCGTACAGGCTTGGATTTTGCTTTCGATTCTACGTCTGAAAACTGGGAAACCAGCTGAACCAAAGACCCCAAATGGAGCAGACCCACTCCTCCAGTGCCATCCATTGTGCCAGGTTAAGATAACGCGGGTAAATAACACTGGCTCTCTCAGCTGGCTCATACTGAGAGGATTCATTGTCCTTGTTTCCATCAACTCCTTTGTTTCCCTCTCATTACTGACATGTGCATATGGGAGCGCATACGAGAGAAAGCTGGCTGTATTCGGTCCCCCTGTGACTATCTTGGGGTTCGGCATGCAGAGCCTCTGTCTAATCACATTACAGCATTTCCTGCAGAAGCTTACAGTGTGCTTAGAAAGTGAGAGCACACAGAGTCCATCCCCTCCAACTGTCTAAAGACTTACTGTAGCATCCCGAGATGATATACTGAGACCAGGACCTCCTGCACTAATGTTGAATAAGTGAATATGTTAGGCGTTTTTTTTCCCTGTTTTTAACCAGCTTTGCTATTTGGGCACTCTTTCTCTCTCTGTCTCTCTTTCAAAACCCAGGCAAAGATTTCTTCTCTTTATTACCAAAAAGACTTGGTTTTGCTAGCTTGCAATGTTATCATCAATAAAAACTGTGCCTTTCCACTGCTAAGTCATGTAGCGCAATGAACAATCACACCTAAGGTTCTTCTAGACCTGGCCAGAAAAATATTTTCATAAGAAGAGAAACTGCCCCTAGTATCTAGAATACCCAACCTTCCACCATCTCCCACTTCAGACTCAACTCATTTCCAGCTTTGTGTCCCTTACTATCTACATGCCCCACCATCCCGCAAAAACAGTCGTGTGGCTATCCCTCCCCGCCACTCCTAGCAGTCATGATCCTTGAAATCAATGTCTCACAGCTCCTTTCAGAATTATGTAAGGTGTTGCTAATTGTTGATTTGCCTTCACCATGGCTGTTGTGTCTCTCATCTCTGGGCTTCCTGTCGTCCACAGCCATCAGCTCCCTGCTGCTCTCCATCCTCCCCGTGAAAATCGCAGGGGTTCGTGTCAGCTTGTTCACACACACACACACACACACACACACACACACACACGCCAAGCCAGGCCAGCGGAGGAAGGGATGAAACACTTATAATAAAATACAGGTGGCGATGCCAAAAAAACATAAGGCTGAGCATTAAAGAAGATATACTGTCCCCTTATAATTCACAAGGGGGAGTGATGCATGATGGAAATGAAAGGAGGGCTATAATCTGGCCATCTTGTGTGTCGTCAGCAGGGGTGCAGTAAGGGGGAGGAAAGTTAAGACGATTCCAAGGGCCCCTGAGTGACAGGGGCCTAAAATTTCAGAAAACAACTGGATTTATTTGAACTGGGTTGGCCAATATGATATGTTTTCATGGGCTCAAAATCTCTAGCAATGCTCCTGGTCATCAGCCCGGGTTATGAAAATGCTGTGAATTTCGATTTAGATTCAGTGTCAGTAAGTTTATGACATCAGCGGCCCGGCACCCATTTTATTTCCAGCTACTGACAATGGCTGAAGTAATAGTGGTGTGGATAGGAAGTGGGCTGCAGAGCATGATGCTGTTATCTGTGCATAGGAGCCATTGCAGCCAGCTGCCACACTGCACTGGCTGCTTCTGTCACACTGGCCTTGTGGCTGAGGGAGCTTCGTGCTCGAGCCCTGCCAAACACTGCTCCAAGAACTCCCACTCTGCCCAGGCTAGCTCTCGGTGTCAGGGAGCTCCAGCGAGCAAGACCATCGACCAGAATCGGCGATCAAGAAAAGGGGCCACGCAAAAAAGGGGGAGGGAGGGGAGAAGTTGTTTGTGCGCATCAGCCAATTGGCTTGACGAGATGTTGATTGAGCCAACCTTGTCATTGCGCTGCTGCAAGCCCTCTGATATTTCCCTACAAGACGGTTGCTTAGAGGCTCTGCCACTACCCCCAGTACCACCTGCCGCCCCCCCCCCGCCCGACACCCCACCCCCGATTGCTTTCACACGTCCTCTCTCTCTCATGCTCTCCTGAGCTTGCCAGGGCTTTCAGTATAATTTACTATGCTTTTAAATCATTAACTCAAGCTGATTGCAAAAAACCAGGGTGTACTGTATGCATGGCAGCTGACATTTTGGATAAAACAACAGCATGGCAACATCTGAGAAGGCAACTGTTTGTAGACGTCGTAAAATAAATAAAGCAGACGTAAATATATTCCTGCATGCTCCCAAGCTGCAATACAAGTAAACAGAACCAGCAAATACATGAAATATAAATTAAAAGTCCATGAAAAGTGGAAAGTATAATGTTAAAATGTGAGCCCTCCTCTCTCAGAGGAAACAGAAATGAAAACAAAGGAATACTCCACTTAGACAGTGCCACTGGGATTCTGGGCCCAACGCCCTGGGGCCTCAATTAATTTAGTCTGGGGATTTGCAACCTACACTTCTTAATTGAGCCCAGTGGAGGTGCCAGCGGCCCTGCTTGATAGGAAGCAGTGCCTTTCATAATTAATATATTTTTCTTTATTATTATTAGTTTTTAATGAGTATAGTAATCTTGTAAATGTATGCATCTCATTACTACAGAATGTGCTTTCATCACTATTGTTCCTCATAGCTGCTTGTATCTATAAACACAGAGAAAGAGACAGTTACTGTATCAGGTTGGATTTTTTTTTTAAATAAAAAAGATGGGCTATGTGAGTGTCTCATTAGTCCTACTTAATGTGTGTGCTTTTTAAAGCTTAAAGGTTAATGTGGAACTGCCATTAATTCCACTGAAGCACATTTTAATTTGTTTTTTTTTTTGACCGTTCAGTTACATAAAGCAGTACTGCTGTGAACGTGTTCTGGAATGACTAAATATAATAAACTTTTTTATTTTTTTTAATTCTTCCCCCCTCTGTGATCCCTCTCTTCTCTGCCTTCTGCTGCTCACTCTCACCTGTGTATCACTGAGACTCAGCCCCCCCCCCCCCCCAGGAGAGGTAAGGAGCAAAAAGAAACAATTGCAGGCTTCCCAGTAATCAAGGGCTGTCTGCTCCTACACCAGGCCGTTACGGCACCATTTATTAATCAATGTCCAAGGGAAAGATTTAATGAACTGAATTTTTTACTCCTTTCATCAGATTACCCCAGACTTGAAATAATTTTTAAAATTACTGAGTAAGGGCTTCCGGAACAAAAAAAGGAAAACCGTTACCTGCCGTCCTCGATACAATACATCCTGCTCTGCGTTGAGGGAAAATGGAAAAGAAACTAATTTCCTTACCTCTATCCCTTTACCATTGATTAGCAAAAGAACATAATTAGAGTAAAATGTAAAGTCAGGGCTTTTTGTTGGATTACACTGCTTCCTCAAGAAAAGAATCAGGCTGTGATTAAACAATAAATGATTAATGAGAGAACTAATTAGTCAATCAATTATTAAGCAAGCACTGTGAATAAGAATGGACAAACAGGGAAGAAAAAAAGATAAGGGAAGAGGAATGGCCAGAATTTAAAATTATAAACACATACTGAAAAAGACTGAAAGGTGTTTGTTCAATCCTCGGTCTCACTGTTCAGGATAAACAGCTGCACTTCCATCAATTCCTGTGCAGTCATGTGTGCTTCCAAAGTCAAGAGAGTCTGCAGTCAGCCGGGTTCTGTTCATAGTGATGAAAGCAATATCTACACTTGGTATTTACAGCTCGGGAAGCGCATATTGCATGGGGTATAAACACTGATCTGCTCTGTGACGGACTTACGGCCAGCATCTACTGGATGGGAGAGAGCTTCCCAGCTACCTCACAGTGCCATTTAAACTGGGGCAGCCATCAATCATTTAGGACGTGCCATCGAAACTGATGCAGCGTGACCGTGTTTGATGAGACACTGCGTCTGATGTGTGAAATATGGTCTGTGACTGACTTTGATATAATATCACATTCCCAGTCAGGTTTGACCTTTTTTATAATATTAATCTCTGCAGTAAAAGAGTATATATATAGTATGCACTTCATTTTGTTTCATGCAGTTTGGTTAGTTTTTGCTCTGGAATGTTACCTGACTGCACAGCAGAATGACAACATGCAGAATGTATTTTCCGGCTGGAGAGTTTTATTGGGCCCATTAAATTGTGGCATTTCTCTTTGGGGTACTGCATATGAATAGCTTGATCCTGAATGAAGAAGCTTCAGCCATCTATATATTTCTTGGCAGTTTGCTTCTACCATTTGTAACAAGCCCTTAAATAATAGAAATAGAAAATGGAAATCTCCTGGGCAGAAAATAGCTGGCAGTTCAGCAGCAGTCGATGCTGCAACTCAGCACTAGCTGGGTATATCCTGAATGTGTTGTATAGCACATATTTCTGGCTTGGATTCCTATATTCACAAAGTTGACTGGTGCTGTATTTTGTCTCAGTGATGGCATGGAATCAGGGATATCCTCATACTTCTGTAGCTCTGAATAGACACATTGTCCTGCTGCTCTGCTAGCTTATTGAATCAGCGAACATATGGTGCGCCTGTAAGCCCTGAAAGGCTGCCACAGGCTGGTCCCATGACCCTTGTTCTTTCTCAGCCCCTTAACTACTTAAACAGGGCTTGTGGTCTGATGAACTTAAACACTTCATTTAGCAGCCTGAAGTATGGAAGGCCCTGACCCCACTCATTACTTCATTCCAGGGTATGCATCTGTGTCCTGGTGCGAGAGTATGTGTTACTGGGTTGGGAAGCATAGTAACAGGCACCTTCAATAATGTATACATCAAGAACATACAATGTCAACTGTGTAGTTGACAGCTTATGAACACATCTTGCTTGTTACTCTATATTTAAACACTACAGCAGAAATGTTCCGTAGTGGAGATAGTGGCCTTGGTATCTGCTTGAAAAATGTTTTTTTTTTTTTTTTTTTTCCTGGGATAACACATCATAAAATATTAATTTATCCTGACTGGAATTGATAAATAATATCTATATACAGTGGTACCTCAGAACTCAAATTTAATCCGATCAGAACTCCAGATCGAATCCTAAAAAGTTCGAGTTGTGATCAAATTTTCCCCATAAGAAATAATGGAAAACAAATTAATTGGTTCCCGGCCCTAAATAATTACGCCTTTTAGCATTTAAACACAAAATGAAATAAAACAAGAAGACCATGTACTGTACTAAACACATCTAAGCACATTTATCAAAACAGTAATTTGTAAAGTAAGAAAATAAATGTATCCAAACAATGTGTCCTGCCCCGATCAATTTAGAACTGGTTGGTTCGATTTTTAAGAAATTCGAGTTCTAATGAGTTCGAGAACTGAGGTACCACTGTATCTATCACCGGCCTCAGACACTTTCAGGTTATTCATCATTGGAGCATAGAGATAATGCCTTAAATGACTTTTTAGCCACTGCTACTTCCTTTAGTAGAAAATATGTAGATTATTAAAAAAAAATCTCAGTCACCCTGTTTGACATGCTGTTTGAGTGAATGCTACCCATTTTATTGCTTTTTTCCCCACTGACTTGGTGTGTTTGTTTTTTGTGTGCTTCTGTCCCTTTCCACCTCATCTCATTTGCCTTCCATCCCTCTATCTCATAGACAGTCTTCATGTTAAACTCCTAAGTCTTTTTCTTGAGGGACGTTTCTTTTAAATCTTAATTAAAATAGACTCCCTACCCCAGCGTCTAATGGGTTGGCTGAGAGCAACTTAGAACAATCAGCTAATACAGATTAGATGTGGGAGAAGGGAAAAATTAAATCACGAGGAAGGGGAAATGTGGAAAGCAGTCTCTCCGACCCCCCCACACTATTCTTTGCCTGGTTTTGCCCAAAGCCCTGCCTTGACCTGTTGACATTAAGCCTCTCCCAAGATTAAGCTGGAAAATGGAGCTTCTGGTATAGGTAAACACACAGCAAGAACAAGCCTTATTGGCTTTTAATTAACAGCAGGGGAAACATTTTAGGGGCGTGTCAAAATATGCTGTGGTATAACGGTAGGGTCACTAGAATTTTTGTAAACAAGTACCCCAACCCGCACCCCCCACCAGCCTGGTCTCTCAATCTGTGTGCAAAGCTTTCTCATATGTGCTCTGAGAAAGGTAAACAATTCTTTTCAAGGGGCTCCTTTGAGAGATATCTGTCATTCTCCTTTCTCTGGTTAACTCTATTTTCTCCTTCTCTTTTACCACGATGAAGTTATGTCTATCCCCTAGAGGCTGTTGTTTGAGATGTAAGGTTAAAAATTGATAGAAATACATGGGGAAGGAATGCCCAATATTAGATGTGTGATTATGTCATTGACAGGGAATCCTTTTTCATGAATGGCTGAAACTGGCACTGGTTTACTAAAGTAACAAAAAAAAAAATCTACAGGTTGCCAATTTGGCAGTGGAGGACCGCTGTCTGAGTGTGAACTTTCTCACTCATCTTCACAGACTTCCTGAGTAGCCTGCACACAGACCTGCTCCAGATGGAGACCTTGCTCTATGTCACATCCAGTGCTTGGCGCTAATTACGGCACAAGGTAATTACCATAATGCGCCAGAAAGGAACCTGCCATGAGACAAAGCAGAGGCTGACAAAAGCCCAGCCAGAAAAGAACCATCATCACCTCGGTACACTCACAAAGTGCTTCATTAAAAGGTGTGAAAGGACACACTTGTAAACCTACGCACACTGGGCTTTTGTTATCTCTGAGTACTCTGGGCGTTCTCTCATTAATGGGCCACCCAGCATCAGAGAGTGCCTGTTTGGTGACAAAACCAACAGTCCGCTGTTTTATGTTTATACAGTATGTGTATTGTACTTCCAGCCAGCACAACTAAAGACCCAATTCACATCCTTAAATCCTCCATCAGTTTTATGTGGAAACCGTACCATATCGTTAATCATAATGCCTGAACCTAGACTTAGATTCAGAGCCCAGTGAGTAACATGACCAAACCATCATTTCAAACTTATCCTCATCCTTCTCTGAAAAAAAGTTTTCAACCAAACCCAGAACATGAAATACTTGAAAATGTACCCTTTGATTTTTGTGGAACAAAGAAGATGATGGCTTTTATAGAATTTCAAGACTACCCACCATTCTTTTGCACAGTTCAGATTTCCAATCTGTAGACAACTCCTTTAAAAGCCAGTCGATGTAAGTTAGCTAGTGGTCTACAGTGGCTGAAAGGCTAATCCTCCACCATGAAAGAATTCCCTCTGCCTCCTCTGGCTCTGTGAATGGGCCCTTGAGCCTGCCTGATCGCTCATACACTTTGGTCAGCTTTGTAAGTGGTCAGAGATTGAGTGGCTCCATTAAGATCCCATTTATTTTCCCTCTGACAAAGCACAGTGAAACAGGCACGCACACACACAGACACACACATTCACAGAGGGTATTGCAAGCTGGACATTAGCCTTCAAGTCCCTATAACTGAATAGAAGGGGACATTGTATGGGCTTCAAGACAGGAAGATAAGCCATCAAATGGGGCCACCTATCTGAGAGCAGGATCCAACGAGCAGGGCATTACACACAACACATGTAGAACTTTTCCCTTTACTCCACAAGGTGTAATTGTACATTCATTCCTGGGGCCTTATCTCGGTATTTTATCCTTCTTAACACTCTATTCCTGTCTAGAGAATCTAAGAAACCATAAAATCCCATTTTGATCTACCTATGCATCTGTTTCTCTTGTTTTGTATACTTTCGATTGTCTATTTACCATACTTTTCTGCCCCTGTGTAATTTTCTCAGAAATAAATTACTGGTCTCCCCAGCTTTCAAACTTCCTTCCAACTCTTAAAATAAAATGAGAACAATCATCCCAAAGAAACCCTGTTATGGATGTAAGACGCCACCACTTCTCCATGTAAGCCACTTTCCATTCCAGCTAAACTGGGCACCCGACTTACTGATAACAGCTCCAGACCAGATTCCGCCCAGTCTTTTGTTGACTGATCCTCTTGACTACCCTGATTGACTGGTGGCCCATTTTCGTGGGATGTCCTTTTGTTCAGTATAGTGATACAGCAAGACAACTGCCTGGGATTCAAATCAAACAGTCAACATCCCGTGGAGAAATACTGCCTCGCCCACAACTCTCAGCATCCATACACACACACACAAGTTTGTAATTATGTCTTTGTGGGGACTCTCCATTCATTTCTATGGAGAAAACTCTAATCCCAACGTGACGACTTAAACCCTTAGCCAGTCCTAACCTTAACCATAAGTAACCAAACAAAATATGACACTTTTGGCATTTTTAAGTTTTTGATTGCATTCACAGATCTTTGTGGGGGTCCCCACAACTTAAAATAAACATAATCCACACACACACACACACACACACACATACACACACACACACGTGTATTCTTATCTTTGTGGGGACTGCCCATTCATTTCTATGGGAAGAACTCTAGTCACAACAATGACAACCTTAACCCCTACCCAGCTGTAACCGTAACCATAAGTAAGCAAACAGAATACAAAACTTTTGGTATTTTTAGCTTTTTGATTTCAGTTACAGATGTTTATGAAATTGAGTTATTGACATACAGTATGTCCTATTATGACGTGTTACTTTATTAGAATGCAATGAAAAGAACGAAAACTTAATGACACCATACTATCAAGATCGGGCATTATTCAATGTATGATCACAACCTTCTCTTAATTCTCAATCCATTCCCATTTAAAGGACACTACCGTTGGCCCTCTGAGTGAGACTAACCCCCCCCCCCCCCCATCAATTTACTTGATTTCTGATGCTCTGCTGCTTTAAGCTTTTTTATTGTCACAGAGGTGGTAAAGTCATAAACGGAGACTTTCACCAGTAAGGGGGTATCCATTACCTTTATAGCGGAGCTCTAGAAAGTTAATATCCCTGAAGTCACTCTCTTTCTTTCACTTCACTGTAATACAGTCATGCTACATAGCTGCCTTTGTTAAAAAAAATCTAAGAAAATATTTTCAGACCTTTGCTACAGTTCTTGTTTAGGACTGGTTTGGATTTAGCAGGCCTGCCCAAAGCTCGCCTCTCAAACACACACACACACACAGACACACACACACACACACACGCAAGTTTGTAATTATATCTTTGTGGGGACTCTCCATTCATTTCTATGGGGAAAACTCTAATCCCACCATAACGGCCTTAACCCCTATTCAGCCCTAACCATAACCATAAGTAACCAAACAAAATACGAGACTTTTGCCATTTTTACTTTTTTGCTTGCATTCACAGATCTTTGTGGGGACCAGGAAAATGGTCACCGCGACATAAAAATAACAGGTTTTTATGACATTATGGGTGCCATTCGGTCCCCACAAAGTAATATAAACCTAATCCACACACACACACACACACACACACGATTGCACAGTCCACATTCTCATATCTTCATGGGAATGCTCTATTCATTTCCATTGAGATATATACCTAATCCCAACTACAACAATCTTAACTCTTAATCAGCCCTAACCTTAACCCTAAGTAACCAACCAAAAAACAAGAAGGCATTTTTAGTTTTTTGATTGCAGTCACAGATTTCTGTAAAGCTGAGTTTCTCGTTGTGTGTTGATAAAGTGGTCCCCAAAACGTCAAAATAACAGGTTCTTATCACAATGTGGCGACAGTTGGCCCCTACAATGTAATATATTCATAGTCCACACACACACAAACTTTTTTACCAGAACTCAGAATGACCTAATGAGGTGGCAATCATGTTTGCACACTGAACTTGGTTGAAAGTTGAAAGCTGAATAAATACGGTACTCACAAACTGACATGGCCCTCTTGATAGCAAATTGGTCAATGTCTCTCAGAAAATCTTCCAGGGTGATTTTCAAAATTACTCTCTAAACTACCACAGTAATAATAAGATGGCTGCCATTTTCTCCATTTCCTCACCCTCTGCCTGCCTTCAAAAGGAAAACCAAGCTGCCAGTCATCATAATTTTCAACTGAACTCTGAGTATCGCCTAGCCTCCAGCACAGCTCTGTATTATGGTTAGGGGTTGAGTCATAATCACAATATTTGTACTTGTCCTCCAACCAGACTGAACTGCCAGAAGGTGGTCCGTATTTAAAATAGACAAGGTCCTCAAGCCCAGGAGAGTGTGGGAATCCTCTCTGTTAGAGTTGCCTTTTCAGATGTTGCTATGCAAGTCCCTGTTCCTTTGAGTATACTCCCTTCCTGTTAAATCTGTGTAAACAGCGTCTAGTGTGATGTAATATCACTATATGTTCCGGCTAATCAGTTGGTAAAAGCACATCTTATTCAGGTAAAACCTACATCTCAACTAATCAGCCCTAGAGACATAACTGCCATGACTCTGTAGATGCAGCGTTAAGTTGAAGCCATCCCCAAGTTCTGGTCAAGATTTATTTTCACCTTGAAATACAAAAAAAACAGACCGAAAATATATGCAGGACTTTACTGCCATGTTTAAAATGTGCTATATGCACAACTGATAGAGAGGACCTGTCATATTTAGCAGTATAAATTAAGTTCTGTTGAAGAGAAAATAATTGAAAATGTGTCAATGATAAAATGAGTAATAATAATGTTTACAATTACGATGGTAATTGTACGATGGCTTTTGTTTATTACTCAACTGAGTAGATTTTCTGTGCTCTCTATACTCATGTCAGCGTGTTAAACCAATAGTTCTGCCTTTAATATAAAGTTAAGGAACGGGGCTAGTAAAGATAACAGACACAAAGAAATTGCCCACCATAGGACATACATTTCAATTTGCTGGTGGTTTCACTGCCTTGGTAATAGATATGAAATTCTTCTCTTGGGGGAGAGGAATTGGTTGGAAAATAAAAACAAAAGTATGATTCTATGAGGTATCCTACATCTGTACTACTCTACTACATGTCTGCTGTATTTTATGCTATTTATTTTTATTCTTTCTCACTGTTATACACATTTGACATTAGTGACAAAAAAGTAATGAGTATTTTTTTTAAATATTAAGATTTCACTGGTGATTCAACATTGTTGTAGGATTTGTTCTTAATCTCTAGTAAAAAATGTATTTGAAGGGAAGAACAGGACAATAGAAACTCAATGGCCACTGTGTGAAAATTAAGGTCAATAAAGCTGACAACTGTTTGCAGTTGGGAGGGAGGGGGGTATTGTGTGTAAAAGGAGGAGTCAATGGAATGGTGGTCATCAGTGGTTTCCCATCATCTGTCTCTGTTTACCCATATCTCCCCAGGAAGATGTGTTTCTCAGGTGTTAAGATAGAGACGAAGCAGAAGGGATTTAAAGCAAAAACAAATAATGTGTAGAAGTGGCCAGACCATACAAATGGGCTTCTACAATAGAGGCCCTTTGTGTTCACCTGAGCCATAAAAACACATCCACTGAGGTCTAACAGCTGATAACAAGACACATGACACAATGGCTTCTTCTTATCTGTTTACTCAAATGGCAAAACTGATTATACAGAAATTGAACCCCCATTGTTTCCTGTCCTTTCTTGTCTGCCTATAACCTGGACCAAGGGAGTACAAAAAACCTGAAGAAAGTCAGAGGGGGAGGGGAGGGGTGTTGAGAATAGACCACAGACAAACAAAAAGCCTTGGGGGGTAATTCTTTATGGTTTGAAAGAAATACGATCCGATCCATTGGCCTGGCAGGTCTTGCACAAGCAAGGAAAGCCCATTCTGTTGCGAATTCCTCCATTTGGTGCTCACTGTCTAATCATTAATTCCTTTAATGTCTGTGGAGAAAGACAGAGCAAGTAATTCTTTCAAAAGTGGTTAACTGTCTGGACAAGGACAAGTATGAGAACAAAAGAATTATTGACTGAGAATATGTGTCATGCAATACTAGGCTACTAAGAAAAAAAGTTATAAAGCTTAATACATCAAGTAAAAATTGATCTACTGAATAAACAGGTATAAGAAGTACACCCTCCCTAGTAGTTGTAGTACTTTTTTCCAGAGAATTCCTGTGCATAATTTTGTTCATTGACTTAAAATATGTGTATAACAGTATTTATGTCAGGTGCATCTTTGGAAATCAGGTGCTCCTCTGAAATCAAAGTAGGCCAATATTCCTCCATATCTAAGCCATGAGTGTCAGCCTACTAAATAATGTACATGACTTGGCCAGGTTATGCTGTGTCTGCTCGATTGTGTGTCTGTCACCAGCTCATCAGCTCTGGATTCACAGTGATGTTGTCCAAAGGTGGCCCTAATCTTTCGGGGGGGGGGGGGGGGGGGGGCACACTTCACCCTAAATAGATCAACCACACATTCCTGCTGCATGTCAGGTCAATCATGCTGTGGGTAGCTATCAGACTTCTGTCCCCAGCCCCAATCTGACTCTGTCAAATTCAATGACCGTGTCTCATAAAATATGCACAGCTCCCTCAGCAAACCTCAAGAGCTGATTCGGTGCATAAAATATTTCCTGTGCTGATCACAGCATAGGTCCTGGACAAATCTTCACTAATGGTTAAGGGAGGTAAAGCTATCAGTTTGCCAACTAAATAAGTTGTGTGTGCATGGAGATGGGAAAGAGACTGCTGCTGTTATTTATGCCACCCATTTAGCTGGACAGCCTTACCCTGGGACTAATGTCTTACTGCCTCAGTTTTGGCTGAAGTGAAAAAGTAACCAAGGTTCTGGTGCTTAGTCTGCAATGGCACAGCCTCCAGTGGCAACAGGACTTCTGAATAAAAAAAAACCTATGATGTCTGCACACTGACTTTGAACTTGGTCCTGTGAGACTTAGCTACTCAAATCTAACGGTTCCAGAAAGAGCTCACTGAAGATTACTCAGAATTTTGATGTGGGCGCAATGGAAATCCTTGGGGAACCTTGGGACATTCAGAGAAAGTCTACTGTGAATAGTAACAGTGGGGCAGGCATGGGAATGCATGCGGTTCTGTTGCATGTGCAAGGCGTGACCCCTGAAGAGGTCTGTCCAAGGCGAATTTCAGCTTCTCTTATTAACTTCAATCAGACAGACAGAAGTGTTTACAGAAATGGGGTAGAGCGCATGATCCATAGAAATCTCATTTTTGCAGCTCCAGACCAACATCAACAATGCATACATCGATGATTTTACACATAAAGTCAGTTTCACAACCCTTAGAAACATTATATTTATGCATATACATGATTCATTAAACTCCCTATTACGTCACTGACGAAAAGAGTAAGAAAGCCTAATAGGTTACTGAAAGTTTGCTTGCTGCTGTGTTCAAGAAACTAAGTTTCAATAGAGGAGCGTGTGGTTTCCCTGGAGAACTGCGCGGTACTTTCTCCACCCCCCCGGCCAATTCTGTATTTCCAATTTAGTTTGCAGCATACATTTCATTAACATTTCTCTTTTTACTTCTACACTGAGTGTGGGTGTTGGTGTGTCGGGCTTGTATATTCTGATTTAGCATTTAAATTTAATTACAGCATTTCCGACGTGTCCATATCCCGGTCTCATTCATCAAAAGAGAAAAAAAGCACAGCTTAACAGCCAATAAACATTTGTTTTTTAATCCATTTACTGAAGCGTCGACGAAAGCGCCTTGCTTCGCTCCTCATTTCTCAGTCTTAATTAGAAATATAAACGTTTGGGTCTTGAAGACTGGGGGATGTAAATCATTTTGCCCAAATTCGTCGTTAACCAATTCTGACTGATACAATAGCTTAAGACAAGAATAAAAGAAAGAAAACGCTGTCGTGCACAAAACATCCGCAACCTCAAATATGCCCCATTAAATACGAAGCAAGATATGAATCTTTTGCTTAAATTGACCAGTAAAGGACTGATTATGTCGATACATAAGCTACATCATTCAATTATTACATATTAAATTATTAAATACGCCTTCATTACGATTCAGTACGATTGACCGCAATTAAACAAGCCGTTCATCTATCAGTTGAGCTGATCATGCATAATTACCCATCGATACTATAATTAATTTAAGCCTTTTATATTATAAAGCTAGGTATCCACAAGGTCATTTTTTCCCTAACACAACATCTAATTTGTGTCTGATTTAAGCGCTCATACCGCAGTGTGCATTGCTGGTACCTGGAAATGGCCAGATAGCTGCCAGTACCTGTACAAAACAAGCAAAGAAAGAAAGACAGAGGGACGAACGTAGACTAGATAGATAGATAGACACGCTATGGCATAAACAAGTTGTATAGATATTGCGGATACTTTTCCCACAAAGGAGCACGCCACACCGCCAGATGAAACGGGTAGATTGGGCGTTTCGAGAGCCGCAATGTGTGATTCAGCCATCCCAAAGTAGCCTACAATAACAGTGCCCATAAGACTTATGTTACCTTCGGTGAACTAGCATTGCCCATTTATTCTGCGATCATGTCATTCTAGAGCATAGCTTTATTTGAATACGGCTATAGTGGCCGTGAAAGCGAAAAGTAGTGAAAAACGAGTAAAGCCATTCTTTAATGAATTCCCAATGAGGGCTACAAGTAAAACGGATATAAGTAATTCGAGCACTTACGATCCGCCGCTCTCTGTGTTTCTATACAATAACGCATGGAAGTACCGCGTAACTGTATTGGGGGACCACCTTCCACTTCATTTAATTTTGGGAAAACATGGGAATCGGTGGCCCTAAAACTTAATAAGAACGGAAAAAATGCACACTATTCTGGCTTTGACATCAGAGACAATTTCGTACTGTTTTACATAATGCACTATTTCGCCGTCAACGCGAAAATAATCGCTCCGATGCTGAAAACCGCCCAACACTCTTCTTAATTATTTGGCTGTTTAAAGTTGCAGATCAAAAGGTGCACGTGTTGTTTGACGATAAAGCACTTCTATACACAGGATATGTACTCCTTAAAATGAAATGTTAAGAAAATAATATTAATACAACATTTGTGCCTACACTTCTGCTCCTCGTTTAATTAGTTATTTTACGCAATGCCACTGAAACAATAAGTCGTTTTTGGGACCTTTTAAATCATTTGTATGCCAGAACTGCATGCATTAATTTGGAGGAGAAACGAAATACGACATGGCACTATTGTCGATACAGTCCAGATTTTTATCCTACATGATCTCCTTTCAATCAACACGTCGCAGTGTGTTTTGACGCAGCGCTCCCAACAATGAAAGATGAACATTGCATGATTTAATCCGGCAACACCATGTAGCGTCTTCACTTGCTTTGTTGCGATTTTTTCTTACCTGCTATCATATGGCAAAGGGCGACCAAAAATGTGAACATTTTGTCCCTAAGCCTCTGGTTGAGCTGCCTCCCGTCAGGCAAAGTGTGATAAGGTGCAATCGCGTTTTCTTCTGATGCGAGTCGTACTAGATACGACAGACCAAGGTGTTTCCCCCAGTTTTCTTCAGTGGGTGATTTGAGCGTTTGCTGTAAAGAGTAATGATATGGCAAGCAGTAAAGTTAAACGACGATGAGATCGAGTTTTTAAGTTTTCCAATCAGTCTGTCGTGGGAATTGTATTCCGTAGTTTACGTTTTAATATATATTCTGTCAAATGTTTTCAATGTCCTTTTTTCGGGAATCTGATGTCTTAAATGAAAAAGGTATATCTGTTCTTCAAACTAGACATTCCTTCGGTCCCTTTTAAAAACAGTGTGCATGGCACATCATTCTGTCCTTCGTGTTTTCTTCAACCTGCGCTTCTTTCGCTTGAGTGTGCCGCTGAACAGCGTCTTGCCTCCCTGCAACTCAGCCGTGTTGTATTTCAACAATAAATGTCTTGTGAAGTTGATCTCTGTGTTATGCTCTCTCTCCTTCAGCACGCCGTTTCTCTGTCCCTCACTCTCTATGCGGTCCCTGCTGTTTTGTCCTGTTACGACCTGCTAGAGGGATAATCCACGCTGACAATCATCAATCATCTGTTCGGGATCCTTCCGATTTAAACATGTCAGGCTTTTTAAACGGAGAGCCGCCTTCCAGAGCACTTGTTCATTGAGAAATGAGGGAAACCACAAACAACAGTAGGTTGGCCGGGACCCCAGAGGGGTGTCTATTCGTCAGTTTCCTTGGCAGGGCTAAAGCAGAGGGAAGAAAGGAGGGAATTTTGGGGCTTGGGGGGTGGGGGGGCACCCCAATTTTGAAGTAATGTGAGCCACCGGATTAACACCAATATGTAGTGGATGGCTATATGTCTGCAAAATTCTTATAAAACCTGAAGAAATTTGTCAAGAATTTTTTTGGTTTTGGTTACACATAATAGAAACACTGTACAAGGAGGTCAACTAGTATATTTAGTTCTGAGTGACCCTGACCACATAAGTTACCTAAAATGCATCTCAAACTAATGACCAGGTCTCCTGTTTCTAATGGGAATGTTCTTGTGAAGTGTAAAATATGATTGCAAATTATTCCAATTACAAGTGATTGTCTTTTGTAGAAAATATATTGCCTTAAATTTGACCTGAAATTGCACTAAGAATTGGCTGCGAGCTGAGCTTAATCAAATTCAGACTACAGAAGTCACAACTCAGTGAGCTGAGCCACACAGTACTTTAAGTGATTGATATGGAATGATGAAATCCATGTAATATGAGAATTACAACACATGAGGAAGTCTGCTAACCATTTTACTCCCCATTTTAATCAATTTCACCACAATTTTCATTCTGTGACAGGAGTGCTTTGTGTGGTAGTTTCATAGCTGGCATATTAGATTGCTGGACACTGAATTTACTGGTTCTAATCAAATGTGCAGTGTATTTGTCAGTTTTCCCATGGAGGCTCTGAATTGAACCGAACATTGCATCGTCTGACTAATACTTAAAATACTGTTCAAGTCCCTGTTTTATTGGGCTTTTGAGTTGAAAGCCACAGGTGTGTGACCCTTTACTTGTAGTCATGAGCTGATGTGATAAACAGCTTGTTTAAAAGCTTTGCAGTAGTAGTGCCCATTAAATGGCCTTTACACCAGCTGGTTTGTGAAGTGTGTGTGTGTGTGTTTGGGTGGTGGGGGGGTTGGGGCGGTAACTGAAAGGAGAGGGAATGGCCCTGAGACCATATAGGGAAGTGCAGCAGAGTGGTTGTGTCACACAGCAGAGCTTTGTTTGATGTCTGCCACAACATGGTGGCCCCAATAACTCTCACAGGCAACCCTACCACACATAACAGTGAAAAGTTAAGAGGTCATTTGCATGGTTACTGCCATGAGAAAAGTTATGAAATGAAGTTTTCCCGAAACCACTTTCTGTGGGGAAGAGAAATAACTTAAGAAAATATCATCTCAGTCCTTATTTGATCTGGGGTCAATTAAAAATATAATAACAATATCTGCCGTTGCTGGAGCAGTGTTTGAAATCACATTTTGCATTTTTTTTCTTGGTGTAACATGATACAGATGGCATAGCACAATAGCCACAGAAAAGCAAACCAACAGACTGTTTTTCCAGAATTGTGCCAAACAAGAATGAAGTCGAAAGTCGATGAATTCATTTTTCTTTTGTTCAGTTAATTAAAACAGAGATAAATGGTTGAACTTGCGTAGTTAAAATCATAATATTGCTTTTACAACAATTACTGAAAACCCTTGCTCCCAAGGGGATTGTTATTTTTTTTATAAACAAACAATAGCATTCATAATATTATTTGATAAGACTTTATAATAACAAGCTTCCAAATAATATTGGAATATAATGTAAAAATTACTAGAAGATGGTTTTGATTAGCCCATGATAGCTCCCAGTACGGGTATTACAAAAACTTGATAGAAAAAAATGCAATTTTCCCACACCAAACTATTTGAATTATTGCGTTTTTTTGATGACCCACGAATTGTAGTCTTGCTCTATACCAAGAGTGCCCATCAGAGACCAACTTCAATTGGTCATTTTGATATTATTTCAATGGCAGGTTCAATGCTGTGTTGTGGTGGTAAATATTTTTCTTGGAACAGCAATTGTCAGTAAATACTTGAAATGAGAGATTCTGAAATATTAAATGCATATGTCCAAAATGTAGCTCTGTTTCTTTTGATGTTTATGACCATTAATAGCTCTATAGCTAACTGATATATGATTCATGGAATAATCCAGTGCTTTTTGGTTGAAGTCAGTTGAGGGAACAGGGTAATCATGGGTGCTTTTCATTTGGATAATTTTAAATCATGCTAATGTTTATGCATTATTTTCTTTTTCTAATAATATTTGTATGTTTTGACGTGAGATTACTTAATGCCACAGCTGTGAATGACAAATTCAAAATTGTTTGTAACTGGGACTATAGGGGAAATACTGCAAAACCTTAATGATACTGTCTAGGTGCAGCTTGACAATTACATTTCAAATCAAACATTTAGTTCACATTTGAAATAGCTGTTATTCCCGTATTTTAACTTCTCTAAACTTCTAAGTTAAATATTGATAGTAAATCCTTTAAAGATGTTTCACCATACACAAGATCAGATTGCATATTCTATCCACAAAATAGATGGCAACAATTTTTTATTTCTTATGAAGATGAATTAAATATTACATTGTCTAAATTTTATGGTCTCTTTAAATATAAAATTCAGAAGCCAAATTATGACTTCCAGTTGATAATAAGGTTACCTTTCAGCCAGTAAGCCATTTATAGCATGGAGTTATTGCTGATGGATTAGAGACCAGATGAACAAAAGACACTCCAGCAGCTGTCACTGTAATTCCGATATTGAGTGCCAGGTTGATCTGTGTCACCCATGAATGTGAACATTACCCCAATGACTGCTAACAACCCATGGCATATTACTTCTGCAATAGAGCAGCCCTCCTTGTCCACCACGTTTCAGATAGGCTCTTCTGATTAACTCTATTGGCTTCAGAAGTTCTAAATTTTTATACTTGGTTTAAGGTTGGCTTTGTGCCTCAGTGATATGTGACATAAATCATTAAATACCATCCAACTATCGAGCTTCAATAACACCTATATAGCATAGCAATACAGGTCCTAGTTGATATGGCACACTAGGTGAGCATCACTGCCGGTGCCCCCTGTCCAGGAATGAGTGACATTCGCTGGCAAGTCGGCACCGCCTCAGAATTTGGTGCCCAAGGTGGCCGCCTATGTTGCCTATAGTATTGACCAGCATTGCAGTAGAGGATCACAGAGAGCCTGGAGCATATCACAGCAATTATAGGGCACAGGGCACAATTGATGGAATGCCAGTCCATCCTAGGGACCATTACAATCTCTTTCTTTTTTGAATTAGTTTACTTTCAGTCAAATTACACACCTAACAATGCCCCATATATTTAACCTCCCAGCAGCTTCCTACTGGACACTATTACAATTTGGACACACCAATTTTCTTATTAGCCTTGAATTAAGACACCCTAAACCCAGATTACTGATAACTGCTGATTTCTGAGAGCATCATTCAATGTTAGATTGAGGGACAGCCTTTCGATCAATGAGTGTACAGACATACGTTAATGATAATATCCTTGTGATTGAACACTCAGATTGGCTGCTTGGTGATTTCTGCAGGTACCAATGTCACAAGCATGGCCAGAGCCTCTCAATGAAATTCTGACTGGTTCGATGCACTGTGGCATGAGGAAGAAGAAATGATGCAGTGATGCAGCTATGAATAATGGATGTCCTGTCCACTGTCACTTCCTATCCTGTGAGAAGCCATCAAGTGGCCATTATTAGGGCTTTTCCCCTCCTTCCTGTTTCCTTTGGTTTTGTTGTTAAGGTCAGTTTCAAAACACAAACCTTCATCACAAACGCACTGCCAATATTCCTCAGGGCATTGAGAGTTTGACAGTTCCAACAGGCAACTGTATTACTTGTAGTAATATACTTTGGAAAGACAAAGAAATGGCCAAGCTTGCATTTTTAATTGAAAAAAACATGCTATTTTAAATTTTGTGTGAAGAGATTTAGAGACTGACTGTCTTGAATCAGTATGGTTGGTGCATCAATTTCTACCAAACATCCAACAAATAATGTGAAGCATGTCAAATTATAAGAAATATGAGTGCTAGCACCAAAGAAGATACAAACAGATAACAAACAATATGCCCAGATCTACCCAGATCATGGATTATTTAGGAGTGCAGCTGTACGGGAGAAAAAATTAATGCGGAACAGCTGGCTGACAGGGAGTGTGTGGAGTGTGTGTTTTTCCCAAAGAACCAGAAGCGCTATTGAAGATGTGAGAAATGCTTGAGTTGAAGGAATCGTTAAAAAGAGACAGACAGACTACAGACACAAATATTTAAGAAGATGAAACCCACCCCCACCACACACACACACCTCCTATATAGCTTTAGAAAATTTATATTAAAAAGTGCCAGCTGATACATTACTTCAGCATATGCTTCCAAGAATATATTCAACAAAATGCTACTATCAAGTGGAAATCTGGATAAATAAATATTATTAATTTTTTTTGTAATTCATTATTAGGCAAGCTGCATACGCATCAGGGTGCAAATAGTACAAGTCATTCGTGTCCGTCGTGTGCAGGGGATATGGTTGAATTTTCGCTGGAACTGACATGAAGTTTTTCACCAGGATCACCAGCTCTACTTAGCTCCAGAGCTGCAAGGCAGAGCCGAAGACTGCAGAGCTCGGCGAACTCTATTAATAGCTGGGTACCTTTCAGGAAGCATTATCCAGGGTGAGGAATAACATAAAAATACAGTAGGAATGGCTGTGACAGGGAGTTGGGCGGGATGAAAACCCTGATCCAAAGCAGAATCCTTGTATTCCTGTCTCTCTAAATTTGGGACGCATCAATTCTTGCAGCTGCACAGACCAGGCAGGCCTGCAGGAGGTAAGTGCTGCCATTTATGTGAGATTCCCAAACAGGAACGTGTGGCATAAAGTGAGTGTGTTTTAAGCACAGACTTGGGTTTTTGTGGTTAATTTTTTATTGATTTCATAAATTTGAAATGTGGATGGTCATCACTTATTTGTCAAGTCGTCCTAGAATGTCATGGTAAGTTTACACAAGGCTGTAGGGCCTGGGGTGTTGTGGATTTCTGACAGGAGACTGGGTGAAACTCTCATTTAGGAGCCTGTACTAATATGGCTAATGTGGCGTCTAATCTCTCCATGGGAATCATCAAAAGATATCTGAATGCCGATCATACAGTTAATTTTAAATTGTATCTATATTAGGAGTGTGTAAATACATGTGAGAAACTCCTTAGTGCAGAACTAATGCAAAATGTTAAATATTCCATCCCTTAGAGCAACTGGGTATCATATGAAGGTCATCTGAAGATATTGTAGATAGTTTTATTATGGCGTGTTGTGCTTTTTGGTTGAGTGGGAGAAGTGACCTCATATTAATGTTTTGATAGCAATGTTGCCAATGTAACAGCACTTCCCTGTCTCACATGCCAAGAAAAACTATGCAACAAGCAGCAGAAACATGTATGCAAAGCTTCTGCACTGCACCTGTATCTAGAGCACAATGACAGCTGCTTGATAGACAACGCTGTCTTGTCTATTGTGGCCTCTGCTAAAACAACCAGTCCTTTCTTCCATATAAATTACGGCTAGCACTCCTTGCAACTGTTCAATCAGTTATTCAGTTTTACTGACGGCCCTAGCTTAGCGGCAGAGCTGGGCCCGCATACTGTCTCCAGGATTGGATATCTGAAAATGCATTCAACATATGTGCTACTATTCTTACTTTGACTTCCTAACTACAATAAACTCTATGAATCAACCTGTCTATTCCTCTCCATCATTCTGCTTCTCCTTTCTTGAGTATAGCTGTGAATAAAAGGCAAATTAAATGAAGATATGGAAATGGTGAAATTTGACATGTAAAACTAAGACTTCTCTTAGTTTTGTCTTTTTCCTGTTTATTTTTAAATATCTGGGGGTGTGGTGTCCTGCATGGAGTCATTTTTTTATTATTATTATGCTATTGTCCTGTCTAGGATGACAGTAGAACAGATTGTTTCGGAGAATAACATGGTAACTATTTTTATACAATAAAATGATGTATACTTAAAATGTGATAAAAAATAACCTAACTACCAACATTTGTTGATGAAAGACTTTGAAACTACTGCAATGGAGTCTTAACACCGTCAATGCATTAAAAAGTGGAGCAACCTTTACTTTTAACTTGAAGGCCTTAAACATTATCCTGCTAATGCTGAAAAATGCTGTTTTCCTTCTGGTGTCTCGGATGATGTTGCTATTTGCCATGCTTTCTTTTGGCTTAACCTATTTATAATGATTCTCTGTTTGGAAATACCTTCCTGCCCCCCCCCAGGTTTCCTGGTGGCATTCCTCATCCTCCCTGGTGCTCTACTTGCCTCATCCCATCTCTCTCTGTCGTCTTCTGTTAATTTCCTCCACCCTGTGATTTCCTTTGGTGGAGTGTGGCTGCTGATTAGAAGCAGCTGACCCTGAGAAACTCCCTGCTTTCGTCACATCGAGGGGGTGCTAGCTCTTCATTTCCTCCTGGAGCTGTTCCACTTACTCCTGCGACTTAATTACATTTTACACTGCCGAGGTAGGGCAATACTCTTCCAGCAAAGCTCAGACAATAATGGAATAGTTTACTACTGATTTGCCTGAACTAAGCCATTATTATTTTGAATGTTCCTTGTGCAGTGTTTTGGAGAAGACAAAAATTAGACAATTACATAAATACAGTATTACATAAATCACGTACATTTAGCATTATTGTCCAGCATTATTAATTTAGGCTTTCTTCCCAAGTAAGGTTGGAGTTTAACACAATGAAGAAGTCTTAAGATCCAAGTATTTCATTCAAAATGTGTCATATTAGGAGTCCTATTTACATATAAAATCCATTCAAGCAACTATCCATCCATATAAAAATAATTTTTTATCAAATAGTTGTGGTTGGAATGGTGGCTCAGTGTCTGCAGTTTTGTTGTGCAGGTTTCCTCTGGTTTAGGGTTATGGTTAGATAAATTTCAATCCACATTCCAGAGGCCTGCAGTTAGGTTAACTGCACATCCTGCCTGCCACATCTGCCTGACCCTCTGGTCTCCACCCTCACATCACCTAATGCTTGTTGCCCCTTATTAGTCTATGTATAAAAGTACCCATTTGTCCCGTCTTCATTAGTCTGGTCATTGACGTACCCTCATGTTGCCTGTGCCCTGCCTTCCTCTGCTTCTCCCATTTTGATCCCATGTGGTCCGGTTTTATGTTATGTTAGTTTAATAAATCCCCTTTTGTTTTGCAACCACGCCTGCCCTTGCGTCCTTCACCCCACCTGACACAACAGAATGACTGGATTCCTAAAGAACCCCAGCAGCTTGCCCCTCAGCTACAGCTTTCAGACCTCCCTGCATCCTGCAGGCTGGATACCCCAAGTGCCTTGGATGCAGGTGTCTTAGGGGTTACCCGCTCCACAGGAGGCACCTCGGCTTCAAGTGTAGGACTTCTTTTCCCTCCTGGACACCACCCTGGAGCTAAGGAATAATCCTGTGGTCTGGAAAATCCCCAAGGCCAAATCTCTCATATGGTTGGCGGAGAGGGTACTCACAAGACTCGCCTCAGATGCGGATCCCCAAGAGGCAGTGAAGGTCCGGCACATGGTGGCTGAAGTGCGCAGAATAATTGAGTGTGAGACTGCTTACCCTGTTGCCTTTTCATCTCCTGATACCCGTTCAGCCTACTGCTTGTCACTTAGCATGCCAGCTCTCTGCTGTGTGAGACTACTCAGCTCTCCACTCATTTGCCTGCTGGCTCCCTGAAGCTAGCTCCAGCTCCACCCATTCTAGTCCAGCCCAGGAGGGGCCACCTCTCATCCCAAGCTACTACAGTCTGGCCCACAGGGGCCCATTCTGCCCATCCTTGCCTCTGCTGTATCCCCAAAGCCTGTCCTTGCCTCTGCTGTGTCCCTATAACCCATCTTCACCATTACTGTACCTCCAGAGCCAGTCTTCCCCCTGAGGCCATGCATCAGACTTCTGGCCCAGAGAGGGCTGCTCTGCATGTGCTCCAGGCTCCTAGTCCCCCAAGTGGGGTGGTCCACCTGAGTCCCAGATTCCTGATCCAGAAAGGACCACATTGCCCACACCAAGACCTGTGGCAGGTATGATCCCTATGGACCTGATCCAGGTGTCCCAACTTCGCCCTGCTCGCCTCCAGGTGTCCCAGCTGTGCCTTACTTGTCTCCAATTGTCCTGGCTGTGCCTTGCTGAATTCCAGGTGTCCTGGCCTTGCTCTGCTAGCCCCTAGGTGTATCAGCTTTGCTTTGTATCCTGCTGTCCTGCCAGCTCCAGAAAAGTCTCCCGAAATCCCACAGGCTCCAGCCCAATCTTCTGATGTCCCATTGGCACCCACCAAGTCTCTTAATGTCCTGCCAGGGCCCGCCTCATCTCCTGATGTTCTGGCAGTGCCTGCCTCATCTTCAGTCAGTGTCCAGGGGCCCGGCGCAACTCTAGTCGTTGCCCAGGTACCCAATGGTCTCCTCATTCCCCACTGGTTGCTGCCAAGCTGATGCCTGATTCCCTGGCTGCTGGCAGGCCGAGTTAGGGTGACCCTGATGATCCGCAGCTACACTTGAGTTGCCCTAAATCCCACTCTAAGCCCACCTCAGCCCAAAGCACACACCAACCCGGTCCCAAGTCCTAGTGTAGTCAATGGCGCCAGCTGGGGCCCAGAAGAGAGTCATGCTGAGTTTCCTTCCTCAGAAGTTGATAGATGGAGTTACACTATCTAGGCTAGCTGCCTAGAACCTGGTCTGCCGAGCAATGTCCACCTGGACACCTCTTCTGCTGCGGCCTTGGGGAGAGAAACCTTGGTGCCCTCCTGTTCCTGTTCTGCAGTCCCCTAGATGCCCTCCTGTCCTGCAATCCCCTCAGAGACCTCTGATCCCGCTGGCCCAAGGCACCTTCTGGACCTGCTGGTACCTCAGCACCCTCTGGCCCTCCAAGGCTCTCTGATTCTGTGGTTTAGAAGGGCTCCGCCTGACCAATGAATGGGCCCAGGATGATCTGTGTCACCCAGGTTTCCAGGGTTAGGGAAAACTTCCAGGGCACCCTACATTTTCATTCATTGTGCCTCAGACCCTGTCCCAGAGCCCTATTCTGCCTTTGTTTTTTCTTGATCCGTGTCTCCAGCAGCTTACTCTTCTGTTTTCGTTCCAGTCTCTGTTGCCCCTCTACTTGTCTGTCCTCTCTTGGTGTGGCCTGCTCTATTTGTCTCTGTTTTTGCCTTTTTTGCTCCCTAGTCCCCCCTGAGGTAAGATATTTGTTCTAGGTGCTTTGTCATGTCCCAAGTTTAGTCTGTTTTGTCCATGTGGTTCTGTCTGTTGGTCTCTACTATTGTCCTGTTGGTCCCTGGTTTCTATCTGCTCTTGTTTGGTGCCCCTTGTCATGTCATTTGTCCTGCCCTGTCCTGTCCAGTGGTTGTGTCTCATCTTTTGTGGTATCTGTCCCGTGTGCCTTGTCAATCCTGTCATGTCTTGTCCCACCCAGTATCCTGTCTGTTCTCCGCCATTTATGTAAGATACCCAAATAGGAACGTATGGCACAACATGAGAAGATTTTAAGCATAGACTTGGGTTTTTGTGGTTAAATTTCTGAAATCAATGAAAAATTAAAATGTAGATGGTCATTGCTTATTTGCCACCACCCTGTCGTTCAGTCCCTTTGCTCCCCTCCCGTTTGTCCTTCGTGACCAGAAATCATGCTTCGGGGTAGGGTGTACAGTCACATCCTGCCCACCACATCCACCTGACCCTCCAGTCTCCTCCCATACGTGGCCCTGATGGGCCACACCTGATGCTTGTTGCCCCATTAGTCTATGTAAAAAAAGTACCAGTTTGTACCAACTTTGTTAGTCTAGTCATTGACGTCACATCCATGTGTTGCCTGTGCTCTGCTTTCCTCTGTTCCTCCCATTTTATTTCCTGTTTTATGTTTTGTGAGTTTAATAAAGCCCTATTTTGCAACAAGCCCTGCCCTCACATCCTTCGCCCTGCCCAACATTAATTTTTTTGCCTGGAATAATTACTACTGATTGTCAGTCAGTTGATAGGTATGCAATACAAATGAAACGGTATGAAAATTTAACATCACAATTATAGTGACCAGAATTATCATAGTCATCAGTATTATCACGGTATTGTCAAAATGTGCTGAAAATGTTCAAAACGTACTGATAAGCAAACTGAAATAATTTCACCAAGTTTTATATTGAAAACCACAAATTAGCAGCACTACACACTTAAAATAAACATTAAAATAATAATATAGCCAGTGCCTTATGTAAACATATGCAAATCATATTTGTTGTCAGTGGGCATGGTGAGGGATGAGTGATCCATAGTAAGGCTCCAGGGGAAGGGGTTTTATTTAACAAAACTGCACACCAGCGGGGAAAAAACTGAAAAACAATGGGACCACGAAGGATCAAACAAAACCTGGAAAGTAAAACCAGTACTAACAAGGGCTATTCTGTAACATGAGAGAATCACAAATCAGGAAACCACAATTACACACAGCAAAACTAGAAGCAAACACAGAAATACAACACAGACATCTAAGCAGTAGCAAAAGCAGGGCAACAACAGCTACAAACACACACAAATACATAGAATAAGAAAATAAAGAAACAGAAATAATGAAAATTTCAAACGTAGTTGAGGCTGGCCTCTGGCCAACCTTTAACCCACACTAAAAGGGAAGCCTCAATGACACAGGTGTCTGCTCAGGTCATAAAACCATGCAGCAGCCTGGGAAGCAGGGTAACACCTTTGGGTGCTAACTACGGGAAACAAGGGGAGCACAGAACTAGATGACCAGCAACACTAGCTGGCCAAGCAAGGAATGTATACACATAGTGAAAAGGGGGCTGGGCAGGGACCAATCCTGACAGTATCAACTGTACATTAACCATAAAAATCTCCAGAGAATTGTCACTGCCTTCTGCAATGTTTTCACTGACACAAAACACTGCATACTGTGCCTGCACACCTGCATCTGGGAGACTTTTGTTAACTTTGGTTGATGCCTGACAGTATTTAATGTCAGATTTTCAAAGCACGGTAACCAACCACCTTTTAATGATAAAATAAAATTGAAAATGATAATACTAACTGTCGGGAATTTTACCATGGTTTACCATGAAACCAGTAACTGTTTCATCCCTAGTATACAATGTGCATGTTAATGCTAATGTTAGAGTTCTTCAAAACAAACAATGCATCCCCTTTGAGTAATTAAATGATCCCAATGATAGACCTGCCGTAATAAATGAGGCTCTGGCTTCTGTATAGTAAATATGGTTCCAAATGTATGATGAGATCACAATGAAAACTGACTAGCCAGTGCCAGGAAGTAAAGCAGTTGTGATTACATTCAGTAGGTATTATGTATCAGCAATACTGCAAATTTACTAAAGAAATGTAGATACAGATCAGCTAGTTAGAGGTACAGTAGAAAACCAAACGCAAAACAGATAAAATATCAGGTGCTATTAGAGCTCTGGCATCTATACATTATACCATTACAGAACTATTCAGACTTGCAGGGGTTCTGTGCCAAACTTATTAAAGTAAATATTAAGGTATGCCATGTCTATCAAAGTGATGCCTACTATGACAGGTTCATGTTCATACCATCCATTTGAATAACTTTTAATAATGGGGGGGAAGAGTGTATAACTCAGTGGGTTAGGTCTGGTTCATACTTGCAGCCGCACCACAATGCACGTGCCACTCTTGCAGCATAACCGTGCATTACATACTTACAGTATTCAAGGCTGGCATTAATTTGGCATTAATGACAAATTCATTGTCATTAATGAATTTGATTAATGATTTTTGTAAACTGGAATAAAATATATGAAAACAAAATAAACACTAAAGATAAACGAAAACTATAAATATTGCTGAAACCAACTGAGATAAAATGAAAACAAATGTCAAATACATTTAGTTAACATTTAAAATTCAGCTAAAGTACACTATATTGGCAAGAGTACTGGGACACCTACACACACATGAACTTTAATGACATCCCATTCTTTATGCATAGGTTTTAATATGGAGTTGGAACTCCCTTTGCAGCTATAACAGCTTCAACTCTTCTGGGAAAGCTGTCCACAAGGTTTAGGAGAGTGTTTATGGGAATTTGTGACCATACTTCTAGGAGAGCATTTGTGAGGTCAGGCACTGATGTTGGATGAGAAGGCCTGGCTCGCAGTCTCCGCTCTATTTCATCCCAAAGGTGTTCTATCAGATTGAGGTCAGGGCTCTGTGCAGGCTGGTCAAGTTCCTCCACACCAGACTCGCTCATCCATGTCCTTATGGACCTTGCTTTGTGCACTGGTGTGCAGTCATGTTGGAACAGGAAGGGGCCATCCCCAAACTGTTCCCACAAAGTTGGGAGCATGAAATTGTCCAGAATGGCTTAGAATGCGACAGCATTAAGAGTTCCTTTCACTGGAACTAAGGGGCCAAGCCCAACCCCTGAAAAATAACCCCACACCATAATTCCCCCTCCACCAAACTTTACACGTGGCATAATACAGTCAGGCAAGTACCATTCTCCTGGCAATCGCCAAAGCCAGACTCATCCATTGGATTGCCTGACAGAGGAGCGTGAATTGTCACTCCAGAGAACATATCTCCACTGCTCAATAGTCCAGTGGCGGTGTGCTTTTCACCACTGCATCTGACGCTTTGCATTGCACTTGGTGATGTAAGGCTTGGATGCAGCTGCTTTAGCATGCAAACCCATTTCATGAAGTTCTCTATGCACTGTTCTTGAGCTAATCTGAAGGCCACATGAAGTTTGGAGGTCTGTAGCTATTGACTCTGCAGACAGTTAGTGGCTTTTGCACACTATGCAATGTATGCTGTGCCTCAGCATACATTGTCCCCACTCTGATTTTACGTTCCATGTCCTGCAGCTGGGATTCGCAAGCCTTATTCGATGCTTATTATAACGGGAACTTCCTGAATCCCTGTCTGCACTAACCGATGTAGCCCTAAGGGTGGACATGCGGATTTGTCAGCGTCGTAGAGAGCGACGTCGGCCGGAGGGGGTACCTCACACCTCGTTCCCCAGCACTGTTAACCCCTTAGACGCCGGAACAGAGCCGATGCAGGTTGATCAGACCCGCCTTTCTCCAGCCGAACGACAACGGCACCTCTCTGCCAGGGTTTGTTTGTACTGTGGACAGGCTGGTCATTTTATTGCCCAGTGCCCAGTAAAAGGGCACACCCACTAGTAGGGAAGAGGGTACTGGTGGGTGTGGTTCCGGTCGATTCCTCTTCTGTGCAACGGACGTTTCTCCCAGCAGTAGTTACATGGGGGTCCTCCCAGCAATCTCTGGCCGTCCTAATTGATTCCGGGGCAGATGAGAACTTCATCGATTCTACACTGGTTCAACAGTGGGGAATCCCCACCACCCGCGTCCAGGCAACACAGACAGCATACGCTCTGGACGGACGGAGAATGGCAACTATCTCCCAGGTTACTGTTCCGGTGAGTCTGCTGATAGGGGGAGCTCATGTTGAGACCCTTTCGTTTTATCTGATCAACTCACCCCAGGCATCCCTGGTGCTGGGGCATCCTTGGCTTGTCCGACATAACCCTCACATTGACTGGGAGAGGGGCACAATAATTGCCTGGAGTTCATTTTGTTTTTCCCAGTGTCTGCATGCTAGTCAACCACTAGAGGTCCCCACACAGGATGAGGAGTTCCCAGATTTGTCAGGTGTTCCGGCAGAGTACCATGACCTGAAGCAAGCTTTCAGTAAGTCCCAGGCCGCTTCTCTTCCGCCACATCGGCCTTATGATTCTGCGATAGATCTGCTACCTGGTACCTCCCCTCCCAGGGGCCGTCTCTATTCTCTTTCGGGCCCCGAAAGAAGGGCTATGGAGGAGTACGTCAACGGAGCCTTGGCTACAGGCATTATCCGTCATTCTTCTTCCCCTGCTGGGGCTGGTTTCTTTTTTGTTGATAAGAAGGACGGCTCTCTTCGTCCATGCATCGACTATAGGGGTCTCAATTAGATCACCATTAGGAATTGTTACCCCCTGCCTTTGCTGTCCTCGGTCCTAGACCTTCTCCAGGGAACCAAGGTCTTTACGAAATTGGATCTCCGTAATGCCTACCACTTGGTGAGGATCCGGGAGGGAGACGAATGGAAGACAGCTTTCAACACCCCCACTGGTCACTATCTCGTGATGCCTTTTGGGCTAACTAATGCTCCGGCTGTGTTCCAGGCCTTGATTAACGATGTCCTACGGGATATGCTTAATAAGTATGTCTTCGTATACCTAGATGACATCTTGATATTCTCGCAGAGTGAGCAGGAGCACGTTCAGCATGTTCGGGCGGTCCTTCAGCGCCTGCTGTCCCATAGATTATTTCTCAAGGCTGAGAAATGCGAGTTCCATAGACATACTATTTCTTTCCTGGGATTCATCCTTGCTGAGGGTTCCATCCGGATGGATCCAGAGAAGGTCAAAGCTGTGGCAGAGTGGCCACAGCCAAAATCACGGAAGGATTTACAACGTTTTCTGGGTCTTGCAAATTTTTACCGCCGTTTTATCCGTGGTTATAGCTCTCTAGCCGCACCTCTTACGGGTCTGACCTCTACTAAGGTCTTGTTTCAGTGGACTGATGTGGCCCAAAGAGCATTTGCTGACCTTCGAGACTGTTTCACCTCTGCTCCAGTGCTACAGGTGCCCGACCCGTCACTGCAGTTATTAGTGGAGGTTGATGCCTCAGGAACCGGGGTTGGGGCAGTGCTATCCCAACGCTCCTTGACGGACAACAAACAGCATCCCTGTGCTTTTTTTTCCTGGAAGCTCGCTCCTGCTGAAAGGAACTACAATATAGGGGACCAGGAGTTGCTTGCCATCAAGCTCGCATTGGAGGAATGGAGACAGTGGTTAGAGGGTACCTCTGACCCTTTTTTAATCCTGACTGACCATAAGAACCTGGGGCCTCATGTATAAACGGTGCTTACGCACAAAAATGTTGCGCACGTCAGTTTCCACGCTCAGGTCGAGATGTATAAAAACTAAACTTGGCGTACCGCCACGCACATTCTCACGGCAACCCCAGACAAGGCGTACGCAAGTTTCTGCTCAATTTGGCAAAATGGAGGCACCTACTGGCAAAAGAGTGCTACTGCAGTTTCACTGTGTCAGACTCACAATCATGATGCTGACTTTATCAAATACATCGAGATTAATTGTATGTTGTTTACAAATGTACGGCAGCTGATTTTTTTATCAATTTGTAACAATAAAACGGTGCAGAAAATGACCGAACTATTACAACTACCATGGCAGCTCTTGCGTTATTGGAAGACATAGCTTATGATGATGATGACTGGCTTCTAAGTCGATTAAGATTTCCAAGAGCAATCCTTTTGGAGCTGTGTGCTAAACATTACAGTATTACAAAAGCAGACGATGAGGAATTACGCTATAGGCTACCTGTTCCTTTACAAGTTCTGTCCACTCGCGGGTTCTTAGCCACAGGTGCTTTTCAGCGAGAACTTGCGGACCGATCGGGTATTTCTCAGTCAATTCTGAGTCACGCCATGCCGGCTGTATGGGACGGCATAATTCACTTGTCACCCAGATATATAAAATTTCCTTACACTGTGGTTGAACAGGCAAATATTAAAGCGCAATTTGCAGCGATGTCCGATTTTCCCAACGTAGTCGAAGCTATCGACTGCGCGCACATTGCTATAACCTTCAGTGAACGAATTTGCTTATGTAAATGGAAAGCACTTTCACTCTATTAATGTACTCTATTAATGTATTGGGGGACCTCTTGTACTGTTGTCTGTAAGAATAAACAAACAGAATAAACGAAAGTAACACCGCATCTGCACCCTACGCGTTATTCATAAACATGCAAGTAATTCAAACAAGTATGGTACGAGAAAAAATCACCCGCGATGACATCGGCGTCCCCCTCACCCGATAAAAGTGTGTCCCCAATCATCGCAGCAACTATAGTTGCTCAAAGGGTGTGAGACCGGGAATTCCGCTACATCCGCCTGTAGTGTTAAGACTCTTAAGGTGAGCGGCCGCTCGTTTTTCCCGCCGTCGATTTTAATGTCCTACCACTTCTTTTTAATTTCGGCCACCGTGCGAATTTCGGAACCAACACTTTAAACTGACTCCGCCACTCTGTGCCACTCCGTAAACTTTCATTTATTGCTGATGCCACTTATACCACCAAGTAATATCACTTTTCTTTTCTCGATTTCTGTTAACATGACCTCCACTTCGCACTCGCTGAAATACTTCTTTTTCCCTCGTGGTTTATCCACTGTTGTTTAAGAACAACATAGAACAAAGCGGGCGTTTATATAGATTTACATATGCAAATATACATAATTATGGGCGGGTCGGGGGTGTAGCTATGGGCTCGTTCACGTACGTAAAATTTCAGGCTCATTCAGATTTATAAAGGGAATGTGCGTAGATCTGTGCTTACGCACAGTTTTATGCATCTGGATTTTTTCTTGCTTACGCACATTCCTAGTTTTGTCTGTACGCCATGTTTTAGTGCGAATTCTACGCACGTAGTTATACATGAGGCCCCTGGAGTACCTGCGGTCCGCTCGACGGCTCAACGCTCGCCAAGCTAGGTGGTCCATGTTTTTTAACCGTTTCAACTATCTGATCACCTACAGGCCCGGCACCAAGAACGGCAAGCCAGATGCCCTGTCCCGTCAACACGAAGTAGGTGAGGTGGAGGAGAAGCCCAGTCTTGTTCTGCCAACCGCATGTTTTGTTGGAGCTGTCACGTGGGGGATTGAGGAGGCAGTCCGGGCGGTCCAACCTCTCATCAGATCGCCAGAGGGGTGCCCATCTAAGTGTTTATTCGTACCGAAGTTCTTGTGCTCCCAGGTCCTTCAGTGGGGGCATTCCTCTCTCCTGGCCTGCCATCCAGGGGTTCACCGCACTCGGGCTCTACTTGGGCAAAGGTTTTGGTGGCCTTCCATGCTTCGGGATATTCGTAGTTTCGTGGCCGCGTGTGAGACCTGTGCCCGGAGTAAGAACCCCTCTCAAGCTCCGACTGGGTTCTTGCTCCCTCTTCCCGTTCCTAGACGTCCCTGGTCTCATGTGGCGGTGGATTTTGTGACCGGTCTTCCCCCCTCCTGGGGATACACAGGGGTCCTTACGGTTGCGGACCGGTTCTCTAAGGCAGCCCATTTCATACCCATTCCTAGCTTGCTATCCGCTAAGGAGACAGCGCAACTGTTGATCGAGCATGTTTTTCAGCTCCATGGTTTGCCTTTGGATATCGTGTCCGACAGGGGCCCACAATTCGTTTCTCGTTTTTGGAGGGAGTTTTGCAGGCTTCTTGGGGCCACAGCAAGTCTGTCCTCTGGTTTCCACCCCCAGTCCAACGGGCAGACGGAACAGCTCAACCAGGACCTGGAGCGGATGCTACGTTGTCTGGCCTCCCATTCGCCTGCAACATGGAGTTCCTACCTGACCTGGGCAGAATACGCCCATAACTCATTACCGGTTTCATCGACGGGTCTTTCTCCCTTCCAATCCTGCCTAGGGTACCAACCCCCACTGTTCCCATCCTTGGAGACAGAGGTCACGGTCTCTTCCGTGCACCAGTTTTTACACCGTTGCCATCGCACCTGGAGGATCGCCAGGACTTCCTTGCTGCATTCCCGAGCCCGGATGGAGAGGTACGCTAACCGACGTCGATCCCGGGCACCTCCCTTGCGGGTTGGGCAATGGGTCTGGTTGAACGCCAGGGACCTTCCCTTACACGTGGTTTCACGGAAGTTGGCTCCTCGTTTTGTGGGACCTTTTCCTATTGCGAAGATCGTTAATCCCTCTGCCGTACGCCTTCGGCTCCCTGCCGCTATGCGTAGGATGCATCCCACTTTCCATGTCTCCCTGCTAAAACCACACGCTGTTAGCCCCCTGGCGTCTCCTGCTCTTCCTCCTCCACCGACAAGGCTGATAGGTGGGGGGGAGACTTTTACGGTGCGTCACCTACTGGCTGCTCGTCGCCGAGGCCGTGGACTGCAGTATCTGGTGGATTGGGAGGGCTATGGGCCTGAAGAGCAGTCTTGGGTGCCGGCCCGGCACATACTGGACCCCTCCCTCATTACTGATTTCCGGCGGGCCCACCCTGGAGGGGGGCTTGGCCGTCCGCCGAGTGGCGGTCGTCGGGGGGGTACTGTCACGGATCGACCCCGGGGATCCCCGACTGACGTCACGAAGATCACGCCTCCGGGGATTCCTTGATTCTACCTTCCCCGTTTTTACGAGCTGTCAGCTCTACGCCGCTATACCGGGTTGTCCGGTTTCTCCGGTTCTCTTTGCATCCACCTACCACAAGCTGTTGCAGATCATTTCTAGATTAGGGAGACTATTTTAGTTATCGGTTCTTGCACCCTGATGCGAGATCTTCAAGATTTACTCCTGAGTTCGAGCGTTTTCCTGGTTTTGTCTCTCCGTGTTCTCTGACCGTTGTTTTGCCGTTTTGACCCCGAGTTTCTGTCCAGCCCCTTTGATGCCCGAAGTGAATCGCCTGTACCCCGACTACGAGACCTGCCCAGCCCCCAAGACCGACTCCGTACACTGCCCGACTCCAGCCTGCTCCTTCTGTTTATTCTGAGCGACACGTCCGCCAGGAAACCTTCTGTTCTTCAGACAGTTTTCGCTCATTTATTAAAGTCACTTGCACCTGATTCCGTGACAGCGTCCTCTTTGCCCCTACCTAAACCGTCACAAGACGCCGCTCCGATTTGTCTGTCCAGCTCCCGATCTCGCCTACGCTCACTCGTGAACAAGATATTTGAACTTCTCCACTTGAGGCTGTACCTCTTCCCTGACCTGAAGAGGGCAATCCACCTATTTCCGGCTGAGAACCATGGTCTCGGACTTGGAGGTGCTAATCCTCATCCCCGCCGCTTCGCACTCGGCTGAGAACCGCTCCAGAGCACATTAGAGATCCCCAGCAGATGAAGCCAACAGGACGACATCATCCGCAAAAAGCAGCGAGGCAATCCTGAGGCCACCAAACTGGACACCCTCAACACCCTGGCTGCGCCTAGAAATCCTGTCCATAAATATTATAAACAGGACCGATGACAAAGGGCAGCCCTGGCGGAGCCCAACCCACACTGGGAAGACGTCCGACTTATTACCGGCAATGCGGACTAAGCTTCTGCTCCGTTCATACAGGGACCGAATCGCCCACAACAGTGGACCCTGGACCCCATACTCCCGAAGCACCCCCCACAGAGTACCTCGGGGAACCCAGTCATAAGCCTTCTCCAAATCCACAAAACACATATAGACTGGATAAGCAAACTCCCAGGCCCCCTCCAGTACCCAGTGTTCCACGGCCAGGATGAAAACCGCATTGTTCCTCCTGAATCCGGGATTCGACTATCGATCTCACCCTCCTCTCCAGTACCCCGGAATAGACCTTCCCAGGGAGGCTGAGAAATGTGATCCCCTTGTAGTTGGAACACACCCTCCGGACTCCTTTCTTAAATAAGGGGACCACCACCCCGGTCTGCCAATCCAACGGCACCTCCCCTGACCTCCACGCACTGTTGAGAAGGCGTATCAGCCACGACAGCCCCACAACATCCAGAGCCTTCAGGTACTCCGGGCGGATCTCATCCACTCCCGGGGCCTGACCACCACATAGCTCTTTAACCACCCAAGCCCCCCCCCCGCACTCACATGTCTCAAAGGCAGTGTGCGTAGATGTATCTGAGGCAGGGTTGAGGAGGTCCTCAAAGTATTGCTTCCACCTCCGGGTGATGTCCCCAGGTGAGGTCAACAGCACCCCCTCCCCACTATAAATAGTAGGAGCTGCTTCCCCCTCCTGATATTCCGGATGGTTTGCCAGAACCTTTTTGAGGCCAAACAAAAGTCACTTTCCATGGCCTCACCGAACTCCTCCCATGCCCGGGTTTTTGCTTCTGCGACCGCCCGAGCCGCATTCCGCCTGGCCTGCTGGTACCCGTCAGCTGCCTCCGGAGACCCCTGGGCTAATAATTCCTGGTAAGCCTCCTTCTTCAGCTTGACAGCCCCCCTCACCTCTGGTGTCTACCATCGGGTACGGGGGTTACCGCCACGACTGGCACCGACCACCCTGCAGCCACAACTCTGTACGGCCACTTCCACAATGGAGGTCCGGAACAGTGTCCATTCAGACTCAATGTCCCCAACCTCCCCCGGTATGCAGTTGGAATTCTGCCAGAGGTGCGAGTTAAAGCTCCGGGGAACAGGACCCTCTGCCAGACGTTCCCAGCAGACCCTCACTATATGCTTGGGCCTACCAGGTCTGACCGGCTTCCTCCCCCGCCACCTGAGCCAACTCACCACCAGGTGGTGATCAGTTGACAGCTCTGCCCCTGTCTTTACCCGAGTGTCCAAGACAGAAGGCCACAGATCAGATGATACGATTATAAACCCCGGGTGTGTTCATACCATGTCCACTTATGGATACCCTTATGCTCGAACATGGTGTTTGTTATGGACAAACCATGCATTGCACAGAAGTCCAATAAAAGAACACCACTCGGGTTCAGATCAGGGGGGCCGTTCCTCCCAATCACCCCCCTCCAGGTCACACTGTCATTGCCCACGTGAGCGTTGAAGTCCCCCAGCAAAACGATGGAATCCCCTCATGGCACGCTAACGAGCATACCACTAAGGGAATCCAAGAAGGCCAGGTACTCTGAACCATCATTCGGTGCATAAGCGCATATGACAGTCAGATACCTATCCCGACCTGAAAGCGCAGGGAAACAGCCCTGTCGTTCACCGGGGTAAACTCCATTGTTAATGCACCGAGCTGTGGGGCCACCAGTAGCCCCACTCCAGCCCAGCATCGCTCAGCTGCAGCAACTCCAGAAGAAAAGAATGTCCAGCCCCTCACCAGGAGATTGGTTCCAGAACCCACGCTATGCATTGAGGTGAGCCCGACTATATCTAGTCGATATCTCTCAACCTCACGCACAAGCTCAGGCTCCTTCCCCACCAGAGAGGTGACATTCCATGTCCTGAAAGCCAGTTTTGTCAGCCGGGGATCGGAGCGCCAGAGCCTCCCTTGGCTGCCACCCGATCCACAATGCACCGAACCCCTGACATTCCCCTTGCGGGTGGTGGGCCCACCTGGGGACAGTCCCGTGTGCCTCTTTCGGGCTGTGCCCGGCCGGGCCCCACGGGCCAAGGCCCGGCCACCAGGCGCTCGCCAACGGGCCCCTCCCCCAGCCCTGGCTCCATGGTGGGGCCCCGGTAACCCTAGTCCGATGAGGGAAACAAGACTTTGTTATAATACCTTATCATAGGGTTCTTTTGGATTGCTCTTTGTCTGGTCCCTCCCCTGGGACCTTTTTGCCTTGGGAGACCCTACCAGGGGCTATTGCCCCCGACAACATAGTCCCCAGGGTCACTGAGGTGGCAATCCAATGTCAGCTAACCTTTCTTCAAATCCTCTCGCTATATGTTTTCTGTCAGATCAGAGAGGGTAGGAAAAGGAGCTTGTATTCAACTTTTGTTCTGATTTCCTGGCGGACTTTCTGCTACTTTTCCCCTGGCCAATGAATGATTGAGATGCGTTTGCATCAATGAACAGATTGTTCATGTTGTTTCAATTTTTGAGAGGAACACGCCCACCTGGGACCAGCCTGTGATGAAAATTATGTTACTACAACTGTGCATGGTGATGCATCAGTGTCTGCATGAAGTATAAACTAGCCTTTAGGGATCCATGCCCATGTCTGGAAGGCCGTGGCTTCATATCTCGTGGCTGGCAGAATAATCCTGTCATCTTTGGGTCCCTCAGCAAGGCCGTTAACCCCAATAGCTCCAGGGACGCTGGTTCACCCTGTAGCCTGATCCTTATTTGTATGTCAGTTTTCACCAAAGAGTCTGTTAAATAAGTAAACAAAAATAACGCAATTCATTCCTGATTTCACGTCATTCTTTTTATCAGTTATTCAGTGCTGATTAAATTATACTCTAAACAATTAAATCAGGTCAATGGATCCTGTAAGTGCAAACACTGCCACCATCACCTAAATCTGTGATCATTAGTAAGACAAAGGCTCTGATGTGGCCCAAACCCAAAAGCTATGGCTGTTATCAAGTTCTTTAAAAGCGCCGCCAACAATTTGGTTCAGCAGATGATCATTGATAATCAGTGTATGTAGTGGAAAGAGACTTACTCTGAAAGGTTAACAGCCCTTGCCATACATTTTTTGCAACTAATAAGCCAACAATTCTCTAAAAATTGTATCCTGGGGATGCAATGGATTTACGAGAGGTAGATCCTGCTTAACGAATCTGCTTGAGTTCTTTGAGGAAGCTACAAGTGAAATTGATCACAAAAAGGCCTATGATGTGATTTACTTAGATTTCCAGAAAGCCTTTGATGTTGTCCCCCACAAATGGCTCTTGTTAAAGCTTAAAGCTGCAGGAATTTTAGGAACTGTGGCAGCTTGGATCAAAAACTGGCTAACTGATAGGAAGCAGCGAGTAGTTATTAGAGGCACTATGTCACAGTGGGCCTCCGTTTATAGTGGGGTACCGCAGGGTTCAATTTTAGGACCACTATTGTTCCTAATTTACATTAATGATATTGAGACGAATACATACAGTAAACTGGTTAAATTTGCAGACGACACTAAGGTGGGCGGGGTAGCAGATACAGTACTAATCTAGCAGCAGAGAGGCTTCAACGAGATCTGGATTTAATTAGCGAATGGGCTGATACTTGGCAGATGAAATTTAACACAGATAAATGTAAGGTAATCCATGCAGGGAGCAGAAATATACAGTACAGATATTTTATGGGTTCCACTGAAATAAAGGTAGCTGATTACGAGAAAGATCTCGGTATGTATGTTGATGCTTCCATGTCCCACTCTCACCAATGTGGGGAAGCAATAAAAAAGGCGAACAGAATGTTGGGTTATATCTCTAGATGTGTGGAGTTTAAGTCAAGGGAGGTGATGTTACACTTATATAATTCCTTGGTAAGACCCCACCTAGAATACTGTGTGCAGGTTTGGTCACCATACCTCAAGAAGGACATTGCTGCCTTAGAAAAGGTGCAACGAAGAGCTACGAGAATGATTCCTGGTCTTAGAGGAATGTCTTACGAGGAGAGGTTAGCGGAACTGAATCTGTTCAGCCTTGAGCAAAGGAGACTAAGGGGGGATATGATTCAGGTCTATAAGATTCTAACGGGTCTGGATGCTGTTCAGCCAAATGACTATTTCAATATTAGTCTAAATACTAGAACTCGTGGCCATAAGTGGAAATTAGCGGGAGAACATTTTAAAACAAATTTGAGGAAGCACTTCTTTACACAGCGTGTAGTCAGAGTATGGAATAGTCTTCCTGCTATTGTAGTGGAAGCTAAAACCATGGGTTCCTTTAAATCAGAGCTAGATAAGATTTTAACAACTCTGAGCTATTAGCTAAGTTCTCCCCAAACGAGCTTGATGGGCCGAATGGCCTCCTCTCGTTTGTAAATTTCTTATGTTCTTAAATATTGTTTGTACTACAACAGAAAGCCAAGCTGTGAAGTGAACAAGCATGCACAGTAGCTTTGCTCCTACAAATATTAGGAGTGGACCGCCTACTTGTCTGCTTGCCGATGAACTGTTCCACATAGGGCCTATGCAGCAGAGATGGGTACATATTATTCTAATATGTACCCAGACAGAGGACAGTTCGGTTTACCCTGGGTGCAACATGGCTGTCACAGGACAGCACTTTTTCTTGACAAGCGTTGAGTCCTCAGGTCACTTTCAGGGAATCTCCTTCTTGTCTGTAACTGTCTCCACACTCCGCCTGATATGTCTGACATACAAAGACATTTACACACACATTCCTTTTATTCATCTTTCACAGAGTGTTTTCAATATCAACTCTATCCCTTGGATACTTTTGGTGACAAATCGCCAAAATTCAAGCCATACCCATCCTTTCCTTTATTCTTGGCAAAACTGCTTGGGTAGGAGGGCAGTGCTGACTAGAGTATTATCTGAATTTGAAAGAATAACATTTTTAAACAATTGCATAAGCATTTATTAGGCTTCTGCAGTGGAAGCTTTTCATATTCCCACTCACTAATGAGGTTGATTGAAAAAGGATAGCAGGCAAAATTGAAAATGGAGCAACATTCCCTGACCTGAAAATGTCAACTAGGGTGTATTTCTTGATGTCTGTTAAGATTTATTCTAGACAGACTGACATTAACCAACTCAAAATGTCTTTTACATTAACTTCTAAAAATCTTCTATGTAGCAAAGTTGCATGGATTCTCAAATAGGGCCAGCACTTAAATGGTAAATGGTAAAATGGCATTAATATTCTGCAGCCCTTACATAATTCATAATTCAAACATTCGAGGGCCTCTCATCTATAAACAAATTACTAGCAGAACTATCAGAGGATGTAGCGACAGCAGTTTGGTCAATATAGCATTGAGTGAACAATGTATGTTGCTTACAGTTAGTGTTTATTGTTTCTTATCCCTACATCTTTATCACTGGTATAAACTAATTAAAAGCAAATTCATTATCTCTTGATTCACTGGCGTAGAATATACAATCACCTAAAGGATTATTAGGAACACCATACTAATACGGTGTTTGACCCCCTTTCGCCTTCAGAACTGCCTTAATTCTACGTGGCATTGATTCAAGAAGGTGCTGAAAGCATTCTTTAGAAATGTTGGCCCATATTGATAGGATAGCATCTTGCAGTTGATGGAGATTTGTGGGATGCACATCCAGGGCACGAAGCTCCCGTTCCACCACATCCCAAAGATGCTCTATTGGGTTGAGATCTGGTGACTGTGGGGGCCATTTTAGTACAGTGAACTCATTGTCATGTTCAAGAAACCAATTTGAAATTGTTCGAGCTTTGTGACATGGTGCATTATCCTGCTGGAAGTAGCCATCAGAGAATGGGTACATGGTGGTCATAAAGGGAAGGACATGGTCAGAAACAATGCTCAGGTAGGCCGTGGCATTTAAACGATGCCCAATTGGCACTAAGGGGCCTAAAGTGTGCCAAGAAAACATCCCCCACACCATTACACCACCACCACCAGCCTGCACAGTGGTAACAAGGCATGATGGATCCATGTTCTCATTCTGTTTACGCCAAATTCTGACTCTACCATTTGAATGTCTCAACAGAAATCGAGACTCATCAGACCAGGCAACATTTTTCCAGTCTTCAACTGTCCAATTTTGGTGAGCTCATGCAAATTGTAGCCTCTTTTTCCTATTTGTAGTGGAGATGAGTGGTACCCGGTGGGGTCTTCTGCTGTTGTAGCCCATCCGCCTCAAGGTTGTGCGTGTTGTGGCTTCACAAATGCTTTGCTGCATACCTCGGTTGTAACGAGTGGTTATTTCAGTCAAAGTTGCTCTTCTATCAGCTTGAATCAGTCGGCCCATTCTCCTCTGACCTCTAGCATCAACAAGGCATTTTCGCCCACAGGACTGCCGCATACTGGATGTTTTTCCCTTTGCACACCATTCTTTGTAAACCCTAGAAATGGTTGTGCGTGAAAATCCCAGTAACTGAGCAGATTGTGAAATACTCAGACCGGCCCGTCTGGCACCAACAACCATGCCACGTTCAAAATTGCTTAAATCACCTTTCTTTCCCATTCTGACATTCAGTTTGGAGTTCAGGAGATTGTCTTGACCAGGACCACACCCCTAAATGCATTGAAGCAACTGCCATGTGATTGGTTGATTAGATAATTGCATTAATGAGAAATTGAACAGGTGTTCCTAATAATCCTTTAGGTGAGTGTAGGTGGATAATCAATATTAAGCTTCAATTAATAGCAACATCAATAACAATCATAGTAAGCTAAAATTTCTCATAGCTAAGCTCGACAGAGGTGTAAGTGCACAAACCCTTTCCTCCAGACTTTGATAGTTAATATCCCAGGATTTATCCATGTATGTCGTGTCAGGGGACTGTTTAGGTTGAGTGGAGGTTGTTGGGTTCTCTCACTCTATCCGAAATGTTGAATCACTGATGAATAAATAGAATAGTCATAACATGGCCACCCTACCCTCTGGCAGAGTGATTTTATCCATGGTATGGTCTGGGGGAAGGGCAGTGATGCAGTAAGCCCTCAGATAAAACTCGCTCTGTCTTAGCAGTTTGATTTTAATTGAGCTGCTCACTCAGGGTGGTGGGGGGGGTTGGGGTATCCCGAATATCACTTCCTTAACTTAAATTTCATCTATTGCCCTGGACCGCTGCCAGATTCTGTAATGCAAAAAATGCGCATTCAAATATTTACACAATAAAGAAGACAGGGTGGGGACAAGAGGACCCAATATGACAATAAACTAGCTAGTGTTCAGAAATGCTGCATTATTAGATATCATTCTCATTAGGCTGACCATTCTTTGTTTTTGGAAGACTTACAATTTTAGTAAAAACCATGAAAAGGCATACATATTTTGGTGTGAGGTGCTAGTAACTTTAAAAGAAAACCTGATTTTTATCCTTGAATAGCAAATGCATCCCTCATTTTAAAATATATCACATCAACCATCATAAACCCACTCTTGGTTATGATTGATAAAAAAACAACAATAACTACTACTACAACAACAGCAACAATAGATTTACTTAAGAATCTTACTGGATATAGATCATTATGGAACAGATCTCCTTCTTTATTATTTCCTCCTTACAACTCCTGGTATAGTCCAGCGATTTTTGGGAAAGGAAAATTGAGCCAGTCACCATAAAATAAATATGGAGGGTCATGAGAGAAATATGCATGCATCATTTGTTTTACCATCTGCTGGTGTGAATATATGAATGCAACGGTTCCCCTCATGCTTTGCCTAGTAAAGCTGCTGTTCTAGAGTGGGGTTTGTAGACTTTCACAGGAATACAATACCCCTACTGTCTCAAGATGCTTAAGCTTAAAACCAAGGACATATGCATTGTATACACTGTGCACAAACACACACACATCACAAGCCCATGACGACGTTTTGGATTTTACAATGTTGATAAATCATTTTATTAATCATACAAGATTAAAAGTATAAATGTAATTTAAATTTCAAATATAACTTTGTACCAATGAGCCATAATATGCATTACTTTAGCATCTCATACAAGTAGCGATGCAGCAATGCTTAATGTACTTATCAGTTAAATGCTTGTGTTGGTGGTCTTTGTTGTCTTTAAGTTCTTAATGCATGACCTTGCAACAGAATCTTTTCAAATAATGTGAATTTAAGTATAAAACCAGCCGCATAATTTTTGAACATCTAATAGGCTTTGAATTTTAAAACAGTGAAGTGAGATGAACTGAAATGTAAATTGTTCACTTTGTTCATCTGCAGGCTTTCCCATGCAAAAATATCTCCAGTCCAAAGAACAAAAGAAGGAAGGTGATTCACAGATTCTACACTGTATGTGTCCTGGGAAAAAGAAAAAATAACTCCTACCTAACCTCTAGCTCCCCACTTTTCCAAGATAATGCTCTCCATCAGCAGGTAATACTACCAGTGTACAATTCAAGAAAAAAACACGTTACTGAATTATGCATATTTCACATGCAGGGTGAGCTCTCAAAATCAGCTCGATACATGTATGGAATTGTAGAGCAAAAATAAAATACAAAGAATGCTACCACTCAACTGGAAGAGGAATCTCATAAATATATTTTTATGGCTTGGGAGGGTAGAGGTTAGGGCATTTACCATGTATTTGTAATCTTTATATATTGGTAGTAAAATTTTTATCCTTCATATATGGAATCATAAAAAGACTCATATATCAATAACTTGTCAATTGGCACTTAATGCAATATAGATTAACAAATCTTAAGATTTATGATAAGTAGCTCTATAAATCAACTGAATATTCCATACTGATAAAGATCTAAAAATACAAAGCTAACAGAACTTTATGCAATATTAACAAGTCTTTTTCATAAGAGAACTGATTTGAAATAATAGAAAAATATAGTTTCAAGTATGTGTATTGCATGATATATGCCTCTTTTCCCTTATATAGTCATTGATTGAAACTGAACTGAGCAAACTCAACCTCATGCAATCTTCCATCAAGCATCATGGTGCTCTTATTCTACTTTTCTGTTCCTGTTTAACTCAGAAATTCCTGACATTCTCTTTTAAACAAGTTTAAACTGCTTAAGGAAATCCTTGTATTAAAAGACTTACTTTTGGGGAAAAAAGAAGAAAATTGGCACATTTGTTTGGTCCTGTATGGGCCTTTATCCCAAAGCAGGATTTCTTGCTTCACCAGATAACGTGTCAGATTTACAGTAGTCTGGGCTGAATGTAAGTTAACTCAGATAAAGTCCATTTAAACTGGGGTACCTTAAATCCGACCAGTTATTTGGCTAAACAAGAAATCCAGCTCAATGAAACAGGGCCCTTTTGTGTTCTGTAGCATGTAGAGAACTATAGAAATTAATACATAGGAGGGTTGCACATGACGTTACACTGTATCAACACCAAAAAAGGGCATCATCTGCCATACCAGTGCTGTGTTTCCCATCTAGTGTGGTACTTTGTGTTTGCTGTCTGTCCTCTTTTGTTGTGTTCATCATAGTTGGGTGTGCTGTTGTAAGCTGCTTTTTTTTCAACTGTAATCCAGAGAGGAGAGATGAAGTTTTATAAAGCAGGTACTATATCTCATGATCTCCATTGTGTTTATGATTGTGGCGACTGATGTAAGTTAATGTAGAAAACAAGTCATTTTATGGCTTTTTGTGCCACATGATTTATATAGGTAAGCTGATAATATAATATTATAATTTAGGTTTGAAAATGTAATGTGTCTTTCTTATCCTTTCATGCCCCAACACAGCCCCTATGTATGACAGAGGCAACACTTACCGTGTACCAACAGTTAACATGGGACACAGCAGTATGAAGAATCTGACAGAATCACAGGAACGCAAAAAGAAATGACTACTCAAACAGTTGCTTCAGATAAATGAAGTTCGCACATCCATGGAAAAAATAAATCGATCAGTAATTTATTTTTAAAATATATTAACATATGTACGATCAAACCAAACTTGCTGTAATAGCTACAATGGACACAACACTATAAGGTTAACATTACAGCACAGAGCAACATAATTTCTTAACGTCACCATTACATGACGAAAATAATTTAACAATAAACAATATATAATAATCCATGACGGTACTTTACTTAAGGCCATGTTTTTAGCGATTTGTAAACACATTCCTAACAAACAATTATGCATTCACAAAGCATTATAAACATGCCTATAAATATTTATCAAAAATCATAACACATTATGGGCATTTGTATTCATCATTATGAAAGCTTTATTTCTCAATTATAATGCACTATAGATACCTTTATAATGCATTATAATGGTAGGTATAAGCATTAAAGATGCTTTGTACTGCATTATAAAGGTATCTATGGTGCATTATAGATGAGTACTTTATAAGGCAGTTATAATGCATTATAAACATGGGTATAATGTATTGTGCCTTTTTTAACCATGTGTATAATGCTTAATGGATGCATCACATTGCATTATGAATGAGTTTATAAATTACTAAAAAAGGGCCTTAAGTAAAGTGTTACCTAAATGGTAAACAATAAACATGAGATTTATACTTGTATTTACCCATGAATACCTTGAAATATTTTGTCCACACTTTTTCCTCCACAGTTTTTTTGCCCAGCCAGAAATAAAGACATGACACCTCCAGACTTTTAGTCACTTTATTTTGCTTTGTTGTTACCCATGACATTTGCAAAACCAGACTGTTAACGATATCCTCATAAATGGCAGCAGGTGACTCACAACGAATTCTCTTTCACTGCGTATGGGTCACATCCAATAATATCTGCAGTCTCTTTATATTGTTTGCTTTTATTTAATTTTATTTATTTTGCTTTTATAGAACGTGTTATGTAATGTTATTTCATGTCACCGTATGCAATTAACTAAATTTGATTTGTGTGACAATAAAGCCCTACTTGACTTGATTTGCTTGCATTAACATGCTCTGAGTACTCCTTTACCATGACTGACAATGCACCAACATGGCGGCACAAGGTGATTGCGCAATACTACTGCAACCCTCCTATTGGTATAGTATACCAGTATTACAGGAAACCCTGAACTCTCTCTACAGTGTGTTTATAGTCTTTTCCAGCACTTCACTAGGATGACATGGTTGTCCTATAAATTAAAGAGCAATAACAGTTGGTGATTAAAAGCAAAGCCAAGGGTCTACATAGACCATAAATAGCCTCTCGCTTGGATGCATCACGGAGACAGTGGGATTAAGTCAGACAATGTCCCACTGCAGTTTATATGGGTCACACAAGAATCAGTTTTACAAAGTGCGGCAGTTTATTGCTAGAAAAGGAATCGTTTTGCCAAGGCCATCTCCTGCACTGTTAAGTACTAATCCATGCTTACATTTAACTGTGACTGAGATCAATTAAAATCCAGCCTTTCCCAGATAGTGATTTTTCCTTAGGCTGAGAATGGGTGGGGAGGATGCACAACAATTCCACATCCACTGATACCAGTAGCTCTAGACTTGAGCTATAGTATGCTGAGAAAGAGACATTCATTGTCAGCTCTAGAATATTATACAGATTTTGTAGGTTTTCATGCTCGTGTTTAAAAAACAAACTTTATATTTTACATTATGCAAGGAGTGGCTTGGAATTCCTGCAACCAGTTGAAAGAGAGGGTAATGGTGGGTAAAGGGTGGTGGTAAGCGATATGGCAATATTATATCATAACAGTCACAATTAGTATTCATGGTACATATTTCAGTAGTACTGCAAAAATTGCAACACAGCATTACATTCAGAGATGGGCCCAAACACATCAATAATAACAAATACTTGCTCACCAAATGTAACAAAATAAAATACAAAATACTGGTTTGAAAAAATGTATTTCATTAAAATTCAAGTAATTTGTAAAATAAAAATAATTTGAAAATAAAAAATAAATGTAAAATAGTAACGGTACACAACAAATATGTGTACCATTACAGCCCTTGCAATATTATAATATTTTAAAAATATACAGCTTGCCATAACTTTAAATAGCACAATAATTTTGTGATTTGCATGTGTTATAGTGTAAATTGAGAAATGAAAAATGACTTTGTGACATTGGTAATGAAACAAGAGCTGAAAAGGCTGAATCTGCAGCAGTGGGGTGGGGTTGGGGGATATCACGGTTTTGGCCCACAGAATTAGTGCCGGTTGGCTGACAGGGGTGCCGGTGTGTGTATGCGCACGCAAGCAGGCACACCAATGGTTTCTTAAATTAATTATCATAATGCATGAATTTTCCGCTTTGTGTTACAGTAGAGTGCCAATCATGCACAAACAAAAATTAAACTGTTTTTTTAATATACCCTCAAAAAAAATGGAACCAATATAATATGCAACGTCAAGTCCTCCAGTCTGTTTTCCCTTTTACACAGGATCAGTGAATACAAAAATGCCTATGTTTAGCTGATAGAAATTAACTTTGTCCTTAATAACAAAAGTAGATAGCTTGATTTATCGCTAATGAAGTCTTCCAAATATGACAAACCAAAAGATGCCACTGCCAGAGCATGCTTGATGAAATTTAAGAGAATGCCACCAGGCTTACAACTTAATTCACATGTTCTAGAGTACAACACTGCTGTTTGCTAATTGCTCTACTTTTCTGTCCAATAACGACATTCATTGAGCAATATCTGATAGTATATTTTACTACATACTTTATCTTGGCAACTTGCACAAAGCACCAAAGCGGCTACTTTCCTTGGACTACTGGTCATGGGAAAACGAAGTTCACAACAAGCAAGGTGGGCACAACAGAATGTGCCAAATGATTTACTTATATCTAGCCTAAGATGGTGATATGCTATATTTAAAAAGTCTGTAAGTGCGATGATGAAAGTTCATGATTTGACAGAAAGTACATTTTATTAAGTATTTTAAATATTTTATATACACAAAATATAATTTCTCAAAGTAATTTGTTACAAATTACAACTGACTTTTTCTGTACAGCAAAATATAATGTACTGTCAAGGAGTCAACTATGCATATGTGCAGCTAAGCTGAACTTCCAATGAATACTCAGGCACAAAAGCATTAAGACTATCATTATATAATAGTGCTGTAGTTCTCGAGACCGGTCTTGGTCTCGAGACCGGTCTTGAGACCAATTTTTTGTGGTCTCGGTCTTGTCTTGGTCTCGACTCTATTTGGTCTCGACCCTATTTGGTCTCGGTCTTGTCTTGGTCTCGGACATAGCGGTCTCGATGGGATGGGGAAAAAAAGAGAAAACAGCACATCCTCACAGAACAGTATCATTATTCATTACACGCCTCAATTCAAATGCAACCAGTCAGATGCATCTACTTTAAAAACGTTACATTGTATACATTTTCTCAATGGACACAGTGCTTCACAGTCCACACACTTCATACACATCGCATGATAGCGAAGTCGACAAAGAAATGTTCCAAAACGTCACCATGCGTCACCATGTCACATGGTACAAAATCCTCGCGAGAGCAAGACAACTTGAGACAGACCGTGCAAACTGGAACCGCCTCTGTGACGACACAACTTTGCCCTTATTGGCTGAAGATTTTAGTCACATGCATGACGTTTGTATCCCAGGAAGTTCCAGTGCGTTATCTGCTATTTCTCCCGAAAAGCACATAAAGCAGCGAGAACTGGTTTCAGTTCATTTACTGGTAAAATAAAGTTTAAATAAATTACATAAATGCTCTAACAGTACACGTAAGTTAGTGGTTTATTTATTGTTAGTTACTGTAATGTTGTGCTGCTTTATTTGTTTAATCATCAGAAAGACATACCTATCGGACATACCCATCAGAAAGACATACCAATGAGACATGCCGATCAGAAAGACATACCTATCAGAAAGACATACCCATGAGACATGCCCATCAGAAAGACATACCCATGAGACATGCCCGTCAGAAACATACCCATCAGAAAGACATACCTATCAAACAGACATGCCCATCAGAAAGACATACTTATCAGAAAGACATACCCATCAGACATACCCATCAGACATGCCCATCAGAAAGACATACCTATCAGAAAGACATACCGATGTGACATGCCCATCAGAAAGACATACCTATCAGAAAGACATACCAATGAAGACATAACAATCAGACATACCCATCAGACAGATATACCCATCAGACAGACATACTGATTAGAAAGACATACCCATGAGACATACCCATCAGAAAGACATACCCATGAGACATGCCCATCAGAAACATACCCATCAGACAGACCCATCAGACATGCCCATCAGAAAGACAGACCCATCAGACATGCCCATCAGAAAGACAGACCCATCAGACATGCCCATCAGAAAGACATACCGATCAGACATACCCATCAGAAAGACATACCTATCAAACAGACATGCCCATCAGAAAGACATACCTATCAAACAGACATGCCCATCAGAAAGACATACCTATCAGACATACCTATCAGAAAGACATACCCCTGAGACATACCCATCAGAAAGACATACCCATGAGACATGCCCATCAGAAAGACATACCGATCAGACACATCCATCAGACATACCCATCAGAAAGACATACCTATCAGACATACCTATCAAAAAGACATACCGATCGTCCAATCTGTGAAGAAGGCATGCAGGTGATATTTGTATAGATTTATCTACACCCTTCTGGCAGTGCTGCCATTGCAGTCAGGTCTCACAGACTACGAGGAGTAGAAGTTGTCTGACTTGGCTGCAGTCAGTTTATATTCCACCCCTGCAGCCGCCGACAGATCGCGCTCCACATTGCGCCAGCTGCAGTCGAACGCACCCATTGCTTCTTTAAGGGAGGATGGGCAAAATTACAACGTCGTCAGTGATTGGCTGTTGTGCTGGCGTTCAGTAAACCTCTGCTCGATAGGCCATCGAGTTGTCTGTCTCAGCGCATTCTCTAAAACAGAGCAAATTTGGTTGATTGAGTTTTATAGTCTGTGTGTATCATCGTGATCGTCCTTATTTTTTATCGATAAAAAATCGAAATCGTTTTATCTCCCTGCACTAATAGAATAGTTATAATTCAATTAAATTAGGTATTTCACATTCATTAGAAAGCACGGTCTTGGAGGTGCAAGTCAATCTGGAGGCTCATTCTCTTCAATTCAAAGCAGAGGATCATCACATAGCCGTATTCATAGCTTACCCGAGGCCTCTCTCCCTGGTACTTAATATGAACATCTTTCTGGTACATCCCATCTCTTTCCCTTGACGAGGTCTGATAAAATGGTTATAGGAGAGGATTGCTGAGAATATTATTTTCCATCAGGCCTCGTAACTATGACAAATCTGGGAGATTTTAAATGAGAGACATATGGACATATGGACAATATAATTGAAAAGAGAACATGAATTTGATTTAACGAGTAATGACACTTTACAGCAATGCCTTTTTTCTCTACAGTTGATCTGAGTAATGTGATGTCGATTCTAGCCCTAGTCTGTTTTCGGTCTTGGTCTTGGTCTCGACCAGTCTTAGTGTGTCTTGGTCTTGGACTTGGTCTTGGTCTTGGTACGCTCAAGTCTCGGCAGTGTCTTGGTCTTGATACCCTCCCGTCTCGGCAATGTCTTGGTCTCGGTTTAGGTTGTCTTGACTACAACACTATTATATAATGACAAAACAAACCGGCAAGCATTTATCACGTGATGCCTACGTGTTTGGAGGCTGCAACAGTACTACAGGAAAAACAAATTCAGCTTGTATAGCATCTCAGCATTGTCTGTATATCTCACTAATTTTGTCAATAATCAAGCTCAGTGGATCTCAACTTAGTAACTAGGGTCATGCTTTACTTGAGGGGACATGGGATCAGTACTTAACACTTAGATACTGGTTAATTAATGCATTAACTAAATGTGTTCTACTACATTATTCAAGTCCCCTCAAGAAAAGTGTTACTGTGGCTAGATCTTGAACTAAAAACTTAATTGAGCTTTACATAACTTGGTAAAACACAAGCAAACAAACAAACATGATATAGGCCTGCAACCGGACTGCAAAAATATATTGTGCTATCGTGCACAGGATAAGAACATAAGAACATAAGAAATTTACAAACGAGAGGAGGCCATTCGGCCCATCAAGCTCGTTTGGGGAGAACTTAGCTAATAGCTCAGAGTTGTTAAAATCTTATCTAGCTCTGATTTAAAGGAACCCATGGTTTTAGCTTCCACTACAATAGCAGGAAGACTATTCCATACTCTGACTACACGCTGTGTAAAGAAGTGCTTCCTCAAATTTCCTCAAATTAGTTATTTTCCAGTTGTGGAACAGAGCCCTTTTCCTCCTGACTTTATTCTTAATTTCCTTAGTAAACCACCTTGGTTGTCGTTTCCTAGATTTAGTTTTGCTGGAAACAGGTATGAAGTCCTCTTGCACTTGCAACAATGTGCTTTTGAAAAATTCCCATGCCTCTTCAACTGTTTTGCTATTTAACTCTATCCAGTTTACAGTTTCTAATTTCCGTCTCATACCATTAAAGTTAGCCTTCCTAACATTGTATACTTTTAATTTAGACTTTGCTCTTCGGACACTAAAATTAACCTCGAATTTAACCATGTTATGATCACTACCGTACAATGGGTCTAAAACCTCTAAGCAACAATACGAAGGTGAGTTGGCTATGCTGCTTAATAAGCCTAGTGTGCAGCATGACTCAAGATGGACAGTACTTTAAAGAAAATAAACTGCTATCTGAAGAATTAAGTATTGATGATTTTGAAATTTGTAATCCTTTAGGTAGTTCAAAAAAGAAGTACAAAGTTTGTGGTATATATTGGGTGATAGCCAATTTGCCCATAAAATTTAGATCAACGTTAACATCAATATATTTAGCTGTATTATGCAAAACTGTACAGATTAAAGAATATGGTTACAACAAGGTTCTGGAGCCTCTGATAAGGGATCTTTAGCTTCTTGAGAAAGAAGGTGTGTTTGTTCAGAGTCTTGGCTTTAATGTTAAAGGCAGGGGCGCTGTAAAGGGGGGGTAAACGATGACGATTCTCGGGGCCCATGACTGAGAGGGGGCCCAGAGAAGCCCCCAATAAAAAAGTCTCAGCTGTGTAGGGGGCCCTGTCAAGATTCTTTTCATGGGGCCCAAAATCCTTAGCAGCGCCCCTGGTTAAAGGGAAAGTTTTGTGCGTGTCTGCAGACAACTTGGGTGCGCACTCACTTGCTGGATTTCAAGAGTGTTTTAATGTTAACAAATTTTGCAGATTTTGTTTGGCAAATCATGTAGATATTCAGCAGTATGATGTCAGAAGTGGTTTTTTCACTTTGAGAACACCAGTGTTGTATGATGAAGCTGTTAATGTGCTTAAGCAAACTGATGTGTCTTGTGTTGATGGTGTGAAGAAAGACTGTCCTTTAAACAGACTGACCCACTTTCATGCTGCAAAAGGATTTCCACCTGATTTTCTACATGATGCACTGGAAGGAATTGTACCTGTAGAACTCTGCATATGCCTGTCAGATCTAATTGCTAAGAAGTACTTTACATTGCATTAGCCTACCTTAATTATAGAATCTCAACATTCCCCTTTGAATTCTATGACAAAGCTAACAGACCTCAGATAATTCAACCAAACTTTCAAAGATATGGATCTATAGGTGGCAATGGACACGAGAACTGGGCTTTTTTAAGATTTCTTCCACTGTTGGTTGGCCACTGCATTCCAGAGGGTGAAAAAACTTGGCATATAATCCTTGAATTAAAGGGCATTGTTGAATTGTTATCCAGCCACTTATTCACAACAGAAACCCTGTGCTACCTACAATCCAAAATCTCTGACCACCGACAGTTACTTTTAGAAGTTTTTCCGTGTACTAAATTGTGCCCTAAACACCATTATATTGAACACTATCCAGAGTTAATCAAGAAATTTGGTCCCCTAATTGAAATTTGGACAATAAGATTTGAGGCTAAACATTCTTTCTTTAAAAAGGTGGTTCGTGATGCTGGTAGTTTCAAAAATATTCTGCACACTTTGGCATCGAGACATCAACTAATGTTGGCATATTATTTGGAGATGCCAAGTATTTTTAAACTAAGCATCGAAACTGGCCGGGTATCTGTTGTATCTGTGGGAATCTTAGATGTTGCTATCAGAGTGGCTATATGGGACAAGTTTGAAGGTCTGGACTCTGTTTCACTCACCTCCACTGTTTATTTAAATGGGACAAAGTATTCAAAAGGAATGGTACTCTCAGTAGGACACACAAGTGGACTGCCTGATTTTGGGAGAGTACTTGAGATCTGTTTAGTGGATGGCAATGTATCTTTCATTATTGAACTGTTCACAGCTGGTTTCTTAGCGCATCTCAGGTGTTACCAGCTCACCAAAAAAGACCCTGCAGTAACTGTGGTCATTGATCCTGACAAGCTGAATGACTTCTTACCCCTGGCCGCATACTTTGTTAAAGGAAAGCTGCTTATAACTCCGAGGACATTCATGACACAATAAGGTATAGTCTGATTAAGGAAGGGGTTCTGAAAGTTCTGAAAGTACAAATACCCATGCTCATTTTATAAAACCCTTTTATTTTTACTGTTTTAATTCTTAAAATTTGTTTTTAACTTCCATTATTATTACATCCCAGCAACTGTTCAGTAAATCACTGCTGATCAAATCACAACACTTTTACTGCAGACATGCACTTTTATTACTTGTATAGTACAATTTCGTGCACCTACCTGCTTTTATTGTTTTTCATCTGCTTTCAGATAGGATGCAATTTGTATTTTTCCACTGTAACGGTAAAGTGTGTTTCGTCACTGTGTTACAGTTGTTGATGCCTCCAAGATGCTTCTCCGCGTTATTGTGTCAGAAGAAGAAATACGACGTGTCACCCTAGAGAGTGTTCCTGAGTCAGTGAAGGAGTTATGTGATGTGCTACGCATAAGTCTGGGTTTGCGAGGAAACTTCATTCTACAGTAAGAAGATCCTGACTTTGGAAATCAGCTCTGCAATTTGACAGACATTAAAGACCATCCAACTGATCGAGCAACACTGAAAGTTTTGTTCACCTTTCCTGAACGAATTTCTGATTCAACATCAGAAACAGCAAGCTTGAGTTCCGCAAGTAGTGCTTCACCAGTGGAATGGCCTAATCCTTTTGCTATTCCAAATTTCTCGCATGATGTTGAACTACAGCTGAGCGCAGCAAATGATGCCTTTGCCAAGGATGGAACATTGATGGTCATCTCCAAGGGTGTTAAAAGTGAAATACTGGACAAACTAGCAGATGTCATATCCAAAATCACTGTCTATCCAAGTAAGCACCAATATGAAAGTGTAGCCACAGTTCTTGTGGCAAAGCATCCTTGTCTGAGGGAGCCGGGTTCTGCCAAAGGATGGTATTGCTGGGTATTCAGCCTAAAATTCAAGATGGGAAATTACCGTCAGAGGTTGATGGCAGCTGGATGCCCTGAAGTCCTTGTAAATAAGAGAAAGAGGGGACAGACAAATAGCAAGGCAATCAAAAAGTCAAAGAAGGGAGAGATACACTACTTGCCAGATCTACCAGAAGGACAAAGTGTAGTGAAATCAGAGGAGAATAGGATGACCATGCTCTTAGAGGTGCAGAAGAGTGCTCCAAATTTGCAGCTCCTTGATGAACTGATGATGGCAACATTCTCTCAGCGAAGAAAGGAAATCATTGGTGATGAGCCACCTATCACTGTAGTCATGGACAGGTGGCCTGCATTATTTAATGAGAGACAGGTAACCAGTGCCAACTACTGTAAGACATCCACGGTATTATGGTGAACTACGATGACATGCTATATTTGTTTATTTAAACATTAATGTTATCAGATTGCTTGTAATTTGTAGGTGTCATAAATATACTTTAATTTTTGCTGTCTTATTTGTCTTTCAGATAAGTACGGAGTTCCAAAGAATCGTCACTACAGACCTGCTGCAGTCATTCCTGGATGGGCTAGATCACTTGGTGCCAAGTCTCTTAGAACTGTACAAAGCTGGTGTTACATCAAGCAGGAGGCTGACCCTTAGCAGTATTCTACAGTGTCTTCATAAGGAGGCATGTATAGAAATAAACTTGTCAATCTGTACTAAACGGAGGTTGTCAGCCTAAGTAATGTAATGATTTGTATTTGTCTGTACTTGTACTGTACATAGGATACAAACCAGAACAGAAGAACAGCTGCCCTACTTGGTCTTCCGCGTTTTTTCTCAGAGGATACTTCTGAGATAATCAGGATGTGTGATGTAAGGAAATTTATTTCCACATTGATAAGACACTGATAATACTGGATTCAGTGCTATTCTATGACTGAAATATGATAATTATAATATCTTAATTATGTGAGTTGATTTTATGCATTATTTCACAGTGCAGTCCAAATTGTGCTCTGCACCAAATCAAAAGAACATGTGGCCATTAGTCAATTTGAATTCTATCCAGAGTCATTTTACTGTGCATATCTTGATCTCAGCTGTATAGTATGTTACTTGATAGCATAAAATGTAAGTTTAAATCTGCCCATTTGTTTTAGGTTCATGGTGAAACCCTGGATATCATCATGAAGGGGATGCGGGTAGGACTTCTGATCGGACATGAAGGCACTTTGCATGATGCTTTTCCTCTTGAAATCTTCAGTGTGGCTGTAGTGGTAGAGGAGAAGATCATTCTTCACGGCCTCAGAGATGTGCCTACTGGTTTTGCTATGCTAATGGGCACCATCTACTGCCTTAATCTGGAATACCCTCGCAGTATGAAGTACTCATTTGAATTTATGCAAAGAGTCATCATGAAGATAAAACCCAAGCAGTGCTCTGCTAGGATACATGGACTTAGAAACAGACTGCTGCGGAATTGTGTATAGACTGCTGACTGCACATCTCAAACTGGGAGGAGGAAATGGTCACACTGCAATGTTAAATATTGCTTCCACAGAGCCAGTGATGTAGTTTTAGGCAAGTAGAGAGAGGGATAGAGAGTAAGGGGGAGAGAAGGTGAGGCAAGTAGAGAGAGGGATAGAGAGTAAGGGGGAGAGAAGATGAGGCAAGTAGAGAGAGGGATAGAGAGTAAGGGGGGAGACAGAAGGTGAGGCAAGAAGAGAGAGATAGAGAGTAAGGGGGAAGACAAGGTGAGGCAAGTAGAGAGAAGGATAGAGAGTAAGGGGGGAGACAGAAGGTGAGGCAAATAGAGAGTAAGGGGGGAGAGAAGGTGAGGCAAGTAGAAAGAGGGATAGAGAGTAAGGGGGGAGAGAAGGTGAGGCAAGTAGAGAGAAGGATAGAGAGTAAGGGGGGAGACAGAAGGTGAGGCAAATAGAGAGTAAGGGGGGAGAGAAGGTGAGGCAAGTAGAGAGAAGGATAGAGAGTAAGGGGGGAGAGAAGGTGAGGCAAGTAGAGAGAGGGATAGAGAGTAAGGGGGGAGACAGAAGGTGAGGCATGTAGAAAGGGTGTTAAATATTGCTTTCACAGAGCCAGTGATGTATCTTCATGTTCTTATTTTGCTTTTAAAACAATGTAGTTTGAATGTTGGTCAGGAGTTGTCAATGTTACATGTTTTTAAAACAAGGATGCTATGTTAAGTACTGCTTGTTCTTACAACGAGGCAATTTGAAGTCTTGAAAAAGAGGGAGAGTAAGGGAAGGGAGATTGAAAAAGATGGTGTGAGGCAAGTAGAGAGAGGGATAGAGAGTAAGAGAGAAGGCCAGGATAGTGAGATGCAAATGTAAAGACTGAGTTATGTTTGCACATACTATGTACAGTGTTAAAGTTTGTATTACATTGTTCTTATTCAAATAAAAGTATATTTTTCAACAAAAGTTGTAATTTGATTTATCATGAGATTTAAGGAAATGGAAGAACTTGCCATTTATAAAGAAAACAAATCTAAGTAGAAACAATTTTAAAAAATGAGTCTTCTAAACTTAAAATGGCAATTAAAATGAATATTGTTAACTTGAGATTGTGAGTTGAACTGCTGCAGAAATGGGTACTTGATTGACAAAATACAGTGAGTTTTCTTGACTGGATAATGTAACATAGTTGCTTGTTTTAACATAGATTTTCAAGTTTAAACGACAAATGATCATAACTTAAATAAACTTTGACAACTTGAAATACAATGGTGAGACAAAGAACATGCTTTATTTAGATTAATTTATATAACTTAACTTTTTGAGTTGAAACAATGGTTATTTTCAAGTTGGGTTTACTCATGTTTTTAAGGCAGCAGGTGAACTTTCATTTCTAAGTTTAACAGACTTGAAATGTTTTACAGTGCAATGTGGGACCAAAAATATCCATTTTAACACAGATGAAAGGAACAAAAAATACAGCAAATTACTGTTACAGGCTTTGCAATTTGCAGTGAGACACACACATTTGAGACTACTCCTTGTTTAAATAATAACAGAGACATGTGTCAGTCTGAGGGTAAGTCCTCTGTTTACTGTCAAACTGTCAAGGCAAGTCTTACCATCTGCACCCCTCTTCCTCCCCCATCCAGGTATGATCATCTGCCAGGTTCTCACATTAGCCCCACCTGAGACACTGACAGTTTGGTAATGGAGATCAGCAGAGCGGGCTGTTCCCGGGGTGCCAACTCAACTCTGGCAAAATGGAGTATAGATAACCTCTATAAGGGATTACCGCATCCAGGGGTAGCAGCAAGTCAAGCCTCCTGTGAACAGTTGATTTGTCCATTTTACAGTTAGAGAATTCCTTACTTTGGATACATGAAGCTCAACCTAGCCTTATTCTTCACTCAAAAGTTCATAACTTGTTTAACATTAATAGAGAAGTGGCTTCTAAAGAATTTAGAAGTGGCTTTTTGAGTCTTCCTGTTGTATGAACCAAATATATTTCAGATGGCAAGTGACCCTTAGAAGCTGAAGACAAGCTTCTCATTCTACAAGACTACATGACCATCTGTCTGTGCCTCCTATCCCCTTCAGTCTTCAATCTTGCTTTTTATTTCCTCTTGTGCTACTACTGTTACATCCATAGCTTATGTTTTATGTGGATTACATAAGCTCATGCTTTTTGGAGAGCATGTATTTAGGTTACATGAAGCTTTTTCCTTATAATCTGCATTCAAAACCCTAAGTCTTTCTTGGCCTTTGAGCCAATTCTAATACATGGACCAGATTGGAAGAATTTAATCTGAAATAGGACTGGAACAAAGAGAAGCAGCTTTTTAAATGTGCTTGGTTGTTATTTATCATTATTTTATTATCATAGTTTGGGCATGGCCCGAATTTTGTTTATTTATACAATTTAAAAATGTATCTATCTGATGCCCTGTCACTTTTTAAAGATGAGAATTCAACCAAATAAAGTGCTGCAGCACATTTAGCTTTAACAGCATTGTGCCTAATCACATGCTACTTTAAAACTCTGCATGAGAACATTTTGATTTCTTCATTTCTCTAAGCCAGTGTTTCTCAACTCAGTTCTCTGTGACCCCCAGACTGTCCTGGGAGGAGCAAGAATGTGGACTGTCTGGCAGGGAGCTGCGAGGAAGCAAAAACATGGACCATCTGGGGGTTCCTGTGGACCGGGTTGAGAAACACTGGTCTAAACCAAGCAGTGGGTTTCTCTATGGAAAAAAAGAATCCATAGAACAGTAACAGCAATAGAAAAGCAACAACAATAGTGATGTTTTAAATTTTAATTTAACAAAACTGTATCAAATTTTCGAAGATACTTACCAGATTACCAGAAATGGGCATCATGGCAGGTCAATGGGAGCACTATTGCCTCATAATTCCAGTGCTGGGGGTTTAAACTGGACCTCTGCTCTGTGGCAGTGGAGTTTGCATGTTCTCCCCTTGACCCAGGCTAGGATAAATGGCAAGAAGATGGATGGGTACTTTCCTGTTTGTTTGTGAGTGCCCACTGACCATAGAGCAATGTTTTGCTTTTTTAGTGATAAGTATATGTGCTTCTGTGTGGTATTTACTATATATGAATATATGAAATTCTCTTAGAAATATGTGAAATATTTGGTGGTAATTCAAACACTTTTCTGCAGAAAAACACTTTTCACATTACAAAAGGTTAATTCCTTGCCTTGCATTGTTATACTCTGATGTTGCTTTATAGCCAATTTAAATAAATAAATAAATTGTAAGCACTGACAGAGAGAGAGGCTATATCAATTTGCATTATGGTGTTTTCCATCTTTATAGACAGTTCTGTGGTCTTTTGTTGATGTTACTGAAAGACGACTTTAAATCACATTAAAGCCATGCATAGTCCTTTGATAAGATGAATGGACTTTGGTGTTTATGAAGAAACTTTCCTCTTACCTAAATGTATGATAAATAGTGCACTGTGTGTCTTTCCAGTTGTGCTCAGCAGTTATTTTCTGATTTATGTAAACACATTCATACAGGGGCTTTTCATGTTTAAATATACATTCAGCCAATAGCTATACGAGCTGGTCTAGGTAATCCCGGACATGGGTTTACAGGCAAGGCAGGCAAGATGAGTGCACTATTTGTACAGCAAACAGTAATATGCTGCCTTCCTGGGCTATTTAAAAATGTATTCACTGATGTGCTTAGTGGCTTAGTGGCAAACCTTTCCAGGCAATTCTCCTGGCCTTACATAGAATCCCTGTGATGGTCAAGCGAAGGGCATATTGCCAAAAAATCAGTAGTATGGGAAATCCTAAATAGTTTACACATGTCCCCCAGGGCTGCCCGACACCTTTCCACTTGCCTCCATCAGCAAAGTTGCAAATTTAGTTTCCAGTTTTTGCCATTGGAGCATATGTACAGAATTCAGGAGATGAACATCCAGAAACATAAACTGAGCTACTGAAGCATGCTGTCTCTCATCTAGCTTTCACGGAAACAATTTTGACCCGCAAATCTTTTTACAATTGATAAAACATTTATATTCATTGGCTATTGGTGCTTCATATTCAGTCCCGTAGTTTTGCTGGGCTTTCCATTCACACGTGGCTGTGAACAGCTGTGAACAGCACCAAGTATTCTGTCAAGAGGAATTCAATTTAATGAAAGTCACCATTAGTTACATCAAATAGAAGTAAAAAAAAATCTTTGTTTGTCTCTGTGGGGTGATATGAATCGCTGGAATGTGCAGAGATTAAGAATTACTGCTGAATCAGACATGTTAGACAAACATACAAATTTTGGTATCTCCTCTACCTGTGGACCTGCCCATCAACTCCCCACCTATAAAGCCATAACATTTTCATCATTTTGTCCTGCCCCTGCAATATAACAGCACGGGTGCCATTTATTCAATGCATATTTTGAGATTCACAGACACATACACCGACACACACATACACACTGAACATCGATTCCAAGTTGTCAGTCACATGAAAAGCTGTTAGGCTGAGAGAGTTAAGATAAAAAATATATGCTTTGTAGTAGAAATAAAGCTTGCTATCCTTTTCTTTGTCTTTTCCCCAAAGATATATTTAAAATATTACAAGTCCATGATAAGAAGCCTTAATTAATCCATCCATCCATCTTCCAACCAGTGACTCTGGTCAGGGTTGTGGGGGGTGGAGGAAAGAGGGGGTGGAGCCTGTCACAGGCAGCACAGGGCATAAAGCAGGGGTATGCCTTGGATACACCCTGATAATTTTATTTATTTTGCTATTTTTGCTTTAGGGCAGCATGATGGTACAGTGGTTAGCACTATTGCCTCATAACTCTGGGACTCGGCTTCAGGTCTTCACTAGGGTTCCATATGTGTTGTTTGCTTGTTCTCCCCATGTCATCTGGGGGTTTCCTCTGGGTACCCTGGTTCCTCTCCCCCACAGTTCGAAAGAATGCTGAGGTTGATTTGAGTCACCAAATTACACAAAGGAGTGAATGGTGTGTGAGTGTGCCCTGTGATGGGTTAGCATCTCATCTTGGGTTGTTCCCTGTCTTCCACCTGTATCCTCTGGGATAGGCTCCAGACCCCCCATGACCCTGAATAGGATAAGTTGTTAGAGAAAATGGATGGGTATTTGTTTCATATAATTGTTAACTAAATTAGAAGCTGCTATCTAATACAGGAAAAGTACACATGGATTCTAATATGGTGAGGTCACAAGAATAATCTAATTAAAACACTATGGTATAAAAAGAGATTTGTCACGTGATGTGCTATGGATTGTTTCTTTGAAGAATAAACATGAGGAATACTGACAATATGATCTGTTTTTATAATGTTACAGATTATAAACCTTTAACAATAAATTGTTTAAAATGTCTTTTACATAAAAAGTTGAAAAACTATAAATAAAGCTGGTGTAAAATAAGAAGTTTTTCACACATAGCATGAAGGTATGCGTGCCTTCCTCTGTGAGTGTGCATCTATGTGTAAAGGTATCTCTCTCAGTGTCATGCTCATAAATTAAATTCTTAAGTCAGAAAACATCAAACACAATAAAAAGTTCTCAGTGTGACTGCGTGTCTGGGTACATTTAGCCACCAGCAGTTTTCCGACAGCGAGGCATTTGAATGGCGCGTCAGGCAAATCAATCACTAAATGCCAGGGGTAGCCTATAGCGGTTGTTCCGTCTCGGCCCGACACACTCTCTCCTCTGCGCATTGTAAGCACGGGTGAGCCAGGCCCTGGCGGGACACATTTTTCATGATGCTTCGAAACATATTTCACCAGCAGCGCCTACAGTGCTCCTGTTTGGGCCTGGTCCAGAAAAACAGAGGGATGCGCAGGAGACAGATAGGCGAGGGGGTTAAACGCTTCTAAGGTATTCTACTTGAACACATTTACTCTGCAGCTTAAAATAATCTGAAATATTTTCCCCTCATTGCCTTGGGGTGTGAAAGTAGGGTGGGGGTGTAAAAGTGGTGCTGGTAAAGGAGAAGACTGATAAAATATACCCTGGAAAAATAAAGTACATAAAAACAGGCACGCTTGTCATTTTGCTTGCACTGCAGTATCTCATTCTGGGATACTTGTGTTTTCAGGTACGCTGGACAGCAGCCTGGTGCTTTCTTTTAATTGCTCTCATAATTTTTCTCCTACTACCATCACACACACACACACACACACACACAAGTTGGTCTTCCTATCTAAATGGGGACCGTCCATTCATTTCTATGGGAAAACTCTACCCATCCCTAACCTTAACCATAAGTAACCAACCCAAATACAAGACTTTTGGCATTTTTACTTTTTTGATTGCATTCACAGAATTTTATAAAATTGAGGTTATCCAAATGGGGACTTCAAAAGATGTCCCCAAAAGTAGGGAAATTTCAGGTTTTACTACACTTTGGGGACAATTTGGTCCTTAAATGTGATCTATGCAAACCCACACACACACACACACACACACACAGACCTGTATTCACTTCTATGGGCAAATCCTAATACTAACAATGACAAGTTTAACCGCTACCCAGCCCTAACCTTAACCATAAGTAACCAAACAAAATACGTCGCATTTTTAGTTTTTTGACTGCAGTCACAGATTTTTAGAAAATTGAATTTCTTCCAAAAAATGGTCCCCACAGTGTCAAAATAAACGGCTTTTTATCACATTGTGGAGACATTTGGTCCTCACAATATAATATAAAGCTAATCCACACGCACGCACACTCACACACACACATACACATTTATCCAAGGTATTTGACAACCATGAAAAGTAATCACAATTGTGCCAAGTTTAATATTCCTGGAGGATGGGCAACTCAGGTAAGGGGCGGGCAGAGAGGAGTCTGCATCTTATCAGTCCTGCAGATTTGCACTTGTGTCCTTTTAATCGGCAATCTAACCTGAAGCGGGAGATAAAATGTTGGCGGTTCCCCCATAAATGCACTTATCTGCACCATGCATGCTCTCCTGCCTGACAGACTACTTATTTGGTATTCCATGCAGCCTCTTCGCTGCTCTGCAATACTCTCCTCTCTGCACTTTTGCATTCCCGTGGCCCGCGGGCCACCAGGTGCCATGCATTTCTCCAGTTCCTTCCCACTCATCCTTTGTGACAGGGGTGTCAGTCAAGCAAATAAATAATGAAATTAAGACCCACAAATTAAAGCCAAGGGAAAAAAAATGTCCCAGGACTGACTCACAGTAAGGATTTTAGCGACATTGCCAATGACATTATCTCATTAGTATGTGAGACCTTCTATTTCACTATTGTTGGCTAGTATGATTTTATCAGTAGTTTTATTCGGATTGCCGTTCTTGGCCAGCCGTCTCTAAAGTGAAATCAGAGAAATTTTGTCATAACATAAAGCAAGATTCTGAAAGGGATGTCTCCAGGGCTCCTAGCAGCCAATGGACTAAATCAATTGGAATACTCAGATATTACACTAAATGGTTTTCAGAATCCTCAGATGAATTGTTCTAAAAATTTTTTATCTGGGTGATGTATGTCCATATGTTCTCCTTTAAGTGAGAACTCTTTGGTAGAATATTAAACCAATTATTGCCTTCTTATTTCTGTCCTCATGTTTTAGATTATCATAGGTTACTACACAGGATAGAGCAGGTATTGGGATGCTGCACTGGAAACTATTTTGCTCGGGAATATATATTTGCATATGTATTCCACTATTTTCTCAATAAAATGACTTCAACTCATTACCTTCTGGTAACATTTTACATTTTGATATTTGTATAGCTATTTTGTATTGCCCAAGACATTGCCTTCTATGGAATGATGACAAGTCACCTAACACAGACAGCACTGTCTCCAGCCGTGAAATTTGTAATATTTCTCTTGTACACCTATACAGGAAATTATGTTGTATCTGAAGTGATTTAATTTGCATTTGCATATCAAAAGAACAATGCACAATAAAAGAAAAATGTTGATATTATATGTCGGACATACATAATATATTGAGTTCGGGTTATGTGTGTGATTGTATGGGTTCAATAGAATAAAAGAATAAAAGCTGCAGTAGTTCAGGTTAGAATGAATGTAAATTGGGAAGGATTAAAGGGGATGGAGGATGACGAGACACTGCCAATAGGCACTATATCCTGGCGACAGAGGATAAAATGTGGAGAGACATTTATATTCATTATATGGTTTTGAGTCTTAACTTTAATGATATTTTTTCTATTTTTGGAATTCTTTTAACATGGCACACAATGAACTGTGATTCCAATTTTAACATGTTTGTATAGCACTGAAATAACCACAAGAATCTTTGACCTATGATATATGTCTTACATGCTGGCTGACATGAATTACTTTAGGTGCTGATAGTGATTGCAGTCTGCATTGCATTGAAATTTGTGACTATCTTAACCAGTGCAGGTTTCTCGGGGAGGATTTCTAAAAGCATATTTAGATAGGAAGGGGGGGAAAGGCAAATTTTAACTAAAGCTTTAAATACTGTGAGTATTAGAGGAAAACTTAAATTGCATATTCATCTGTAAAATGATTCTAAATAGATTGTATATAGTTTGGTTGCAGTGGCATGGTGGCATTAGGTAGCACTGTCATCTCCACCTCCAGGGTCGGGTTCTCCCCCAGGTCAGCAGGTTTCCTCCAAATACTCCAGTTTTCTTCGGCAATCCTTAGGTGTGCAGTAAAATAAACTGCCATCTTTCAGTTGGACATAGTGTGTGACTGAGTGTGTATACATGTGCCTTGAGATGGACCACGATTCTGTTCAGGGTGTACCCTACCCCTGTGCCCTGTCCTGCCTGGGATAGGCCTCTCTCTGACCTTATACAGGATAAACAGTTGGAAGGTGAATGATTTTTTCAATTAAGCAACAGTTCAAGACTAACTACTGATGTACCAATTACAGCATGATGGATTTCTGACTAAGTGGAAAGCAGTATTTTTTATTTTGAGCTATTATGTCAGTTTCCATTCAAAGTACAAGGGTACAGCGCTTGTCCTCACACCTGTCAGTCCTGGGGGTTAGTTTCCTTGCTGTGTGCATGACATTTACAATCAAGAACAGAATTGTTTATTTATTGCAATGTACTTTTACATACCAGCAAAGACAATCAAGACAAGCAACATAATAAATTCCATCCATCCTTCTATTTTCTCTAACCACTTATCCAATTCTGGTCTGGAGTGTATCCCAAAGGCTACAGACACAAGACAGGAAATAACCAAGGATAGGGTGTCAACCTATCGCAAGGCACACTCACATGTCATTCAACATAATAAATTATATACATAAATAATATTTTTAAATGTGCATAGTGCAATACACTATAGCAGCAGATTCATTACATGGAATGGAATGTTCCTATATTTACTGCTGTGTTTTAATTTCAAATAATTTACATTTTGCCTTTTATAACTTTTATATTGAATAAACTGTTAATTGTCCATTATGTTCAATAAATAAAACTTGTTAAAAGGAGAAATGTGTTTAATAAGTAAATAAATATGTGCAAATACAGTGGTACCTCAGTTCTCAAACTCATTAGAACTTGAATTTCTTAAAATTCGAACCAACCAGTTTGAAAAAAAAAAAACACCTAGAACTCGATTTGATTCTCAGAAGTCAAACCGTGAACGCCGACCTAAGAGTCACATGACACGTCTCTCAGCGGAAACAAAGGGTAACGCTTCAGTCTCAGCCACGCATTCGCTGTGATAGCATTGTTTGTTGGTGATAGTGCTTTTTTTATTGAAAATACTGTATCAGGTAATATACTGTACTTTATATAATTTTGCTATTGCTCACCAAAAAGTTATGCAATAGCTGTGCAAACGTTACAACCTAAAAGTTTGCGATTTACGAACAAATGAACAGATACAGAGTAATAATAAAAATAAAAAATGGATCGCATGGCATAGTTTAGTGTTGCCGCAGTGTTGGGTCATGGCTTGGGGTTGTCACTATCTGCCAAGCCGGGACCGGGGAAGCAGGGACAGGACTCAAGCAATCAGGAAACACAGGGTTTAATTGAGAACAGGCAGAACAACACAACGACGTTACAATGACCGGACTAGGGAAACAAACTGAAATGCGGACTAAATACAGAGGACTAATGACAACAACCAGAAACAGCTGATCACACAGGGATTCCATCCATCCATCCATCCATCATCTGCCGCTTGTCCGGGGTTCGGGTCGTGGGGGCAGCAGCTTCAGGAGAGGCACCCAGACCTCCCTCTCCCCAGCTACCTCCACCAGCTCCTCGGGGGGGACACCGATGCGTTCCCAGGCCAGCCGAGAGATATAATCCCTTCAGCGAGTCCTGGGCCTGCCCCAGGGCCTCCTCCATGTAGGACATGCATGGAAAACCTCTCCGGGTAGCCGCCCAGGAGGCATCCGCACCAGATGTCCAAACCACCTCAACTGGCTCCTTTCGACGTGAAGAAGCAGCGGTTCTACTCTGAGGCCCTCCCGGATATCCGAACTTCTCACCCTATCCCTAAGGGAGATCCCAGACACCCTGCAGAGAAACCTCATTTCAGCCACCTGTATTCGTGATGTCATTCTTTCGGTCATTTGTGCCAGATTTGTGCCTCATGACCATAGGTGAGGGTCGGGACGAAGATGGACCAATAGATCGAGAGCTTTGCTTTTTGGCTCAGTTCTTTCTTAGCCACGACGAACCGGTTAAGAGCCTGCAAAACTGTAGAGCCCGCTCCGATTCGTCTATCCAGCTCCCGATCTCGCCTACCCTCACTCGTGAACAAGACCTCGAGATACTTAAACTCCTCCACTTGAGGCAGTACGTCTTCCCCGACCCGAAGAGGGCAAACCACCCGTTTCCGGCTGAGAACCATGGTCTCGGACTTGGAGGTGCTAATCCTCATCCCTGCTGCTTCGCACTCGGCTGCGAACCACCCCAGTGCATGCTGGAGATCCCCAGCAGATGAAGCCAAGAGGACGACATCGTCTGCAAAAAGCAGTGAGGCAATCCTGAGGCCACCAAACTGGACACCCTCAACACCCTGGCTGCGCCTAGAAATCCTGTCCATAAATATTATAAACAGGACCGATGACAAAGGCCAGCCCTGGCGGAGCCCAACATGCACCGGGAACATGTCCGACTTATTACCGGCAATGCGGACCAAGCTTCTGCTCCGTTCGTACAGGGACCGAATTGCCCACAACAGCAGACCCCGGACCCCATACTCTCGAAGCACCCCCCACAGAGCGCCTCGGGGTCGTAAGCCTTTTCCAAATCCACAAAACACATGTAGACTGGATAGGCAAACTCCCAGGCCCCCTCCAGTACCCTTGCAAGGGTATAAAGCTGGTCCAGTGTTCCACGGCCAGGACGAAAACCGCATTGTTCCTCCTGAATCCGAGATTCGACTATCGATCTCACCCTCCTCTCCAGTACCCCGGAATAGACTTTCCCAGGGAGGCTGAGAAGTGTGATCCCCCTGTAGTTGGAACACACCCTCCGGTCCCCTTTCTTAAATAAGGGGACCACCACCCCCGTCTGCCAATCCAGCGGCACCGTCCCTGACCTCCACACACTGTTGAGAAGGCGTGTCAGCCACGACAGCCCCACAACATCCAGAGCCTTCAGGTACTCCGGGCGGATCTCGTCCACCCCCGGGGCCCGGCCACCACGGAGCTCTTTAACCACTCTGGCCACCTCAGCCCCAGTGATGTGCAAGCCCCCCCCAGCACCCTCGGGCTCTGTGCCCTCAGATGTCTCAAAGGCAGTGTGCGTAGATGTATCTGAGGCAGGGTTGAGGAGGTCCTCAAAGTACTCCTTCCACCTCCGGGTGATGTCCTCAGGTGAGGTCAACAGCACCCCCCCCCCCCCCCCCACTATAAATAGTAGGAACCAGGAGCTGCTTCCCCCTCCTGATTCCATACGAGGTTAACGAGGGGGCGTGGCACACGGAAGGAGCGGATGATCGGGGCAGGACAGGGGTAGTGTTGGGGTACATTCTTTATCATTTTGGAAGTAATTAAGAAAACAAAATGCTCTTCTTGTTTTACCCTGTTCATTTTGTGTTTAAATGCTAAAAAACATATTTAGGTGTAATTTTTTGGGGCCGGGAACCAATTAATTGGTTTTCCATTATTTCTTATGGGGAAAATTTGATCAGAACTCAAACTTTTTAGGATTCGAACCTGAGTTCTGAATGGATTAAGTTCGAGTTCTGAGGTACCACTATATTTAATTTTAATCTATAATTGATTAGTTTCATATCCACACAAAGTCTATCATTATTTTCTAGCTGACAGTTTTAATAAGTCATTGTAGTCATTTTCTGTGAAATTATAGGGAATTTCTGTTTTTGTTGTTAGGCAATGAAAGATAATATAACAACTATAAGTAAGATTAGTGGATCACTTAGTATAACATTGGAAATTCAAATTATTAGTAATCACATTAAGCAATTTTTCTATACGATCTTAATGTGACATATCATTTCATATATTTTTTGTATTCCCCAGACTCAAGGTAATGCATATGGTTTAGTAATTAAGAAACCCCTTGATGGATCTTTTTCATTTTTATTATTGTATTTTCTCCAGTTTATCTTTTATGGATCTCATTACCACTTCATAAAAACATTATATGGATGAAAATCTCCACCTGAAAATGTGCTCTTGACCAGACCACAAGTCTCCTCAAAATTGGAAAACTGTAACTGCAAGACACCCTAGCACCTGCAGCTACCATCATGTGAATGCAACCATCTGCCATCTAAACTTTATTTGTGAATCTTTTTACAAACTTCCCAGGAACACTGTACAGGTCAGTGACTCTAAATCTGCGGGGCACAAGATGATTTTCTAAATGATCTATAAAAAATTTCATATTGATTTTTCATTGCTTGCCTCCCTTTTTGCAGATTTTATCCTTAGCAATCCAGTAGCTGGTTGATAAAATATGTATCGGCAGAGTTTATTGTCGGAGAATTTAATCAGTTGACATTTCTGGAGAGGTGGGGAGAGCATATAAGGTAGGCTTGTAATAATATTTTCTTTAGACTGCAGTGTTTTATTGGCAAAATTTATCATACTTGCTCAGGCAAGATAAAGACACTTGCTTGCTAATATCCCTTGTTTTGTGGGTACGGAATTAGTATATTCAAGTGAAAGTGAAAGAGTTCAGAGTTTAAAAAAAAAGTTGTATATACTGTTCTTGTTGGTTGTATGTAATCCCATCTATTTACTGTAAATAAAAACACTTTTTTACTTTTCAGATTTTTATTATGCAAAAGAAACATACCAGTGTAGTCAAGCAATTATGTCTTTCGGGAAATGTGAGGATTAGAGTTTACAACCATCCTGCCCTGTATTGAAAAATGGAATACTGTGTCCGGTATTGAACCAGTATGGGATGTAATTTCTGTCTTAGTTTCGAGCGGCATGATCATGAGCTAGAGTTAGAATTATTTAGGTAGATTAAACTAAAGCATAATTTAATGTCTGTAGCTCAACCAATAGAGCCTTGCACTTTGAGCATGATGGTCATTGGCCCAAGTCTTTGGGAGCACACTTGAATCATCCTTCCCTGTACTATAAGTCTATCTGGATAAAAGTGCAAGTTAAATGTATATGAGTTACATGTACATCATGCAGACAATATTCAAAAAAGTTGTCTGTGGCCCCTCAGGACTATTTCTATACTCTTACTGATATGTCACGAAAAATGTTGGTTACAGTGCAAATGAGAAATAAATATCAATATTTTAACATAAAAATATGGATAATACTTCTAATATAAATGACACTTTAAGATGTGGACATTATGACATACACAAAGCAGAAAAGGTAAGCACCTAATTGATGGGGAAAGATTCAGCAAATTGGCATGTAAGTGGAATGTGCAGCAAATGAATAGGTGTAGTTTCAGAGTTAAGTTATGTCATGACTAGGACTCATAGCATTCAGGTAAAAAGACATTTATTCTAGAAATTCTACAGAGAATTAGATGGGTCGGAGCCAGAGATGGGGCTGTCCAGGAAATACAATGCTGTTGTTCCAACAGCCCCCCACCCCCACCCCCTGCCACCTGTCTAGTTTCATATGTTTTATTTTTTTGCAATGTTTTTCTTCTAAATACATTGAGCTTGGGAACTGATGTACTCACTTTTTTAGTTTTTGTTTTACATTTCCAAGAAGTAGCTGATTTGCATTCCGGTCAGATACTCTTCTGATTTTTTTCTAGTTTCTGTTAAGGGTGCTCCTAGGTTACCAGGAATCTAGGTTTTATTCTCAGCAACTAGCTCACTCTTTCCCACCATGTAACCATAGTTACCAAGTAGATTCCTCTGTTACAACACCCAAAGAATTTGCTCACACTGCACTACTCTTTCTGGGCTGCTTCTGGTTGAAATCCTTCTATTATTTTATCAACAGAACTGCAAAATCTTTTACCTGTCAATCCATGTGGTATCAGATTGATTAAAACCCCACTTGTCTATCAGGTTTTAAGCCTTTCCACATACAGGTCACATTCGTTCCCGGTCAGAAGATGGTTGCCTAAATGTGCATTGAGACACGAATGATATAGGAAGCTGGCAAGTTGAAGAACATAGTTTTACATACATTCTTACATAAAGAACAACAGAGGAACAGCATTTGCTGAAAAAGAAAGATCTCTAAGAGGTCAGGTTGAAACACTTTTCAGTTGGAACAGAAATTCTGGACCACACAATGCTTCATGGAGGGGTAAATGTATCCTCACCCAATCTGTGTTAAGTAATATTTAGGAAGTACTGACCTTTTCTTTTGAATAGTGAAAGGTGTAATTTGTGGAAACATCACAACCTGTTGGAAATTATCCCTTTTCAGTAGCCACTGCCTGAGGCCTCTGGTGGATGGGAAATTTGATTGCATTGAGGCGGACAAAGTACTATTAGGCTGGTAAACTGATTTCATGGTTGGTATATTTAAGGAAGGTAGGGAATCAGAACTCCTCAGGTTCCCTAGCAAAGTCTGTGCTAGAGAGGACAAGCTGTTCTAACCTCAGATCCAGGTGGAACAATCCAGATTCTTTCCTGGCTGCAAAACTGAACTAGAACTTTGCTCTGTTATAGCTGCATGAGACTGCATGTATTTTGGTAACTTGAAGGAGATGTGGTACTCTCCTTCACCATATATTGAGGGAAGTATAGTGCTGGAATATTTGTATCAGGGTTATCATGCGTGATGAATGTCCACTTTTTTGGCACTACCAAAGTGTGCTTGAAATGAAGACTAAGAGTGATGTTTCAATTTGAAGATGATGTTGCTCTCATCAGATCATGACTTTTGGCACGTGTTTCAGTGATTCGTTTCTGAGCACGAAGCAGCTTATATCCGAATGTGTGACAGTGTTTTTTTTTTGCCAGAAAAGAGTGGTATGCTCCTTTCAAGAAAGGTGGGAACAACGACCTCTAGTTAAAGAGTTTAAGTGTCTAGGGTGCTGTTCTTGAGTGGTGGAGCATGAAATTGATAACAGGATTAAGTCAGTAGAGGCAGTTGTGTGGGCAGAGTACCAGTCTCTAGTGGAAACAGGAGCTCAGTATATCAGTCAGCTTGTATCCCTCCCATACCTAATATCATAAGCTTGGTGTAGTGGCCAAATAGACATAATTCTGTATTCAAGAGGCTCAAATTACCTGTCTTTGCAGACAATTAAGATGTAGAAAGCCACTTTATTACAAACACTCACATTTTCATGTTATGTGTATATGTCAGCTGTTGATGCATCAGGGACATGATTCCTTAAGTTCTTATAGGATAGTTTAGAAAATTATTTGGTTTAAACATGATGATGATTGTGTAAATTCGTACATTTTAAATCATGGAAACTCATTAACAATAAAATGAATAAAGATATTTGAAAATTACTAAAAATGTAACTGAAAACCCATGTAAATCAAAGGGTTTTTAAAAGCATTAGTCACATGTTGCAACTTCATATGTTTTATCTGTTATATATCCTATAGAGTACATTTATTATTTACTATTAGTAATGGACATTTAAAAGGTCTATAAACTGCATTCATTCCCATAACAGCATATAAAGTCCTCCCCCATATTTCTTTTAAGAATATGAAAATAATTTGTAAAACTCAAGAAGTCCCCATTTTCATGAAACTACTTTTTTGTATTTTCTTTCAACATTTCAAAATCTGGCCCGAAATTCTAGACTAATACAACAGGAGAGGAATTGTTTTTATACCACGAGGCAAGGTAATTTGGCACTTAAACATCTAGCTTTGTAAAAATGCAAGGACCCCATAGAAGCCCAGACAGTATAATATTGTTTTTTGTGAAGTGTGAGTTGTGATTGTGCCTGTAAGTTGTGCAGTGGTGAAACATAATTGGAATTGTTCCAGCATGGTGCTCGTACCTCCTCCAGACATTTCTGATTCCCTCTGGTGGCCAGCTGCCAGGGGTGGAATGCTCCTCTGCTTGTCATTTGCACTTTGTGTTGCACTTGTTCTTTGTGTGATGTGATAGTGTGCCAGCAGTGGCGAACGTGCAAGCTGCACAGCATTCTTTAAAATACACTGCACCCTCCATATGTTGAACTTACAGTAAGTGCCTAAACTGAAAATCAGTAAATCACTGTTTTACTCATATTGGCCTGCTCCAACTTTCCTAGTGAGATAAGCATTGTTAAAGGAAACTGCACTTAAACCCAGTTGTCCTGAACACTTCCTGAACCAACTGACATTTGGTATTTGAGTCATTGACTGTGGTCATGCATATGCCCAATGACATCTGCTCTCTGCATACGTAAGCCTTTTTTTTCCCTGAATTACAGACTTAGCTGTTGGTAGAACTGAATTTAAGTTTGCGCAAAAAATCCTTGAACTTTTCGACAGGAAACTGATCCATAGGAAACAGGATTGGGGGAGGGGATGAGCTGATCCTATTAGCACTCCAGGGATGAGTGAGGCTGGAAAACCGGGCAACATACAAAACAGCCATTCTGGGTTTCTAGCGTATGTCAAACTGTAAACCAACAAGGACCAGACCACTGCTCCCCGACACTTTCTCAAACAGCAAATTCCTAACACTGCTACTTACTGGTGAGTAGGCTGGCTTGATTCCTAAACTTGTCTTTCAGTGCATGACACCTAGCTACCTCTGCATATGAAGTTTAGCAGCTGAACATAAATGGGCCTATGTGAATAACAGATATGATCATTGATCATATGATCCTTAGGAAAACAAACAATTCTTGACTTTTCCAGCTTCACTGTGTAATTAATGAAACTGTCATGCTAGGAATACGTCTTATCTATTATTGACAAAAACAAAAAAATAATAAAGAATCATTGAATCGCCTACCAGTAAACACAACAACATAGGTCTGCATACGTACAGTAAAAGGAATATAGGAAAAACTGAAAGGATGGAATGATTTGAATATGTGATTTTGCATTGATACAGCTGACGAAATGTCACGAATGAATTGAATGGCATGCTGTGACTCTGTGGGTGGCTCATCTCTTTGGACCCCTCATATTTCTGTCAAATTTATAAGACTGGCATGTCCAAGTCAATACGCTTATTTTTTCCATGTAGCTATTTGAAACAGACAACACTGGAAAATTAAATCCACTAATACTCTTCAGTAAGTCAGAGGGGAAAAGACTAAATAATTTTTTTTTTTTGGATTGCTATTTGGGAAGTAAGAACGTTTCTGGAGTTACTGTGTAAAACTTCCTGAAATACCAGGATCCCATAATACTCCTTGGATCAGGTAAGCTCAGGGTATACTGATTCTTTTAATAGAAAAACAACAAATTTATTAGAGTTTGTCTTTTAGGGGTTGGTGAAGAAATGCACATGACACAGGTGGTAGGTAATTGACCAGGGTGGCTTCTGTTGAACAGGAAGGAAGGCCATGAAGACAATTCCAAATCTGTCGGGCACAAGAGAAAAATACACAACACACAATTACTGTTTCATCTAATTCCATGAAATCCAACCTCACTTCACAAAGGATTGTGGGGCTCTCCCTGCGTAATGGCAATGAAAAGAAAAGATCGAGACAGGGTTTAAACTGAATGTTGAGGACAAACAGCAAGTTATTGTAGCAGGTGAAAAGATATGACACTACTCACCAGATTCCCTGCATGCTCAGGATGGACACCCATGAATTCTCCCTCTCATATTTCTCCTTTATATGTACAGTGAGGGAAATAATTATTTGACCCCCTGCTGAATTCTTAAGCTACCCATTAATAAAGAAATGGCAAGTCATAAATTTCACTGTTATGTTTATTTAAACAGCAAAACATTATTAACAAAACAAGCAAGAAAAAAATAATTATGTAACAGTTACCAACCAAATTGTCATTTATCTAGGAAAATAAGAGTCTTCTCACCCAGCTGCTTGGCGATGGTCTTGTATCCCTTTCCAGCCTTGTGTCACAATCTTATCCCTGACATCCTTGGAATGTTGTTTGGTTTTGGCCATGGCGCAGAGTTTGGAATCTGGATAGATTGATTGCGTCTACGGACAGGTGTCATTTATACAGGTAATGAGCTGAGAAGGCTCGCAATGTCAGCTCGCTACCTGTATAAAATACACCTGGGAGACAGAAATCTTGCTGATTGATAGGGGATCAAATACTTATTTCATTCATGAAAATGCAAATTAATTAAAAACTTTTTTTAAAAGCATTTTTCTGGATTTTTTTGTTATTGTTCTGTCTCACTGTTCAAATAAACCTACCATTGCAATTATAGACTGGTCATTTCTTTGTTAGTGGGAAAACTTAAAATATCAGCAGAGGTTCAAACAATTTTTTCCCTGACTGTATATATTTTCCAATCTAAGATATCATACACATTTTTAGCTTTAGAGAATCCGTTACATTATCCTACTGTTGACTGGATCCTATTCACATTCTCTTCCTAATCAGAGAAGTTCCATCATCATCATCATCAAGCTTTTTTCACTCTTTTCTCTTCATAGCTAGCATATTGGTGTGGAACTTTGAAAATAACACATTTATGGCTCTGTGAATTAGGACTATATGCCTGTGATGGGAAGGTTTCTGGTTAAAATCCTGTAATCAACAGTGTGATGTAACCATTGACTCCATTTGCTCCAGGGATGGGCTAATTCTGCCTTTTCCAAAGCATGTTACTAGTAAATAAATGTATGTTAAGCCAAAAGCACTGACAAACTGAGAGTCACCAAGTCCAGAAGAATGGTGTAAGAAATTAATGCACAGAATAATAGGCAACCTGTGATTATGATATTCATAGCTTGTACCTGAAAGGAAAAAAAAATGGAATTCTGTGTAATAGAAAGTGAATATTAGGCAAAAAGGCTACCCAGAAATGGCCATATTACAATGATATATGGGAATATTTAGTGCCTAATCATAATTATACTGTATTCTGTTTCCATAGTGCTTCTAAGAAAGCAGGTGATTGCAAAATGTGTAGGAAGTACATTGTTATTGGTTTTAGGTTGTATTTTAGTATATATGAGCTTTGTTTCAATTACCAGAAATCATACTTAATTCATTGGAAATCAACACCCATCCATCCATTCACCTGCCGTAGGGCTGAGTAGACCATGGATGGGATGCCAGTCGATGAGAAAAACTCAAGCAGCAGACTCCCATCACGCTGTCACAAATATGCCAGTTCACCTTACCAAACTCCATGTCCTGTGAGACAATTGGGTGCCCAGAGACCACAGGCACACAGACAACTGAAGCCACAACCATGCAGATCTTTCCACATCATCATACAGTTCTTCAATTTTCAAATATACTCCCATTTCTACTGAAGCGTGTGTTTTCTTCCCAGCCAGGGGTGTATGCAGGGGCAGAACCACAGGGGCACTGACCCAAGCTGAAAGCTGATTGGCCCCTGAAGTGCCCGCTCCTCTGTCACTCACGGATTCAAAACATATCATTGGCTAATGAAATGGTCAACACCTCGCCCCTTTTGTGCTCCCCACCTCAAAAAAATCATAGAATCACCCCTTCTCCCAGCTTTGCTCAGTGACTTCACACCCCACGTCATTTGTCCCTCGCTCTCCCATCTGCTGTTTTTCGTCGCCTGGATTTTGAAAATTCCTTGGTGCGCAATTTTTCATAGGCAGTCATATTGCAAGAGCCCCAGTCTCCTTCAATTACACCATGCCCAGTATTAGAAGGCATCTGCTATAACATATTCAGTCTGGTACTACGGTGATATTTTCCCATCCTCCCTAAAATAATATTTCACAGTCAGATGGAAGAGAGCACAAGATAAAGAAGCATCAGAAAGGGTACATGAGGCCATATGAAATGCTGCTGTTTAGTTTTTATTGCCTAAACAAATTGAGGCAAACTCTTTTTTTTATGAATGTGGAAAATGGCTTTTTCAATACTAAGACAATTTAAAAGATGAAAGCAGAATGAAGAAAATTACATATATTCAGTGTGCTTTTTTGTATAATTTAAAAAAAATTGCAATATCAAAAAATGTGCTGGAAATATATATTGATTTGCATTTATATAGACATCAAGGACACATTAACATAGAGGGCAAAGTACTCAACGATCTTGCAAATTTCCTTATCTGAAAAACTCGGCTTTCGCTGGTGAATATTTTGCATAAAATGGCAAGCGAGTGAAATCTAAAACAGTTGCAGAGAAGCCAAAATAATCACACTGCTTTTAGAAATGAATGTATTAACATAATTTAGTTCAGTAAAGTAATCACAAGTTTTTGGTGTAAAATCCTTTTGGCTTATCGTTCTTTTAGCCTGTTTTTTTAACCTGATGTGCTTCTTTGGGATGCTGCTCCACATTTAGTTGGGTAGCATGGTGGCTCAGTGGGTAGGGTTGTAGGTTTGAATCTCACTTCTGATTTGCGTGTGTGTGTGTGTGTGTGTGTGTGGGTGTGGGGGGGGAGGGTATTTACAGTAAGACATCGTTATCAAACCTGTTACTTTTTAGCATGTGAAGACATTTTTCAGGCCCTCACAATATAAACCTCAATTTCTAAAAATCTATGGATGCAGTCAAAAAGCTGAAGTTGCCACAAATCTTGTATTGTGTTTGGTTGCTTGTGGTTAAGGTCAGGGCTGGGTAGGGGTTAAGGTTGTCATAGTTAGGATCAGGGTTATGCCCATAGAATGAATGGAGAGTCCCCACAATTAAATAAGTACCTCATCTCTCTCTCTCTCATGTACAATATGTGTTACATTGTGGTCATGTATGTGTTACATTGTGGGGACCTGTTATTTTGACCGTTTTTTGTTTCCCACAAGGAGACAGTCAATTTCATAAAAATCTGCGAGTGCAATCAAAAAACTAAAAATCTTAGTTTCTTATGGTTAAGATTAGGGCTGGGTTGGGGTTAAGGTTGTTGGGATTAGGGTTATGCCCATAGAAACCTGTGTGTATGTGTGTCTTTGTCTGGGGACTTTGCATGTTCTCCCTCCTTTGTGTGGGTTGCCTCTCACAGCTCAAAGACATGCAGGTAGGCTAATCAGTTTCTCAACCTTGCACATATTGTGAGTGTGTGGGTATATGTGTCTGTGATCAACTGGAATCCCAGTGTGTACCCCAGTCTTGTGCCTTATGTTGCCTGGAATTGACTTCAGGAAAAGTGCTTGGAAGATGGATGGATGCATGCATTTAACAATAACTTAAATAAACAACAACGAAAATAAAATCCAATATCCATTGTTAGAATAAATAAATCTGTGAATGGCAAATGCATGCCAAATACCAAAACTATGGTTGCTTCATAACCTTTCCCAAGAAATACTTAAAATGTTATTTTGCTCTGAATAATAGATGCATAAATACTGCTAGTATAGGCTTTCAGGTTCAAGTGTTTTGGTTGAGTGCAACCTTTATGAAAAAATATTCTGCCAGTGCTTCCTTTCAACAAACCAGTGGTCTGAATTTCACAGTTAGGAAAACTATGGACAGTTTTAGTGTTCTGTTATCTAATTGTGGTCTTTAATGGCAGTGCACTGTGCACAGTTCATCTGAGTTTATAAATCCTGCAATTGTATGTGTTAGATATTCTGGATATATCCTCCTGAGACCCAAGGAAAAAAGTGTCCTTCAATTTTAGGTTATTTGTCTTTGGAGGAAATAAGACATCTTAAAATTTAGATTTTTTCAAATTTATTTTTATTTTTAATTTCACAGCATGTCCTCTTTAGTGTACAACAGGAATAAATACGTTTCCTAACATCAGTGAAAAGATAGATGCAAAAATACAATGGACATAATGAATGGGTGGGGTCTCAGGAGGATATATATATATACATATATATATATGACAATGTTTTTTAGGGAAAGTTATTTGTGGAATTACCTTGAATAGTTCTTTTTTTGGATGAGGGCACACTGACTGAGGTAGGTAAATATAGCTGCTATAATGCTGTCCTGTGGCATTCTAGTGTACTCAATGAGCCCATGTCTTTCAACTGGATTATCACTGGTGATGCTGTGTGAACTGGAATATCACTGGTGATGCTCTGTGAACTGGAATATCACTGGTGATTTGGTGTGTAAACTAGTTAATCTAAACTGCCTTTGCTGTGTAACAGGGAGAGTGAATGTGTGTTTGTACAAATGGCCTGCATTGCATAAAGTGCATCTTGTGGTATGCTAATACATTGCATGTTTTTGTACATGCAGCATAGAAGTTACATAATTTGGTGGACATATTTTAGTTCTTGAATACATATGTGTATGATATTAAAATGGCTACAAAAATTGGGTAACACTTTACAATAATTTCACTGTCATAATGCACTCATTATGCATTCATAGAACATTCATAAGCAGCATGTAAGTAAACCTTAACCCCCTAACATGCCTTTACAACTTTAATATACCTTAATAAGAAACATTAAATCATTACATGATTATTATGTTTGGTATTATCATACAATATTTGCTATTAATCTATATTAAAGCTGTTAAGGTATGTTACAATATACTTATATGCTGCTTATGAATATTCTATGAATGCATTATGATGGTGCACTAAATGTCCTGCGAATGCATAATGAAGGTGCAGTTAATGTAAAGCATTACTAAAAATTGACCTGTAGCTACTGGTAACAGAAAAATAAGATTGGAGATCAATGGCTTGTTTTCACATTTTATATCACATAGCAGCATCTCTTTTCCAATGGCCAGAGATAATAGGTCTGTTCGCACTAACCCAATTCAGAGTGCTGGGACGCTAGGATGAAATCGGGAATTGTAAGAAACATTTCTCCTCCCAGGCTGGCGATATAACTCTAATGGATTCATTACATTAAATGTGCCCCGTCTACGTGAAAATGTCTTGTAAAGATGATGGGGAGAGTATAAGCCAAGCTGTCTAAAGTGATAACAGTAGCCTTGAGCATTTGTATTCCCCCGAAGCCCTTTTCCTTCATTTGGTGTCGGAGATCGACAGTGTGCTGAAAGAGCCTACATCTCCACTGGATCATGTACAGACGCAGACCTTCAGAACGCAAACCTCATTTGCAACTGACAGCGGGGCCCCTGCGTCGCGCAATAAAAAACTATGTATTTGCATATTTCCTCTTAAGCACAAAGAGTCACATACAGACTGGCATTTTAATAGATGATGTGTTGCGTCTTCAACACTGAGAGCTACAGTGACAGCTATCTTTCTTTTGTACCACAAGCCAACCATTTCATTAAAAGCACCGATGCTTTTAAATACGCCTGTTAAGTCAAATGGAAATTCCTCACACATTCCTTGCTGTCTGAAGCCATATTCCACTTTACGGAAAACATTGATTGAGTTTGAAAATAGCCTGTTGCTGAAGTAGACTAATATCAACTTTCACAGCACTTCGCAACATTCTTTCATGTTAATATTTGTCAGGAAACCATAGCTGCTTATAGGGAAATGTCAGCACTTATTTTAAGTGGCACAGTTTAACTCAACTTTTTACTTTCTGAATTTGGAAAAATAATCACTGAAATCTTATTGGGCCATGTAAAACATGCTTCTCTAATTGGTTATTTAGTCAGATTGGATACAGTCCAGTATTTCAGTGTTGAATAACATGATTGGCTAAACTTGTCATACTAGTTCTCATTAAAAACCACAGTGTTTGTTTTATTGTTCTATGGGACAGTGCAAGCTGGAGGATAAGTTGAAAGTTCAATATATGGGGAGAGATACTCCAGTTTGTTGTCTTTCTGTCAAAACCATCCAAAGAAAGAGAAAGAAAAACAGGGAAAAGCAGTAGTACCGTAAATAAAGGGACAATCTGAGATGGGAGACAAAAGAAAAACAGGGAGGATCCAGCTGTCTCAGAATGTGGGAGTATGTTCTCCTGATGCTACAGGGGCGCTGGCCGCCTCCTTCCTCTCCTCGTCTGCCCGGCTTCCCTCATCTTTACTCACCGTTATTCCTCTCCCTGCTCCAGAAAATGTCAGGAAAAGCTGCAGATTTCCCAGACCTCCTCAGCAGGAGGGACCAATCACCCTGGTAACCCCCTTTACGTACCCAATGAAAGGGGCAGGAAAGGAAAGAAAAGGCTCTTTATGTGTGCCCCCCCCCCCCCGTTGTAGCACACTGCAGTCCAGTCTCGAAACATGTGGATGGGTTCCCATGTCTAATGATTGCAGGCTAGTGATGGTGGCAATTGGGGGAGGGGGGAGTGGGACAGTTATTTAATTTGTAAGTCATTTGATTTGTGGAAAGGAACCTAGTTATCCTAATTCATAAAGCGTGGTTTTACAGTAACGTGACTTTGTAAGTTCTCTTACTATCCCTTACACTAGAGGTTTTAAACAAGCATTTAAAAAATTTTCAAAATGCTGGGAAATGCATAGTTGGCTTTAGGACCTGCTCATATTTACATTTAATTTTCTGGTTGGTGCTTTTCTTCAAAGCGACTTATAGACCAGAAACAAAATAATACATGTTAAACAAAAGACACAAACCAAGACCACAAAAATATTACTCTATAATGTGGGATTACAGCAATATTGTATAAGAAAATATGTGCCAATATTACATAGCGGCCTCTTTTATTTAACATAAAATTTATTGCACTTATAACTCAGCTCAAACTACTAACCAAGAGCAAAAGCTATATACACTCACCTAAAGGATTATTAGGAACACCTGTTCAATTTCTCATTAATGCAATTATCTAATCAACCAATCACATGGCAGTTGCTTCAATGCATTTAGGGGTGTGGTCCTGGTCAAGACAATCTCCTGAACTCCAAACTGAATGTCAGAATGGGAAAGAAAGGTGATTTAAGCAATTTTGAGCGTGGCATGGTTGTTGGTGCCAGACGGACCGGTCTGAGTATTTCACAATCTGCTCAGTTACTGGGATTTTCACGCACAACCATTTCTAGGGTTTACAAAGAATGGTGTGCAAAGGGAAAAACATCCAGTATGCGGCAGTCCTGTGGGCGAAAATGCCTTGTTGATGCTAGAGGTCAGAGGAGAATGGGCCGACTGATTCAAGCTGATAGAAGAGAAATTTTGACTGAAATAAACACTCGTTACAACCGAGGTAGGCAGCAAAGCATTTGTGAAGCCACAACACGCACAACCTTGAGGCGGATGGGCTACAACAGCAGAAGACCCCACCGGGTACCACTCATCTCCACTACAAATAGGAAAAAGAGGCTACAATTTGCACGAGCTCACCAAAATTGGACAGTTGAAGACTGGAAAAATGTTGCCTGGTCTGATGAGTCTCGATTTCTGTTGAGACATTCAAATGGTAGAGTCAGAATTTGGCGTAAACAGAATGAGAACATGGATCCATCATGCCTTGTTACCACTGTGCAGGCTGGTGGTGGTGGTGTAATGGTGTAGGGGATGTTTTCTTGGCACACTTTAGGCCCCTTAGTGCCAATTGGGCATGGTTTAAATGCCACGGCCTACCTGAGCATTGTTTCTGACCATGTCCATCCCTTTATGACCACCATGTACCCATCCTCTGATGGCTACTTCCAGCAGGATAATGCACCATGTCACAAAGCTCAAATCATTTCAAATTGGTTTCTTGAACATGACAATGAGTTCACTGTACTACAATGGCCCCCACAGTCACCAGATCTCAACCCAATAGAGCATTTTTGGGATGTGGTGGAATGGTCCGAATACCATTTTTTGAGCTTTGAGTATTCGGTAGTGATCAACATCGAATATTCGAAGCTTCGGTGGGAGGGGGCTGAATATATTCTTATCTCTAATAAAGGCAGGAATCTCTCTGTGTGTGTCTGTCTGTTGCATTTTTATGTCGAGAACCGTTCATCCAACTGCTGCGGACGCAAGGGAGTGCAAAGTCGCATTTTTGTGTAATATGGATACAGGCAAGTCGCGACACTTTCAGAATGATTAAAATTTTAATAAATGACAGAACAGCACGAACCGAAAGCCGGGCGCTACATGCGGCCCGGACGGGGTTTATATTATTTAAGAACGAACACTGCACTATAATACAAAACAATAACAGGTCTGTTAGAGCAATACTTTAAATAAGGTAGCCCAACATTTATCAATTAACGAAGTTCAACGAATTTAATACATAAAGAACACGGCAGCAGCATATACTTTCAATAAAATCACACATTTTAATTAACGAACAGTTTAAATAAAATTAAATGAATTCCCTTATAGAATAAAAACAGAAAACAACTTGTTGTGCTGTAGTGGTAGGCCAGTTTTAAATCGCATATTTGATACATTGCCTTTATTTTATCTTCAGTCAATTTAAAGTGCTCCCACACAACTGAGGTCTTCGGCATTTTTGTCTTTTCTCAGAGATAAAGTAAATCCATGGGCGTAAATCCCGGGGGGGGCGGAGGGGACATGTCCCCCCCTATCCGAGGGTTGTCCCCCCAAAAAAAATTATAAAAAAAAAAAACATCGCACTATCTATTGTGAAAAATACATGTATGTATACCTAAAATAATTCTGTAAGTAGAAAAAAAAACAAACGCAAAAAATGCATTTAGAAACAGTTGAGTTCCCCCTCCCCTTCCTCACAGTGGTTTGGCCAACTGCCTGCTTTCCCAGGTCATCTCACCTACTCTACACACACGAATCAGGTGTGTGGCTGCGGCTCAATTAATGTTGAACTCCAGTAAGTAGGGTATTTTATTCACTTTAAATAAAGCGATTCTCTTTAATGTAGTTGATGCAGACTCATTCATAAATTAGTTGCGGCAAAAATGCTGATTACCGATGTAATTTTCCACGAATCTGCTATATTAGCGATTAAAATATTACTTATCTAGTTAACGTTAGCTTGTTTACAATAGCTTGTTGCATAGTACACTGCAACTAACACGCCAAAGCCGTTTTCCATGCATTGTTTTATTTGTGACGACTTGGCATAATGTTAACTTAACATTAACGGCCACAATTAGCATATTGTGTAGCTGTGCATTTACTAAATGAGCACTGTGCTACGTCCGAACTGACCCCACTGTATTTTTTTTGTTTAATCAATATCTATTATGCATTTAAACAGTCATGTTTAAATTTTATTGTATGTTGATGGCTTGACTGTAAACAACATAACAAACAATGCAATAAATAGTTTTGAAGAAAAATCTGCTTTGTCATTGAACCTGAGAAAAACTTTGAAAATAACCATAATGACGCAGTCTCCATGCTACAATAATAATGATAGAAGCAAAGTTTTTCATTGTGGGGACATATCTTTATAAGTACAATGTGACTGTATTATTTGTGTCCCCTTCAAAAATTGTTCATGAGAAATTTTATATTTATTGTCCCCCCCTACTGTTAAATGAAATTTACGCCCATGAGTAAATCACGATGTTGGCGTTGCCGCAAGGGCTAGTCATTTAAGCGCGAATGAGAACCGTTTCGCAGGGATCGATGTCACGTGTTGTCCCCCCCCAATATTCGAATCTCAAACTGAAAACTCGAATGCCATCCCTCCAAACGAATATTCGAATATTGTGGTCCAGCCCTACAAATCTCCATCAACTGCAAGATGCTATCCTGTCAATATGGGCCAACATTTCTAAAGAATTACCTTGTTGAATCAATGCCACATAGAATTAAGGCAGTTCTGAAGGCGAAAGGGGGTCAAACACCGTATTAGTATGGTGTTCCTAATAATCCTTTAGGTGAGTGTATACATACATACAAATATACACATGAACCCAAAACAGAAAGAGCACATTCCCTTAAATTAAACTAGTATGCAGAGAGTTGCAGTCTGAATGAATAAGTAATAAATCCCTTCTTGAAGCTAGAGGATTCTATAAATTAGTTACTTTAATACACAATAAATCTAACTTCAATGTGAAATGGATAACAATAACAGAAACTACATTTATACAATTGAAAGTTAAGTCTGAATTGCTTCCAGCTGTTAATCGCCCCATGAATGACAGAGAGAAGGCCGGGCTTCTCTTTATGGAGGCATCCCTTAATTAAGCAGTGCTGGACATGAAACTCTAGCAAATCATATGAAGATGACACATAAAAAGCCAGGCTTCCTGTGGTGCTCTGTGTTATACTCTTGGATATGGGAACTGCCATATGTCACTGCTTAACTTGTGTGGGGAGTGCTCTGTTTAAGATTTTTTTAATCTAGTTGAAATGCTGGTGGCTCTCAAATTATTTACCAAGTTGCACCTGTATTAAAAATGTGTCAAAGGGGCAACATGTTGACAGTTCTTCCCTTTATGGTGTTAGTTGAGGCCAGGAGGGAGGAACAGCTGTGGGGAACTCTGAGGAGTGTTTAAAACAGGTCTGAGGACCCATTCCTGTGCTGGACATAAATTAACTTTAATGCTGGCAAATCAGCAGAAAAGTAGTCAACTAAGTGAAGTTGGATGAATGTATTATTCACCTATAATACCTGTTGCTTAGGGTGGCATGGTTAGGCAGTGGGTAGCACTGCTACCACACACCTCTGGGACCTGGGTTCGAGTGTCTACTAGGGTTCCATGTGTAGAGTTTGCATGTTGTCCTTGTGGGGTTTCCTCTGGTTTCCTCCTGCAGTCCAAAAACATGCTGAGGCTGATTGAAGTTACCAAATTGCTTGTAGGTGTGTGATAGGTTGGTGTGCCATCCTGGATTGATCCCTGCTTTATCCCTATAGACTCTAGTCACCCTGAATAGGAAAAGTGGTTTCAGAAAATGGATGGCTGGATCGATCACTCAATTTAAACTTTGTTCAATAACTACACTCTCAAAGGAAACATCGGGGACACCTGCTCTTTCCTACAAAGACACTGACCAGACTAATTCACATTAAAGGTACAATCCTGTAACTAATTTCACTTGTTAGATCCATTTCAGTGAAGAGGGGAGGGGGGCTGAGGAAAGATTTTTAAGATGCTGTGTTTTGCAGGAGACTGAGCGAGTGCCTTTGAATGGGGCATGTGACCAGGTGCCAGGTGGGCAGGAGTAGGGACAGAAGTGCCACACTGCTAAGAAGTCTACCATGTGTATCTGGAACTGTCTGCCATCCAAAGGACTTTCAGCCAACAGCAAGCTAGTGAGTGAAAACAGGTCATTGATGAAAGAGCTTAAAGTCTAACAGAAATTGTGCAGATCAATAGACGGTCTACAACTGGCAATGCAGTATGTTGCTGGTGCCAAATGGACAGTAAAAGAATGCACATAGGACTACTAAAAGAATGTACCTTGATATGACAATATGGAGGATTGAAAAAATAGCTTGGCCTGATAGGCTGGTGGTTGTCATGGTAGTGATTGTGCGGTATTTTGATGCAGGCCAATATCTGAATATCATTGGTAAATAAGTATAGGCCTTCATACTAGCAGAGTTTTACCATGGAATAGATTATTTTTTTCTGTGAGATAATGCCCATAGCCAGGAAGATTGTCCAGGAATGGCTTCATGAACATGACAAATAGTGCATCTTAGTGAAGTGTCCTGCCCAGTCACCAGATCTCTGTCTGGAGGATGAGATGGCACATGCGCCTCAGGGTAGAGATCCACTTCTGGCTAATTCAGATATGGGAAGTAATGGGTCAGCATGGGCTGGAATCCACATGGAATGCTTCTGATACTCTGTTCAGGACCATGACCTGAGTGCAAAATAAGGTCGCAAATGTTTATTATTCTCTGAGTATGTTTGCCTTTTTTTCCAGAATGACACGTATGATCAGTTTTACAAGTTCCTGCACTACTAACTAACTAATAATCACAGTGTTGCATATTATTGAGTTGTTATGAATATAGTGTATTGCTGGAGATTATGAACAAACTATGTTGCGTATTGAAAAGGAATCAGTTTTCACCCTGCGTATGCATTTGATTATGTGTAGTTGATGCAATCTATAGTGTCATGTAGAGAACACTGACGTAAGTAATATGAAAATCTGTTATATTAATTACAAATGAACACAGAAAAAGTGGGTTAGTAATAATGGTACACTAACCCAAAATATTAACAAAGCACATTTAAAATATCATGCATGGACATCTTCACATTTAAGGTTGTAAAAGCAAATGTGGTCAAACTCCATATTGTTCATTTTGAATGCAGTCTTGTCATATGCTGGTTGACATTTAATACTATAGCACTGTGGAGTACACTTTCAGGCCCATTCATTTCTGGCTGGCAGTGTCCACTGTCATCTGCCCTGATCAATCGAGCGCTAGAAGACAGAGTTTCTGTACTGCTGTTTCCTGGCTGAAGCAATATCAGAGCAGTTGTGTAGGGACAAAACAACCATGTCATTGTGCCTTTTATGCTGGCAGTCTACTGAGGAGTCTTTGAAGATGGAGATAAAGGGACTAGAGGCTTCCAACTGGCACTAGGACACAACCATCTGGAGAGATCCTGACGGACCTTGCTGAGCCAAGGAGGACCCTGTCAGAATGATGGAGTTGTCCTCTAGGTACCATTTTGTGAATGAATGCCCCTGCTTGACTTTCTTCCCAGTGTCTTTCACTTATTGTTGGCCTCCACTGGACTTTGATTTATCCTCCTTTGAAATGTGTTAATAGTGAGTAAATCTGTAGTTTTGTAAACTCTGTCTATGCAAAACATCAGGATAATTTGGTATGCTAAAGTAAAGACCAATATTTGTTTAAATATTAGAAGCACTGCATATTCTCCAGCATTCACTTCTGTAATTGGATGCTTGCTAATTGGAATCCAGATATTTTTCCTAATTTAAAGCTACCAGCCCATTGGATATACCATACACAGTACTGGAAGGTTGATGCCTTCTTTGGCTGAACAACAGTGTCTCTGATAAACAAACAAGAGAACAACACTGATATGTGCACTTGCACCTTAGAATGTGCCACAAGCTTTAACGATGCCCCTCCTGAAATCCAGGGTAAAGATAATCTTCCATGATGAAGAAAGACTTCTAAAAAAATCTAACTGTGAGCCACCATGCACAACAGAATCTGTCTGACTCGATAGCGGGAAGCCGTGACAAGCGACACATTTGTTTGAGGCTCGAGGTAAACAAGTGAACAGTCTTTACAGAGAAAACTGCCACATTTGTCCTGTGTTCAGTCTGCCTGGGAAAAAGGACCAGCAATTCTCCCTTTGTTAGGATTAGTTCTTTAATTGATAATTAATTTTTGTGTTGTTGTGAAATCAGTTACAGAGGTTAAACATTTAAGTGAATAGATTCAAACGTCTATTTGGGTAAACAAGGTGTCTTGTACTCAGGAAAGTTTTGGGAATATGAAAACCACAGAAGGATGGGCTTTCGTGTCCCTTAATGCAGAAGGTTTGTGTGCAATTTACAACTGAATAATGATTCTACTGATACTTTAATTTTTTTTAAAATAAGAATGAAATAAAACCATTAGATGTGTGAACAGTGGTATGATTTTTTTCTGCTTTGTACAGTACACTACAGCATCCACAGTCTCCCAATCGCATCTTAGTTTTTTGTGTTTTTGTGTTCTTTGTCCCTGTGAGTAGACAATACCAGCACAGCAAATAACAGAGTATTGATCCAGAACTGCCTCATTTTTTAAACACTTAGAGATGTGCTTTGCACTCAGTTGACTTCTTGCCAGCCCTGGCCACTGTTACTTCCTTGTTTTAATGTTCGCTAGCTGGCTGGTTTCCATTGGCCAGGCTAACCCCAGGAGCTTGGAAGTGCCTCAGAAGCTGCATGGTGGAAGTCCTGTGGCACTGTAGTTCACACATGGTGGGGGGCTAATGGACCTTGATAGGATATAATAAAGAGTGGAGGTGTTATTAAAGGGGTGAAACCAGGGCTAAACCATCTGTTTTTGTGGTGGAGAGCACCAATGCCTGCAGACGCCCTGGTGGGAGTCTTCCTTTGACCCAGGACAGTTCGCTCCCAGGGCTCATAATTCACAAGCAAAATCCCATGTGGGCTTTCTGAGCTGATTCTTTCTTTTATCCCTCGGCTCTCTGAATGGCTCCAAGCTATTGGATTTGGAGAAGGGGGCCACAGAAGGTCCAGTTTACACTGAAACTAACAATAATATGGTTTAAAATTGCTTTATGTAGTTTAAAAACTCCTAACCATCACCATAAGTGGATTATGAAGTGGTAAGTGGTTATTAAAATAGGACACTGCATGATCTCACAGCAAAACTATTAAATAGATTAATTGTATATTTACTTCAGAGCATAGATAGATAGATGGATGGATGGATGGATGGATGATAGGCTTTGTTGATTGCAAGGAGACATCTGGTTGCAAACAGCAAAACAATATATATCAAGGGCACTGACATACATAGCACAGATAGACAAGGCAGGAGACAAAAACAGAAAAGAAAATACATTAGGAGTGGAGTGCACATGTGATATAAATACAGTGGTACCTCGGTTCTCGAACTTAATCCGTTCCGGACTCCGGATCGAATCCTAAAAAGTTCGAGTTCTGATCGAATTTGTCCCATAAGAAATAATAGAAAACCAATTAATTGGTTCCCTGTCCCCCAAAATTACACCTAAATATGTAAATATGTTTTATTTTTTTAGCATTTAAACACAAAATGAACAGGATAAAACAAGAAGAGCATTTTCTTCTTAATGGCTTCCAAAACGATAAAGATCTTATCCCAACATTACCCCTGTCCTGCCCCAATCGTCCGCTCATTTAAATTTATCACTTTTTTGGTTATATTGTTTTATACAAAATATCGTATTGTACAGAGTATTAAAGGACGGCTCAAGAATAAAATACAGTGGTACCTCAGAACTCGAACTTAATCCGTTCAGAACTCCGGATCGAATCCTAAAAAGTTTGGGTTCTGATCGAAATTTCCCCATAAAAAATTATGGAAAACAAATTAATCTGTTCCCGGCCCCAAAATATTATGCCTAAATATGTTTTTTTTTAGCATTTAAACACAAAATGAACCGGATAAAACAAGAAGAGCACATACTGTACTAAACACATTAAGGACATTTATCAAAACAGTAATTTGTAAAGTAAGAAAATAAATGTATCCAATGTGTAAAGTTAAAAAAAACCAATGTGTCCTGCTCCAATCGTCCGCTCCTTCCGTGTGCCACGCCCCCTCATTAACCTCGTGTGGGATCTCCATGTGATCAGCTGTTTCTGGATGTTGTCATTAGTCCTCTGTATTTTCATTAGTTCTCCGCATTTCAGTTTGTTTCCCCAGTCCGGTCATTGGGTGCATTCGACTTGCTTACAGCGCTGGCTTAAAGCAATGCGTTCTGATCCTGACGCAATGCATTAGGGTTAGATGCATTGCGACCTCTCACCCGGCTGCACAAACTGGTACCGCCTCCGTGACGACATACCTTTACCCTTATTGGCTGAAGAGTTTAATTACACGCATGACGTTTGTATCCCAGGCAGTTCCGATGCGTAATCTGCTATTTCTCCCGAATATCACAGTAAAGCAGTGAGAACTGATTTTCAGTTAATTTACCTGGTAAAATAAAGTTTAAATAAATGACATAAATGCTCTAAAGTTGTGAAGAAGACATTCAAGTAAGAATTGCATTGTAGTATGACTCATTTCCTGGCGCGTACAATTTATATTAGGTCAGCATTCACGGTTCGACTTCTGATATTCAGATCGAGTTCTAGGTCAAACTGGTTTGTTCGACTTTCAAGAAATTCGAGTTCTAGTGAGTTGGAGAACCGAGGTACCACTGTAGTTGTAAAATAAAAAAATAAAATAAATATATATATATATATATATATATATACACACACTCACCTAAAGGATTATTAGGAACACCATACTAATACGGTGTTTGACCCCCTTTCGCCTTCAGAACTGCCTTAATTCTAAGTGGCATTGATTCAACAAGGTGCTGAAAGCATTCTTTAGAAATGTTGGCCCATATTGATAGGATAGCATGTTGCAGTTGATGGAGATTTGTGGGATGCACATCCAGGGCACGAAGCTCCCATTCCACCACATCCCAAAGATGCTCTATTGGGTTGAGACCTGGTGACTGTGGGGGCCATTTTAGTACAGTGAACTCATTGTCATGTTCAACAAACCAATTTGAAATGATTCGAGCTTTGTGACATGGTGCATTATCCTGCTGGAAGTAGCCATCAGAGGATGGGTACATGGTGGTCATAAAGGGATGGACATGGTCAGAAACAATGCACTAAGGGGCCTAAAGTGTGCCAAGAAAACATCCCCTACACCATTACACCACCACCACCAGCCTGCACAGTGGTAACAAGGCATGATGGATCCATGTTCTCATTCTGTTTACGCTAAATTCTGACTCTACCATTTGAATGTCTCAGCAGAAATCGAGACTCATCAGACCAGGCAACATTTTTCCAGTCTTCAACTATCCAATTTTGGTGAGCTCGTGCAAATTGTAGCCTCTTTTTCCTATTTGTAGTGGAGATGAGTGGTACCCGGTGGGGTCTTCTGCTGTTGTAGCCCATCCGCCTCAAGGTTGTGCGTGTTGTGGTTTCACAAATGCTTTGCTGCATACCTCGGTTGTAACGAGTGGTTATTTCAGTCAAAGTTGCTCTTCTATCAGCTTGAATCAGTCGGCCCATTCTCCTCTGACCTCTAGCATCAACAAGGCATTTTCGCCCACAGGACTGCCGCATACTGGATGTTTTTCCCTTTGCACACCATTCTTTGTAAACCCTAGAAATGGTTGTGCGTGAAAATCCCAGTAACTGAGCAGATTCTGAAATACTCAGACCGGCCCGTCTGGCACCAACAACCATGTCACGCTCAAAATTGCTTAAATCACCTTTCTTTCCCATTCTGACATTCAGTTTGGAGTTCAGGAGATTGTCTTGACCAGGACCACACCCCTAAATGCATTGAAGCAACTGCCATGTGATTGGTTGATTAGATAATTGCATTAATGAGAAATTGAACAGGTGTTCCTAATAATCCTATAGGTGAGTGTACATGCCACGGCCTACCTGAGCATTGTTTCTGACCATGTCCATCCCTTTATGACCACCATGTACCCATCCTCTGATGGCTACTTCTAGCAGGATAATGCACCATGTCACAAAGCTCGAATCATTTCAAATTGGTTTCTTGAACATGACAATGAGTTCACTGTACTAAAATGGCCCCCACAGTCACAAGATCTCAACCCAATAGAGCATCTTTGGGATGTGGTGGAACGGGAGCTTCGTGCCCTGGATGTGCATCCCACAAATCTCCATCAACTGCAAGATGCTATCCTATCAATATGGGCCAACATTTCTAAAGAATGCTTTCAGCACCTTGTTGAATCAATGCCACGTAGAATTAAGGCAGTTCTGAAGGCGAAATGGGGTCAAACACCGTATTAGTATGGTGTTCCTAATAATCCTTTAGGTGAGTGTATATATGCAGCATGTTCTACTCTGCTTTAAATGGTGTGTTCTAAAAGTGTGTTGTTGGGCTGCGGGTGAGGGCAGGCATGTCAGGATGAGGCATTTTAATTCTTGATACCAGCAGGGAGAAAAGATCCCTAGAAGTGTTTCTTAGTGCAACATGGCAGAATAAGCCGATGGCTAAAGGTGCTCCAAGAGAGTGCCCCATGGAAGGGATGGGTAGAATTGTATATGATGTTTTCCATTTTTCCCCACATCTTCTCTGCAGCTACTACCAGAAGGTTCATGGTCTGTCCTGTGATCGGCCTCTCAAAGGCCTTCATGAAGCGTGAAGTGAAAGCAACTGCTCTGAAGTCCTTAAGGCTCCCCGGAGCACCCCGTTTTTGGTCCCTGGAACATATAGGATGTCTTCCTGGGTAGGAGAACCGTCTGCAGGCTCAGGGATAGGGAGAACAGGTCCTGAAGCACCCTGGGGCTGATTCCATCAGACCCTGCAGCCAGTCAGGGAGGTGGGATGAGGATGAGACCTTGGGTATATATGGTCTTCATTGAACTACCCAGATTCAAGCTGCCTTGTATACAAAATTCAGAAAAGATTCCATTATTCCAATATCCATTATTTGAAAATATTTAGAAATTAAGTGGTTGTGTAACAGGTAATAGTCTTCACAGCAGGTAGCCCCCCCACTCCAGGCTTGCATAAACGCACCATTCATGATCATGCAAGCCACGTGTGAGCCTCTCAAGAATGTTGCCAGAAACTTCTCGCATTGATTTGCTCTCTGCATCCCTCCTGCTTGAAGGCATCCACTTCTCAATCTTATTATCCACTCAACCTGTTTTTTTTCCACTGTATTATTTGATTTTCCTTTCTTCTTTATATTTTTGGTCTCTCTTCTTCATTAATTAAATATTAGCCAACCTCTTTTAATAGCCCTTAAGGGCGTTCATTACTGTGCAAAATAGTTAAGCATGTGGAAAGTGTTTGATATCCCTCCCCATACCCCCGACCTGCTCTCTTTTTGCTTTTGGTTTTTCCACTAGATTTTTTTCTCTGCAGATTACTGCTACTAACTGTTATCTTCTCATAGCATCTACAGCCATGATACAAATATCCTAGATACATAATATTAAAAAAATAAAAGACTCTAGCAGCATAATGGGAAATATCTTTGAACTGATCCTGAAACCTATGGCAGGGACTTGTGGAATCTGCACTGTTTCTGAAATGCAGTTTTTGGTTACATGACAATTGCTTATTATTAATACTACTCATTTCATTTATTTGGCAGAAAGCAGCATCAGCCAGTCTCTGGAGCAAGTGGGGGTTGTGGACTGGTGATCCTATTACAGGCACACTGTCCCCCAAGAAAAGGTTATACTACTACTACAACTACTATTACTACTACTACTTCTAATAATAATAATAATAATAATAGTCTTCACTTTTGTACAACATGTACATTATGGATTCAAACACAGAATGTGGATTACAACAAAACCAGGATTAATTCTGTGTCTGTTTACTGTGGCGTAACAAGAGAGGGGCCTTACATTTCAGTCAGATTTAGATTGCATTGTTCTTTGGGAGGAAGCACAATTTAAGGGTTAGTCTTCCATTTCATTATATACTGAAACATACTGTATGTCATGCACTAGTATTATGGTGAAAAAAATCAGGGTTAGGGTTAGATTAAGATCCATGTCAGTATTATTTACATGTCAGGAATGGGAAGGACCTTTTGGATTATCAGTGCACATGACTGCGATATTAGAGGACTTAAATAAAAAGCCAGTGAGACTTGCATGATTTTCATATGACAGATTTTTTTCTATTAAATGCATTGCTCAGAAAAAGCTCCATCCTTCCGGTTATCTTCCATAAGAGCTTTTGGCCATAGTAAGCTTTTCCCAAGCAGCCCAGGACACCAAGGCAGAGAACCGTCTCGAATCACTTGCACCTACCCATACAAACATTATGGGCAACTTAGCAATGCCATATTACTGAATCGCGTGGTTTTAGACAGGGGGAAATAAACATAATATTCACCAAGAGACAACATGTACAGTCCACACTCACAGCTTGCTTGGAAACAGCATTTAGTAGGGAAGGTGTTCCCTTACAGGTTTACTGTGATTGTCATAATGGCACTCTTCACATTAACAGTGAATTGTCTTTATGTACAATTTTGCAGCTTAATCGGTTGGCCTTATTTGAAAACATTAGCATAAGACTTGATTCATGGCAGACATTTGCATGGCGTGCTTTATGACTTTTAGAAGTGCCACCATTAATTGCTCTGGTACTTACTGTATTACTTTTTTCTTTTTTGCATTAATGGTTGAATTAAAACATTGGAGAAAAGTACAGTTTCATGTCTAATATGAGAAAGCACCAAACAAGCATAAGGTAAACAGCCATATTGAAACAGGAATATTGTGTGGAAGGGGAATTTTGGGTGACAGTTTACTTGAAGTTGTCATCTATAATGTATTATAAATACCTTTATAATGCATTATAATGGTCATTATTAAGGATTATTCTCTCTCATTCATCTCATCGCTTATTAAGGATGTTTTGTACTGTATTAGGAAGGTGGATTACAGATGACAGCTTCATAAAACATTGATAATGCATAATAAATATGGATATAATATATTATAGCTTTTTCTAAATCATTATAGCCATGTTTATAATGCTTTATGAAGGCATTATAATGTGTTGTGAATGTGCACATAGACATGGCATTCATAGAAAGTGTTACAAAATTTTGTTGAATTTTATAAGAAAAATGTCAATTGAATTCTTTTGGGAGTCATTATTAGGGGACCATTAGAAATATTTGTGTACATTATTGCATTAAATCCTGTACTCAGCAGCATCATAACCATGACCCTAAGAATATTTGCCAGATTGTGAGACCGCTGCAGACAGAAGTACCCTGATTGAAATGCCAGTCCGGCACCCGTCTGACTTCTCTTAATATACAGTATGTGCTCACACACTGCTTATTTGCCCCCCTATCAATTAGCCCTCAAACTGAGCGTCTGCCATTGGCATCCCGCCTCCCCCTCTTCCACCTCTCAGGTTCTTGCTTGTTGCCAGTGTCTGTGAGCTCTCATTCAGCAGCACTAATGACCACAGCTGCCATTGCGAAAAGCCACGCTGCCCCCTTCCTCCATAGTGCAAATACACATGCACCACTGCTCTCCTGCAGCCCCCCCTCCCCGATCAGGGCCCTGCAGTTGCTCCAGCTCTGTGTTCTGCATAGCTTGTGCATGTGGCGCAGCCCACAGAGTCATTTAAATTACCATGATTGCTTTATTTCTTTTGGAGTATGCAGGCACTTAGAGGTGAGGCAAATGTTTGTTTCTTCAGTTTAAATTTTTGAAAATGATGGCTTTGTGTGCAGCCCTGTCTCTTTATTATAATAGCGCCCATAATGAATGGTGCCATTAGACCAGTGAGCTCATGACTGCACAATTCCAGAACAACACTGATTGTCTATTGAAGTTTTCCTCACTTGATTTTTGTCATACTTTTTATTATACAGTCTCCAGTTGTTATTTTTGTAATTCAAAGACACCAGTCACATAGGACTGGATTGCAGCTGTTGTATCTTGTTTACTCAGGGCTTCATAGAAGGGCCTTCCAATAATTTTACTAAAAACCACCTGAACATTACCCACAATTAGCCCAACATTGTTCAACATTGATCAAAAACCTCTTTATAGCTGGATTACATGGACAGTATATGTCAAAAATACTTAACTAGCGTGATTATTTCAATTCCCCTGTATGACTAAGAGAAAAATCATGTTTAGATGATTATTTCAAATCTGTCATGTTAGATATAAAGTCTCACTCACATCTGTGTCAGAAAAGATCATGTTATAAGACAAGGTGCATCATCAGTGTAGCTGAGATGTATTTATTCACAAAATCGCTTCCAGTTGGCAGTTACGCTGGAAGTCTTTTCAGCATAGGAGCCCCCACTCTTAACTCTTGTTGTTCTGATTTAAATACACTAATAGCATCCTTGCATTTAATTCCATATTGAGGTATCTGACTTTATTTTATACTACAGAATGCAAAGGCTGGTTAATTAGAAGCCTGGTGATTTATTAACTCACACATGCTTTGTCTGCATGGAGAGTAGTGTTATTTAATGATTAGGCCATGCTTACACAAAAGCCAGGAGGTGGGGTGTTAACGTGTGTCTGGGGTTGGATTAGTACTGGTTAACTAGACTGGTTTGTGCCAAAACACCAGGCTTCCTCAGCTACCCCCTTTTGTTTGAGACTTTTGGCATTTTTAGTTTTTTGATTGCAGTCCCAGATGTTTGTGGAGACCTGAAAAATAGTTCTCACAGTGTCAAAATAACTGGTTTTTATTACATTGTGGGGGACAATTCGGGATTCTGGAGAACTGGAGAATTCTTAAATCTCACTCTAATCTCTATGGATACAACACCCCCCCGCCCCCCACCACCTAATATTGTTTGCATTAGTGGAGTGCAGAGGTCAAAGAGTGGCACGTATTTTAGCAAAGGGAGCATGGTTCATTAAGCCTTTGGTGCAGGGTTCATTAAAAGTAAGGATTACACATTACAGGCGACTTTGTTGAGTAGCCCTTCCTTTTGCCACCCCCCACCTCTTCCATATGCATGCCAACATCTCCCTGAACCCAATCCCTTTATGAGAAGACAAAAGGACCCATCTGTTTGGCCTCTTAACTTTCCCTTGCTCTCCAGTCTGCAGTGAGGGGTTCTGCAGGTGTAAGACGCTGCTGCATTGCGGGGGGGGGGGCTTTAGGAAAATAGCTCCAGCACACCAGAAGCACAAATATATCCATTTTACATGGTTTCTAGTGGAAGTAATGGCACATATTTAAAAAAAACGATTAAGGCTGAAAAACAGGTAGAACTACTCATCGTTCCAGATGGATGTCATTGGAAACAGAACAGTCATATGAACGACACTTTGGACAAAACAAAATACACCATGCAGTGATTGTTTTGTTGATTTTAAAGTGTGATGCCTAGATTGCATTAGCATATTGATCCTCATGATGCGTTGTGCAATCTGCATGGCCTGCCTGAAGGATTTAGCCTGTGCCATCCCTGATATGTTAATTAAAATTGATTTCAGGCAATGGTCTTAAAGCAGGTTAGGTAAGGTTTAGTAATTATGTGTGTTATGATTGGTGGAGGTGAATGGGGTTCAGCGATGAGATGAATGAGAGAGAATAATCAAGTATGAATACTAGAAACAGATAACACCTCATTGGGATTGTTATTAAACTATTATTTCACAATTTTATCATTTGTTTTAGGCTTTGTTAGTTTCTTTAGTTATTGTTCAGGCTTGTTTCTTTAATATGTTCAGCATAGCCATACCTGCTTGTCCTATGCAGAATCGTTGGGGTCCGGAGCCTATCCAGGAAGCTACAGGTGCAAGGCTATAACCTAGGATAGGGTGCCAACTCATTACATGGCTGTGTTTAAACCTGTGCAACACAAAACACCCATCCATATTGCAATCAACTGTCCAAGAGAAGGTCACAGTAAAGTCTGGAGCCCATACCAGTCAGCATAAGGCACAAGGCTGGGGTACACCCTAGATGGGATGCCAGGCCATCACATGTGTCCTGAGGCCACATGGTCTGGGAGGAGCTGGAGGTAATCCTTGCAATGGTCGGAGAACATGCAAATGTCATACATGCAGAGTGGAGGTGGGATTCAAACCCACAACTACTGAGCTACCATGTTGCCTTGACATCAAATAAAACTGTTATACATAATAGAATTAACATTCAAGCTCTTGTCCAATTAATAGAATTGATATACAAACTTTAAAGGCTTAAAGGTAAAAAAACACAATGATCATTTACAATGCCATTTCATCTAACTAGCAGATTTAATGGAATGAACAGTATATCTCCAAGATATTAATTTTATATTATTCCAGTTCCTACATACTGTAGTAATATTTATACATAGTAACTCATTCAGCGTTAACTTTCACTCAATTATAGACATGGATATTTAGTTATACAACTGACAAATATTTTTTTCAAGGACACCACAAAAGGAAAATGACAACACTCTATTTCATAGCACTCCAAGCTTGATCTGTTTTGCAAAAGAATAAGCTATTTCAGCATCTCAATAGATTTTAATTACCTTAATAGAATAGAGATGCTTCACTCATTACCATGGGAAAATTGTTTTCACCTAACTTATCTTGCTCCCATGAGACATACAGACACATATATGGGTGGCAGCAAGTCTGGGGGTCCTAGCATAGGGTTAGCCAGCATTCAGCCCAACCCCTGGGGCAATTGGGGTTAAGGACCATATTCAAGGGCCTATTGGTGGCAGCAGTCTGCCTCCCATGGCATTTGAACTGCCTACCTACTAATTATGTGCTTCCTAACCCCCAGCACCACACACCGCCCCCAAAACACAGATCCAAATGTAATAAATAGCTGTTACTTAATGATGAATTAAATATAACAGATTTGGGATTAAACCTTGCAATCTGGTCTCCCCAGCTGACAGCCCCCTTATCCTAATAAGTTATCTGTGTCAGATGAGTTCTGGTGCCCAAACCTGTCTTATCTCAGATCAACCTTCTCGCTTCTGCTACACAATCCCTACATTATTGGGGGACATTATCTACCCTTAAGCATAGGAGAGTTCCTCGAGTCATCCAGGGGTTATAAACATTCTAGCAAGTTACTTTTTTCAGTTTTGTTCTCCTTTAAGTAATATCACTTATAATTTGCATGATCTAGATGTTGTTAATTAGCACTAGTGTTTGATATGAGTTTTGGGAAGAACGCATTGTGCTATTTTTATTTTGACTTTTTGTAGAACATTAGCTCAAAGCCTTGTACATAAGACAATATATAATATAATGTGACTCAAGAATGACAGATTAAAAGGTTTATATCAGGTGCCACACACAGTACCCTAAAATTCCACTGACTGCAATAGCTGCAGGCTTAATTGTTAGGATTGTTGGAGTTCTTTAAGGTCATTGGGGCTTTTTACATTAAACACAGTCCATTAAGTCACTTGGAATATAGGAATTAAATCCTCCATTGGAGCTCATCACAAAACGAATGAGTACACAGCTCATGTATTAAGCTACTAACCCAGGCAATCCATTTTAATTTCATCATTTTTTGCCTCAATATGCCCAACCTATACTGTCAAATTCCTGACACTAATCTAAACTCTGCAAAGCAAATCTCTCCTCCTACACATCCTTCCCAAGTCGACAGCTGGTTCTGACCTGCACTTCCCTTTCTGCTTCCTTCCTCCAAGACATAATGGTGTCTTTTACCAACTGAGTTCCCCTAGATCACGTTTCCATTTTCTTTTTTGTCCAGTTACAGTGGATGCTTGCCTGGCACTGCATTCATGTAGCCATTTTGTCCATTCAGACCATTGTTATTCTTTTTTCACTCTGCCTATGTGTATCATTATCTCATTTCTTTACTTCCCCTTCTCCTTCTTTCCATCTTGTATTATTGCTTTTCTACCTAAATTTCCCCTCCCTTTTGTATACTTCAGTTTTTCATTGAAATGTTAGTCTGGAAGCGGTGGTTCCTTTTTCCTTTTGCTCTGAGCTGCTGACAGTACTGCTGATGAACTCACTGATCCATCCGCATATCCACCCACACTGCCACCTCCCCTGGCCCCAAACAGCATAAATGAACCTCTTAGCCCTGCTGCTGTGCTTAATGATAGTCAGGAGTCCAGCTAGAACAACAATGTCCAGCTGTTAGCAGCTGTTCCTCCCACCTCTCACAGCCCCTCTCTATTATGTATCACTATCTCTGGGGGTCTAAAGTGTTAAACCAAAAAATTGTGCAATCGTTCCTTTGTAAAATAGTAACACGTATATCTTCTGTATTGGATTATTATTTATTGTGCACTATATCTTATTTTTGTGCTGTCTCAAATACAGTTAAGGCATTCATTCAGTCAGGATTTCTTGTTGAATAAAATGATTTGGTGGTCAGTAAAATCAGGCAATCAGAAACCGCACAGTGGCATTGCTAGTTAAACCCTGAAAGTATCCTACTGAGTGTGATTTGCAGAAAATGCGTGATACAAATAAGTCTACCTCCTACCTGTATTAAAAATGTTATTGAAATTCTGGCAACAATGTATCTGCAGCCTTGTCACAGCAGACGATGAGTCCAGGGTGGATTTCATGCACATTTCTGCAATTACTGTTCAGTTAGAGGCATAGAATAAGAAAAAAAGTTGAGTACTCTATGAAAATGAAGGAGTCCGCTGTGAAAATGAAGTCTGCCCTTTGAAGTGGTACAGATTCCCCTAGGAGTATTCAATACATAAAACAAAATGAAGAGAGCACTTCTTGTTCAATTTATTATTTATGAAAATAAATGTTAAGCTAAAGGCTGTAGCAGCAACTATGCTGCGTATGTTTTGAAGGGCAGTGGATCTCAGACTTCATATTCCCATCAAAAAAATTGACCTCACTGAACTACATACTGCGGTCTGACAAAGAAACAAGTCAGAGGATAAGAGTTGCATTTTCTGGGTTTTTCATTTTGGTTAGATTTGAATAATAACAAAGAAAAAAGTTAATAAAATAGCTTCTCCATTCCTGCACTGATGTGTTTTAAGGAGGAAGGGAGTTTTTTCATTGTCAGCTGTTTTCTGTTGTCATGTCCTCAATGTCCATTTGATATATTTTACTAGAGGGAGAGAGAGAGCAGGATTCCACTTACTTCCCCAAGAGAAGCAGCGCTGTGGAGAACAGGGGCTCCTCAACAGACCTGCACCCAGGTATGGCCTCCTTTCTGTTATACACATCAAAAAATGCTCTTTTTTCAAAGGTGGTATTGACAGTATGGATTGTGGGTTGGTGCAGTAGCTGTTCTCCTTCACGTACACATACACAGTTGAATTTCAGGGGCACAGTGATTTTAAATTACTTTGACCAAGTGTTGATGATTTAGCCCCTCTTGGATTTTGGGACATTCATGCTAGAAGTTAAGCTTAATGTTGTGCCATACCATTGCCATACCTGAGAAAATGCCAAATTTCATGGTGGCATGCCTTCAGGCTTATGGAGATTCCCAGAATAATATTTGGAATTCTCTTTTGTTTTAACTTTTTATTTGTGAAGAGCAAAAATTTTTGTACTAAGGTATGCAGATTCATCACGGATACCAATCAAGTGACATGAAACAAGTAGATAGTTGCATAATTAAACATCTGGGTGGAACAAGCCTCTGTGGGTGATTTTTCAACACTGTTTGGCAGAACCTGAAAACAAACTTTCCTTTTGTTAAGCAAAACAAGTGTACAGAAGATAATTATCTTATTTTTTATGGTTCTGAAGAGTTATAAGATGAAGATGTACACACTCTTTTCATAGTTGGGAGCAGTTAAAATCATTTTCTGCATGTTTTGTGATTTCGTGGTATTTCAATGCAAACTAAGCCTAGGACTTAGTGTATTTAGCCATTTGATGTTATACTAAGGGAATCTATTAAGATTCACCTAATATGGCATTTTTAAATGACTCCACTTTTAATTGTCCTAGTAAGGGCAAAGGGACCCTTTCAAATATTGAGCCCAGATTAATATTCAAAATATTTTGAAAGAGGACTGAGTAAAAATTTAGCTTAAGATAAAAGTTTTTATCTTATGCCTGAACTCACAATTTTAAATTATAACATAAGGAAAGACAAATATGGATCGTTCAGCAGTAAACAGATAAACCCCTGAGACAAGTGGAAGAGAAGGATGCTGTTCTACGTACATAGACATTTGTGTCATTTTTCTACTGCTATTCTGATTATTATGTTTCACATAATAGTTTTGTTTGAATGTGGGTTCATTTTTACTATCAAGCTACTTGGGTGTGTTTCTATGTGTTTATGGGCCTCTCACCACATATACAGTATGTTTGTATGTTCATGTTAAATCCTAGGGGTATGCTACCAGCAAAAACATCTTCTAACAGAAAAAATAAACAAAATAAAAATCTAATTAATTCTCTGCTCTGAAGTGATGATATTTTTCAAGTAATTAAGGATCCGATTTTTCTTTCGCTCTTTAGGTCACAGAGGTCAGAGAAGGCTCAGCTTTTCTCATTAAGAATAAAAAAGTGCTGAGTCATCCCACTTGTAGGCTTCTTTACACAGATTTCACCTACCACTTACACCATCAGAAGCTTGCAGCACGAGTCTTTAGATTTCAGAGGTGAGCGCTTTGCTATCATGCAGGCAAACTTCAGTCAGTATGTTCAAAGTGTCCATTCTGTAGAACAAATATTTGAGCATAGCAGCATACACATAAAAAAAAAGAAATCAAAGCCCATTATAAGCTGCATCTAATCAGTTGAAGGTCATTGCCAAAAGAATTGCCACATTTAATTTATTTAATGTACTGAGAAACAGCCTTAGTTTCAATTGAGAAAATCATATATTGATTCCAGTCCAGTAATCTTAAACCACCTAATCTTCTTTGTTTCTGACCTGTTAGAGATACTATAGAGCTGTGACTTGGATGTTCTTAATATCCATGCACTCTGTGACAGATTGTTTTACGTTCCAGGTCTGTGACTGATTAATCGTTCAGGCATGTTGCACGTTTGCTGGTCCTTCTTTCTCTCTTTCATTCACTTGTCAGGTAAGATAAAATAAATCAACCAATCAATACTGTGGTGAATGAAAAGTTAGCATCGGCAACAACACAAAGCAACTTAATATTTCATTGACCTAGCACATGTTGGTTGATTAATTTATATTGTACGTGTTGGTAGATTAAGTTTCTTAATCATGATTAATCACATATTCAGTCACGTTGCAATTTGTTGAAAATACATTTAGTTTTTATATACAGCATTATATTCAACAAATGTGCACTTATGGATCAAACACATGGCCAGAATAATTGTTAATGAGACACCATAATCTGCACATAGTTTTCAGACCAAAATTTATGTGCAATTTACATTTTTAAAAATGAAAAATGGAATAAGCGGCAGAATTGACAATAATGTTTCTATGTTTATGTTTTTTTTTAATCTACTCATGAATACCTTTAAGTTTTATGTGCTCTCTGTTCCCAATGGTGGAGTCAAATTCAGCATGAGCAATAAAAAGCAAAGGACTTCATTTTGTCATTAAAGGATCTTCATTGTTTTCTTGTTGTTTATAACTTTATAAACTGATGTAAATCAACAGCATATAATAAGTGTTCTCATGCATGCGCTGTGTAAATTGGGCTTCTAGTCTGAAATAAACTATGTGGTACAAAAAACTTGATAAATGCATTGTCCTGACCCCAATCAGGGCTCTGCTGTAGGCTGTACGTTAGCACAATTGAAAAATAATAACGTGTTATTCTTTTTAAAATTAATTGCACATGTTAACATGTTAACACTGACAGCCTGCTGCTGTGCGGATGTAATTTGCCTATTAAGATAATGTACCATTTCAGTGCTGTATACACTGATTGTTTACCTGCTGCCCTACACTGACACCATGCTCCCACAGCGGTGTGCTCTCAGCAAGCCTTCAGGACTCAGCCCAAGAATATAACCCTGAAAGTGGGGGCCGCAGTGGTGCTGAAGTGTGCCGTGTTGAGGCCCTCAGGTGTAGTGCAGTGGGTCAAGGACGGACTTCTTTTGGGGCCCCAGCGCAGTCTTCCTGGCTTCCCCAGATACAGCATGATTGGCAACAAGGAGAAAGGTGAGAAACTGGAGGAAAGGAAAGCTGGCAAATGAATGACACCGAGTTCCTGACACATTGCTGAACCCCTTAAAATCTCTGCTCATTATGTAGCATTTAATCTTGTGATTTTTATTTTATGCATATTCACCAGCCACATTATTAGGAATTATTTTCTAATACTGGGTAGGACCCCATTCAGAACAACCTGAATTCTTTGTGACATGCACTCAACACAGTTCTTAGAGCAGTGGTTGCCAACACTTCACCTGTGAGCTACTAGTACCTCACATGGAGCCAATGAGTAGCTCCCCATAACATTTCAGAAATAGGCTAAATTATGTTAAATTCATATTTTTCTCAATTTAGCTTATACATGTGGACACTGGTACATTACAAGGAATTCCACCTTGAATCTGGTTGATTTAGTTTCATCGTTTGCCACCTCCCTGGTTGATATAACCATGTAGCTAAGAAGGAATAGAAGTGGCTCTCACTGTAAATAAGGTTCAAGACCCCCACCTTTGAGATTCTGGTCCATTTGACATTGTGTCACATTATTCCTGCAGATTTATTCGCTGCACATTGATGCTGTAAAATCTCATGTTCCACCACATCCCAAAGATGCTTTATTCCATTCAGATCTGTTGACTTGGGAGACCACTGAAGTGCACTAAATTCATTGTCATGTTCATGGAAGCAGTTAGAGATGACTTTCTGATATGGCACATTATCCTTCTGGAAGCAGTTATTAGAAGAGGAGTAAATTGTGGCCATAAAGGGATGCACATGGTCAGCAACAATACTCAGATAACCTATGGCATTTAAGCAATGCTTGGTTGATATTAGAATGCCCAATATGTGCCAAGAAAACATTGCCTACATCATTACACCACCATTACCAGCCTGAAACAAGGAAAGCTGGGTCTATGGATTCATGTTTGTTTATGCCAGAGTACAACTCTTATATTTGCATGTTATAGCAGAAATCGAGATTAATTGGACAAGTTGATATTTTTTCCAGTCTTCAAGTTCCAGTGAGCGTGTACTTAACTGACAGGATGTAGTCTTCTACTATTGTAGCCCATTCACCTCATGGTCTGACATGATGTGTTTTCAGAGATTTTCTGCTCACAACTGTGGTAGAGGGTGGTTATTTCAGACAGTGTACCCTTCCTGTCAGCTTGAACTTGTGTGGCCATTCTCCTCTAACCTCTCTTCTCACAAACAAGGCATTTCCGCTAACAGAACTGCTGTTCTCTGGATGTTGTTTGTTTATTGCACCATTCTGTGTAATCCCTAGAGCACGAAAATCCCCGGAGATCAGCAGGTTCTGAAATACTCAGACCACCCTGTCTGGCACCAACAACCATGCCACAGTCAAATCACTTAGATCACATTTTCCCCCATTCTGATTTGTAATTTGGCCATTAACTGAAGCACTTAACTGATGTCTGCATGACTTTATGTGTTACACAGCTGCCACATGATCAGCTGATTAGATATTGGCATGAACATCCAGGTATACAGGTGTTCAAAATAAAGTGGCCACCACTATATTCCTGTATTCCAGATTTTGTGAGTAAGATACTAATGACATTTGATATGTAAAACTGAGAATAGTGCTGATAGTAGTGATGAGCTAATTATGTCATGAATTAAAGAATTGTAGAAAGGCATCTGTTCTGCTAATTGGTCATGTAAATTTCTGTGACAGAAGTTGGCTATGCTCCTGATTCTCAGACTGTTCTTTCATGATACCTCCTAGTGTACAGGTTCTGGGGAGCACAGGAATTAAAGGATATATAGTTAGGCAGGGTAAAAAAAAAGCTTGGATTGCATGATTACTGTACTTATTGCTTGTATCCAGGGAAGTTAATCTAGATATTACCATAATCCAGATTTACAGTACCATATATTCACTTCTATAGTAGAAGCAAGGGTTGAATGAACATTGAATAAATGAACATTACATTTATACAGTGCTTTAAAGACATCCAAAACACTTTACAGAACCAATGGGGAGCCACTTCAACCACCACCACTGTGTAGCACCCACCTGGATGATGCCACAGCAGCCATTCTGCACCAGTATGCTCACCACACAGTAGCTAAGATGGGGAAGGAGCAGGACAGAATTCACCAGTTAGACATAGGGGATGATTAGGTGGCCAGAATTGAAAAGGCCACAGTGGGCAAAGTAGTTAAGGCATTGGAGTACCAACCCCACTCTTTCAAAAGATGCTCAGGGATCTTTTATGACCTCAGAGAGGCAGAACCTCGGTTTAATGTCTCATCAGAAGGATGACACCATTTTAACAGCATAGCGTCCCCATTACTGCACTGGGACATTGAAAACTATATAGACCACAGAATGGGCTAACCTTTTGGCCACAACAACACCTCTTTCTGTCTTCCTCCCCATCTACTTTAGGAGAGTACCATCTTCAGATTGAAAAGGTTGCCTTGGAAGACGATTCCCCCTATGAATGCCAAGTAGGCCCGTCTGAAAGCAGCGGACCAATCATCTCTCATATTGTGTGCATCACTGTACTGAGTAAGCAAAACCAACTCTCCTGCATCTAATAAGTTAAAGGTGTGATCCATAATGTTGAGGTTAAAGTTTTAAATGTATATGAAGGCATTTCTTAAAACAATTCAATAATACAAATGTGGGGCAATATAATTTGAGTTTGACCAGCAAAATATTTCATTTTTGTAGGGTTGTGACATGAAATTAATATATTAAAATAGTGAACAAATGGCTACAGACTGAAGCCACTACCATGCTGTTGACTCGGAGATCTTCTGGTAAATGGCAAATGGCAAACGGCAGGTGTTTGACTCCTTTTTCCCAGTCAGTGATAGAGTCCTGTCCAGAGACCCTTCATAACCCCTGGCTGCACCATATGCCCTGTGGTCAGAATCACATAGACATAACCCTGTAGATTATATTGCTGGAAAAATGATTTGCTAGTACATATTTTGTTGTCAGACTGAATATAACATTGCCTTGGCCACTCCCTGCTGATCTGACCTAATAAGGAAAAAAATAATCAAAAGAGCAAGGGAGTAAATGGGAAGTCTTGCATAAAATTTTTGTAGCCGTGTGACTGGTTGTCACCTTTTGTTAAACATCATACTCCGATATTCTCTGCTTCTTTCCGCCTCATTCCTCACTTTCTTGTGGGAGAGAGTCCATATGCAGGAAGCCCTTTAAAAATGCCCTTTTAAAGATGCTGCACTTCGTTAACTTCTCTTTCTCTCGCCTGCATTTCCGTAGTCTGTGTACATATGAGGGGGGGTCAGTTGCCATAGCAACACGGATGGGTCTTTGTCTGCTTTCCCAAGGAGAACACAACGGTCTTTCCTGACATCACGAGAGACAGAGGAATAAAACCGAGGGAGAGTAACAGAAGCTCTTTCTCATCCTCCTCCTCGGCCCCTCCTCTCCTTGCTCTCCGCCTGGCTGCGTGCTAACCTATTATCCAGCCACTCGAACAGCAGGACTCAGTCCCACATCTATCACTGACAGGGCCGAGGGAGAGTCACTGTTCCACACAGTCAGGGACATTATGATAGATAAAGAGAGCCTGCGTATATAGCACTGTAGCACCTGTAGCTAGATCATGCTTATAAGTAGACATAAGGGCCAGAAAGACTGGCCCAACTGATTTCACGGTGCAAAGGAAGGGATTTCGGATGTGCAGAGTTACACGCATTGTTTGCATTTCCTGGCGTTGCAGTGAATATAAGGGGATTTCTCAGCAGTAAATATCTCGGAGGGTCATGGTTTTTGCCTAGTTGAACCACTATAAATTTTATTAACCATTATGGCTTTCCAAATAAGCCAGGGGTTTCAAACTCCTGTCCTGGGGTGGGGGGCAGCGTCCTGTGTGGCTTAGTTCTTGAATGATTCAGCTCAAGAGCTGTGTGGTAATTAGCAAGTTGAATCAGGTGTGTTAAACGAGGGTAAGCCAAAAACTGTGCAGGGTTCCTGCCCTCCAAGACTGGAGTTTGACACCCCTGCTATAAGCAGATAGGTTAAGTATTTGGAATGTAAATATTTACAGTTTATTTATTGCATTTATCCCTGTACTTTTTTTTTTTTGAGAAGACAGAGTTAGTTCCTGGAGCAATTGGGGTTAAGGGTCTTGCTCAGTATCCCAATGCTAACATTACACTGCAGACCATGGGATTTCAGAAGGCGCCCTTCTGCTCACAGACACAGCATCCTAGCCTGCCAAACTTCAAAAATCTTTGTCTTTCAAACTCTTAATACTGGGCCACAGAGAGTCTGGAGACTATCCCAGGAAGCATAGTGCACAAAGCAGGGAGACACCCTGAACAGGATGCCAGTCTGTTGTACATACTGTACATTGTCACACACTATGGACGGTTTACAGACACCTACTGACTGTATGCCTTGAGACAACAGAAGAAGAAAACTTACCCTTGGATGAAAATGCAAATTCCAGACAAACACATAGGATTCCCAAACTTGGAGGTTTGACCGTCACTTATTAGCTACATTCATCCTTCTGTACCTCTAATAATTGTTCTTCCTTAAAGCAGGAGCAGAATCAAGCAAAGGTTGGGCAAATATGGTTACTACTTGTCTCCTCTCTGAGGAGTCCACAGCCATTGGTTTTGAAGGCCTTCAGTGTGCCCAGATGGTTTTCAATGCTTTCCATTGTCATACCACTTACAGTGCCAAAAAATTACATTAAATTCACCTCTATTTTTTTCTGTATAAATGTAATGAAAAAATAATTCCTCCACATAGTCTGAAGAAAAAAAGTCAACATAAGCTCCAAACTGGATTCTTCCATCAATATGAGATGCATTATGCCCTGCTAATTCAAGATACATCACCTGAGGCATAAAGTAGCCACGAGGGAGGAAAAATGTCAATAACCTTACTCTGTAAGCCAACAAAGAGAAATGCGGAGAGATTCCTATAAGAGAGGCATTACTCCTACATTTTCTGTAATCCTGCAGAGCTTTAAACGAGGATTATTGCTCTAGCCAGATCAAGCGCGCCCTCACAGTCCATCAAAGCAATCATTTGATGGATACTCTCTTTTGGCTAGTTTCAACAAAAATTTGTACTAAGATCTGTTCAGAATTATTCTGGAATCATCAAAGTCATAGATTATTCTAGTTTTTTTCATGAATTAAACAATTTTCAACACTATGAGTTACATCCATAATGACAAGAGATTATATAAAGACAAAATGATCAGAATATATTTAATTCCAAATTTAAATTCATGAGAAATTTCTGAGTGTAGGCTTGTCTGAAATAAGGACCCATCTAATTAAACAACATTTTCACTTTTTTCAGCGTCACACCGCAATATGTAATCATTTAGCTTAAATAACATATATAATTAGAAATAATAAGTATTTTTGGGGACCTCATAAATATTTGATTAATATAAAAGCTATAGGAAGTTGTAGGAGTTACATCACATAAGGAAACTCTCTGAGAATCCTAACTGGAGAATCCTAGTGTGAAAGCAATAAAACCAAGCTGCAGCCCATTGGAAGGGAAACTCCTTATTGGCACGATAATCAAAATGAGATACCCTATAGCCACTGAGCTGTCGCTTCAGTCACGACTCTCTTTACTAAAGCAGAAACTGTCATCTAAGGTCGACAAAGAGTAGTTAAGCTATTGAGAGTTGATGATGTCCAAATGGGAGATGGGAGATGAGTACAGCTGTATTTCATTGGCAAACACCTGCCCCCTCCCCTGTTCTGCACTGGGGAAATACAGGAATCAGAGAAAGGTGCCTTATTCACTGGCTCTCTGCTTCCCACCTGAGCCCTCAGATGCTGACGCCAGAGTATAAGCGTGTGTGTCTTTGTTCATCCATATGCCAGTGTATTCTTGTCTGAGTGTTTCTTGGTTTTTTGCACTTTGTGTATCTGCATTTGTTTTTTTCCCCTCATACTCTCTGAAATGTGCTTAATTGTGGCCTTCTATGCATTAATATTATATATTCTTTTCAACAAATGTGTCCATTTGACGAGTGATGTGGCTGCATATATGTGGTGTATGTGTTGTTGCTGAAGTGTGTTGATTAAACAGCAGCTGCTCTGGCTATTTGCTTTTTAACTTCCATCTGTATTTACACATCACATCAGTTGTTTTTCATCGCTTATGGGCTGTTTGTGTTTACAAATATCCTCTCTCTCTCTCCTCAGCCCTACCCACCCACTCCTCTGTGTTTGTCTGATGAACCCACTGCTGCATTTCACTGTCTGTCTGTCACCTGAATGGCTGCTGTAGGGTTTGGGTGTCTAAGTCCATGAGGTGAGGGGCTCAGGTGGGATTATACGCCTCTCCCACGGCTCACCAGAACACCTCTTATTTGTGGGCCTCTGCTTGCCAACCTGAGTAGCTGTACAGCCCGCACTGTTATTCTGCAGAGCTCAACTACAATGAGTGTGTGTGTGTGTGGGGGGGGGGGGTGAGAAGAGAGAGGAGGCAGGATGGAAGGAGCCTGAGACAGACTGAGAAATGGAGAGGTTGGTACAAACGCAGGGTAACATTTTTAAGAAAATGGTTGGGGAGATAGGGGGTGGGGAGATGAATGAAAGGGGGCAAAGAGAGTAGGGTTATTTAAGTTAGTGGTACACCAAGACAAAAAGGAAAAAAAATTGAAAAGAAGCAGGATGCTTTTGAAAGGGGAGAAGTGCAACTGTATCATTATTTCTTATTTTGGTGAATTTTTGTGGTTTTGGCAGACTTCCTCTGTGCCAAGTGATGCAGTCCATAATATATAATATTGTCTGGAGACATGCAGCTGATGACTCCATTGAAAATGCACTGGCTGTCAATAACTGCATGACAAAGTTAATGGTTTAAGAAGAAATGCTTCCTATTATATCTGCCTTGGGTTCTGCAGTGACAATCCAGAGAGATCCAATTGCTTCCTCTAAATCAGTTTTAAGCCTGAGCTGCATCATTTTCATCTCTGTGAAGAAATAACTAACACTGCTGGCTGAGTATGACAACATCTCCCCCTAGTGGTACTCGTAGAGTATCGGGCTTAGTGAAAGCAATGTTTAAGACTTTATAGCACTGTTTCCAAGAACATTTGTGGAAACCCACCAAACAAAAGGAATTCACAAATGGTAATGAACCGAAAAACTCTGAAAGGTATAGAATAAACAAAGAAATTCCCAGGTTAGTCTTTTAGATACACTGAGTCTTTCAACAAAAGATCATCAGCCCACATCCTGTAAAGCCTAGCCAAGTCAGAGTTGAGTGTATGGTTCACTAGTGTCTGCTGAAGTCTGTAAATCTGAAAGCATTTTCCGGATTGGCAAAAGCAAATACATGCTTCAAGTTAAGTCAGCCCATCACCAAAGAAGTCCTTGAGTACTCCAGTCAAAGAAAAACTGCCAAGCCAAGTAGATGCAGGACAGTACTGTGTAGCCCCGACGTGCAGCACTCACAGAAGAATGGCTTTAATGACCGAACACAGACTGAGACTGAGGGAGCAAGATCACATACCTCTCTAACACACATGTGATTGTCTGTAGGTGTTTTTTTTGAGCGGGGGGGTGCAGACCTGGAAGTTTTCAGAAGGCTGTTGCCATCCCAAGTCAAGTCTACTCAAGTCCAAGTTAACTACAGTAGATGTAACAACACAGAGACAAATCTAATGAGTAAAATATGACTTTACTGCTTTTATTTTTATGTTTTGTACAATAAATTTTGATTTATTGTGATCAATTGTAGTGGAAGCAGTACTACATTATAGCTGGTATTCCACATTGCTATACAAACAACTTCTATAATTATTTTGGTTTGGTGACAGAAACACGAATGTGAAGTCTGCCACAATCTGCACAGGCATTAATGGTAGGGATTATCAAACCTTCCGATTCGATATTATATCTATCTTTGTTTATGGTTTTGATTAGTAGCGCTGGAAGTAGGGTGCTGAGGGTACTTCAGTACTCAGCCCACCTGGTTGTTGGTAGTAATGCAGTGTCAGATTACTGTTCAGCAACGTGCCCATGCCTATAATTTTCATAAAAGAAAAACATAGTTATGTTAATTATCTCACAATGGGTCAAAGATGACTTTATGATTATATCTTGAACAATTTGGATATCAGAGCATCGATGAAGGAGTTCATTAACACCACAAAGGAAATAAAGTCATTCTTTAGGTCACTGTGACCATCCATACAAACTATTCTTGTGATATTAGATGAGCTCTGTGGTTGTTTAAAAACAAACCTGCTGCCCCATAGCACAAGTAGTTTTGTAATTTCAAAATATGATGGTTTGCAGTTGTTAACTGTTATGTTGTAGCAATCAATAGCTTTCTGATTCTAAGCGTAGCGCCATTTTTGTTGTTTGTTCCCTTAGATGACACAAAACCATCAAGACAATTTTTTTAAATATTTTTTTAATGCGTTGTACTTTTTTAATGTGTTGTGTTTTCTTAGTGTGTTGCGGTTTTCACAATGGAAGTGCTCCACGCCACAGGGAGGGATATTCGACCAGATGATCAAGGTTGTGTACAAGATGGACCATTAGGGCTGGGTGGCATACCGATATATTTTTAAAATAAGATATAGGATGACACAATCCTGTTTATATCGATTTGTTGTGTAATAAAATTAGGGCTCTGTTAAAGATTCTCAGAGACAAAAATACTTCTTGGTTCTAAGCAACGTGAAAGGTTCGGTCATGATGTTGCACAGAACGCAAAAATCACAGCTACAATCAACCCAGGGTGCAATTCACAAAAGCTCTGTTTGGCACCTTACATAGTTGGAGCCATTCTGTTGCATGGTTCCAACTATGTAAGTTGCTAACGTAGTTAGTGTCACATCCATCCCACTCCGCCTGTCTGATTGCCACGTTTCCTCTCAGCCATGGCTCTAAACAAGCCAAGCATGGGGCTCTTTAGTCTTACCTCTTGCCCTCCTGTTAACCCGTCACAGCTGCCATGTGTTTGCCCCATTTTTAGTCAGGTATATTAGTGTCTCCCAGTCTTGGCCTCCCTGTTCAGCCATAGTAGCTTATGCGTACCCATCCTGTTTACCCAGTGCTTGAAGTGGGAAAAAATAAGTGCAGGAACTCTAATTTTCCAACATTTGACATTTGTGCGGTGAAAAAAAAAAAAAAGTCTTTAGGATGTGTTGGTTCAAAAACTATTTTAATTTAATCATTCTTCCAAGCAATAACCTATAGGCATAGGCTACTTTTTTCTGATTCACAAATGGAATACTGAAAAACCATTAAAACAACATGAACCAGACCAGTGTGATACTTGTAGGCCTAACAATAGACTAGGGCTAAAGCTGATGTGATTGGTTGACACTCAGTGGATGCATATGATAGGGCATTGTCGTGGCTCGTGGGTAATGTAGTCTTTTATCGGTCTTGTGATATTGTCTATTCTCGGGCCACTGTCGCTGCGTCAGATCAGTTTCAGTAAGTACCAGAATGCAGAAAAAAGTAGCGGAACCCAAAAGACGAAAATACAGAAGTTCCAGAACTGCGTTCCGCTGCGTTCCGGCCCACTTGAAGCACTGTGTTTACCTCAATAAACACCCCCTATGGGGGGGGGGGGGGAGTTTGAACGTTTTGATGCCATGACAAGTTAGTAGCTATGCTTTTGGGAGATGTACCTCCATTCAGTTTGCAACTCACTGGGATTTTCATGGAGGGAAAAGGCCAGGAATATTGTTGTCTCACATGTGGTGAGATCTATTTTTTAGATGTGTTTTACATGTTTTTACATGTGTGTTAACCCGTAGAACCCGATAAACGGAAAATGCGTTGATTTTTCACACCCATTAATCTCAGGCTTGTAACTTTGGATAGGTATAACGCACAGACACAAATCACATATATAAGAACATAAGAAATTTTGGGCCATTTGGCCCATCAAGCTCGTTTGGGGAGAACTTAACTAATAGCTCAGAGTTGTTAAAATCTTATCTAGCTCTGATTTAAAGGAACCCATGGTTTTAGCTTCCACTACACTAGCAGGAAGACTATTCCATACTCTAACTACACGCTGTGTAAAGAAGTGCTTCCTCAAATTTGTTTTAAAATGTTCTCCTGGTTGGAATCGAGAGAAATTACTCGATCCAGTAACATTGTGTGCTAAAGTATACCAGAGTAATCCTGCCGCAATGGCAGGATATACAGTATATATAAACATGTCTGTACATATAAACACACATGTCCTACTAAAACAGAACCAAGAAAAAAATTAAATAAAATCAATTTCCAAATACCATGTGGGTTATATCCTCCCCCCACTCAAAAAATATGACATCCCTGTCATATTATCCTGTCCAGAACTGCAATAATTCCAAAATTTGCTTATGCAAGGAGATTAAGCACTCATGAATTACCATGCTATTAACTGGCAAGTTAACAATCTGAGGTCTACAACCTATGTAGGAGCCCACTTGGTAGTCACTTAGGTAAGCTGGGGGGATCCGTCTCCTTTGAGGCCTACCTTGTGCTGGGGTAGAACTCCCATTAGTTTCTCCATCGAACTCATAACTAGATAAAAATTCAGGAGCTTCTGGATTTAAGGAAGTTTCGATAAATGGCTCACTACCTCCCAGTGATCTTGACTCGTTCTGCATCACAGACTGTTTTTCTGCATCTGACATGAGTGTACACTCTAGCCCAGACTCATCATTGCCTCGTGTGGAAATCTGAGTAATCGGAACATGCCCTGTGTCTGACAAGAACCCTATCGCCAACATCTAAGGGCATAGCCGTTACTTTAGAATCCCACCGTTTTTTGTTCAGATTCTGACGTTTTTCTGCATTCTTTGAGGCTAAGTTATACGCATACTTAAGTCTGCTTTTAAGGTCACGCACATAGTGCGAGTGTGTTTTAGAATCATGACCACGGGGACTAATCCCAAAACATAAGTCAATTGGAAGTCGGGGTTGTTGTCCGAACATTAGAAGGAACGGTGCCTCACCCGTAACATCATTCTTTGTGCAATTATAGGCATGCACCAACGGCCTTACATACTTCCTCCATTCTTAAGAACATAAGAACATAAGAAATTTACAAACGAGAGGAGGCCATTCGGCCCATCAAGCTCGTTTGGGGAGAACTTAGCTAATATCTCAGAGTTGTTAAAATCTTATCTAGCTCTGATTTAAAGGAACCCATGGTTTTAGCTTCCACTACAATAGCAGGAAGACTATTCCATACTCTGACTACACGCTGTGTAAAGAAGTGCTTCCTCAAATTTGTTTTAAAATGTTCTCCCGCTAATTTCCACTTATGGCCACGAGTTCTAGTATTTAGACTAATATTGAAATAGTCATTTGGCTGAACAGCATCCAGACCCGTTAGAATCTTATAGACCTGAATCATATCCCCCCTTAGTCTCCTTTGCTCAAGGCTGAACAGATTCAGTTCCGCTAACCTCTCCTCGTAAGACATTCCTCTAAGACCAGGAATCATTCTCGTAGCTCTTCGTTGCACCTTTTCTAAGGCAGCAATGTCCTTCTTGAGGTATGGTGACCAAACCTGCACACAGTATTCTAGGTGGGGTCTTACCAAGGAATTATATAAGTGTAACATCACCTCCCTTGACTTAAACTCCACACATCTAGAGATATAACCCAACATTCTGTTCGCCTTTTTTATTGCTTCCCCACATTGGCGAGAGTGGGACATGGAAGCATCAACATACATACCGAGATCTTTCTCGTAATCAGCTACCTTTATTTCAGTGGAACCCATAAAATATCTGTACTGTATATTTCTGCTCCCTGCATGGATTACCTTACATTTATCTGTGTTAAATTTCATCTGCCAAGTATCAGCCCATTCGCTAATTAAATCCAGATCCCGTTGAAGCCTCTCTGCTGCTTGATTAGTATCTGCTACCCCGCCCACCTTAGTGTCGTCTGCAAATTTAACCAGTTTACTGTATGTATTCGTGTCAATATCATTAATGTAAATTAGGAACAATAGTGGTCCTAAAATTGAACCCTGCGGTACCCCACTATAAACGGAGGCCCACTGTGACATAGTGCCTCTAATAACTACTCGCTGCTTCCTATCAGTTAGCCAGTTTTTGATCCAAGCTGCCACAGTTCCTAAAATTCCTGCAGCTTTAAGCTTTAACAAGAGCCGTTTGTGGGGGACAACATCAAAGGCTTTCTGGAAATCTAAGTAAATCACATCATAGGCCTTTTTGTGATCAATTTCACTTGTAGCTTCCTCAAAGAACTCAAGCAGATTCGTTAAGCAGGATCTACCTCTCCTAAATCCATGTTGGCTATCCTTTATAATGTTATTTGCATCTAGGTAATCTACCATTTTCACTTGAATTATAGCTTCCATTATTTTTCCAGTAATGCTAGTTAAACTGATTGGCCTATAGTTTGCTGGATTACTTCTATCCCCTTTTTTGAATATGGGTGTTATATTAGCATGCTTCCAATCTGATGGTACCACACCCGCAGATAACGATTTCTGGAATATTAAAGTCAAAGGTTGGCTAATAATATCCCTCATCTCTTTCAAGACTAAAGTCTTCTTTTTTCTTTTCCTCCAAAGTCCCTAACAAATCAAGTAGAGTCCGGTTAAACCTTTCTACTGGGTTGCCCCTGGGGTGGTAAGGTGTAGTGCGTGATTTAACAATGCCTGCTAACTTACACAATTCTGCTATCACCTCTGCCTCAAAGCACGCCCCCTGGTCACTATGTAAACGGCATGGAAATCCATAATGGCAAATGAAATTCTCCCACAGTACTGCAGCCACCGTTCTAGCCGTTTGATCTCGGGTTGGGTATGCTTGGGCGTACTTGGTGAAATGGTCAGTTATGACTAAGATATGCCTAGTGTCTTTTGTATCAGGTTCCAATGACAAGAAATCCATACACAGAAGTTCAAGAGGGCTTCTGACATTGATATTCACGAGTTTAGCTGCCTTTTGAACTTTGCTTTTGCGTCTTACACATCGCTCACACGCCCTACACTTTGCTTCTATATACCGCATCATTTTAGGCCAATAAAATCTGGCCCTTGCCAACTCCACTGTCCTCTCAATGCCCATATGCCCCACTTCATCATGCACACCCCTAAATGCTCTCTCTCTTTGACTCTGAGGCACAACCAGCTGATGAGAATCCTCACCTATATGATTGCGCACTCTGCGATATAACACCCCGTCTATGAGTTCTAACCTGGATCTCTCCCTCAGAAACAAAAGTACATCTGGTTGCTCACACGTTTTATCCAATACATGGGAATCCAGAGTCAAAAGCTGTACGAGTGCCAGACTAGCATCTTCTCCCTGCAACTTCTGCCAATCTTTGCTGGAAAACCCAAGCAATGTAGGCTGTCCAGGCCATAATACTGGCTCCTCCAGGTCCTCCGGAACCGCACTGTCATCACAGAGCAGTGTCTCTACAGCCGGGATGAAATTCTCTGCTATCGTCTCGTCTCCACCTTCAGACACCACAAGAGCCCTAACCATGTGACTCGCACATAAAGTGCTCACTGCATTGCTATCCAAAACGTTACACTCATCAGGGACTAGCTTAGCACGATCAAGCATGCTGGCTATTCTCTTATCTATCTCGTCCACCTCCTCCTCCAAAGGTGGTGTGTGCGGCCGCCGTGAGAGACCATCAGCATCCCCATTGCGCGTGCCCGATTTATAGTGGATGTCAAATTTATATGCAGATAGAGCAGCAAGCCATCTATGACTGGTGGCGTCCAATTTGGCGCTGGTCAATACATAAGTTAATGGATTATTATCCGTCAACACTTTGAAGATGGCACCATACAAGTAATCGTGGAATTTTTCGCAGACCGCCCACTTAAGCGCGAGAAATTCCAACTTGTGAGCCGGATAATTTCTTTCTGACTTAGAAAGTCCACGACTAGCATACGCCACTACTCTGGTCTGGCCATCTTGGATCTGATAAAGCACCGCACCCAAACCTGTGGTGCTGGCATCAGTGTGCAGAATATAAGGAAGCCGCCAATCTGTGAAACCCAGTATGGGGGCTGCTGTGAGCTTCTCAATAACAAGCTCAAAAGCCTTCTGACACTCCTCAGTCCAGCATTCACCTAAAAATTGTGACTTAGAGCGGGGAGCATACTTACTGCCACTACGACGGGTAGAGAACTCTCCTTTCAGCAGCTCATTCAAAGGACTGACAATGCGTGAGTAGTCATGTACAAATCTATGGTAATAACCTGAAAACCCCAGGAAAGACCTAAGGTCTCTGACCGTCCGTGGCTGAGGCCACTCCCTAATGGCAGATACTTTATCAGGATCAGGTTGAATACCGTGCTCTGAAATAACATGACCAAGGTATTTTACCGAGGTCTGGAAAAATTTACATTTGGATGGAGATAATTTGAGGCCAAAATCTGTGATACGTTTTAGAACTCTCATTAGCCTCTCCTCATGCTCCTCCAATGTACTCGAAAAAATTATCAAGTCATCCAGAAACGCAATTACCTCCTGGAGATTTATGCCTGCCATTACTTTCTCCATAGTCCTCTGAAAAGAAGCTGGAGAGTTTGTTAGCCCTTGAGGTAACTTACGAAACTGCCAGTTTCCAAAAGGGGTGGTGAACGCGGTTTTATGTCTATCTGAAGGTTCCACATCCAGTTGGTAGTACCCACTTTTGAGGTCCAAGACACTAAACCATTTAGACCCTGACAGCAAAGTAAACGTTTCCTCAATACGAGGTAGTGGGTATGCATCCTTCTTGGTGAAACCATTCAGCTTCCGGTAATCTACCACCATCCTAAGATCTCCATTCTTCTTTCGGACTAGCACTACAGGTGAGGCGTAAGGGCTAGTAGATTCTTCTATCACTCCTGCCGTTAATAGGTCATGCAAATGTTTCCGTAAGTCATTAAAATCAGCAGGGGAAACCCGTCTGGTTCGTTCCTTAAAGGGAAGGTGAGGTTCTAGCTCAATGTGATGAGTGACACCAGTCATGTGTCCGATATCTAGATCATGCCTAGCAAATGCGTTTGACACCTCTTTTCGAATCCTGTTCTCTATGTGGCCTCTCAATTCAACTGGTATAGGACTATCTCCAAAATCCAAATTCACCACATCAGTTTTAGAGCTGACATCCTCATGAGAGGAGACCAGATGCAAATGCGCACCTTGTAGCGCCGCAGTTCGTGATTCCGCATCAGTAATGGATGAGACAGGTACCACCCAGTCAAGCAGAGAACATTCCGCAATGACAGCCTTTGGCCGCAAAGTTATATCGTGCTGGGACACATTTTTAACCACTAGTTTAAGTGCATTACAAGACCTATCATTCATATCTACTATCTGATCATACACCACAAACCCACCTGGAATAGGGCTTTCCTCCAAACCACTCACAAGGGCCCGGCATGCAACTACTCCATGCTTCATATGACACATGCCTTTCAGGACCTTCGACTCCCCATTCTTTACACATACTGGAAGCTTTCCACTCAGTGTCACCCTCAAAACATTATTTTTCTTAGCCTGCTCTTTATACTTGGACTGTCTACTATACTCTGAATAGACCATGGCCCAGTTAGTATGAATGGGCAGAGACATTAAGAAGCGCTGGCCCCCCTTCTTTCTACAATCCTGAATCAACTGACGCAAAATATTTGTGCCTACAAGAAAGGGTACCTTCTCACTATACAGTAAGTCTGATCAGGACTCACTAACACTAAGGCACTAAACCGTCGGCCTGTTCCACATGTGGTTTGTGAGAAGTTCACTTCCACCTCAATATAACCTAAGTATGGCACACTTTGCCCAGCTGCTCCCTCAATGTGTAGTAAATCATCAATAGAGAACAGCTCTCTATGGGATAAATACTGGCAGTAGAAAGAATGGCACAAAATACTCACTTGTGATCCTGTGTCCATTAAACAAGGACACTGGATACTATCCAACCAAGATACTCCTTCACATGACTCCCCTACAAGGCCGTCGGGAATCCTTGCAATATCCCCTCTGCTGGGAGGATGATTGCTGGGGCAATGATCTGACAGAGTGGAACTGGCTAAGGTATGAGCTCCTGCCTGTTCCATGGCAGGAGCTCTCAATAGTTTAAAGGCGGCTTTGAGACTAAATTTGCCTGATCTTGAGTACCTTGGTGACGTTCACACAATCTCACCTGTACCAACTCCGCATTAGTTGAGTTAGAACAATTAGGCAGGATATGGGAATCCTCCCCACAATTGTAACAGAACCTCCTTGGTCTACTCTTAATTGTTTCAATCGCTGCTCTGACTGGGGTAGTTCCAATAACTCTAGTGGGCTTCAGCCCAACCTCCCTTTTCTTTTCATTCCGATGTTCTACTGCAGCAGTAGTTCTCCTAAGCTCTGCCTCTAAATACTGGATCTTTGCCTCCAATCTCTCTTTAAATGAATTTTCTGTATCAGCTAAGTCACTGTTGACCACTTCAGACTTAATCGCTGCCTGGGTTTTAACGTGTGCCCTAACCGAGCCATTACCTAAATGACGCCTCTTTCTCATCTCTTTCAAACGAACTTCCTCCTCATATGCCCTGATTCTATACAACAACTCTGAGAATGAGGGAGGCCCCTGAAAGGGATTGTCACAATTTTCTTTCAAGCGCAAGGCAGCCAATAACTGATCCTCCCAGCAACCTCGTATAAATTGCTTCATTAACTGCGTCTCAGCATCCTGCTTGGCTACTCCCCTTCTCTCCACAACCACCTGCAGAAGAGCTTGGAGGCGGCGCAAATAGTCTGATGCCTTTTCACCATGGTTCTGGTGAGTTTCAATAAACTGAATATATAATTCATCTCCTCGTGTAACACTACCATATGCTCTATCTAACTCCTGGATATAAGCACTAGGAGTCTCACTGGGTTCAATTCTGAAAGCTACCTCCAGTGCTGGGGAGAGCAGGCTGTCTAAGATTGTCCGACATTGTATTGCTTCAGAAATACTACGGTCGTTCAATACCTGATAAGCACGCAGTCTCCAGGTATTAAAATCTGCTTCAGACTGCGGTTTCGGATAGTTCCCAGAGAACAGACGCAGCTCACGCATCGTGGGAGCACATGCACGTGCTTCACTTTTCACTATATGGTCAACAACAACCCGATGGGCTTCTGCAGATATGGGTATGGTCAGTAAACCATCATTAGTGGTGGCCCCAATAGGGCCATCCACATTATCACCAATTCCACCTGGTAATTGGGGGCTGAGGGGCGATTTAGCTTTAACCCCAGGGGCTGGCGTGGATGCCATGGGAACCGGGTTACTAGGCCTTTCCCCATAGATACAACTTAAAGCTCCCTGCTCTACTGAGGTAGTGCTGATACCATATGCATTAGCTAACTCAGACATCTGTTCCTTAAAAGCGACTGTCATGTCATTGATAGCATGTGCAAGGGGCACTATTCCCTTACCAAGTGGGCTCCCACTTACCAATTCCTGTTGATATTTGTCTACCTGAAACACTTCCCAGCGAGATCCATCCTCCGCAAAATGCTCCTCATCTAGTAGCATTGGAGTCACCCCAAAACTAAACTGGCAAAGAGCAGTATTAGGTTCATTTTCAAGTAAAACAATTTTCTCAACGTCATCAAGCGATGCGAAAGCCTCCTGCACCTTTGCAAGGGTGATACATTCACTGGGTCCCTTAAGCACTACTGTCCGTTCAGGATCATACCCATACACCTTACAGACATCTATGGCTATCTACAGTAACAAAATAAATTATATGCTATAAAGTAAGACACATCGAGTCCCTGTTCGGGCGTCACTTTCTGTAACCCCTAATTCTATTGAACCAAAATATATATATAAAACAGGGGTAGGGTACCAGGTCCTTCAATCTTGTTATATAGTCTGAGTCCAATCACTGGGGTTTTGAAAGAAATGTGATGTGGACACGATATGCCTTACTTCAAAGCCATTTTATATAACATTTCAACTAGCCAGTCAATTTAACATAAAATCCCAGTATATAAACCAATAACAAAAGTGTATATTATTTCAATAGAGTCCAAAGAAAAAAAAATTATTTGATAAATCAAAAATATACATATATATTTATAATCTTCACTGGGCATCCAAGTGTGAAATATAAAGAAAAAAAATTCTGGCCAGCTCCTCATTGTCCCGTCCGAGAAAAAAATAAAAAAATGGAGACTGGCGCTCTTGGTGTCCTTCGGCAAGAAGGGAGAGGCGAAATGGCGACGTAGTTGTTTTTCCTCGGCCGCTTGTCCTGGCAAAGGAGACTGGCAAGAGAGGCAGATTTTGATAGCGAGATATTATAGGCGCCACAAATGTCAGCAGCAATGCTCAGCTCTGTCTATACCCCGCTCGCTCAAGGCGACTTGTAAAACAGTTTGCCAACCTACGCAGAGCGTAATGATGCAGAGCATACGTTACATAAGAACATAAGAAATTTACAAACGAGAGGAGGCCATTCGGCCCATCAAGCTCGTTTGGGGAGAACTTAGCTAATAGCTCAGAGTTGTTAAAATCTTATCTAGCTCTGATTTAAAGGAACCCATGGTTTTAGCTTCCACTACAATAGCAGGAAGACTATTCCATACTCTGACTACACGCTGTGTAAAGAAATGCTTCCTCAAATTTGTTTTAAAATGTTCTCCCGCTAATTTCCACTTATGGCCACGAGTTCTAGTATTTAGACTAATATTGAAATAGTCATTTGGCTGAACAGCATCCAGACCCGTTAGAATCTTATAGACCTGAATCATATCCCCCCTTAGTCTCCTTTGCTCAAGGCTGAACAGATTCAGTTCCGCTAACCTCTCCTCATAAGACATTCCTCTAAGACCAGGAATCATTCTCGTAGCTCTTTGTTGCACCTTTTCCAAGGCAGCAATGTCCTTCTTGAGGTATGGTGACCAAACCTGCACACAGTATTCTAGGTGGGGTCTTACCAAGGAATTATATAAGTGTAACATCACCTCCCTTGACTTAAACTCCACACATCTAGAGATATAACCCAACATTCTGTTCGCCTTTTTTATTGCTTCCCCACATTGGCGAGAGTGGGACATGGAAGCATCAACATACATACCGAGATCTTTCTCGTAATCAGCTACCTTTATTTCAGTGGAACCCATAAAATATCTGTACTGTATATTTCTGCTCCCTGCATGGATTACCTTACATTTATCTGTGTTAAATTTCATCTGCCAAGTATCAGCCCATTCGCTAATTAAATCCAGATCCCGTTGAAGCCTCTCTGCTGCTAGATTAGTATCTGCTACCCCGCCCACCTTAGTGTCGTCTGCAAATTTAACCAGTTTACTGTATGTATTCGTGTCAATATCATTAATGTAAATTAGGAACAATAGTGGTCCTAAAATTGAACCCTGCGGTACCCCACTATAAACGGATGCCCACTGTGACATAGTGCCTCTAATAACTACTCGCTGCTTCCTATCAGTTAGCCAGTTTTTGATCCAAGCTGCCACAGTTCCTAAAATTCCTGCAGCTTTAAGCTTTAACAAGAGCCATTTGTGGGGGACAACATCAAAGGCTTTCTGGAAATCTAATCTGAGTTGTTGCGATAGTACCAAAAATATGCCTCCTTCACTTAAAACAAGTGCAATTGCCAGGTAAGCTAAAAAAAAAATAACTAGACAAAAAAAAAATGGGCAAAATTTGTTTAAAGAATATAAAAGTACACACATAGTTACATATATAAAAAAAAATGTCTGTACATATAAACACACATGTCCTACTAAAACAGAACCAAGAAAAAAATAAAATAAAATCAATTTCCAAATACCATGTGGGTTACATGTAGGTATGTCACAAAAAATAGCACCAGAAGAAAGGGCTTGATAAGACCTTTCCAATGAGACCAAGAACTTCTTTCTGTGATGAATGGCAAGAAAGTTATAGGATATTTTGTAACGCCAATTAAGGCTTATTAACGTCCACTTATTAACAGATCCAAAAAAGTGAACTGCTGATCGATAAATTTTGCTCAAAATATGCCTAAATACAATAAACTAACTAAGAAATATAATTATCATAGTTTGAAGAATAATTCTGCTTACCTTTATTGTCCCAACGAAGGTTTTAATGAGTGAAATTTTCGGTAAGATCGGGAGGAAATTTCGAAGTTATCAGAAAGTCAGATGACCGTGTTTTGAATGGAAATCCCCGGCTGAAGGTGTGTTTTACGTTATCAGAACGGGTTACCCTAATAGACACAAAAATAACACAACAAAAAGGCAAAAACTATTGGGATACCCTGGTGCTCTGGGGAATGGCGACCAAATTGAAAACGAGGCTGCCTGCCAAAGCCCCTATGGCGCAGAACTGGTGATAGTGACATACCTACATATAGACGCTTTATTTATTCCAAATACAAATCTCAAAATAAAGACAAAAATCAATCTAAGCCTATATCTCTGGAATAGGTTAAATAAAGCAGCCATGATATGAAACGATTCGTTCAACTATATGTTCACCAACATACTCATTTTTTGTCCGTTTATGACAATGCTCTCAGAATATAACGTTTAGGTTTTTTTCTGTTCATAAACAACCTAAATGTAAAACCATTTAACAAGCAGGTCCGGTAACTGTTCTCTGAATTTGTAGCATGTTGACACTAACCAGCTGTCGTAGAGATTGAAGCACGAAATCGAGAGTTGAATGCTGCCCCCTCTGGCACGGAGTACTTCCATCTTGAAAACCGCAATACATTAAGAAAGCACTAAACATTAAAAATGAAATTTGTTAATGCTTTTGTCTTGACGTTTGTGTTTTGTTAATGTTGATGTGCTTCGCCTCGCTCACCAAGGGGAACAAAACATTTTTAGAAGTTTTTCCAGATAGCCTGCACCCCTAATCCCCACGACGTGTTAGAATTAACTGTATGTAGTACTCTGGAACACACGCGAATACTTCATTCGATTATTACAACGGTGCTTACGGGCCCCCTCTGGTGGCCATCGCTGCACCTTACTAGGGATCTTGCCTTTGGCCATGCAATAAGAGGCCTTGTTTACAGAAATTTGAGAGATCTATCTTAAGCTGAGTTTTGTACCTTACTACAGTTCCCCCATCCAAGCTCATCATTGAGGTTAACACAGAGGAACCTTGGATAGCAGGACAGGAGTATATTGTTACCTGCACTGCCAAGGATGCCAAGCCAGCTGCTGATGTCACCCTGTTCAAGGGTACGTGCCTGTCCCACTCAACCGTAATCCCATATATTCCACTGTTTTATATTCTTACACTGTTTCTGTCATGGATGTAACGACATCATGGTTTCAGATTAGCGAAAGTGAGCTAATTTTAATGGCATTGCTGAACGTTTACAAAATAGTCTTTTCCAAACATTACACACTGTTCTAGTCTCTGATGTCTTCCAGTGCCATTTGTTTTCATTTTCATTTAATTTTCAAAGATTAAAGCAACATTACTTTGCTTAAGCAGGTATCCAAATTTCAAATAAATGAATGATCCATTCAAAGTAAGAGGTTAACGCAATATTATTAATTCTTGGAAAAATTAGCATAGAGGAGTATATGTAGTACATGTCATTTTTCTTTCTGTGTCTCTCCAAGCAGATGGAGTGGAGATGACTGGAGCAGATTCTGTCACCATGTCTGGCTCAGAGAATAAGTTGGAGAATACAGAGGCCATGGTGAAGTGTGTGGGCGTTTCATTGCTTCATGCTACAGCTTCCTAACTGCATATTTTTGTGGAAATTTAGCAGGGTATATTCAAGATGCTTTTCCCTTAAGTCATGCACAGTTAGCAGTTTGTAACACCAAGGCAAAGTGCATTAAAGTGCAGGAGGAAATTTTTCAGAGCTTGCATAAGCTAGAATAAAATAACTGACTTAGAGTGAATCTACAAGGGAAAATTAAAGCTGAATTCCATGTATTTTATGATGTCTGACTTGTCTTCGTAAGTGGAGCTTATGAAATAGGTCGATAATTAATTTAATCAATTTATTATTAAAGAGGCCTTATTATCCTCATTTTCTCTGTTCATATTTTTATTTTTAGGGTCTACTACAATAGATTTACATGCTTTGATGTTCCAAAAACACATCATTTTTCTTATACTGTACATCTCTATTCACTCTGTCTATAACTCTGTCTGAAACACTCTGGTAGAGCTTTAAGCCCCACCCCTAATGAGCCCATTGTGCTCTGATTGATCAGCTTGTTTGATTGGTTAGCTTGCCCTAAATGTTCCGCCCTTGTTGGGAAAAGTTGCTTAGCAGACTGTAGGTTTCTGAGAGTGTGCCAAGCTTACAGATAGGCAGCCAATAAGGATTATGATATGATTTTTCCTCACCGTGTCACGTAAGTAAGGGCTGGAATTCTAACGAGGCGTTTCAAGCAGATTAGAGAAGAGTGGTTTCTGTGGTGAGAGGTACACCCTTTGGTGATTACTTTGGGCTTTAAGACTTTGTAGATCATGTACATGCACATAAGGCTATATAGGTTATATAACACACTAAAGGAAAGGGAAAAAACAGAAAAGCATAATAGGGCCCCCTTAAATGTCAATTAAAATTACCCATTTAATTGATTAATTGCTAATTTTTTTATTCAAATAATTTAATTAATTCAATTTTACTGAAGATCACATTTCAGTAGGTGACATAATGGATTGAAGTATCGAGTAGTTATTAGAGGCACAATGTCACAGTGGGCCTCCGTTCATAGTGGGGTACCGCAGGGTTCAATTTTAGGACCTCTGTTGTTCCTAATTTACATTAATGATATTGACACAAATACATACAGTAAACTGGTTAAATTTGCAGACGACACCAAGGTGGGCGGTGTAGCAGATACTGATCTAGCAGCAGAGAGGCTTCAACGGGATCTGGATTTAATTAGCGAATGGGCTGATACATGGCAGATGAAATTTAACACAGATAAATGCAAGGTAATCCATGCAGGGAGCAGAAATATAAAGTACAGATATTTTATGGGTTCCACTGAAATAAAGGTAGCTGATTACGAGAAAGATCTCGGTATGTATGTTGATGCTTCCATGTCCCCCTCTCGCCAGTGTGGGGAAGCAATAAAAAAGGCGAACAGAATGTTGGGTTATATCTCTAGATGTGTGGAGTTTAAGTCAAGGGAGGTGATGTTACACTTATATAATTCCTTGGTAAGACCCCACCTAGAATACTGTGTGCAGGTTTGGTCACCATACCTCAAGAAGGACATTGCTGCCTTGGAAAAGGTGCAACGAAGAGCTACGAGAATGATTCCTGGTCTTAGAGGAATGTCTTATGAGGAGAGGTTAGCGGAACTGAATCTGTTTAGCCTTGAGCAAAGGAGACTAAGGGGGGATATGATTCAGGTCTATAAGATTCTAACGGGTCTGGATGCTGTTCAGCCAAATGACTATTTCAATATTAGTCTAAATACTAGAACTCGTGGCCATAAGTGGAAATTAGCGGGAGAACATTTTAAAACAAATTTGAGGAAGCACTTCTTTACACAGCGTGTAGTTAGAGTATGGAATAGTCTTCCTGCTAGTGTAGTGGAAGCTAAAACCCTGGGTTCCTTTAAATCAGAGCTAGATAAGATTTTAACAACTCTGAGCTATTAGTTAAGTTCTCCCCAAACAAGCTTGATGGGCCGAATGGCTTCCTCTCGTTTGTAAATTTCTTATGTTCTTATTGGGGTTTGAATCATACCGCTGTGGTTTTCCTGCCCCAGTCTCACTTGTTCATAGTGTTGTGGTGTGTGTAACTGTGTGCCCTGTGATGGATGGGCATCCAGGAAGTCCCACACCCAGTGCTCTGACCTTGCTGGGATAGGCCCTACACTCACCATGACTCTGCATTTAATTGGTTATGGAAGAAGGGTGGATAGTGATATAATAACCAAATCTAAGATGTACTTTCTTATCAGACCTTTATTGATATATGCTTGGGAACAGGGCCGGCCCTGGGTGTTCTGGCGCCCTAGGCGAGATTCTGCTAATTTATATTTAAAATATTTCAGTAGCACAGGGTATCTAGCTCCTAGCTAGCTAGCTAGCATCTGTTTCACAAGAAAAGCAGTGAAAAATTAAAACTAGTGTAAATAACCGCAATGTCATGGAATGTAACTACCGGCAATTTTTCTGATTTTTTTCACTCACTCTTTTGCTCCCTTTAATCACATGGCACCCCTAAGCGATTGCCCCTGTCACCGATTGAGCAGGCTGGCCCTGCTTAGGATATAACCTTTCACCATGAGGGATAGCAAAATATCCTCATGGTAAAATATCTAGCCTTTATCAACTTTATAGTGAAATGTTGTGAGCAATGGAGATGACCTGTGGCAAGGCTCTTTAAGGCTATTAAATGAGGCTGGTTTGACTAAGGATCCTGCTTCCAGGTTTGTTGCCCAGAGCTCAGACAACGGACGGCAGGTGGTGTGTCGAGTGAAGCATCCCGTCTTATCACATTCCCTGGAGACCTCCATCATCATGAATGTATACTGTAAGGATTTTCTCTCACTCCACCTCTTCTTGCATGCCTAGAGCAGGACTGGGGCACTTAGCAATCCTCTTAATCTGGCATGCTGAGTATAACATCTGATGCCTTTCTAGTCTGTTACACTGGCCTCAGTATTGTGATGCCTCCTTGACTGATTGCAGCAATAAAATAGCCACCACACTGTAAAGTGTTTTATTGTACATATTTTATTCATTGGCTGGGATTTGTCTTGCATTATTCTTCAGATATTTGTCATTTGTTCATATGGGGCTTCAGGCAGGGGGCGAGTCTCTTGGTGTTTCAATTAAAAGCTTGCCAAGAGTCATATTAAATGTATGCAATTTAGTGATGGCATCCTGACATATTAAGTTATGTTCAGGACTATTCATGTTGGTTTTTCATTCTGTTTTTCCTGTAATTTTCATCTGCCTCTCAGTCCCCCCTCAGCCTCCAGTGTTAGAGGGACTGGACACAGAAACAGTGCCAGCTGGGACCAGTCTTAAACTGGTGTGCATTTCCCATGGAGGAAACCCACTAGCCATGCTGCACTGGACGAAGGTCAGCAAGAAGGAGCGTGCCATGACTTGTCGAATTGTCTGAGGGCATGAATTGTCATGCGGTGAAGCATCTCTTTCATGGTTCACAGGCGTTAGGCTGCTGGTAATGTTTCAATAACAATGATAGTATTTGAGCAGGATTAGGATTTTGAAGACATTTAGTTACCTCTGGAGATTAGTTCAGTATATCAAGATTCAGAAAGGCATAGGTTATTAACTCTTTGGAGTGACCCATTGCAGGGGGCATTCCTTCCCTCTTTGGAATAATTACCTTATAACTTCAGATGTAAAAGTCACAGACACATGCCTGATACCTAAAATCAAAGCTGACCCCTTTACAATCGATTATTGGAAGCTCAATAACCAAAATGAATAACTGTGTATAATTTATGGAGATTCGAATATAACAAAAACAGCTGGAAAAATACAAAAATCTGTCTTTGTGTCTTGGATTTTTGCAAATATTTTAAAGAAGTACATGATGGATTAAGTCCAATTTTCAATATGTGGTTCCCTAACTTGTTTTCTACATGTGTGCCCAATTTCATGTCATTTGATGTAGCCGAACAGGTTTTACAGAGGAAAGAACAAATGGTGCGACTGGGAGCCTTTCATATCCAAAACCTATCTGAAGCCAATCCAAAATGGCCACAGTGTAACAAGCAGTGTTTTTTGGGATAGCGTCTTTCTTTCTAAATGCATTACCACTTATGGGTCATAAGAAACATTTTGTCACACAACATCACCACACATCTGGAGGAAAATCTATATTTTATTCACATGACTTGTGCCAAATATATCCAAAACCTATCCAAGACCTATCCAAAACCTATCCAAACTGGCCACAGTGTAACTAGCAGTGTTTTTTGGGATAGCGTCTTTCTTTCTAAATGCACTACCACTTACGGGTCAGATTAAATGAACTGAGATGAGATTTGCAGTTTTGTCTGAAGTTACAGTCGTGAACTTTGCTCCTCACTCTTTCTCTCTGGCTTTGTGTTCCTCCCAATACTGACCCTCAATCATCCCCACCCAGAATGGGGAAGTATTATCCACCAGCTGGGAAGTCGACACGTTCTCTCGCAAGGCTAGCAGCATCCTAACGCTGCAGGTGAAACCGGAGGATAACCACGCCGAGCTCAGCTGTGAGAGTGTCAACCAGGTGTCCCCACAGCCTTTTGTGCTGCTCCGCAGACTTATTGTCCTGTGTGAGTCCACTGCCTACCTTCTCCTATTGGAACCATACATGGTTGCATGGTTAATGCATTGCATGGCCACTTTTTTCCTAGGGTCTACACATATGTCTATATATATATATATATTCACACACACACACACACACACACACACGCACACACACACACACACACACACACACAGAGTGGTACCTCGGTTCTCAAACTAAAAAGTTTGAGTTTTGATCGAATTTTTCCCATAAGAAACAATGGAAAACCAATTAATTGGTTCCCGGTCCCCCAAAATTACACCTAAATATGTTTTTTTTTTTTTTTTTTTTTTAGCATTTAAACACAAAATGAACAGGATAAAACAAGAAGAGCATTTTTTTCTTAATGGCTTCCAAAACGATAAAGATCTTATCCCAACATTACCCCTGTCCTGCCCCGATCGTCTGTTCTTTCCGTGTGCCACGCCCCCTCGTTAACCTCGTGTGGAATCCCCGTGTGATGTTTCTGGTTGTTGTCATTAGTCCTCTGTATTAAGTCCGCGTTTCAGTTTGCCCAGTCCGGTCATTGGGTGTGTTCGACTTGCTTACAGCGCTGACTTAAAGCAACGCATTCTGATCCTGACGCAATGCATTACGGTTCGAGGCATTGCGACCTCTCACCCGGCTGCACAAACTGGAACTGCCTCCGTGACGACACACCTTTGCCCTTATTGGCTGAAGAGTTTACTTTGTATCCCAGGCATTTCCAATGCGTAATCTGCTATTTCTCCCGAATATCACGTAAAGCAGTGAGAACTGGTTTTCAGTTAATTTACCTGGTAAAATAAAGTTTAAATAAATGACATAAATGCTCTAATAGTACACGTAAGTTAGTGGTTTATTTATTGTTAGTTACTGTAATGTTGCGCTGCTTTATTCGGTTAATCGCCCAGTCTGTGAAGAAGGCATTCAAGTAAGAATTGCATTGTAGTATGACTTATTTCCTTGCGCGTACAATTTATATTAGGTCAGCATTCACAGTTCGACTTCTGATATTCAGACCGAGTTCTAGGTCAAACTGGTTTGTTCGACTTTCAAGAAATTCGAGTTCTAGTAAGTTCGAGAACCGAGGTACCACTGTGTGTGTGTATATATATATATATATATGTGTGTGTGTGTGTGTACAGACGCTCCTCCACTTACGAATGAGATACGTTCCAAACGGCCGTTCGTAATTTGAAATGTTCGTAAGTCGTTTTAAAGGTATATGCAAGTACAAATAACTAGGATGCTGCGTGGCGGGAGTATCGGCCAGAAGTTGTACTAAGTGGAATTGGCACACAGAAAAAAAAAATTGATGTTGCGGACAGGAAACGAGAGCTCAATGAACATAATTTGGACTTACAGTCATCTTCGTTTGTATGTCTGAAAGTTCGTAAGTCGAAAGTTCGTAAGTGGAGGAGCATCTGAATTTGGTTTTGTGTACAACAGATACTCTGCTTGTGCCATTGTGATATAGTGTGTTTGGGGAACACTAAGTTACCCAATGTGCATGTCTTTACCTCTAAGGCACTCTAACCGCACACTTTGGCTTCTCCTCTCCTTCTGCTCACAGTTGAGCCAGCAGAGGTGAAGGTACTGGGATCTTCCAAGGCAATAGCTGGCAAAACAGTGACCTTGTCCTGCTACACAACGTCCAGTAACCCGGCAGTTAATATCCGCTGGTGGCTGGGCTTTCGCGAGCTCAATCAGACTGTGGTCACGTACACTGAGGTGAGCTGTTTTTGTCTACACTATACAACGATCCTTAACAAGATCAAAACACTCTTTCTACTCAGATAGCTGCATGTACAGTCCATAGAGGGACAGGGAGTGGGGTGTGGTAAAAAAATAAAATAAAATAAAAATATATATATCTTTTAGTGCCCATGATGTAAACTAATTTGCACAAACAATTTAACTGTATGTCATTTATTTTTACACAAAAAGGAAAGTTATTTTAGAATACCTGCAAATACTTTCATAGAACAACACAATGTCAGTCTCTGAGATATGAGGCAACATTCTGTGTCCCACACCTTAATGTACTCTAAAAATAAGATGATTACAGTTTAAAAAGATATAGATATCTTCCATAAAGCTTTATTTGTTCGATTACTGTGGCAGGTGCTTTTCCACACCAGTAGGTGGTGCTGTGTTTAGGTAACATGCTAACCCAGTAGTCAGGCCTAAAGCTTCCTTACCTGGTGTCCCAATTCAAGGGAAGTAATGGGGGCATGGTGACCATGTCCAACCTGACCCACACGGTCTCCCAAGAGGAAAACGGGCTGCCGCTTACCTGTGAAGCCTTCAACAGAGGGACCCGCTACTCCAAAATACTTTCCACCCCCCTGCAAGTGTTCTGTAAGCCTGGGACTCTCATCTTCCCATAGGCAAACAAGTGCATGCAATGAATGTACCAGCAGTCCATGATAAATGGGAAACTATGATTCATCACATTATAAAAGTCAAATATGTTACATTGAGAAGAGTCGATAGCTCCTACATGGAACCCTGTGCTTCCTGAGAGGAGGTCCAGGCTCACACTGATGCTGAATTGGATAAGCAGTTACAGTAGATGGGCAGATGGATTTATTATACATACAAAACAATGGAAGTAATTCCACATGTGTATTCTCATCTTTGTGATCTGAAATTTACACATTTTCTTAAATTCGTGTTTATTCAATGCTTAGCTATGAATAACAGAAATCTGTAGGCACATCCTATAGCCAATAATCATAGCTCAACAGAATTTTCCAGTTGAACTGTTCAATATTCAGATGTGTATTATAAGTTTTTTGCATTTGTCTCTGTTAATCTCATTTTATACCTGTTTTCTGTTTTTTAGTTCCTGCTTTAGTTCTTAAAATTTTCCTTTCACTTCCCTCTCCACCACCCCTAGTCCCTAATTCTCTTTTTATCTTTTTACATCCTCTTTCATGTTCCATTTTGTCTGTGTTGGTGACCTTTTGCTCTGAGTCTTTGCTATGTATCTCTCAGACCCTCCTCAGAAGGTTTGGATTGAAGGTCCTCCTGATGGAGTCCCTCTGCACTCAAGGACTACAGTCAGATTCATGTGTTTTTCCACTGGTGGAAACCCCCCTGGCCGCTTGACTTGGCTCAAGGTTCGAGAGTAAACATTGAACATTGCCAAACTGCCTGTTGTGAATTGAGGATTTTGCATCTGTGAATTTATTTCAACATTCATGCTTGAGTGTTTGGATTGCATTTTGAAAGAGACTTAGCACTGGTAAAAATTTGCATGGATTATGCTACCTTTAGTTTGGAATGCTATTTCTGATTTATTTGAATAACCTCCTGAGACCCCAGCCATTCATTTATGTCCATTGCAGTGGACATTTTGTTTTTGCATATATCTTTTCACTAATGTAAGGAAACAAATTTATTCCTTTTGTATACTAAAGAGGACATGCTGTGAAATTAAAAATAAAAATAAATTTGAAAAAGATGTCTTATTTCCTCCAAAGACATAGAAAATCACAATTAACCTAAAACTGAAGGACACTTTTTTCCTTGGGTCTCAGGAGGATAAACTCTAGTCTTAGTTTACAAATGCTGGAAGTCTTACACCAGATCTTATAGAGGTACCATAATAATCTCATTGTCAATCTGTCAGGATGGTAAAGCCATCCGGGACCCCGAGAAGCCAGTGATGTCAGAGAAGGGCGTGTCCCGCGAGCTGATTCTTGTTCTTCAGCCCAGTGACAACATGGCCACCTACCGCTGTGACGCCACCAATGACGCAACAAAAGTTCTTTCAGTCGAGACAAAGCTGCACATACTTTGTAAGAACATGTCAAAGATTGTTTAAATTTCTGTATGCAAATATGAGTTGGGATTCAAAGTACTAGCACGACATTTACTGTTGGCATTTACTATGTCACGTTTTTCAGCTGCATGGTTTTTGTGTTCTATGAGGTATGTACAGTATGTGAAATATTAATGGAAAGACTAAAAAAACGGCATAATAAACAATGAGGTGTGTTTTCTAATGAAAATAATCAACTGCAATTTGGTGTAATGTGCTAAGTTGGATATTTTATTTTCAATTTAATAATTTTTGTATAACCACTAACCACATACGTTGAAGTGGTTTATCACGCTTATGCCATGGTTAATGAGCAAAAAAACAAATAATAAAATAAACTTGTCATGGGTAATTCTTCAGAAAAATATATATATATTTCAGTTTATAGCATTTAATCTTCCAATGTGCTCTTGAAAGTCTAGTCCCTATAAGTACAGAACGTATGGTATGGCAACTGACTGGAAGCTGAAAATAAGAACATGAGAAATTTACAAACGAGAGGAAGCCATTCGGCCCATCAAGCTCGTTTGGGGAGAACTTAACTAATAGCTCAGAGTTGTTAAAATCTTATCTAGCTCTGATTTAAAGGAACCCAGGGTTTTAGCTTCCACTACTCTAGCAGGAAGACTATTCCATACTCTAACTACACGCTGTGTAAAGAAGTGCTTCCTCAAATTTGTTTTAAAATGTTCTCCCGCTAATTTCCATCTGTTAAATCTGTTAAGTTACCATAGAAATATCAACAGACAGACACTGAAAACCAATGAAAATTATGCTGAAAGAATAACTGCTTATTTATGAGTAAAAATCATGTAGGTTTTTATATTAACATATCTAATACATCATGAAAACGCATTAATATAGAACTGCTACTAGGCTACCGGAACTACCTGTGTAAAATCAGCACCGCGTGACATCTCTGGATCAATAAGAAAAAAATATTTACCAAAGCCGTGGTATAAATCTCAATATTTTACTAGTTACCGGAAGGTTCAGAAAGAACTTTTTTGTGCACTGTTTTGTGCCCCTAATGAACTGTATTAATTAGCATTCTATCATCTTACCTCCAGAGCTCTGGGTGCTTGTAACAATGTGTGCGAAGCTTGTATGTTTTCCCTGTGGGTTTTCTTCCACAGACAGTTTAGGTGAACTGGTGTTTCTACAATGACCTGGCATCCCATCTAGAGCAGTCTGTGCATTGTGCCTTGAGCTTCCATAACTCTGCACTGGATAAGTAGTTATGAAAAAATGCTGGAAGGATTATTTGTCTGAAGAAATTGACTTTTTGCCTATAACCGCTGTGTCTGTGCTTCCAGTCCCAGCCATCAGTGTGAAGATTGTATCCAAACAGAAAGAGGTGCGCAGTGGGCAGGAGCTGACCTTGGAATGCATCACAGGCAGCAGCAACCCCAAGGCAAACATCTCTTGGAACCTTGGACCTCAGAAGTAAGAAATATTTTTGGGCAGGAAATCACAATTGTTTTTATTTAAAGAACTGCTGAAGAACAGTAATTGGATTAGTTCTAATGTACTCTGTATCAGATTCCATTATAAAACAAGGTGTACCTAGTGTAATTTGGTATCTGTTACCATATGCTAATACTAATAGTTTGAAAACTGTTCGGGTGCTGCTGACATTATAATGAAGTCTGCAGTAGTGCTGAAGTTTGGAGGAGCAATTTGATTATAATATCTATTTGTCTCACAAGGCTGAATGGGGTGGACCAGGCCCTCACCAAGGCTGAATATGGGGGTGTATCTGTACGCAGTGTACTGTCGCTTCTACTCTACTCCCACCATAACGGCTTAAGGGTCACCTGTCAGGCCTTCAGCGTCCTTTTGTCTGAAGAGGTTAACACGTTCTACAAGCTCACTGTGCTTTGTGAGTGCCTTGTAACTGTGACTGTGTGGTTTTGAGTTGCTGCATATATGTGCACCGATCTATGACTGAACAATTCTGTGTGAGTTTGTGGCAGTACATAGCTTTGTTACTTTGTGCATTGACTTGTATTTTATTGTAATGTCACTGTATGATTAGTTGCGCAAGTTGGTCTTTAGTTTATTGTAAAATAATTTCTTGTGTCTTTGTGTTTTTCAGACCCCCCTGAATTTGACCCAAACCAGCCTATACTATTCCAAGCAAAGGAGGATGATGCAATACACCTGCCACTGATGGTCTCTGCCAATCCACATGATATTGACTGTGTCTGGACCTTTCTGAGCAAGGAGCTGCTGAAAGGTAGGAAGTAGGGGTGTAACAAGATCTTATGTCATGAGATCTCGCGATATTACAACATGACGAGATTTCTCGTCGGAGTGAAAAGCGGTCTCGAGAAGGCGCTGCAAATCAGGTGCTGTAGGCATGCCGGCGTCTGAAGAAATTACCATAGTAGATTCCCCAGACACCTTTAATCCTTTTGTGTGGCAGCATTTTGGGTATCCGGTGGAAAAAATAAACGGCGAAAGGGTGACAGACAAAATATGAACCATCTGTAAGCACTGTAGGAAAATAATGCCGTACACAGCGGCTAACACTACTACTATGCAAAGCCATTTTCAGCACCATCATAGCTCTTTACTTAAATCCACTGCACCAGTGAAGAAAACATTAAAAAAGTTTTATGTATTTTATTTATGTTGTTTTATTTATATTCTATTTTATGTTCAATTGAGAAGTCAAATAAGAGAGAAGCCTGTCATTTGAGTTTGTTGTGATATACACTCACCTAAAGGATTATTAGGAACACCTGTTCAATTTCTCATTAATGCAATTATCTAATCAACCAATCACATGGCAGTTGCTTCAATGCATTTAGGGGTGTGGTCCTGGTCAAGACAATCTCCTGAACTCCAAACTGAATGTCAGAATGGGAAAGAAAGGTGATTTAAGCAATTTTGAGCGTGGCATGGTTGTTGGTGCCAGACGGGCCGGTCTGAGTATTTCACAATCTGCTCAGTTACTGGGATTTTCACACACAACCATTTCTAGGGTTTACAAAGAATGGTGTGCAAAGGGAAAAACATCCAGTATGCGGCAGTCCTGTGGGCAAAAATGCCTTGTTGATGCTAGAGGTCAGAGGAGAATGGGCTGACTGATTCAAGCTGATAGAAGAGCAACTTTGACTGAAATAAAAACTCGTTACAACCGAGGTATGCAGCAAAGCATTTGTGAAGCCTCAACACGCACAACCTTGAGGCGGATGGGCTACAACAGCAGAAGACCCCACCGGGTACCACTCATCTCCACTACAAACAGGAAAAAGAGGCTACAATTTGCACGAGCTCACCAAAATTGGACAGTTGAAGACTGGAAAAATGTTGCCTGGTTTGATGAGTCTCGATTTCTCTTGAGACATTCAAATGGTAGAGTCAGAATTTGGCGTAAACAGAATGAGAACATGGATCCATCATGCCTTGTTACCACTGTGCAGGCTGGTGGTGGTGGTGTAATGGTGTGGGGGATGTTTTCTTGGCACACTTTAGGCCCCTTAGTGCCAATTGGGCATCGTTTAAATGCCACGGCCTACCTGAGCATTGTTTCTGACCATGTCCATCCCTTTATGACCACCATGTACCCATCCTCTGATGGCTACTTCCAGCAGGATAATGCACCATGTCACAAAGCTCGAATCATTTCAAATTGGTTTCTTGAACATGACAATGAGTTCACTGTACTAAAATGGCCCCCACAGTCACCTGAGCTCAACCCAATAGAGCATCTTTGGGATGTGGTGGAACGGGAGCTTCGTGCCCTGGATGTGCATCCCACAAATCTCCATCAACTGCAAGATGCTATCCTATCAATATGGGCCAACATTTCTAAAGAATGCTTTCAGCACCTTGTTGAATCAATGCCACGTACTGTAGAATTAAGGCAGTTCTGAAGGCGAAAGGGGGTCAAACACCATATTAGTATGGTGTTTGTTCTGTTCTTTACTGCATATGACGATGGTGATTATTTAACACATTTCACCATACAGCTGCATTATTTAGCATTTTTTTTCTTTACAATTAATCAAATAAAAGGCTGCTTTCCAGTAATATATTTCCTCTTTGAAGTTTTCCTTAAAATGTTGTTAAAATATCGTCTCCTCTCGTTCTTGTCAACCCAATATTGTGTCTCGTCTCCTCTCGTGGGCTGAGTATATCATTACACTCCTAGTAGGAAACATCTCTGATCTATCAACAGAACATATCAAAAGACAACCATCTGCCAGATGGAGTCCTCATTTCATTTTAATGTATGCAGCCTAAATGAAAATTCCAGTCCTTTCAATATAACACAATGGATCCATGATTCCATTATTGTACTAACAATCATTTTAACTTGGCAAGAAACAAATTCAGGTATTCATTAAATACAGGAGGCAGTTGTACAAAGAAACCGCGATATAAACTTTCATGATCTCATGCTGCATTTCTGGCACAGCGATATGCCAACCCCAACTCGCTGGCACTGCTGCAGGTGCATCCTGTTGAGTTCTCATTATAAATGAAATCTTACAAAACTCATCTTACATTTCACAATTAAGATGATAACTCATGTAAATCATAAAATTATTATTCTATTTAACTCAAACTCAATCACAGAGGAGGCTGAATTTAAGAACTGGGTTGAATTTGACAGCCAAACCAGCTCAAAATTTATTGAAATGCAGTCTTAAATTGACCATGTGTAGCCAGATTTATTATAATGAATTATCCATCCATTTCTCAACCCACTTATCCTTCTTGGTTATGGGGGGTCTGGCACACTCACACACCATTCACACCTATGGGCAATTTAGTAATTCCAATCAGCCTCAGCATGTCTTTGGGGGGAAACCAGAGTACCTGGAAAAAACCCCATGACGAAACAGGGAGAACATACAAACTCCACACACGTAAGCCAGACGGAGACTTGAACTCAGGTCCCAGAGGCATAAGGCAACAGTGCTAACCATTGCACCACCATGGTGCCCCGTTATGATAAAATATTCATACAAAAATATGAACTTAACTTCTCCCAAGACACCTTTTCCTAGCGCACACCAGGTACTGCACCAGGGGTGCTTTCCCTTTCCATTTACTTCTGGTCGAGTGCCAGTACCAAACGTTCCAGTATCTAAAGTGCCTAACCAAGTAGGGTACTTTTCTAGTATTTCAGTACTTTGGGGTGGGACTTGAAATGCTGGGCAAATGATGAGACCCAAGCTGGTCGGAAGAACAAATACATCAAGATCAGGATAGCATGACAAGAAATAAGGTATTTTGTATATTACAGCTACCAGGACAGCATTGTATTAAAAAAATTTCAAATATTGAAATGTGAGTTTGTTGTAATAAATACTGGTGTATTTATAAAGCAGAAAATGATTTCAACATAAATTTCTCACAAACTCATCTAGGAATGATTTAAGCAACAATATGAAAATGATTATGATTATGATTGTCTCGGAGAATGCATGTAGCACTTTTGCAAAAGCAGCGGGGATAAACTTTAGACTGATTTTAAAAGAGATACTACATAATCCAGAAAAGGAATAATCATTAAAATGACAAAACTTGCTAAGTTTTTTTACCTATGACAGAGTAAAATGTTTTGGCCAAACTCCCAGTGCTATAATGTCCATACAGTATGAAAGTAAGAAAAAGTCTGATCTTAATCTAGCTGACTAGTAATGTAAGAATTGCAGGTGCATTTGATGTTGGTATAAATATCACCCATCACCCAACCCTATAATATACTACAGATATTTTTCAAATTCAGTACAGTACTCCAGCTCGTTTTGTGATGTCATTCAGTGCCCCCAGTTTTTATGCCAGTAGAAAAACCACATGTTGAAGTACCGTCCTTTTGGTACTTTCTTGGAAGTACCAAAAGTACGGTAGCCGGTGAGGTGGAAAAGCACCCTAAGAGGCAGGAGGGGGAGCTAGCTTGTGGCCTTGATTGACGTGCTAACACGCCACCTATTGCTGTGCAGTCTGGGATTTGTAGTACCAGTGATGGGTGTTTTGGTCCAGTCATGATTGAGTGATCACACCTAGGCTAGTGTCAGTAGAGAAACCCACTTTAGTGTTTCAAATTGTTGGTGATTAAAACCAAGAAACTGTCTTAACCGTCTTTTCTTACTTACCCCCCCAAAAAAATGAATGAATAGATAGATAGATAGATAGATAGATAGATAGATAGATAGATAGATAGATAGATAGATAGATAGATAGATAGATAGATAGATAGATAGATAGATAGATAGATAGATAGATAGATAGATAGATAGATAGATAGATAGAAAAAACTGAAGCATACTGAACCATGGTTCAAGAATTTAGGTCTGAACTGAACCACAGATTGTGAGAATCGTTAGACCCCTACTTACTGTATTGCCCATACTCCCACCTACACCTGTTGTTAAAGGAGTGTCTGGTCTCTCAGTCATTTATGGGGCCAGTTCCTGATGCACATTAACAAGGATGTTGCTGGAATTGTCACTATCCTTATATCCAGGGAAAGACAAAAATCATCGCTATCACTGGAGAGAGGGCCTGGAGATCTGGAATGTGACTAGGAAGGATGCTGGACAGTACAATATCAACTGTAACAATACAGAGGGACAGAGCAACATCACCCTCACCTTGGATGTCCAGTGTAAGGCATGCATAAAAAGATGGAGTGGGCATGCTGTGTGGCTCTGGGAGTTAATGGCTGAGATTCGAAGGTCATTGGTTCAAATCAAATGACCGATGGAGTTATTCCAGCTTTGGGCCCTTGATCAAGGCCCTTAACCCCAGTGCTGCATGCTTGCTGACCCAGTACTCTGACCCCAAAACTTGCACTCACCTGTATATGTTTGTGTGTCTAATGGAGGGAAAGATGGGGACATGCATAAACTACCCAATTTCCACATGGGAATGAATAATGTGCCACTATGAATTTCCTCTTTGCCATGTGCCATGTGCCCCATAAAATACCCTCATGATGAGTGCTGCACATTCATTTCAGAATGTTCCGAATACCATGCAGGGTAAATTTTGCGTGTGTTTATAATGTAGAACATTTTATGAAGCACATATGAGGTTATTTAGATTGTTGAAGCTTGTCAAATGTTTAAGACAAATATTTGGGGACCTAGGTAGCTTTAGATCCTCCAATGCACCACTGTGTGCAGCACCCTTTCCCAAATGTATACCTGTATTTCAACACTCTAGGCAGATAGTTATTCTTTATATTTGTAATTGACTTTGTTCCTAGATGCCCCCAGTGTGAGGATAGTGACTGATCCAGTCTATGTGGATTTGGGCCAGACAGCTAACCTGGTGTGCAAGGCTGATGCCAACCCCCTGATCTTGGGCATGTTCTCCTGGGAGTGGCTGGTGAGATTTTCTGTCATTCCAAGCATCCCATCTTTTTCACTGATGGTATTTTAAACTCCCTCCTGTTTATCACCCATTCTTCTACCAACAGAAGCATGCGACCTTTCATTGCCCTGACAATTCCTCATTCTCCCATTTTCTTTCTTCTTTGCTCAAAGGAAGAAGAATAGTTTTCATTAAAACAGTGTTACTAAAGGGAGTGTTTGTCAATGCCGTCTTGGATTATGTAATTCTCTCACTTTTAAGCACAAAGTTCATTGGAGCTGTGTTCTCCAGCTGACTCAGTATTATCAGAATCTTGCTCTGTGTATTTCAGGGAGAGGAAGAAGAAGAACTTGGTTTGCAGGATGAAGATGAAGACACTGGTTGGCTCACCATTGCCGAGGTTACCCGTTCCCATAGCGGACGCTATAAGTGCACAGTAGACAATGGCATTGGACCCTCTGCAAGTGCAGAGGTCCAGCTTGTTGTGCGCTGTGAGTAATTTAACATCCAGAGGTAATTAATACATTACCATGATGTGGTGCTCTACAGCTTTTTCCTATTCCTGTAGTTAAGCCTGAGATCCAGAAGGGGGTGCAGTGGAGCAAAGTAGCAAGTCGGGGCGATGGCAGCAGCAATGCTGAGGTCATCTGCCAGGCTGAGGGGATACCGAAAGTCCATTTATCTTGGGCCAAAAATAATGTGGCTATGGATTTTGCTGACCCAAGGTATGGTGACAACTATTTGTAATCCACCCACTTATTTAGTATATCCCATTTAAGAATTTGGTTTAATGTCAATGCAAATCGATATTTTTCTGCAAATCAGTAATGGATCCACTGCTTTCACATTTTGCATGTCAAATACACATTTTGGCATCATTGGGTTTTATTATAATGAGTTATAATGGCTAAGAAAAAGTAGTGGATATTTAAAATGAATTTAGGTGAATGGCAAGGATCAGTGGTTGAGTTGTGGGCACAGGTGAGATGTCACCCCAAACTGTGCTACCCTTATGTGGCAGGTATGAAGAGCGTACTGTTAGGGAAGGCTGGGTTTACACCAGCACGGTCACCATAATCAATGTCAGCACAGCACTGGACTACGCTGTATTCACCTGCACTGCCCGCAATGCCCTGGGAGAGGACCAGCTGGCCGTCCAGCTCCTCAGCACCAGTAAGTGGGGAGAAGAGAATCTAGTCAGTCATTATTCTCCAGAAATTCTTTACTACTTTTTATAATGTTCTAATGTGTGTGATGAAGTTTTATGACAATAATGCATCATATTTGAAGTTAATAGTGAGGGAGACAAGGGGATATTGATAAAGGGTGACTGGAGAGGAGACAGGACAGGAATATACTCAGATAAACAAAAGGACAAAGGAGGGGTGTAAATGAATTAAAGAAGTGTATATGGGAATGGAGATGATGGTAGGAAAGGGGAAATAGGATCAAATTTAAAAAACACAGAAGAAATATTGGGCATAAACATGTAAAGCAAGGCATATAGTGGTAAGAATGAAGCAAACATAATCATTCTAATGTTATTTTTGTCCTCACTTAGCCACAGTGTTGTGAGATTACAATTAAGGGAGAGGCCAAAGCTCAATGTGGAAAAAAGTCCATTTCCATGACAACACCTGAAATGTTCCTTGTTTGGCATTCACAGCTGCAATAGTCTGCCTGTAAATTAAACCATGGAAAGAGCATGTGAAAAGAAGATGACATGATTATGGAAGCCTATTTCTCCTGATATTGTTGCTCTCTAACCCAAAGAAGCATACAAAAATAAAACATGGAATTCAGCATTAGTTGTGAACTACTGATACGTAAAACAAAGTGACCTAGATATCATAGCAGATAAGTGAGATGGAGTGGAGACCAGGTGTCCATCACTGGGAACCTTTCTACATTCGACATTCTAGAATATTTCTTGTTCTAACATTTCCAGACAGCAAGGTTGTGAAGAACTTCCCTGTTCACTGGCCTGGCCGCTCTGCCTTCTGGCTGTGAAATTAATATCCGTCCACATCCACAATGGCCTCCCAGACACATTTAATCTTTACCTTAGAAACTATGAGGTGCAATTCAGTATCCTCACTATTTTTTATTGCTACAAATATTCATAATTAATTGGTTACATTTATATATAATTATATATGCTCCATATCGTTATAGGGTTGAAATAAAAATTCTTATTTGCCATCATGGTGGTAATGAATGATTTGAAGGTGCAGGCCCATGAAGTAATACAATTAATTCTGAACTGTGTAGCTTTTTATTTTTGTTGTATTTTTTCTGCCTACCTCACAAATTGACCTTGAAATGATGAGGTGTACGCTCTGATGCAAATGTTGATATTTTTTATTCGGCTAGCTTCTTTTTACAGAGTTTGGTATTTGTTTACACAGATGGATTGTTACAGTTGGAACTCAGTGAGTTCCCACAATACTAATGTAAAGGAATTGCCAAACATATAAGTATAACTCATAACTAAGTGATGGTCCTTAATAGACTTGGGCTCTGTATGTCTATGTCTATGTCTACAGGGCTGACCCAACCATTTTGGGGGCCTTAAGCAAAATTTAATTAACCTACTTGTCATGTGTCATCTTATTTCTTAGGGGGGCACCCAGTGCACCACTGGGCCCTAAGCAGCTGCTTAACTATCTCATGCCTTGGGACGGCCCTGAATATCTATGTATATGTCTATGTGTTTACATCAATGTCTCCTTTTGTATTGTAAATTTTCACTCATTATTTCTGATCATTTTAGAAAAGTTGAATTTTTGCTATTTTGTTGCCATATTTTGCTACATGTTGCCAATCATGTATGCAAATGAAAAATGTACTACTATTATTGTAAGACTGTGACAGATAATTGATACAATTTGATTTCTGTCTTTTATGTTTACACTTTTATTCCAAAATGTTTTTCTATTTTTCTCTCACAGGTCACCCTGACCCTCCATCAGAATTAAAATTAGTCAGCGTCACCCACAGCACAGTTACGCTGGAATGGAACAAAAGCTTTGACGGTGGATTAGAGCAGAAATTCCGTGTCAGGTGGATCCATTAAGTTTATTAAGGCTGTAATCAAAATGAATTATCTATGATTTGCAATTTTACAGAATGATGCTCTTTCTCAAAACATTGGGTTATCCATGGCAGGTATCGCTGGCCCGGTTCTGTCAGCTTCCTGTATGTGGACGTCTTTCCACCATGGGCTACCACATTCACAGTCAGTGGCCTGTCTCCTCAGACAGCATACAGCTTCTCAGTCAATGCCCTCAATGCCATGGGGGAGAGTGGATATGCTGATAATGATGCAGTTCTCACAGTCATCACTAGGGGTCAGTGATTTATGGAACACAGTGGTTCCTCAGTTCTCGAACTCATTAGAACTCAAATTTCTTAAAAGTCGAACCAACCATTTTGGAAAAAAATTACCTAGTACTCGATCTGAATCTCAGAAGTCAAACCATGAACGGCAACCTAAGATAACTTGTACGCGCGGGGAAATGAGTCACGCGGCACATCTCTCAGCGGAAACAAAGGGTAAAGCGTCAGTCTCAGCCTTGCGTTCGCTGTGATAGCATCGTGCATGTTTACACAAGCTGAATACTTATATTTAGACAGTAAAAATACATTTAGACAATGACAGACAGTAACAGTAATTATTATTATATAATAAAATACATTTTAAAATACATATTTCTTATAAATTACTTTAATATGAATAATAAACCATTAATACATTTAATTATAATAATATTGTCGTGCCAAGCGGGGACGGAATGGAGACAAAGGCGCAGGCGTCAGGGTATCGGGGAATACGGGGTTTAATTACAGGTAAGGCAGGCAAAACGCAGACGGACAATACAATGACCGGACTGGGGAAACAAACTGAAACGCGGACTAAATACAGAGGACTCATGACAACAACCAGAAACAGCTGATCACATGGGGATTCCACACGGGGTTAACAAGGGGGCGTGGCACACGGAAGGAGCGGACGATCGGAGCAGGATACATTGTTTTTTTTAACTTTACACATTGGATACATTTATTTTCTTACTTTACAAATTACCGTTTTGATAAATGTCCTTAGATGTGTTTAGTACAGTATGTGCTCTTCTTGTTTTATCCGGTTCATTTTGTGTTTAAATGCTAAAAAAAGCATATTTAGGTATAATTTTTTGGAGCCGGGAACCAATTAATTTGTTTTCCATTATTTCTTATGGGGAAAATTCGATCAGAACCCAAACTTTTTAGGATTCGATCCGGAGTTCTGAACGGATTAAGTTCAAGTTCTGAGGTACCACTGTATTTTATTCTTGAGCCGTCCTTTAATACTCTGTACAATACGATATTTTGTATAAAACAATAAAACCAAAAAAGTGATAAATTAAAAAAAAACTAATAATAAATGAATGCAGTGTCTTTATTCTAGAATTCCTGAAAGTGTATACAGCTGAAAACTGCAGCTGTTGTGAATACTGTTCTGGTTCAGTTTCCAATGTTCAATTGTCTGTGCTCTCTTCATCTCAACAGAACAGCAGCCTTCAGATGAACTGTCCAACATAGAAGAAGGAACTGTAGGTAATATTTGGAAAAAGAAAACAAATGTCCTTCAGTGTTTTTGCAGAATTTCAATGACAGCTTTCCAGCCTGTAAATAGCAGTATATCTTGCTAATAGGAATCTTTGTTAACCTCAGAGTCCCAGAGAATGCCGCTCCATTGGGTGATAATACTGACAGTACTGGGTGGAGTCTTGTTGGTCTTCAACTCATTGGGCTGCTATGTAGGTCTGAGGAAGAGAAGGGGGCATTCCCTCGCAGGTACTGTCTGTGACATGACATTTATTCCTGATCTGGTGCCAGATACAGTTTCAGAAGCTGTCTGTGAAGCTCAGCTTTAAAGGGAGGGGAGATATGTCTTAACCCTAAGGAGTCTGTTATTTGCACTCCCGTTTTTCCCCCTCTGATCTTCTTGCTCTTCTCACTGCTCCAGTAACTCCACTTGCATGGCCTTGCATGCCCCCTTGTTTTTTGTGCAATTGTCTTTTCTGGCTCTCTGTAATTTCAGTCATTTTTGCTTGTCTTACACCCACCCCATCTATCTTCCCCCAGTTTCCTCTCCTTAAAACCGTCATGTCTTCATTCCCTCCATGTACTTCTCATCTTGCTTCTTTTTGTCTCTGTTGCTCTCCTTTCTGGATTGCTGCATTGCTCTGTTTCCTGCTTTGTCTCCCATGTCCTTTTTAGTTTGCACTTCTTCCTCCTGTCCTTCTATTGTCTTATTCCTCTTTTTCTCTTCTTCCCAGAGGACAAAAGTAATTGCTCTGAAGGATATATGAGAACAGGAGTGGGGTGAGTTAACCTAGCTTACTTTCTGAACCAGCAAGCCTTTGCTGGTAAACAAAGTTTGGAAATTACTTTTAAATATCAGAGTCACATTTGATTTAGTACAGATAGTAAAGCTGAAAGAAAAGTGCATGTATTTTAAAAATATATTATTCTCATTTGTTAGGCTGTTAACTTTAATGACATAGTAAGATCAGCTAGGGATCACTTTAAAATAATACTGGGTCAGAAACCCATTGTTACGGGTGTGCAGTCAATCAATAGTTTGTAAGAATCAGGGGTCTTTTGATAACACAGGGCATGAGGGTATTCACATGCCAGAAAAGTGTTGTTGTGAGTATAATGAGCAGCAACAGTTGTAGAAATGTTGGTAGATCTTTGCATTAACTGCACCTTCATAAGGCATTCATTATGCATTCATAGAACATTTATAAGCGACACGTAAGTACACTTTGCATGTCTAAACCATTGCATTCATACTGCTTTCACTGAACAAGACATGACAGCTGTAATGTATATTAATAACGAACACTATAATCACATAATGTTTGTTGTTAATGTATGTTTAAGATGTCATATTTTGCTCACTGAAAGTGCTATGCACTTTGTTCTTCGTATTCACTGAATGTTCTACAAATACAAAAAAAAGGCATTAGGAAAGTGCAGTTAATGTGAGGCATTACTGAACTTTCTAGTGAATTTATCACTGTCTTGCTCCATGTAGGTCCATGCTGGCCGAGTTGAATCGATATGAGGGAGGGGAGCTGATCAACGCAGCTGCCCAGCGCACCTTACTGGTGGACAGTGGCTCGGAACCTGGGAGCACAGTATATGAGACCTATGGAGATGTGAGCAACCTTGGATAGAAAAGGGGAAGAGAAAGAGTAGCAGGGATAATGGTACTAACTGAGTGGGTGGGCATGTTATTCCGAACATTTAGCTATTTTTTGAACATGCAGTTACAAGAGCTAATTTCATGGGCCAATGAAAACTTTAAACTGCAAAATTTCAGGAATACCCAGTTCAAAATACACTAATCATGATGGGAATCTTGTTATCATCAGGACCGCAGCCATAAGTTCTACTTTCCCATCACCGATTTTCAGCCTTCGCTGTACTCACATCCTGAGAGACCAGAGATGCACAGTAAGAAATGATTTTTGGTTATTCAGAAATGTTTAACATAAAGAAATATACTTATCATTTACTATGATTTCCTTCCAAGGTGCCAGGTACTCTGTGGGAGCAGAAAGTCATAACTATGAGGAAGTGAGGGACTGGAGAATGTATGAAGATTTGGGCAAAGTGTCCCTCCCCCCACCTCATTTATTATCCCCACCCTTCATGACAGACCATCACAGGTCTTGGCAGGAGACCAACCTCCAGGTAGGGCTGGGCAATTAATCAAATTTTAATTTCAGTTATGATTTTGGCTTTCAATGAAAATCAATAAAACAATTATTGTGTCACATTTTGTTCACAATGAAGCTCCCCCTTTGACTTGTGTTATAAAGCGCACATATGGCATCAAATCAGACTCACTACAACCAGACTTTGGATTTATTTACTTGAATTTGAATAGTAACCTGAACTTGGATTTCATTACCTGAATACCAGAATGTGAATCTGAATATGTTTACCTGAATTTGAATTAAAGACACCGAATTTGAATTCATTATTTGACTGGTAACCTGTCCTGTGGGTGATAAGATCTACACTTTACAACCCAAAGTTGAATCGCTATTACCACAAAAGCAACATAAATTCAGATAATAAATCCTACTTGTCCTATTCAGGGTCACAGGGGGTCCAGAGCTAATCCCAGAGGCTACAGGCCCAACCCAGGATAGGGTCCCATCCCATTGCCAGACACATTCACACATACGTATGGGTAATTTGGTAACTTCAATCAGCCTCAGTATGTTTTTGGACTGTAGTACCTGGAAGAAACCCCACAGGGAGAACAGGCAAGCTCCACAAATATGGAATCCTGGCAGAGAACAGAAGGTGGGAGGTGAAAGTGCTAAATTCAAACTCAGTTCCATTAATTCAAGCTCAGGTAAACATTCAAATTCAGGTTCTGAAATTCAAGTTTCAAAGAAATCTACTGTTAAAAGGACACTTTTTTTTACAAGATCGATAAATGCATGATATTTCCCAAGTCAATGAGTAATGTTAAATAATGCTGATCTCAGTATTGACCATGATTATGATTTTTGCCATTATCTAGCAGCCCTACCTCCAGGTGAGTGAGATTACACACTAGCAGGTCTGTTTGACTTTGCCGTGACTTTACATTTTCCCTTGTAGAGGGATGTCTTTATTATGTTTTGATATCCTCTCACTCCTCCCATGCTTCACAGGAGACTTATCAGAGAAGGAAAGACACAGCTGATTTGGAGACACAAGACGGAGCATATAATTCAGTAGTGGAGCATCACCTACATAACTATGACTATGAGCTGCCATTTGAACTCAGGGGGGAGTTAGTTTGAGATGATATTTGATTTGACTGTAAACATCAAAACACCTGCAGGCAAAAGTAATGTATGAGTAAATAAACACTGTCACAGATTATTTTTCATCAAATCAATATTAGGATAGAATTTTTTTGTTTTTGACTTTATGATTGTTGTTTTTTTATTACATTCTAACAACTCAGCATTGACTGTATGATTTCAGATGTGGGGTGGTGTGTGGTTGGGAAGTCCCATGGTTAAAAGAGGGATTTCACTACTGGACCCTTAAGCAAGCCCTATAGCCACAATTATACCAGGAACTGGTATAATTGTGTTGCGTTAGACAAAAGTGTCTGCTAATTAAATAAATGTAAATAAAATGTATTGGGCCCACAATTCACAACAGTTATGTAACCCCTTTAAATACACATTATTCACATAATTAAAATGTAACATTTTTTCTATATACTATCATCTTGTTTATAGCGGTATCCCTGTAGCTTCACACCTACCTGCCTGTCAGTTGAAATATCAAAATCCCAGCTTTCTTTGTGATGTTTGCATGTATTCTTCTTGTTCATACATGAATTTCCTCCAAGAACCCTCCATGTAGTCCCTGGATATGCAGTTATGTTTTCCCTGCCTTGTGCCCTGTGCTTCTTGAGTTAGGCATCAGGCCTTTACTGGATAATCGGAATGCAGGAATACAAGATATTCCTGCATTCAAAAGCTGAATAATCTTCATACTGTGAGGGCTTCAACCACACAAAATGTTCTGCTCTTTCTCCCTGTTGGACTGCTTTGTTAATAAGTGTGTTTATATGCATCAATGAGGCGTTTACGTCAAGCTCTCCTGACACATGCCTGCAGTCAGCGGGTGGGGGGGGTACAAATTTAATGACTGGATGAGCTTGATGAAGGCCCAGTGTTTACTGATGGCAGTAATTTTGTTAATGTAGGGGACTAACCTTTAAAATGCTTCACAGAAGAATTGCATCACTTTGGGATATATTAGCAATAAAATGCAGAAACAATGCAATCTGGGCACTATTTACTAGGGCTGGTTCGAATACCATTTTTTGAGCTTCGAGTATTCGGTAGTGATCAACATCGAATATTCGAAGCTTCGGTGGGAGGGGGCTGAAAATATTCTTATCTCTAATAAAGGCAGGAATCTCTGTGTGTGTGTCTGTCTGTTGCATTTTTATGTCGAGAACCGTTCGTCCAACTGCTGCGGACGCAAGGGAGTGCAAAGTCGCATTTTTGTGTAATATGGATACAGGCAAGTCGCGACACTTTCAGAATGATTAAAATTTTAATAAATGACAGAACAGCACGAGCCGAAAGCCGGGCGCTACATGCGGCCCGGGCAGGGTTTATATTATTTAAGAACGAACACTGCACTATAATACAAAACAATAACAGGTCTGTTAGAGCAATACTTTAAATAAGGTAGCCCAACATTTATCAATTAACGAAGTTCAACGAATTTAATACATAAAGAACACGGCAGCAGCATACTTTCAATAAAATCACACATTTTAATTAACGAACAGTTTAAATAAAATTAAATGAATTCCCTTATAGAATAAAAACAGAAAACAACTTGTGCTGTAGTGGTAGGCCAGTTTCAAATCGCATATTTGATACACTGCCTTTATTTTATCTTCAGTCAATTTAAAGTGCTCCCACACAACTGAGGTCTTCGGCATTTTTGTCTTCTCTCAGAGATAAAGTAAATCCATGGGCGTAAATCCCGGGGGGGACGGAGGGGACATGTCCCCCCCTATCCGAGGGTTGTCCCCCCAAAAAAAATTATAAAAAAAAACATCGCACTATCTATTGTGAAAAATATATGTATGTATACCTAAAATAATTCTGTAAGTAGAAAAAAAAACAAACGCAAAAAATGCATTTAGAAACAGTTAAGTTCCCCCTCCCCTTCCTCACAGTGGTTTGGCCAACTGCCTGCTTTCCCGAGAAGGGTCCAGCTGCAGACATATCGTGCATTCCATTTGCCTCGGATTCCGATTTTCGGAATCCGAGATTACGTCACATCCGGTAAAAACTCGGAAAAACCGAGTTGGATACGTTCCATTTGCCAAAGAAGTAGCAATACCATCGACCCATATGAAAAAGCAAGATTTTTTGCTTAGCCGGACAACTTGTCGGATTTAAGGTACCTCAGTTTAAATGGCCTTTATTTTCGTTCACTTACAATTAGCCCGAACTACCTTAAATCCGACAAATAATCCGACTAATCATGAAATCCAATTCTAGACCGGTTAATTGGTAGCCATTGTTAGCCATATCACTTGATAACACATTACGCGCGGTGCTTCACGTATAAAACTCCGTAGCAACACGTCCACAGATAAGTTGGACGGTATAGTGTGTGCGACCGATTTAATGAGCCAGAAATGAGAAGTAGTGCTTAAACAGGATAAAACTACAACTTTCCCTTCTGTTGATAAAGGGCGCAGCCATCTTCGATTCTGAACTCGGGATCCTCTGCGTTATCCGAGATCATTCTCGGATCTCCGAGAAACGGGAGCGCGCATGTCGTCACTTCCGGCTTTGAAACTCGGAATCCAACTCGGAATCCGAGTTCCCAGGGCAAATGGAACGCACCAATAGATATCTATAGAATGACTCGGGCCCAATCCCAAACTGGTCCCTACACACTCCGCCTCACCACTCCGCCTTCGTTTGCGCGTTCCCGAGACCCGTCGCCATGTTGAAGTGTGTCTCAAAGCAGCAAGGGCTAAGGGGGAGTGGTCGATTATGCCCTCCTTTAGCGAGTCAGCAACGATGGTGGCTCGCGCGATTCCACTACCACTTCCATATCCCACAATTCCTAGCGCACAGGAAACAGAGCAGCGCGATAATTTAATAATTGGATTCTAACAGCACTGTGAAATACATATAGAAAGTCTATGTTACATGTTATAATTCATCGCTGCAGAAAAAAAATTAGGAAAGCAGTTATTTATAGCTGGTCAGTACAGATAGATTTTATCGTGATCCGATTACGAGAGATTTTGTGTACTTTTCAAACTAGAAACCACGCGAAGAAACATTCGTACGCAAACTCGATCAACATCACACCAGCAATAACAATTTATGTTTCATATTTGCCTGTTTTTTCCTCTACTGATCTGGATCTGGTATTTGGTACAGAAGTAATGCGTAATGTTTTATGCGTGTAAACTTATTAAGTTTACACGCATGGTAGAAATTGTACAATCGTCAATATGACATGTGTACATACTTAAAATTGCTCAGTGCAATAAGACGACGTAGCCGTCGTCTTTTCGCATTAGATAAACTTTGTGCTTTTTTAAAATAACTGATATATGTCATTAAAGAAAATACAATACAGCTTCTTGATGGATCCATTTCGTCAAATCACTACGTAATGCATTTCCTCTTTCCGGTAAAGAAGACTGTAAAAAGGCGCTGCGAGGGCAAGTCTGTCTCAAATCTTTCTTGTGACAGTTTCCTTCAGTTTAAGTGCATAGGGCGTGTTGTGAGGGTGACTCGGCGGGAGTGTGACTCGAAATGAAGGCGGAGTGTCGAGGGTATAGTTTGGGATTGGGCCTAGATGTCTCGTCTGCGTTGCTGGCCAACGGAGTCGAACGTCCGCATATGGCGGCCATCTTACCACAGGCTGCTCGCTCACCCAAAATATTGTGTTGATAGTAAAACATGTAATTTTTAAATAGCCATAACGTGCTCAATTTTTAACCGATTTTCAAACGGTTTGATTTATTATAAACGTCAAATATGTAGTTATGACACTGAATACTTTTGAATAATTATCTTATGTTCTAAAAAATAGAATAATGTTCTAGAATAGGTAGACTAAGCCTACAAGATTTCCCTTAACAAATATACATCAAGAAACGCTGCATGTTAAAATCCCCACCCTGTACAGTGATGACTATAAACACAGCACAAAGAACTAAAGTCCATATTTCCAAATTGTTAATAAAAATATTTTTACACATAAAATGGTAGTAAATAGTTTGTTTAGACATTATAAAGGCACTTTTCAAAGATTTTTGAAGATTTATTAAAATCAATGTTTAGACAGAGGTGTTAGAGACATTTGATGGATTTTTTTACATTTTCATTAAAAATTTAACAAAATTTAAAAGTAACAAAGGTGTCCCAGTGGTGCTGGTTCTGGTCCTCATCCAGCTGGGCCTGATAAGAGTGGGTTAGCATTACTATAACTCATGATCAGTGGCGGCTGGTGAATGTGTCATTTTCACATACAAACGGAGCATTCTGGTGCATTCGGACAAAATAATAGATAAAAGTTAACATTCTCTCCCTGTGTCTGTATGTGTGTTTGTGAGAAAGTGAGAGAGAGAGACAGAGAGAGGGAATATGATTTTAAAATGGGTGTACGTTAAACAAAATATTCTAAACCTTGTGTCAACAACAATCTAGCAATACTATTATGTAATATGTACATACTTCCACTAAGTAACTAACGATTATCCTAAAAATAATTCATAATATTGTAACATCCTACAGGTGAAAGGTGATCCCTCGGGTTCTCGTTTCGAGACAACGGCGGTTACAGCAGCCATAGGCGGCACAAAAGTCTGGCATCTTGTCAGCAATTTCCTGTAGAAATCCTAATGTAAGACGTTTTAACAAACCAACCAGACAGTAAATCATGTGTAAATTCAGTTAAATCATGTTTATAATGTGTGTATTATATTGAAAAGAAAGCGTAATTCTGCCTCGCCCCAAATTACTGGATAGCTAGTAGCCTAGCTAGGCGTGATACACAACTAAACTGCACGATTAAGTCAGTTTTTTTTTTTTCGAGGAGAAAAGCTGCGATTTCAACATGTTCAAGCATCCAGAACTATAACCACGTTAATAATGTTTGTAAGAAAACACAGTTTGTAAATCCATCAAGATTTCAGCGAGATAAGAGTATTAACGTTTGTGCAAGTCACTTATCTTACCTCCGTTTACCTCAGATTCGAATGATCCCGCCAGAAAGCCAGCCTGTGGTAAGATGGCCGACCTGTGCGGACGCTCTAGACCTCGTCATAATACATCTAGTCATTCTATATATATATATCTATGGCTGCAGACGCCTGTAGAGTGGAGCTCCACCGGAAATACGTCACCTCCACAGGAAATACTGCGTAGGGGCGTAAAGTGGAGCTCCACAGGAAACACGTGACCAAACTGTGTGTTACAGCGGAATTTCAGTTGTAAAATTCTCAAAAAGTATGTTTTTGTTCATTTATACGCTAGAGAAATTATATATATATATATATATATATATACACATATATATATATATCTGGTCTGATGTAGTTTGTGGAATATATATATTGGTCATAAGATGAGCAGTTATAAACATGCCATACATACGCAATTGCTATTATGTTACTTTCCATACACATTACTAATATATATATTGGTCTTGCCTTAACTGTTATAAACATATACTATATACGATTGCTGGAACAGCGCAAATGCGTACGTATTTTATGTGCATTTGCGCTGATATGACAAGAAATTATTGTGCATTTTAACCTGTATATGCTAATTCGTACTTCATTTGCGGTATATAGGTTGAAATGCACGGTATTTTCTTGTCATATCAGCGCAAATGCACATAAAATACGTACGCATTTACACTGTCACAGCAATCGATTGCCGCATGTATCGCTTTTAAAGGTGAATGCGTACTTGCGTACCAGTTATATGCAGCCCTGTATGTGTTGTATAAATGATGATCAACATGTAACAATTATATTCAATCAACTGCTAAATTTATTTAGACAGCAACAACAAACAGAATTAAATTAAAAAAAAATCAATCAACACACTCATGTGCCAGTAATTTAATCTTTCTCATAACAGACAGCATTAACCCGGAGGCCCCGCTGGTCAACACAGGCATGTAAAAATAATTCCATGTCACGTGTTTAAAATCACGTATTTCCTGTGGAGGAGACGTATTTCCGGTGGAGCTCCACTCTACAGGCGTCTGCAGCTGGACACTCTTGTGGGCTTTCCCAGGTCATCTCACCTACTCTACACACACGAATCAGGTGTGTGGCTGCGGCTCAATTAATGTTGAACTCCAGTAAGTAGGGTATTTTATTCACTTTAAATAATATTCTCTTTAATGTAGTTGATGCAGACTCATTCATAAATTAGTTGCGGCAAAAATGCTGATTACCGATGTAATTTTCCACGAATCTGCTATATTAGCGATTAAAATATTACTTATCTAGTTATTGTTAGCTTGTTTACAATAGCTTGTTGCATAGTGCACTGCAACTAACACGCCAAAGCCGTTTTCCATGCATTGTTTTATTTGTGACGACTTGGCATAATGTTAACTTAACATTAACGGCCACAATTAGCATATTGTGTAGCTGTGCATTTACTAAATGAGCACTGTGCTACGTCCGAACTGACCCCACTGTATTTTTTTTGTTTAATCAATATCTATTATGCATTTAAACAGTCATGTTTAAATTTTATTGTATGTTGATGGCTTGACTGTAAACAACATACCAAACAATGCAATAAATAGTTTTGAAGAAAAATCTGCTTTGTCATTGAATCTGAGAAAAACTTTGAAAATAACCATAATGACGCAGTCTCCATGCTACAATAATAATGATAGAAGCAAAGTTTTTCATTGTGGGGACATATCTTTATAAGTACAATGTGACTGTATTATTTGTGTCCCCTTCAAAAATTGCTCATGAGAAATTTTATATTTATTGTCCCCCCCTACTGTTAAATGAAATTTACGCCCATGAGTAAATCACGATGTTGGCGTTGCCGCAAGGGCTAGTCATTTAAGCGCGAATGAGAACCGTTTTGCAGGGATCGATGTCACGTGTTTCCCCAACCCCCCCCCCCCCCCCCCCGAATATTCGAATCTCAAAATGCAAACTCAATTTCCATCCCTCCAAACAAACATTTGAATATTCTGGTCCACGCACAGAGATTGTTCCAGATTCTCTGAATCTTCGGATGATGTTATGCACAGTTGATGATGATAACTGCAAAGTCTTTGCAATTTTTCGCTGGGTAACACCTTCCTGATATTGCTCCACTATCTTTCTGCGCAACATTGTGGGAATTGGTGATCCTCTACCCATCTTGGCTTCTGAGAGACACTGCCACTCTGAGAAGCTCTTTTTATACCCAATCATGTTGCCAATTGACCTAATTAGTGTTAATTGGTCTTCCAGCTCTTCGTTATGCTCAAATTTACTTTTTCCAGCCTCTTATTGCTACTTGTCCCAACTTTTTTGGGATTTGTTGACACCGTGAAATTTTTAATCACCATATTTTTCCCTTAAAATGATACATTTTCTCAGTTTAAACTTTAGTTCCGTGATTTATGTTCTATTCTGAATAAAATATTGACATTTGCCATCTCCACATCATTGCATTCAGTTTTTATTCACAATTTGTTTAGTGTCCCAACTTTTTTGGAATCCGGTTTGTACCTTGCTGGCATGATGATACAAAGAACATCTGTAGCATTTAACCTTTATGGGTTACAGGCTTTGTTGGCCATTTTTTGTGTCTACTATGTCAGCATAGTGGGTCCAAAAACATGCAAAGAAAATCAAAATCCGATTTAGAAAATGATTTATGATTTATATCATTATAGATAGTGGACTAAATAAATACTCACCAATCAATCATAATATTAAAACCACTGACAAGTGGATAATATTTTCATTATACTGCTGTATTTATCGTGGGCAAACCCTTCCCTCCCCACTCAGTAAAATTTATCATGGGGGAATTTAATCGTGTCACTTCATCCTAGTCAGTGCTGATACATGAAAGAACGAGCACAGATCTGGTGAACCTAATTGTCAGGGTGCGTGGAGCGGGCAAGCGGAGAAGCAGGCAAGCAGAGACGGTGATGCGGGTAAACAGGGGTTTTACTGAGCAGGGTAAGGCAGACATCCACGAACAACAGGACAACGCAATGACGGATCTGACGAGACATACTCAGACGTGGACTAAATACATGAAACAAGCCGAAATAACAGGTAACAGGTGATCACAATCGGGGATTAACACGAGGTAACGAGGTGGGCGTGGCACACACAAGGATCAGACGGAGCTGGACATGACAGAACCCCTCCCCAAAGGCGTGCACTCCGGGTGCGCCTCAGGGGAGGCGACGGACGAGACAAGGACCTTGAAAACAAGAGCAAAAACATCAACGAGGGACCGGGAACAGAACAGAAACACAAAACAAGCAAAGGGGCAAAAACCAAGACAAAACCTGACAAAGGACGGGGAACGCGGACAGACAGACTGGGAAGGGAGACACCGGGGGAACACCGACAGGCGGAACAAAAGGGCCAGGAGTGAACGAAGGAACCAGAGGGGGACGAGGAGCAGAGACAGGAGGTACAAAGGGACGAGGAGGGAACGGAGGAGACACAGAGGGAGGAGGAGCAGAGACAGGAGGCAGAAAGGGAAAGGGAGGAGGAACCAGGGGAGCCCAAGGGAAACCCAGGGGGCGAAAGGCGGCAGCAGGAGGAGCCGCGGGCGACCAAGCGGCCGAAGTCGGAGGGCCCCCGGGCGACCACGAGGTAGGAGCCGGAGGGGACAATGACGGGGCAGAGGAGGTAACCGGAGGGACCAACAGAGGGGCAGAGAAGGAAGCTGGAGGGGGCACCAGCGAAGGCAAGGAGGGAGCAGAGGGGGACACGGCGAAGGCAAGGAGGGAGGGTAAGCCGCAACAGGCGACTGCACAGCCACAGCAGGCGGAGGCGCCGTCCACCGATGAGCCAGAGCGGGGAGACCTGCAGGCGAGCAACGAGTCGGAGTGGGGGAACCCGCAGGCGGCCGCCGAGGCGTCGGAGGTGGGACCACAGGTGGCCGACGAGGCGACGACGGGGGACCCGCAGGCGACCGCCGAGCAGGAGCCCGGGGGACCGCAGGCGAGCCGGGGGGCAGGGCGGGCGGGACCCGACCCCTGCGCCTATGTCCTCTCCCTTTCCGGGACACCGACAAGGTGGGGTTCCAGTCGGGCTTGACCGCGCTTGGGCGAGGGAAGAGGAGTCATTAGGGAGGTCCCCGAGGGGTCCCACTCGAGCTCCTCCTCTTCCAAGGAGGAAGGAGCGGTGGTTGGTCTGTCTGGGACCTCCTCGGGGACTGGGACCAGGGCTGGAGTTAGGGCCTCCAGTGAGGCAGCAGGCGTGGCTGCAGGCGGTGCAGCCAGGGCCGTGGGCGGTGCAGCCAGAGCCGCAGTCAGGACGGGCGAGCCGGACAGGACAGGAGAGCCGGGCTAGACGGGCAGGACAGGAGAGCCGGGCTAGACGGGCAGGACAGGAGAGCCGGGCTGGACGGGCGCTGCCGCGGGAAGAGTGGCGGCATCAGGAGGTGCCGTGGGAAGAGCGGCGGCCTCAAGAGGTGCTGCGGACCTGCGGCCAGCAGGGGGTGCCTCGGCGGGTGCCGCGGACATGCAGCCAGAGCGGCGGCAGCTGCAGCAGGTGGTGCAGCCAGAGCTGCGGGCAGGACGGGAACAGGCGGGTCTGGAGCAGGCGGGACCAACGAGCAGGGCTGGACAGGCAGAGCGGCGGCCTCAGACAGGGCCGCGGGCAGAGCGGCGGCCTCAGGCAGGGCCGTGGGCGTGTGACCAGCAAGGGGCGCCTCGGCGGGCACCGCAGTCACATGACCAGCAGGGGGCGCCTCTGCGGGCACCTCGGGCGTGCGGCCAGGAGGGGGCGCCGCCGTCACGCGACCAGCAGGGGGCGCCTCTGCGGGCACCTCGGGCGTGCGGCCAGGAGGGGGCGCCTCGGCGGGCGCTGCCGTCACGTGGCCAGCAGGGGGCGCCTCGGCAGGCGCCGCCGTCACGCGACCAGCAGGGGGCGCCTCCATCACGCGGCCAGCAGGGGGCGCCTCCATCACGCGGCCAGCAGGGGGCGCCTCCATCACGCGGCCAGCAGGGGGCGCCACCATCACGCGGCCAGCAGGGGGCGCCTCGGCGGGCGCCGCCATCACGCGACCAGCAGGGGGCGCAGCCGCGGGCACCTCGGGCGGTGCCGCAGGCAGAGCGGCGACAGCTGTAGGGACCGCAGGCAGAGCGGCGGCAGCTGCAGGGACCGCAGGCTGGGCAGGCGGGTCAGGCAGGACAGGCGGGTTACAAAACAAGCGCGTCTCCGCTGGAGTCTAATGGTGCGTTCGTTTTTCTCTCGTCACTCAACTCAGAATTTCCGAGTTCCATCACGTCTATATATATATATATATACACACTCACCTAAAGGATTATTAGGAACACCATACTAATACGGTGTTTGACCCCCTTTTGCCTTCAGAACTGCCTTAATTCTACGTGGCATTGATTCGACAAGGTGCTGAAAGCATTCTTTAGAAATGTTGGCCCATATTGATAGGATAGCATCTTGCAGTTGATGGAGATTTGTGGGATGCACATCCAGGGCACGAAGCTCCCGTTCCACCACATCCCAAAGATGCTCTATTGGGTTGAGATCTGGTGACTGTGGGAGCCATTTTAGTACAGTGAACTCATTGTCATGTTCAAGAAACCAATTTGAAATTATTCGAGCTTTGTGACATGGTGCATTATCCTGCTGGAAGTAGCCATCAGAGGATGGGTACATGGTGGTCATAAAGGGATGGACATGGTCAGAAACAATGCTCAGGTAGGCCGTGGCATTTAAACGATGCCCAATTGGCACTAAGGGGCCTAAAGTGTGCCAAGAAAACATCCTCCACACCATTACACCACCACCACCAGCCTGCACAGTGGTAACAAGGCATGATGGATCCATGTTCTCATTCTGTTTACGCCAAATTCTGACTCTACCATTTGAATGTCTCAACAGAAATTAAGACTCATCAGACCAGGCAACATTTTTCCAGTCTTCAACTGTCCAATTTTGGTGAGCTCGTGCAAATTGTAGCCTCTTTTTCCTATTTGTAGTGGAGATGAGTGGTACCCGGTGGGGTCTTCTGCTGTTGTAGCCCATCCGCCTCAAGGTTGTGCGTGTTGTGGCTTCACAAATGCTTTGCTGCATACCTCGGTTGTAACGAGTGGTTATTTCAGTCAAAGTTGCTCTTCTATCAGCTTGAATCAGTCGGCCCATTCTCCTCTGACCTCTAGCATCAACAAGGCATTTTCGCCCACAGGACTGCCGCATACTGGATGTTTTTCCCTTTGCACACCATTCTTTGTAAACCCTAGAAATGGTTGTGCGTGAAAATCCAAGTAACTGAGCAGATTGTGAAATACTCAGACCGGCCCGTCTGGCACCAACAACCATGCCACGCTCAAAATTGCTTAAATCACCTTTCTTTCCCATTCTGACATTCAGTTTGGAGTTCAGGAGATTGTCTTGACCAGGACCACACCCCTAAATGCATTGAAGCAACTGCCATGTGATTGGTTGATTAGATAATTGCATTAATGAGAAATTGAACAGGTGTTCCTAATAATCCTTTAGGTGAGTGTATATATATATATATATATATATAAACACTATAAAAGGTACCTGTTGGGTTATAGATTTGTTTGCATGCATGAACCATGGTGTCCAAAAAAAAAACCAAGGTAACCAATTCTAGTTTCCAGGCAAATGGCTATAGCAGAGTGGAGAAATGCTCCGGATGGGAGAACAACTGCTCTACAGTTACAATAACAATAGATTATGATAAAGTAAAAATTCTTATGTATTCATATTTGTGCCATGTTAATATGCTGCCAGTTTGATATAACATTACTAGGGCATTCCAATAAAAAATTCAGACAATGTGGCATAATTTACATGTAACATACTACATATATAGTGGGAAATATTTCAGGGCCCATCATAAATTGAGCAGGCACATCTTGTGATCCAGGCAAAAACATTTCACAAAGCCATGAAAGAGCACAGACACATGTGGGTTTGCTGAAGCACTTGTTGGAGATAATTGGAGTTAAACAAGTTCAGTATAAACATGGCCTGGGCTAAGCTGGCCCAGTCCACCTCTGCTTATGTTGAAGAGACTGGTGCTTCTGTTTAAGTTTGTGAATATAACACATTGTCCATTGTGGCACACTAGAACCAGGCCCATCATGTGTGGGTTGCTTAAAGCTGCTGCACTTTGAGCCACGTAAATGAAATATGATCTTAGCGGATTTTATGCAAGCACGCCATTCTTGGTCATTTTCTTACCACAATTTCCTTCTGTTCTTTCAAAACAGGTGCTTTCCATTTTGATGCTTTCTTGGTGGTGCATGACACAGCTCCTGCCTTGGATACCAAGCATTGTGCGGCATCCTGAAGAAGACTGATTCAGTGGGTTAATATGCTTACAATTGGCTTGCATTTTGTTTTCTGCTCAGTGTGAATTCAATGGCTCTTTTATATGAGAGAAATACAATGGAACCATTATTGTGCTGAACTTAAATCACAAAAAATGTTTTGTTATTCTTAAAGATGTTTAATATATGCATATGTATATGGGATACATATTTAAACAAGGTAATATGTAATAAAACTTGCAGCCCTGTAATTATTGATTTTGCACTGAAGTTGTGTCTTGTATTCCGGTTGTGTGCTAGGAGGAAGAGTTAGCTAAAGGCGGAAGAGAGAAAAAAACCAAAGTCGAAGGGAGGGGGGGTGCACCAATAAGCACTGTTGAAGCAGACAGGAAGTAAGGAAGCCACACGCTTACAATGCACATGACTGACAGAAGTGCTGGGAGCTGAAGTACTGCTGCAGACCAACGGCTGGGAATGAGATTCAGGATGAGGGTCAAGGTAAGAGGGCTCTCATACGGACTGACCCACAGTGTACAATGTATGAGAGGCCCTTAGAGTCCATGGGTTAGAAGAAGCTATGGGATAATTCAGGAGGAGTAAGTAGAAGGACCCAGCAGGCCTCATGAATTGCAAATGGCGCTTGCCATATGCTCAGAGATCAAGGAATAATACTGATTAATGAGCGAATCATGTACCAAAGTGGGAATTTGTGATGAAGAATTACAAATCCATGTTAAACAATGTGGGCTTGTTAGGTTTTGCAGTATTATGTTATGGTATCATACGATTAAAACATGACTGGAAAATATTTTGTGGTTATCTGATTTGCATCCATGTCATCTATTGTAAGAGTAAAATATAAAATTATATAACATAAAATTATATAACATAAAAAAAAAATATTGAGCAATTGTTTATTCTGAACCTAAACTTGGACTGTACGATTTTGTTTGTTCATTTTTCTCTGTTGACCCTTTTTCAGATACAGTTGAGACTTTATTTATGTTTGTCGATGATGTTTGTGGGTGAGTCATGCATAATCATTCTTCTTTTTCCATTTAACTATGGAAAAGCCTATAGCTTTTCACTAAAGTGATATATTTTCCAGCCATAGTCTGTTCTGGGAGGTATTTTGAGACTGTATATATGTAGTTTATTGATGCACTTTATAAGATGCACTTTATTGATCCCAGAAGGAAAGAGAAGTAATGTGTGTCCACCCTGTTTTACCGTTTGGTCATGCATTATATGTATTGTGTTTGAAAAAAAATGCAGTGTATAACGTAATGTATTGCATAATATAATTACAGTGGTACCTCAGTTCTCGAACTCATCAGAACTCGAATTTCTTAAAAGTCGAACCAACCAGAACTCAATCTGAATGTCAGAAGTCAAACCGTGAACGCCGACCTAAGATAACTTGTACACGCGGGGAAATGAGTCCCGCGGCTCGTCTCTCATCAGAAACAAAGGGTAACGCTTCAGTCTCAGCCTCGCATTCGCTGTGAGAGCATCGTGCATGTTTATACTAGCTGAATACATACAGTATATTTAGACAGTAAAAATACATTTAGACAATGATCAGTAATAATTATTTAATAATAAAATACATATAAAAATAAAGATTTCTAATTAATTATTTTAATATCATAAAATAATAAACCATAAATACATTTAATTATAATAATATTGTCGTGCCGAGTGGGGACGATCAGGGCAGGACACATTGTTTTTTTTAACTTTACACATTCGATCACAACTCGAACTTTTTAGGATTCGATCCGGAGTTCTGAACGGATTAAATTCGAGTTCTGAGGTACCACTGTATTTACAAACTGCTTATTTAAAATTAAGGAGAGGTCTATTATATATGATTGTGTGTGTGTGTGTGTGTGTGTATAAATATATATATATATATACACACACACACTCACAGCTGTGGAAAAAATTAAGAGACCACAGCACAATATTTTGTTTCACTCATTTCTCAATTTATAGGTATGCATCTGTGAATAATATATTAATTTTTTTGCAAATTGCAGCCTTACTCTTCCTTGTTTCCCATTAATGAAGGGTCTCTTCCTTGCTTTATGGCAACACTTCAGTCCTGCTTCTAGGAGTCTGATATGAACTGTCCTAGCAGTGCACTTCACACCTGCACTTAATGTTTCTCATTCCATTTGAAGGTCACTTGATGTCATCCTATGATTCATAAGAAACTACTGGATTAGTTAACAGTCATCTCTGCCATTAGAAAGTTGCTTCTGCCCTTTACCTGGCTGGTTTCTGGGTGTTCACACTGTCTCCTGCTTCACCTTATTCTTGTGTACTGCTGTCTTAAATTTTGACCTGGAAGCAACCTGCTGCTCAGCATAGGTTTCTGCCAGCAGAACTATAATTAAACCAGAATTTAAAAATGCAGATTTGTTTTTTTAAAAAGAATGGTCTCAACTTTTCGGTTCATTTTTTGTTTAAATTCTAAAAAAACATATTTAGGTGTAACTTTTTGGGGCCGGGAACCAATTAATTGGTTTTCCATTATTTCTTATGGGGAAAATTCGATCAGTATGTGTATTCTCATATCGATGAAGTGGAATGGATTCTTTCATGAAGCAATAGAAACATAATATTTTATGTTAAATGTGGGGGGGGGGGGGGGTCCAAACGAATATTTATGAAATGTGAGGGGGACACGTCCCATGGTGCTGCCATCAACATTAGCAAACTGTCAAATGTTATAGTCGTGCCCCCATACCCACAGGGGATATGTTCCAAAACCTATCTAGGATTGCCGAATCCAAGGATAGTAGCGAACACTATAAATAACGTGCTTTTCGTGTACATACATACCCATAATAAAGTTCCATTTATAAATTACACACGGTAAGACAACATCAACAATAACTAGAACGAAAATTCCTGAAGAAATTTTGAGATGGGCCTATTCTGCTGACCCAGGAAGAACTGGTTTTCCTATTGAAGTGGCTGGTCTGTGCTGGTATTCCTAATAAAGCGGTTTGTATGGTGTTGCTAGGTGGTTGCTATGTGGTTGCTAGGGTGTTGGTAGGTGTTCCTAGGGTGTTGCTAGGCCTTGCTAGGGTGTTTCTAGGTGGTTGCTAGGCATTGCTAGGTGGTTGCTAGGGTGTCGGTTGGCGTTGCTAGTGTGTTGCTAGGTGGTTGCTAGGGTGTTGGAAGGTATTGCTAGGGTGTTAGTAGCTGGTTGCTAGGGTGTTGGTAGCTAGGTGATTGATAGGCATTGCTAGCTAGTTGCTAGGGTGTTGCTAGGTGTTTGGAAGGGTGTTGGAAGACGTTGCTAGCGTTTCAGTAGCTGGTTGCTAGGTGGCTGATAGGCGTTGCTAGGTGGTTGCTAGGCTTTGCTAGGTGGTTGCTAGGGTGCTGCTAGGTGGTTTCTAGGTGGTTGCTAGGGTGTCGGTAGGTGTTGCTAGGGTGTTTGTAGGGGGTTGCTAGGTGTTGCTAAGTGGTTGCTAGGGTGTTGCTAGGTGTTTGCTATGGTGTTGATAGGCGTTGCTAGGTGGTTGCTAGGTTTCTGGTAGGCGTGACTATGGTGTTGCTAGTTGGTTGCTAGGCATTGCCAGGTTGTTGCTAGGATGTTCCTAAATGGTTGCTAAGCTGTCAGTAAGCATTGCTAGGGTGTTACTAGCTGGTTTCTATGTGGTTGCTAGGGTGTTGCTAGGCATTACTATGTGGTTGCTACATTTTAGGTAGTTTCAAGTACTAGGTAGTTTCAAGTGTATGTGGGTCGTGGTGTTTGTGGATTGGGGAGGAGCCTTGCTTCTACTTATTATGGGCCTATTCATTTCAATGAAAAGGCCCATATTGCTCTTCACCTGGTTTTCAATGGCAATGCCATAAGAAGTTCCAGTAGTTAGGTATAGGCTAACAATAGCAAAAGTTAGAATTCAATACATTCCTATGGGATTTGTAGTATGTTTGATTGTGAATAGTGTTGCCATGGTAACGCGAAATGCCAAGAAAAGTAATAGCACACCTCACACCATCAAGGACTAACTTTTGATATATAGATCCTGGGTGCACACTACGTTACGACCTGCATTAATTGCCGAAATTTACGGAAGAATAATAAATAAAGTTTTTTTCAACTTTGTGATGGAATTGCATGTGATCCGTAAGGTGCACTGAGACAAACGATGTCAGTCTGTCCAACTAGGTAAGGCCTACAACTCAGCAGCGAAATCAGCTCCATTCATTTCAATGGGCAAGCGCAAATTCGGAAAGTATCGTTTACTAGATGAAGAGTAATATGGGCCTTTTCATTAGAATGAATACACCCATAACTAATAATAAAACCATTAAATTGTGCAGTGGTACCTTGGAACATGAACTGATTCCAGAAGGCTGATCAAGTTGCGATTTGGTTGAGTTCCAAGTCGAATTTCCCCATAAGAAATATTTTAAATGAATTTAACCCCTTCCAGACCCCCAAGTGATTGCCTATTCAGACTTATCTACCTAGCTAATGATAAAAAGGATTGACAATCGATATAAAACTAATACGGGCAGGAAAAAGCAGACATACAATAAACGTAAATTACAATCTCTTACTCCGAAGCGAGAACAGACACACGTGCATCAACTTCAAAGTCTTGCTGTAATTAAATTTTTAAGTTCTGCAGCTACTCTTTCCTCTTCAATTTGCTGCTATCACTGCTGCTATCACCGACCTGTTTGAGGTCCGAATTGGTAGACTTGAATGCGTCTCGCCCCATACAAGGTTTAGCAGGAAAGGTTGACTTTCACGATTTCAGTCGAGGTACAACTCGAAAAAAATCAACAGACCTGTTCGATGTCCGAGGCGTTCGAGTTCCAAGGTTCTGCTGTATTATGTAGGCAGGATGAGGTGGAAAGGCTAGGCAGAATGAGGTGGAATTTAAAGCTTATTAAAACTTTATTTTTGGATTTTCCACTTAATATTTTTGAGTTGTAGTAAACCGCCGTTTACAGACCGCAGTTACCAAATCTGCAGATTGAGGGTCTAATAAACTATCTGATAAACTAAAACACAAGCAACTATCCTTATCCAACAAACTACAACAACAAAAGATCATTTTTAACAAGAATAAGCTTTAATAAGAATAAGGTAATAATCTTTCCCCACAATCTTGCTCCACAGAGTATCGCAGTTGGGGCGTCGCCGTTATTTATTCTGTCCAATCAGCAAATCGGAAATCAGGACATTCTGATGATGAAAGATATAAACGCGATCGGCAGATTATGATGGCGCAGAATAACGTACACCAATTCGGAGGGCAGAGCAGAAGTTTTCCCACTTCTAGATCCAGCCATGAAAATATGCAAATATAGAACGTGATTAAACTGTTAAACATGTAATGATGGAATACATAGGAGGCAATGAAAATGTTAGAATTTTGTTCAATAAATAATATTGCCCAAGATTATTCATTGCTTTGTTTGTTCTTAACAGCTTGTGTTATGGAACCTTTCAGTTCCTCAAGTCCTACTTTGTCTGACCAAACTACACGGATCACCATTGCATCATTTACAGGTAATGACATCTGATCTCATCCTTGTTATTGTTCTCAAGATTAAAGCAATTAATGTCAGAGGTAACATTCTTGTACAGTCTCATTTTAAATAAATGTACTGGGGTAGCCAGACACAAAATGTATTATCATGAATAAAATCTGGAACTTAAAATCCTTTAGATTTATGATGATATTACAACATGAGAGTGTTTTATAATGTCATTTTGCATTTATCTTTTTCCCAAGAAAATGAGAAGGATTCTGGATCTGGGACAGAATTAAATACTTCCCCTGAGGAAATGAACACTGAAAGTATTCTAACACCACCAGGGCTAACTGTGCCAGGTAAAAGATCTCTTGAACAGACACATTTTAAAGGGCAGTCTTTCATATTGCATAAAATCACACTACAGTTGGTCCATGACTCAGGCTGGTGTGAGACTCAGGTCAGGACTGTGTGCTTGTGATCGGAAGATTGTCAGTTCAAGTCCTCTGGTCGGCAGGATGATTTTTCCGTTGGGCCTCTGTGCAAGGCTCATAATTCTAACTGCTATAGGGACTGGCTGAACCTGCATTCTTACTTGTCCATTGCTTTGGTAAAAAGCATCTGCTAAATAAATGAATGTAAATGTTGTTTTTCTTTTTTCCATGAACATTAAAGCAAAAATGACGAATGAAACAGCAAACATAGCAAATAATGGTAAGGCAGCACATGCTTATTTTTAATTCAGCTCAACTTTTTGTTGATTACGTGGGTGATGGCTTATACTTAATTAATAGCTAAATATGTTTTTGATTAAATCCTGGACAGTACCAAGTCCATCCCTTCATTTTCCATACCCTCTTGTCTTATGTAAGGTCACTGGGGTACAGTACCAAGTGGTATATACTATAGCTCAGTAAAATATATAAATAGAAAGCATAAAGTACTGCTGCAACTCCTTCGTGGTCTATTTATGGCAATTTCTCAACTTTTAAAATTTGTACAGTAAAAGTTAAATGGTAATACACTGTATTTTGCTTTTCATTATATATCATATGAATAAAGAGATCAAATCCTGCATTTAGTTTAAGTGGACATTGCACAAAAGCCTAAAGCACCCATGTATGCTATGGGTAATGTAGTTTATACTGATCATCTCCGTACCAATCTATTTAATTTGTATAGTACTATTAATAGTTTAATCCCAAACAGTGGCCATTCTAAACCATTTCAACCGGGGGGCAGATTGTGGCCTCCTAGCATTAAGAAGCAAAGGACAATTGAAACCCCATGTTATTTATGCAGTGCTTTGCAGTCACATATTGCAGTTTTTACAAATATGCAACTCGCTCTTATTTCTTGTTTAGACTGTCTTGCTTCCAGAAGTTTGTTTTTTTTGTGCCGGCAACTTCGCTTTTTACCAACTGAAGAGACTCGACCACCTTGCACAGCCATGTTAGAGTCCCATCTAGAAAATGTATGTTTGTGTTTTGCCAGTAGCCAGCGCACAAAATTTTAGCCCTCCTATATAAATAAAAATAATAGTAATAAAAATAATACATTTGCTTTAGACCCAAATAGCACAGGTATTTGGGGGGGCCACGGGGGTGCATGCTTATTGTTCTCTGTTATTTGTTGCACATTTTTAAATACATGTATATAAGTATAGCTTGTTTTTCACAGATGGCGACCATGATGCAGCTTTTGTTTACGGTAATTTGATCTTTTATTCATGGTAACTTATTCCTTGAGCATTCCTAACTGAAAATGTTTCATTTTTAATGAGTCTGCTGCTTGTTTGATTAAACCTATGTATTTTAACAAACATCAAAAATATTTCAATTTATATCTTGCTCAGATTACAGTTCCCTTCGGCATGTGGGGTTATTTGTGGCTGCGGTGCTCTTCCTGATGGGAATTGCAGTGATGACGTGTGAGTACTAATCTGGAATACTAATGATAAACTATGATTACATCGACATACCCTGTTAGTAGAATGAAGTACTAATATGGAACATATTTTCAATTAATTTATAATTTCTAGACATAAATTCAGCAGCACTTTAAACAGACCCTGGAAAAGGCAAATAATAGTTAGGTTCCATAAAGGTTATAAATACATTCAACAACTTCAAGCTTGCATTACTTACATTGCACAAAACTCAGGAGTGTTTATGCAACAATTCTCTTTAATGGAGAGCATTGCGAGCAACATGTAGTTCATTCACTTCATGAATTTATTTGCTATGCAATGTATGTATTGTACATTTAAATACTATCTATCTATATATATATATATATATATATATATATATATATATATATATATATATATACACACTCACCTAAAGGATTATTATCTGAGTATTTCACAGTCTGCTCAGTTACTGGGATTTTCACGCACAACCATTTCTAGGGTTTACAAAGAATGGTGTGCAAAGGGAAAAACATCCAGTATGCGGCAGTCCTGTGGGCGAAAGTGCCTTGTTGATGCTAGAGGTCAGAGGAGAATGGGCCGACTGATTCAAGCTGATAGAAGAGCAACTTTGACTGAAATAACCACTCGTTACAACCGAGGTATGCAGCAAAGCATTTGTGAAGCCACAACACGCACAACCTTGAGGCGGATGAGCTACAACAGCAGAAGACCCCACCGGGTACCACTCATCTCCACTACAAATAGGAAAAAGAGGCTACAATTTGCACGAGCTCACCAAAATTGGACAGTTGAAGACTGGAAAAATGTTGCCTGGTCTGATGAGTCTCGATTTCTGTTGAGACATTCAAATGGTAGAGTCAGAATTTGGCGTAAACAGAATGAGAACATGGATCCATCATGCCTTGTTACCACTGTGCAGGCTGGTGGTGGTGGTGTAATGGTGTGGGGGATGTTTTCTTGGCACACTTTAGGCCCCTTAGTGCCAATTGGGCATCGTTTAAATGCCACGGCCTACCTGAGCATTGTTTCTGACCATGTCCATCCCTTTATGACCACCATGTACCCATCCTCTGATGGCTACTTCCAGCAGGATAATGCACCATGTCACAAAGTTCGAATCATTTCAAATTGGTTTCTTGAACATGACAATGAGTTCACTGTACTACAATGGCCCCCACAGTCACCAGATCTCAACCCAATAGAGCATCTTTGGGATGTGGTGGAATGGGAGCTTCGTGCCCTGGATGTGCATCCCACAAATCTCCATCAACTGCAAGATGCTATCCTATCAATATGGGCCAACATTTCTAAAGAATGCTTTCAGCACCTTGTTGAATCAATGCCACGTAGAATTAAGGCAGTTCTGAAGGCGAAAGGGGGTCAAACACCGTATTAGTATGGTGTTCCTAATAATCCTTTAGGTGAGTGTGTATATATATATATATATATATATATACATACACACACACACACACACACATATACAGTGGTATCTCGGCTCTCGAACTCACTAGAACTCGAAACCAGTTTGACCTAGAACTCGATCTGAATATCAGAAGTCGAACCGTGAACGCTGACCTAATATAAATTGTATGCGCCAGGAAATGAGTCATACTACAATGCAATTCTTACTTGATTGCCTTCTTCACAGACTGGACGATTAACCAAATAAAGCAGCGCAACATTACAGTAACTAACAATAAATAAACCATTAAATTACGTGTACTATTAGAGCATTTATGTCATTTATTTAAACTTTATTTTACCAGGTAAATTAACTGAAAACCAGTTCTCACTGCTTTACGTGATATTCGGGAGAAATATCAGATTACGCATCGGAACTGCCTGGGATACAAACTAAACTCTTCAGCCAATAAGGGCAAAGGTGTGTCATCACGGAGGCGGTTCCAGTTTGTGCAGCCGGGTGAGAGGTCGCAATGCATCTAACCATAGTGCATTGCGTCAGGATCAGAATGCGTTGCTTTAAGTCAGCGCTGTAAGCAAGTCGAACGCACCCAATGACCGGACTGGGGAAACAAACTGAAACGCGGACTGATCACATGGGGATCCCACACGAGGTTAACGAAGGCTCGTGGCACACGGAAGGAGCGGACGATCGGGGCAGGACAGGGGTAATGTTGGGACCCCCACATGCTTGTAGGCATGCCTGATAATGTCGGGGCATGCTCCTAATGAGACGACGGATGCTGTCCTGGGGGATCTCCTCTCAGATCTGAACCAGGGCATCACTGAGCTCCTGGACTGTCTGAGGTGCAACCTGGTGGCGTCGGATGGAATGAAACATAATGTCCCAGAGGTGTTCCATTGGATTTAGGTCAGGCGAGCATGGGGGCCAGTCAATGGTATCCATTCCTTGATCCTCCAGGAACTGCCTGCATACTCTCGCCACATGAGGCCGGGCATTGTCGTGCACCAGGAGGAACCCAGGACCCACTGCACCAGCGTAGGGTCTGACAATGGGTCCAAGGATTTCATCCTGATACCTAATGGCAGTCAAGGTGTCGTTGTCTAGCCTGTAGAGGTCTGTGTGTCCCTCCATGAATATGCCACCCCAGACCATCACTGACCCACCACCAAAATGGTCTTGCTGAACAATGTCACAGGCAGCATAATGTTCTCCGCAGCTTCTCCAGACCCTTTCACTTCTGTCACATGTGCTCAGGGTGAACCTGCTCTCATCTGTGAAAAGCACAGGGCGCCTGTGGTGGACCTCCCAATTCTGGTATTCTATGGCAAATGTCCATCAAGCTCCACGGTCCTGGGCAGTGAACACAGGGCCCACTAGTGGACGTTGGGCCCTCCGGCCACCCTCATGAAGTCTGTTTCTGATTGTTTGCTCAGAGACATGCACACCAGTGGCCTGCTGGAGGTCATTTTGTAGGGCTCTGGCAGTGCTCTTCCTGTTCCTCCTTGCATAAAGAAGCAGATACTGGTCCTACTTATGGGTTAAGGACCTTCTATGGCCCTGTTCATCTCTCCTAGAGTAACTGCCTATCTCCTGGAATGTCCTCCATGGCCTTGAGACTGGGCTGGGAGACACAGTAAACCTTCTGACAATGGCACATATTGATGCACCATCCTGGAGGAGTTGGACTACCTGTGTAACCTCTGTAGGGTCCAGGTATCACCTCATGCTACCAGTAGTGAAACTGACTGTAGCCAAATGCAAAAAATGGAGGAGGGAAAAATGTCAGTGGCCTCCACCTGTTAAACCACTCCTGTTTTGGGGGTCATCTCATTGTTGCCCCTCTAGTGCACCTGTTGTTAACTTTTTTAACACCAATGCAGCTAAAACCGATTAACAGCCCCCATTGCTACTTAACGGACTAGATCAATATCGCAGAAGTTAAATTGACTCGATGCTATACTTTGATTAAAAAGTGTTTGTTTAATTTTTTGAGCAGTGTGTGTGTGTGTGTATATATATATATATATATATATATATGATTTTTTTGCAGTTTCTACAATTGCAATTATATTATATGACAGTAGATGGCAGCATACATTCAGAATCCATCTGCAATATGTTGTACACTTGCAAAGTAGACTGCTTTCACTTTAGATGAATAAGTAAACACCTGCTTGATAAATAACCCTAAATGTTATCTAAGTCAGATGTTGACATGTTCCAGAGCTGGGTCATAGGAATAACCAGTATTGAATTTGGAATTGTTGGACTGCTTTATGTGACAAATTTTATTTTGCTCATTATTTACAGATTACTACAGGCACTACTGTCATCAAACTGTTATATGGATCATTCTCAGGCCCTGATCTGACAAAAGGAGATCTAGACTAAAATCAGCTTATCAGGATATTACTTTGAAAAGATGCCATTGATTGAAATACATCTGCTTGTGCCCAGATCTTGACTCTGGTTTCTTCCTTGTAACACAGTTGGTAGAGTGTGCCGGAAGTCTAGGTGTCACGTAACTTCGGGAAAGTGAGTATTACTACTGTATGAAACGCTCATGTCAAAATCAATGTGTCCCAGGGTGCTTTATGTGTGGTTTATGTGAGGTTTGCAGTCACATGGTAAGGCTCAACATGTCTTTCCTGGAAACATACCTTAAGATTGCTTAAATCCTCATTTAAGTATGACTCAATGATGAGGAAAAAAGCAGGAATTGAACTACTAACCAACCGCTATGTGGTTCTTAACTCGTACACGTAAGCATGATCATATTTTTCCTGCCCTGGCCTCTCTTCTTCGGCTTCCATACCATTTTAGAATTGATCTTAAGATTTTACTGTTTATTTGAAAGTGCTAGAAGTATGTCTGTTTATCTGTGATGTCTTACATACTTACATCCCAGCAAGGTCACTGACACTGAAAAAAATGGGTGATTGTGCTTTTTCTTTGGCAACACCTAAACTGTGGAATACCTAACCTTTTCAGATGAGGACTGCACCTACATTATTTTATTTCTTGGCTTAATTCACTTAGATTTTTTAAATAATTGCTTTTAGTTGATGTTTTTATTTTATTATTGCTTTATTGTTTACTCATAACTCTTTTTTTGCCTTTTAATTCAGATGTGTTTATTGGTTCCTATAAAGGTGTTGTTTTTAAAAACGCTTTATGTAAAAGTTGACATCGACATCTGTGCTTCTCTTTCAGGTTTTACGAGGTGAACAGAGTGTAAATAAGATGAACATTCATTGATGTCATTATTAAGTTATGATTGTGATTAACTCCTAGTCTTGTCAAATGCATACGATAATGTGAATAAAAGCCTGAATACCAACTGCCAAAAACTTAAAATTATATAAATTTAGAAATCCATCCATTTCAGGGAAGCAGAGTAAGTTTATGAATAACTATATGCACATCCATCCATCCATCTTCCAATAGCTTAACTAGTCTACGGTTGGGGGAAATGCTTAATTCATATTTCATTCTTACATGTCTGCCTATTGATGCTGTGTCCAAACTTGTCCTTTAATCATTCAATATTACTGACATCGGTAAAACTTGATTGTTCATTTACATTGTACATTTTCATATTGTTCAAATTTGTCCAAACTTCTCACAGTCCTGCAGTATTTTGTTGATATAATATAATTTTCTTATTTTGATTCTTTTATAGATACGTCTGTAAAGAAAAGGAAAGCAGTCAAAATGTTTAAATAAGCCAATTATTTTGTGAATAGCAGTTGTTTTAGTAAATAACCAATTTTCCTGTTTTCACTAACACTATACTGCTTTATCACTGTAAGAATCAAATTACTGGTGTCTCATGCAGAGTGTACCCCAGCCCTGTGCTGCTTGATTCCGGATAAGCAGTTGAAAGATGGATGGATAATCTAATAACAGCATTGGGGGTTTGCATGTTCCTCCCATCCAAAGACAAACAGTTAATTGGAGTATTTCAGTTATTTAGGGTGTATGGGTGTTTATCAATATGCATACTCAACCATTCTTGTGTTTTCACGTACTCGCTTGATGTGATTTTCCATTGTTTAATTACAATTCCAATAATCAGGAACAAAAGTAAGGAGGATGTAGTTCTTGCCCAGCCCCAAAAATTAAGGATGCATCAGTCGCATTTTCACTAACAAGGAACAATGTCATGACTGATTACGTACCAAGTTTGTTCTTCAGAGGCAAGTTGGCAAGAACATCCTTGCCAAGAAACACAAGTACGATCTTTGCATTCTCTGTATTGAGAAACACCCTACGATTGTGTATGTATATGTTCTGTGACATACTGGCATCCCATCCAGGGCATACCCCAGCCTTGTGTCCGGTGCTGCCTGGGATAGGCTCCAGGGTCCCCTTGACCGTAACCAAGATAAGTGTTTGGAAAATAGATGGATGTATGGATGTAGTAACTACAGCTAAATTATTCAAAAATGCTTTATGTATGGTACTTTATTGTTTGTATTTTTTAGATTTTGCATAATTGTAGTTAGAATAAACCCTGTCTGAAAAGTTTGAGGGATTGCCCAGATATATGTATATTACTTTTTTGTCAAACACCATGCTTCAGCAAAAGGTTACCTAAGCAGCACATTGCCTAAAGAAGAGATCGAAGACTGGCAGTAAGTACAGCAGAAAGCATTTATTATCACACTGTAATCATTTGGTGCACGTACGTGTTTGAATATATACAACGGATAATTAATCACATACCAACTGTTAATAAAATTTAAATGTAAAATGTCACAACATAAATCTTCTGTGCCGTTTCTTTAGGTAAATGGGCCATGAGATTTTGTGCTTATATTGACTATCAAGCCTCTTTTACTATCTACATATATAAGCCAGTATCAAATTTCTTATCCACATTTCCATCTGAAACACGATGTCTGTGTTTTCCTTGTTCCAAGGTGTGATCCTTTAAGTACGCAACTGTTAGGTACACAGATTAGTCTGAGAAACATTGACAAAGTGGGTTGGGCAGGCAATAAAACCAACAGTAACTATAGAAGGAGCATTACACTTTGTCTCCTTTAGACATTGCTCATCTCCTTTTACTGCATTAATCAACCCGTTGTGGTAATCAGTTACAGAGCTGATTATGGAATCATACAATAATACATAATCTTTATGACATAAAAAAAAAAAAAAACAGGCCCATTGTACCACTTACCTATAACTGCAAAACAGAAAAAAATATGATTTATGGTAAATCTGAAATTTTCAATAACAAATATATCACATGGATTTGACTTACATTCAATATGTAATCACAAGTGTCATATTGCATTTTGACAACAAAAACACCCGTTATATTGTTGTATTTATGCATAAATATATCCTGATTAAACTATGCAAATATAAAAATATAACATAATAATACAGAGAAGAAATGGACAGCCCAGTTATTTCAAGATGATGAAAAACTGCAAAGTGGGGGGGGGGGCAGTTAATGACCATTTGAATTTGCTGTGCCACAACTAATAAGAGTACATTATTTAGCCCACTAAACATTGACTGGCGGAAGATTTTATACAGGACTGACTCTCCAAAATAGGAAAAAAGGCCATTCCGAAACTTTAGGAGTGAAGGACAACGTGTTTCACGGACTTTAGCAACATTCTTGTTTAAACACATTTCTGTTCTATTCAAGCATAGCCCTGCTAATCCATTCCAATGCAAAGACATGCCCTGCAAGGAACAGAAAGTGCTGCACAACTTCTGACAATCACAAGAAAAACACCATAAAAAGATTTGGCTACAGGGTTATGAATTATGCATTTTGCTGGTATGCATATTAGGTTCCAAATGGTTTTGTCTTTGGTGCAAAAATAACAGATTTACAAGGCTTATATATTTTTGCAATGATGATTGCTTTGTCCATAATCATTTCCTAATTTCATTGGCTCATTACACAATACCTTGCTTGCAGTAAGTCTTAAACAAAACACAAATTACCCTTCAACTCATATAAAGGATACAGTGAAAGGAACTAAATATTAATGAAATGTTCTAATTATTTAATTGAAATGCTTCCAGATTATGGCAGGTTAACAGGCTAAAATGGATTTCAGTATTAGTGACATTCTGTTTACAAACAGACTGCAAACTGTTTGCATTGTAAGTAAAGTGCAATCAGAAAAAACAAGCTTGAGCAGATGTAAAAAAATATATATTTCTTTGAAGGTGTTCAGCCATGCTAATAATTACTCAATGATATCATAGCTGCAAGGTCAAGCAAAATCATAATGTATGCCTTTCACTTTACCAAACATTTTTAATTAGCTTCCCTTTGTAGACAACCAATTCGTTTGACTCATGTTTTATGTAATCTCGCTTTTCATACAATGGCAAAAAAGATTCTGCCAAATTCTCATACCAAGATATTTTCTAAGCATTCTGGAGCTAATAAAAAAAGTTACTGTATCCAATTCCTCATGTTCCAAAGCCTGTGGGTAAGATGGTTTTCTATCAAATAGGAAGTGAACAGATCCACTCAAACAGTGAAAGGTATGAATGAAAGATGTTTATTGTGGGGTGTTTCCCAGTCAATTTGTCCCAGTTGATTTGATTCTCTCTCCACCCTGTCATCTGAAACCTTATATTGCCACGACTACTTTTCAAAGCTATTTACAAAAATGCTACAGTGGAAGGTCAGGGTAAATGCATGGCGAAAAGGAAATAAAATATGCTGGGGGACAAGGGACTGTTTAAATCACTGTTTGTTCTGTACAGCTTTTGTAATTGCAGTACATCGGCAAGCAGATTCTGGTAGTGATAATGCGTAGGATGGTTAAGATTCTAAGGGTAAAAATAGACCGATGCATTCCTCCTGCTTCAAAATAATGACGGAACAAGAACATGGGCAGGAAGTCCGTTTATGTGTTAAAAAACATATACTTGTGATATTGGGGTGGTGTGTGGCTTAGCAAGTTAGGCCAATGTATTTATGATTGGAAGGGTGCTAGTTCAAATTGTGTGGTCGGCCAAGTGATTTTATTGTTGCCCTCAAGCCCCAGTTATTCCAGGGACTGTCTGACCTCGCTTTGTCAAAAATGCATATCACTTTGGATAAAAGTGTCTGCTAAATATTTTAAATGCAGCACTTTCAGTGCTATCTGTAATATGTCATTTATTAATTGATGTACTACGTGTACAGTATGTTGTGGTTAAACTAGCTGAAACCACCCATAAGTTACTGTATGCTACTGGAAAGGTGTCCACATTACAGGATTTTTAGTACAATAACGAACTTGGTTAGATCTCATCCAACTCTGTCCTATTCAGGTCCCACAGTGACTGGAGTGCAAAAATTAGCCCTGATTTTTCCCAAGGCACAGCGTGGCATGGCACTTTAAGCATGGAGGGATTAGAAGAAAAGCAAATAGCAAGATGGGAAAAAGGTTGATCAAAGAGTGTGCAGTATTGATTGACCTAAAAAGTGTATGAATTATTCAGCATGTGAACAAATGTGACTTACAGAAGAGACAGATTGAAGAACCAAAGAAGAACTAAGAGTGCAGAGAGGGTTATGTAAGGCTTCCCATGCTGGCTGCTTTGCCCTCAGCGCCCCATGCAAGGGCTCCATGGCAGGTGTTGAATGGGGAAGAGATCTTGGTGATTAGATAGTCCCTTTCTGAGCTTGTTCTGCTGGAACAGCATACATCCTGCAGGGAAAAATTGTGGATGTATTAGCTACACATGTCAACTTCAGTTCAAAGATAAAAGTACCTTCTATGGAAATATTATTTACATTAATTTTTAATATTACTCTGTACTACTACTTATATAATCCATCCAAATAATATCCAATAATGCTAGAAACAGAAAAACTTATGACTGCATATGAAATTTTTCATATATAGAATAATGCACAAAGTAAATGAACAACCAAGTAAATTACCGTTATACTGAATGATTAAAGTGGTGATTACTCTTTGCAAATCACTTGTGTTGTGATCAAACCATTTGATACCATGTTCAATGCTGCACACAGAAGGCTTAAAGACTTACACAGGGCATACATTTGCAGGGCGTGATTGTAATGTTTTTACAGTGTCTCCCAAAAAGCCGAAGTGTTGACTTGAAATACTTAGGGGTTGCTGTGTGATTAAGCCTCTTTTAAGTCACACTGTCACTCATCACCATGGCCACCACCCTCTTCAGATCTTGCCCCGGGAGGCACCGTCACTGTTGCTAAAGTATTTGGTTGATTAAGATACAGCGGGGACTCTATGCCGATTGCTAATGCGAGTTGCTAGGTGAGCAGATACTGGCTCTGCTGTACACAGACAATTTGATAACCTGGTAGGGCTGAGTGGCATACACATTGCGCACATAGGGACAGAAAGTGATTACTCTGCAGAAAACCAGCCACAGCATTAACTATAGCCCACATATAACACGACTCAGCCATCTGCACAGATCCCCTGGGGCCTGTTGTACAAGCTGGTTATTTTCATGTAAGAAAAACACAATGTATCACCGTTAAACTGGTTGAGGCAGTTCTTTTGTCTGATTGTTCATGTCAGACAGAGTGAAGCAATACTGGGATAGGCAGGCTGTTTTTCTGCTTTCTCATTTCAGAGCCAGATTTTCACCGAATGCACCCTTTTCTGGACACATGTCAGGTCTTGTATCGAAGGGTTACACATAGGACACCCCCTCCTTTCTTTTCTTTTGGCAGGTGGGGGCATCAGATGACTCAAAGTGGTGTGTGACTCTGGTGCAAGTATAAACCAGCTCTGATAGGGGGATGTGTCTCATTCTGCTTGCCTTTGGCACAACTGTCTGATTTCGATGATGACATTTTCGTAGCAGAGGTCAGGTTGCCAACTCCATACAGTCATTTCCAAATAAATAAGTCCATTGACTAAACAGATGTTAGGCTTTGACAAAGGATTCTATTCTGTGGATGACTGTCACTTTTTCTCAGACACCAAGGTGAAAGTGGAATGAAACATCAGGTCAGTAATAATATGAGGACAGTCACAATATAGCCACATACAATATCAAAGGCTCTTATCTGTCAGTTAATATTATCAGTTTATTTTTAATTATTCGGATGTTTTCTCATTCAATTTGCATTGGCACCTAAGTAATACAATTCTAGAGTTTATGTTTCTTATTATTAAAAACAGTTCCAATGAATGGTCTTCACAGTGTTGCAAGCAATGATACAAATTATGTTATGTTATAACAATCAAATAAAACAAAATATCTATCCTTACCCTTGAAGCTGATCGTGCATGTAGTGTTTGACCAGAAAAATTGCTGAAACACAGGATAAAAAGTCAAAGCATGCAATTAAACTGATTACATGGCCAATTTATCAACGGAACATAGATTTTAGATATTCTGACAGAGCTCCAAAAAGTAGCTCCAAAGAGTGATTTTCAAATACATTTATCACAAGCATTCATTTGAGGTAGCTACTTTATACCTCAAGATCATTATTTAAATCAAAGACTGCTTGTACAGGTGGTCACATTAAAGTTTGATCTAGTGTAATGGTCAACTATTTTCACAGCGGTGTCACTGGCTTAATTGGAAACAGTCATATTTTGAATATCCCAAGCAGATATGCCAGCCTATGCAAACAGTCTGCAGTTAGATGGGTTCAAATATGAAGTAATTTCACTGGTCTGTAGGTAGGACCTCATCGCTTAAGGCCCCACACAATCAATACATATCAAACTGGTTTGTGTCATCTCCCTAGGGATCATGGGACAAAAACAAGTTTAGGTAACATGTCCCTTACCTCCTATCACGACTAATATCAGCACAATCGTGCTCACGGCTACAATGATGATGATGGTGGTGACCCCGTCTAAATGTTGCAGAGAAAAATAGCATTCAGACAAACAGGTTTTAAACTTGAAAGTGAAATAGAAAGAGATTTTCAGAATGTTTTCAGAAGCAAATTTATATGGGATAGATTTACACGTAAATGCACACATTTGGGACTAAAGCATTTGCTTTAAATGAAATGAACAATTACACTAGGCGCTTGGATTTGTTTACTGCAAGGAACAATTGTTTAACCCATTTTTTTAAAGTAATTTTTCAGTTACTAGTTTGAGTGTTGAATGGGATGCGTCTTAATACATTATATTATATTTGTTTATCATGTCTACTTGGTTTTCATGTGACCAAAACAATTATTGCAATGTGGCAAACTACTGTATGCAAGACCCTGCAAAATAGTACAATATACACAAGATGAACAAGATTTATTTGTTTAATTATTTACCTTCACTGTCTCCTCTTGACTTATCGGAATTCCCAGTGTGTTCCGAGTTAAGATTAAGACTTGCTCTTTTGACATCTACAACATGCATGCAAAGCAACATTGATGGAACAGGTCAGACAACAGCCTATAATCCTGACCCAAATGGTGATACACTTCTGAAAAGCCACCTGAACATATATATGATCTAGATCAGGGGTGACCACCAGTCAGTTTTTTACCAGGCTGCGGAATGCTGGAAGTGTGGGGTGGGATTGATTAATGTCCAAAAATTAAACTTATAGCTGGTGTTTGCTTGTTCTGATTGCATCTATAATAAAAATCATTGTTACACTTATTAAAGTCGCCCCTCCTTCCTGGTCATTCACCTTTAATGTATCAGTTAATTGATTTTATAAACAGGTCATTGATCAAAACAGGTATTTGTTGTACAAATTATGTACAAACTAAACGATGGTTGAGTGGGGGAAGACTCGTATGAAGGAATGTGAAGGAAGCATGTGATAATCTTAGCAGTAAGAGGCACATATAAGTCATCTTTACAATGACATGTTGGGTCTTAAATTCTGTTTCAAAATGGTATAAACCTACAGTCTTCATCGTCACCTGTAGAAAAAGCCAAAGAGAACACAAAAAGGAGTCACTTCAGTGTAATTTATCAAATTTATCAATTTAATCATGCTATCAAAAGTGCTGTTTTAATAAAGGAAAATTAAAATGTTTTTTTGCATATCCATTGTCCTTTAAATACAGTTAAAAATATGATTAATTTCTAAATAAGATGCAAATATATACCCAATCCATTTGTCAACCATGATTAAAATGGCTGAATAAAATTCATAGTTAACTATTTACAATATGGGTTTTCGCTGCTGTGTAAATTTGTGGGGTCTCACTTCTTACCAATATCAGCTGATCCTTCTGTCTCATCCATCTCAACAGCTGAAGCTGCCAGGAACATGCAGAATTGTTACATCAGACATATGAAAAGAAAGTCTGCTACTAGAAAAATTATGAACAGCCAATGATTTCTCATTTGATGCAGGAGTACACAAATTCGTAACACAAAAGTAGTTGGATAAAGTCCTTATACTGAACACATGCAAAATACTTAAAAGTGCACTGCCGTATAAAAACGTACACCTGTATAAACTAACAACTAACTATAAAATATAATAATATAACTTATTCCATTCAAATGTCTACATGTATTTAAAATTCATCTTAAAGTCCCATGCTTTATTTGACAGGCAGCAGGCTAGGGTTAGGTATCTGGCTAATTCTGATTAAAGTTTAGGATTATAGTTATGTTTAGGATTAAGGTTGGTTCTTACCAGTTGCTTTGACAATCAGACACAGGACCAGCAGTTTCAGCATCTTTAAAATCTGTGAGAGAAAGAACTTGTCAGTAGTATTCATTCACATTTGTGTAATGAAATGGTGATATTTTCAGTAGCTTGTGCTGGCTTGTACAATAAGCATTCAAGCATGACTACCAGTTTATAAAACACAATGAATGACTAACTTCAGTTTCTGCTCTCATTATTAGGAATTTACCACTACAACACAACCCATTTCCCTTCTGAAACCATTACCGACGTAACACTGTTGATTAAAACAACATGTCAGCACAAATGTTTTGGTTCAGTTTTATGCTGATTACGCTCAAGTGACCAAAATGGTCAGCAGCACACCAGTCACACATCAGATCCCTATCACAGCTGGAAGGTCACCTCATTTCCACACAGCTCAGCACAAAATCTCATCCAACGACATGTTTTTTATCAAGGTATCACTCCAGTCCAGCACTACCCTACTTCACCTATTCACCCAATTCATTCCCCTCTGCAATGTTAGACAAGAACACTAAGGGCTCTATCTGAACGATATAACACAAAGTGTAACACGCAAAGTGGAACTAACAGTTATGGGCATGTCCAAATCCATTTCACTATTTTGACAGTGGAAAACCAGACTTTGTGCCTGTGCGAGGTGGAAAAAGGTTTTCCTAACTGTCTCAATTATTCAGAATCATGTTTTTGGCATAACATGCAATGAACCACTCCGAATGGTGCATCACCTCACCTATAGAAGGCAACAGCACAAGATCTATTGTGGGTTCCTATATTACAATGGTGAGTTTGCCCGGCAAACAAGAACGGTTTTTGGCGAGGAAACGGATATGCTCGTGCGCGAGGTGAAAAGACATGAGCATGTCATCTATGGGAGCACCACTGTTCCACCGAAGCCTTTCGAGGTGAAGTGGGGGTGGAATGAAGTAACAGTGAGTGTGTCCTCGTTTTATGGCATCACCAGATCATCCCACAGTGCTGAAAGCAGTATAATAATGTCAGAAGATGGGGAAAAATGGAATCTCACTGCTGAATGAGAGCAGTGGCTGGGAATGGGGACTTAATTATGCGTGTGTGTTTATTATTTCAATTCTGGGTCTGCAGTTCACAAAATAGATAAAAATTGAATCTTTGTTCAAACAAAACAACCTACAGTTTTTAAAGTGTTTTAAAATGTTCAAATAAAAGGCAATAGGGCCGCTATTTTCCTACTCTTATAATTTAGATCCTGTACCAGGCTACAGATGATGCAGCTCTTCTGCCAACTGATCCCTCCCTGCCCGCGCTGCTGGCATGTACTCCTTTGTTGGCATTGGCACATGCAGTTCAGCATGCCTTCTAAAGTCCTCTCATGTGTCCTCATTTATGTCCAACACACATCCATCATACATGGAAACGTTATGCAATATACAACATGCCACAAAGAATGCCGCGACCTTCTGAGAGCTGTAATGTTCCACCTGAATAATCTAAATATCTGAAATGCATTTTCAGCAATCTAAATGTCCTTTCAGTTACAGTTCTTGCTTAGTTCTGATAATGGACTACAAAGGGTTTTTAGTGATGCGGTTTATTATTTACTTAATATATACTGTTTTTCTTTTGGTGTTTCATTTAACAGTATGATCATGTGAAAGGACCAGATGTACTCTATAAAAAACGTATCTAAATGAAATCAAATAAAATAAAATACTATTAGTGCATGAGTGCGTATCTGTATCAATAATGAGTGTTGTGCACCCACACATTTCTAAAACTTGCCGTTTAAATACCGTTTAACAATGCGGCACTAACTTTTGACTTAGTTTTTGTCGGTTTAAAGCGCAATGGCATTGCACTGCATTAAAATAGCAATGCGTCAACAATGCGCCTGACCATGCCTCATTTAAAAAATACCACTCCTATGAGCAGAAAACAGCTGCAAAATAATTTACTGTTTTTACTAGGGGTGTAACAATACATCGATTTGTATCGATATATCGATTCAACGGCGGTATTGCAAGCACAGCACACAACACAGGGAAAACTTCAAAGACAGATCTGGACGACAGACTCTGATGTGAACTTAAATGCAAAGGACTAGACGAAACAATAAGAACCTGCTGGGATTGCATACAAAGTTAATGAGGGGCGTAGCACACGAGAGGGTCATACGAGCAGGTCATGACAGTTATGGACATACTTTTACACTTTTTGTTACACTTTTGTATTTATTTGGAGAAGACTTGATTCAAAATAAAAATTAGTCACCATGTTAATCTGCATCCATCCAAAGTATTTATTTTTACCTTATTGCACTTTATTTTGCTTGATTTATGAGACATACTTGACTACACTAGATTTTGTTTACAGTTCCCAATAAAATATAACAAAATGCTAATTATATTTGCCTTTTTTTTAATCCATTGAAATGTAAAGGATTATGTGAAATTTCATCATTTCGACTACTGTCCCCAGTATCAAACTGAATCGAATCGTGGGAATTTCTGAGGAATAAAAAAAAAATCGAACCGTTGGCTTAAGGAATCGATATTGTAACATATCGCGAGGAAACCTGTGATTTACACCCCTAGTTTTTACAACATTTGTGCACGGCGTAAAAATGAGCAATGCGCTGGTACGAAATGAGCAAAACCATTTTGCACAAGAGGAAAATAGAGCCCTAAATGATTTAAATTCCATTTGTGCACAATCAAGACCCATTAACATAACTTGTAGTTTGTTAAAACAAATTTCAAGTTTCCTACTGATAACAAATACAGGCTACAAATAGCATTTTTGTTTAGGTGTTTTAAATGAAGCTAGTATTTTTATTGCCATGAGGAGGGACCTTCACCATACCATTACCACACAACCGCTCACATTCACATACACAGTATTGCTGTAGCAGAAGATCAAAGAGTCAATGTGCCCCCTCTAAGAACCAGACCACCAAGATTATTATCAGAGTCTAATGTTTTAAGCTACTGTTTCCTCCAATTAATACTTTAAAAAATGAACTGCATATAGTCATTGAAAACAACAGTAGTCAGAAACAGATTATGCACTTGACTGAAGGGGGAGGCTGAAGTGTTTCCAGCTATGGCCCCCATGGTGTGGATGCCTGGCATGAGTCCACCTGGTGTTGTCTGGCATGAGTCCACCTGGTGTTTCCATGGCAACAAAGTTTTTCAAAGTCCATCAAATAGCCAAACAATAAAACTTAAAACCAGTGTCACCAAGAAATCATCTATCAATGCAGCTGTTTAAAGTTTATTTGAGCTAAAAATACAAGATAATCTAACAAACATTTTCCAATTTTGAAGGTTAAAATGAAGTTTTCATATTTTTTCATATCTGCTTGGAAATTTCTCTTTGTATTTGTAAAAGCATCTATGCAGGAGATTCACTGTCTCAAAAAAATCTAAATAGTAACAAAAGGTATAAAATGTTATGACTGAAGAAAAAGGAAGTGCCGACTAATAAGGTAATAAGGCCAGGTTGTTTTTTTTTTCATGTTTCATAGCTGCTAGCACCACAGGAACATGGCACGCTATCCAACCCCCTGCTAAACGCTGAGGCAGCACTGTGTCACAGGCAAAAGCAGGCCACCTATATGGAACAAAACAACTTTATACGTAATCTACAACTCACTCCCATTATTCTTACATTTGTTCCAAATTCCGACTCTAAAGTTAAGAATTTGTCAATGACGGAAGAGTGACAGAGGGAGTTATTATTCACACCCAGAATAAGGGTTAGTAAATATGAAATCTGTGTTAGAAACATAGTTTACAAAGCAAAGAAAATATAGGTACCCTGATGATATGTTTCACACATTAATCTTTTACAACCTAATGGTCTCAGCTCATCTCCAAAAAATCTTCTTGCAGAAGTTTTCAGTAAACATGGACTCCGTGTGAGTGTGCGTGTGTGCAGTTTGATGAACGGATATCCTATCCGGGGTCTACCTCTAAGTCTATACCAACCTCTTGGTCTAGGCCAGCCTCATGGTCTACCCCAGCCTGTAAGTATATATCCTAGCCTCTGTGTGTATCCTATCATCTGGGTCTATCTCAGCCTCTTGGTCTACCCCAACTTCTAGGTCTATCTCTGGTTGGAACTGTCTCAGCATCTGGGTCTACCCCAGCCACTAAGTCTATTCCAACCTCTGGGTCTACCTCAGCCTCTGGAGCTCCAGGCTCTAGACCCCCTGGGCACCCAGAGAAGGACAAACAGTTGGAAGATGGATAGCAATGGCACAAGCACACATCCACAAAAGAAATAGTAAATACCATTTTGGAGTAAAACCATCCCCATTTGCCCACAGAATTGTGTACGTTTCCTCTTAACGTTTTCAGGAATACAACAAATGTGCAGTCTTATGTAACTCACAACAAGCGAAAATTACAGTGTTCACAGAAAGCCTTGGGATGCTAAATTCATTACAAATATTGTAAATGTATTGATTTAGTAACAAAAATTATAACATAATAAATTATACATTTGCTCACAAAAATATTTCTTTTACAAGAGAGACCCAAGATGGCAGCTGTATAAACTCACGACATGTTAAAATACACCGCATTTCATACGATATAAAAAAATCCACACATTAGACAGATTGATTGATATATATCTCATTAGAAACAATCCGTACTGTAGGTTTAAGTAAAGCATTAATGTCCACTGGCAAGAAATTGAAACCCAAATTATAGTCCTAAAAGTGCTGTTTTGAGTTAAAAAGTTCATTGACAAGCAGTCTCATTGGGTGGTTTTTAATTAGTAACAACTCTGGAATAAAATAAAATACCATTTAATTGTGTGTAGATTGGGAGCCAATGACTACAACTGCAATAGCAAAATGGCAAGAAGAGAACTGAATGAGTTGGTCGGAAAATGATGATTCGTAATAAAAGAAAATGTCTGTGATATGCTTGTCAATGGACTTTTGTTATGAAACCAATAAATTTACATTTTTACATTATTAAACAAGCCTCCCAAGAGTTTCTGTGAGCATAGTATATTCTATTTTGATCATGGCTACACCGAAAAAAATCTTTGACTTATTGTGTTCTCAGATACACTTCAGTTTCTAAGAAACTTTCCACGCTACAACCACAATGTCGCAGGTTAGTATGTAACGGTCACGACAATCGTAATCTAAACTAATTTGTCAGAATACAAGTTAAACTTCCTTAGAAAAACAGCCCGATGTTACCAATCGGTATACTCTCCAAGTTCACTATACACAGAGCTACCAGGATTTTTTGTATGTCCTGAATACACTACGAATAACTATTTTAATCCATGAACATCCGTGGATCGTGGACATCCATTAATATAAACCCAGGCACACAAACAAACTACACGTATGGTATTCCGAAAAAGAAAAAACAAAAAGTGCTTTTCCCTCATTTCCTTACATGGGTTAAGTTATATTTCAACTTTACCATGATATTCCCTCGCCTAAGCAGCGCCCAGCAAGCTCTCACCTCCACCGCTTGTCAAGTGTAATGAAGTACAGGAAACGCGCAAAGCGGCAGAGAAACGTCGTTTTAAATAAGAGGGACTTTCCGGTGCAGCTTTTAAAACGCTGACTAAGAAAAGACTGTTATTTACAGTTCACCGATTCACTTTTCCTATACATGGAAACAAAAATACTTCCAATCACATGCAAAATATATTTTACACTGAAAAAGCATTTATGATAAACAAAAAATTGCATCAGAATGTCAGCTATTTTCATTTCCCGTACATCTAATATGGTACAAGTTTAAGTAAATCCTTGCCTTTCTGTGTTATTTAATATATATAATCCTAAAGGAGAGCAAATTTACTTCGTTTTTTAAATATCATTACATTTTTACATTATTGTTGTAGGCATCAGCACCGAACAGCACGTAATTTTCCTTTCTAATAAAATGAATAATCAAACAGGTTTGCGTTTCCCGAAGAGTTGTTAACGCTACGTCATTCGTAATTAAGTTATGTGTTAAAAGATATACAACTTACAAACGACGTAACGTTAACAAGGCTTACTCCAGATACTGGTAGCCGTTAAACACAGTGGTTTATACAGGGAAACACAAAATTAAAACCGATAGCTACAGCTACCAATTAGGACTTCTAATCAGAATACAGGGCAGGGCTAAAAGATACGGTCCAAAACATGCGGTAGTTTTTCAAGATTCACCAATGTAAAGGAGGAACTATTTGAAACCTTACAGATTAGAGGAAACGTTTTATAGCTGGCTGTATTTAATATGGGGTTGTCACCCATGACTTACTGCATGATCCCTTAGGAAAAACTGGATTTGGAAAAAAATTACCTCACTTTCTGAGCAGTAAGGGTTACTGGTAAATATGTTTTACCTGGTCTCTGGCAGGTATTTTGCTATACACAAACATACACACGTGCACTCACCTAAAGAATTATTAGGAACACCTGTTCAATTTCTCATTAATGCAATTATCTAATCAACCAATCACATGGAAGTTGCCTCAATGCATTTAGGGGTGTGGTCCTGGACAAGACAATCTCCTGAACTCCAAACTGAATGTCAGAATGGGAAAGAAAGGTGATTTAAGCAATTCTGAGCGTGGCATGGTTGTTGGTGCCAGACGGGCCGGTCTGAGTATTTCACAGTCTGCTCAGTTACTGGGATTTTCACGCACAACCATTTCTAGGGTTTACAAAGAATGGTGGGCTACAACAGCAGAAGACCCCACCGGGTACCACTCATCTCCACTACAAATAGGAAAAAGAGGCTACAATTTGCACGAGCTCACCAAAATTGGACAGTTGAAGACTGGAAAGATGTTGCCTTGTCTGATGAGTCTCGATTTCTGTTGAGACATTCAAATGGTAGAGTCAGAATTTAGCGTAAACAGAATGAGAACATGGATCCATCATGCCTTGTTACCACTGTGCAGGCTGGTGGTGGTGGTGTAATGGTGTGGGGGATGTTTTCTTGGCACACTTTAGGCCCCTTAGTGCCAATTGGGCATTGTTTAAATGCCACGGCCTACCTGAGCATTGTTTCTGACCATGTCCATCCCTTTATGGCCACCATGTACCCATCCTCTGATGGCTACTTCCAGCAGGATAATGCACCATGTCACAAAGCTCGAATCATTTCAAATTGGTTTCTTGAACATGACAATGAGTTCACTGTACTAAAATGGCCCCCACAGTCATCAGATCTCAACCCAATAGAGCATCTTTCGGATGTGGTGGAACGGGAGCTTCGTGCCCTGGGTGTGCATCCCACAAATCTCCATCAACTGCAAGATGCTATCCTATCAGTATGGGCCAACATTTCTAAAGAATGCTTTCAGCACCTTGTTGAATCAATGCCACGTAGAATTAAGGCGGTTCTGAAGGCGAAAGGGGGTCAAACACCGTATTAGTATGGTGTTCCTAATAATCCTTTAGGTGAGTGTATATATGTGTGTGACTACCAGTCATAAGCAAGCACTCGTTGAATACATTAGAATTTTTTGTTGGACCACCTTTAGCTTTGATTATGCGGCACATTTGTCATGGCATTGGTTCCACAAGCTTAAGCAACATCGCACGCTTTATTTTCATCCAGATTTGCATTCATTTCTCACTGAAATCCTGTATTGACAAGTGGGTTGAACCACTCCATAAAGCCTCCTTCAGCACTTCCCAAAGACCTTCAATGAGGTTAAGGTCACAACTCTGTGGTGACCAAGTCATGCATGGAAATGATTCCTCATGCTCCCTAACCACTTTGACAATTCGAACCCAATGAATCTTGGCATTCTTGTCCTGCAAGTATTTGCTGATATAAATTCAAATGGCAAGTTTTTTTTGGCCTGGCAGTGTAAGTACTCAATTCTGTGTGTAAACACAAAAACACAAATTACAATATAAGTAAAGGGTCAAGGTAAATGACAGGAACTGTCAGATGACTTATTTACAAGGTGCATGTACCTAATGGGTGGAACAGGAAATGTTTTGTTGCCATTGTTTTTTTGCATGTTTTTCTACATAGAACATTTGTCCCAAGCAGTGATTACATCTTCATAACCTTGCACCTTGAGAAACAATTTGCTTGGTGAGTCCAGCCATTTCCTCAGTGTTAGACAGTGATGTTTTCATTGTACAGGGATCACGTTACAATAACGTACTATACAGTAATGAGTACTAAAATAACAGTACATCAATGTAACAGATGTAGCCAATCAAGAAGTGAACATGAAATTTCAACAGTTATAATCAGAAGATTTTCCTACCAAAGTCAGCTTAGGGAGCTAGACCAACCCTTGGGTTGTCATTGTCATTGGTTCACTCACCATAAAAACTTGATTGCATCTTCACATAGCTGTGAAGGCAATGCCCTCGCAATTACCTTAAATGTCATTTCATTTCACTTCTTACAAATATAAATGACAAAAACTAATTTGACTTGTACTGATGTTCATTTGAAATATGACTATCAATACTATGAACAATTTAAAGAAATAAATTTTACAATTTTACAGAATATAAATCCATTCATCCATCCATCTGCGAATCACTTATCCTGAGCAGGGAACAATAGAAATGTAAATATAAAAGTTGTGATGCCAGAGTATGCATGTAAACAGAAATGTATGGTATACTTTAAGGCAGGGGTGTCAAGCTCAGTCACTGGGTTGAATTTGAGGATTTAACTTCTCCCAAGACATCTTTTCCTGGAGCTTTTCCACCACACCAGGTACTGTACTTTTGGTATGGTACATTCGGTATGTTCCCTTTTCCACTGACTTCTGTTCAAGTACCAGCACCAAAAGTTTCAGTATCTAAAGTGCCAAATCAACTGGGGTACTTTTTTGGTACTTCAGTACTTTGAGGTGGGACTTTCTTTGTCGACTGGTTATGCAAATAGCCTGCCTCTGAAACACAATATACACGCAATCTTAAAAAAGGTTGCAAACTCAGAAAACATTAAAAAAGTGAAATATATATGCATGGACAAATGAAGAGACCCAAGCTGGTTGGAAGAACAGATACATCAAGATCAGTATGGCATTACAAGAAAGTATTTTGTATAATACAGCTACTAGGACAGCACTGTTGTGCAAGATTTCAAAATATTTTCTTGTAATAAAAAATAAAAAACATAACATAAATTTCTCACAAACCTATCTAGAACTGATTTTATCAGCAAAGATTAAAATGATTATGATGACCACAATTTGTGAAGGTATTTTCCCAAAATGCACTTCAATATCTTTACACGAACAAAATTTCAAATTTTTTCACAGGATTTACTTTACACCTGTCCGTCTTCATAAAATGTATTCAGATTGTTCCAATCTTTGCTTTAAATGTAAAGCACAAAGGGGTACATATTTTCATGTATTTTGGTCCTGTGATAATATCCAATCATTCTGGAAGGGGGTTCACTCTGTAACATTTTATTTTATCTCCTGCGCTGTATTTGTTGAATCATATTCCTGAAGATCTTTTTGGTTTGGACTCCAAGCTCCTGTTTACAACTCTTTCATTTTTGGCAAAAAAATGCATTTTACTGAAGTGGTCTTCACCCCAGGTTACAACTGTCACTATGTGGATATCCCAGCTGTCATCTTTCCTTCCCTTGGAGAAACTAACTCATGATCTTAATCACAGGTCGGACAAATTTTGGAGACTCTGGAAACCTCTCCACTGCTTTTTGCAAAAACTCTGAATGTTTATTTTAATAGAGGTTTTTACTTTCCCATCATGTTTTGCTTAACTTCAGTAGGCAGAGATTTATATTTTCATGTACATTGCGTATTGTTACATTTTTTCAGCGGATGGGTGGGTGGGTTTGTTTATTTGCTTGTTTGTCTGTCTGTTTGATTGTGTCTGTAATATCTGAAAATCCTTGAATAAAAAAAAAAAAATGATTATGATTATCTCAGACAATGCATGCAGCACTCATGCAAAAGCAGCAGAGGTAAACTTTAAACTGATTTTTAAACATATACTATATAGTCCTGAAATTGAATAATCATTAAAATTACAAAACTTGCTTACTTTTTTTTTTTTCTATGACAGAGTAAAAATGGTTTGGGAGAACATGTTAAACTGGATTAACTCTGAGCAATTAGTTGAATTCTCCCCAAACAAGCTTGATGGGCCAAATGGTCTCCTCTCATTTGTAAATTTCTTATGTTGTTATGTTCCCTGCCCTATAATGTCCGTACAGTAGTAAAGGAAGGAAAAGCCTGATCTTAGTCTAGCTGACTAGGAACGTAAGAATTGCATGTGCATAATAATGTTGGTATTAATATTGTGCATCGCCCAGCCCTATAATTTACAATAGACATTTTTTGAATTCAGTACAAAATACTCTGGCTTATATTGTGACAACATTTGGCGGCCCCAGTTTTTACGGCAGTAGAAAACCAACATGTTGAAGTACCGTCCGTTTGGTGTTTTCTTCAAATACCAAAGGTATGGTACTTGGTGCAGTGGAAAATTTCCCCAAGAGGCAGGAGGGGGAGCTAGCTTGAAAGCCTTGATTGACGTGCCGACGTGCCACCTATCGCTGTGCAATCTGGGATTGATGTGCGTATACAGGTGGGTCAGATCTGATAGACTTAAGACATTATCGTGCACAATAAAAAAGATATATCCAGTTTCAAATACTCTTAATTGCAACCTTAATGGTTATTGGCTACCAGCTAAAAAAAATGAGACAAAGAAATCGTACAATCTACCGATGTTATATTAATAAGTATTATTCTTGTAGCTGTTCAATGAACATTCCTTTGGCTCTCACAAGTGCCAGAGAAAATTTCCCCATTATTTATAGCAGGGTTCCCCAATTTCAGTCCGGAAGATTTCCCTACTCAAGCACATCTTAATTAACTAATTACCAGGTTTAGTAGGTGTGTCTGAGCAAGGAAATCTGCAAACTGTGTTGCGTTGTGGCCCTTTTGGAATGGAATTGTGGAACCCTGATATATAGTATTAGTTCCCCTTTTATGAATAAGGAATTTTTGTAAAACTGAAACCTGAAGTCAATCCAATCCATTCAGCTTTCATAATTATCCCATATATGGTCATGGTGGTAAATGTGCTGTGGACATTGTGATAAATTTAGAGGAACTAACCAATATATATGACTGGACATATAATGAAAGCATGCTTGATTTCTCACAAAACACATGGAGCTACTGTACAATACTTTCAGCTCATGCTACATACAATATTCTACAGTTTACTGTAAGATTACCTGGTCTTATTACAGTTGATGATAATAAAACTGCCAATAAAAAATAATCCAAAACCAGAAGCCAAATGGGAATTATTGTCTTTTTTGCACTGTTTTTATAATGCAGAGACGATTTCTTGCCCATATACTTTGCATTGTATTTAATTTATTTAACACTCTCTTCAGTAGCATTCATTCAGAAGTATAATCAATCTACAGACAAAGTGTCCCTTCAAACATTTTGAGGTTGTGTAAAGTTTGCATTACTATGAGAACTGTGAGATGTCTCCTATGTGACTACATATAATAAGTTAGTTGTCATAACATTCAAAAAGAATCATAAGAATAAAGGGAATAAAACCTCATCTCTGAGGTATCCATATGTAAATCCTCTGCTTGCTTTGATAACTACCCATTGCTCATCTACTGCTCATCTTCTAATCACTCAAGTCTTAACAAGTCTTGGTTGTTTAGTTTGCTGTTATTTGTGCAGTCTTTTGCTGTTATAGGGTGGAGTTCCATTCAATTATTAAAACTTGTTTCATCAACTGAGATGTATGGTCATATCAATCCTTAACTCTTTCAACCAAAATTTTCCTTAATTCATCTTTTAATATATGCAGAGTTCTATCCATCTCACTTTCTTTAAACAATGATGGTTAGCCGCTTTAAGCAAATCCTTTCCTGTTTTCGTGCAAAAATGTGCTAAGTGGAATGACTTCATATACTGCAGAAAGTCCTTTCAAAATCTTTTGCCTATCTTAACAGTACATTGACAGCTGCAGTATAATGATAATGAGGAAAAGCTATCCAGTTTGCAGAATAAGCAGTGTAGTGTACAATGGCTTAATGTATTGCTGGTAAACTAATAATAAACAACACAATGCCTTTGCACGTCAGGCAGAATTTTAAAAAATACATTTCAAAATACTGGTACATTTTAAATATTCTGTGTATTGCCATTCACCTACAGCTTGTAACAAATATACAATAACAAACTGTAGAACTTGCAAGGTGATAAAAATCACATCTTTATTTTCACTACCATCAGAAAGGCTGCACTTGCCTTGTAAAGTGAACTATGGAAGCTTAAACTCCATTAGTGACAACACATCTTTGCAAAACAGGTTTTTCTATACTTTTCTGTTCATCAGAACAAAAATCTGAAATTGATTGGATGTTCATCATGACTGTCAAAAACCACCCAACAGTTGAATATTTTTATTCAAGAGAAGCAGCAGCCTTAACACTGATGTCTTTAAAAAAATGTAATTTATTTTTAACATATTTGATTTAAACACATAAATCATATATATAACACATTAATAAATAAGCCAATATGTTACTACATCACAATAAAAAAATAACAGTATTTTGGTTGTCTTTGTAATCTTATGTATTTTACGCGTTTTTAAAAACTCAAATTTTCTTCTAAGTTTCCTGGAGGTTAAACATGGTATACCCAAAACCAAGCACAAAGCACAATGTTCATGAACTACAAGCTATTCTGTACAATAATTTAAGCTCATGTACTCATCTTGATAATTGCAGTGTTAAGAGTCCACACCAAGCACAGAATATTGCATATTAGAGGGACTTAAGTTTAAGTGTATTTATGAAACTATAGATAAGAACGTTTACTTAATTTGCACATATTCCACTCCACACAATACCAACATGTACAAACAGAACACTGCACATATTTTAAAACTGAAAATAAACTTTTCCTTACCTTACAAGATAAACCTGCTCTGATGAGAATTTTAGAAGCTTTAGTCTTTCCTTGGTAGGTACTGCTAGGAACTTCCTGAACATGAGTGTACACACAGAACGTGTAAAGCTGACGGTCATGAACTCCAGCACTGCATTTTATTGGTTGAAGCGTAGTGAAACCTGACACTTAGCATGATAGGTACAGCAGTTTTTTTTTCCTTTTTTGATAATATCGCATATTCTCTTGTAATATTTTCCACACAAAGACCATCTGATAAATGTATGTGTCACAGTGTAATGATGCGGATAGTGTACAATGCAATGCAAAATACAATGTCAAACCACCGTATATAGTTATATGCAGTAAAAGTACTAGGTTCAAAGTTAATTTGCCATTCAAAGTGTCGCAAGTTTTAACTGTTAAGTGTAGTCATATCTTATACCACTTAATGTACTAAATTTAGTGAATGAAGCTGTAAATGTTAAAATGGGTGTAAGAAATATATTTGTAAATAAACTGCAAAGAGACAAATTATTACATAAAACCAATATAGATAAGTTACCAACAGTGTTTTTTTTTGAAGTTTACAATTTTATATAATGGCCCTGCCTTTTAACAATATACAGAAGAAGGTGTCATGTCAGGGGTCTTTTATTATGATATTGTTTTGAAAGATTATGTTTGTACCACTGAAGAGCCAGGACACAGCAGTCAGATTAGAATTCCGAACATAATAGTCTGGATAGATTTTACATAATATTTTTGACGTACATTAGTACAAGGTTTTCAGCATAATACAGCCCTCAAGTGATAGCTCAGTGGATGAATGGTTGCACGGTTCAGGATGTCTAAGACAAAATATGCAAAAGCATGCTGAGCAATATAAATTTATCGGTGTAAGATATTAAAATACATTTTGCAAGGTCAGCCTTCAAATCCCTAAAAATGAATCATATTTTGAACATTAGTTATCTCACTAGCCAGAAGAGGACGTCAATAAAGAAGCACATTTGCTTCTAAAGGAGACTGACCAAGGATCCCAGTTCAAAGGTCTCAAACATTGTAGAAAATATAGTTCTGAGGTCACTCTAAGACTCCTTAGTTATTTGGTCAGGCTCTCAAAGTACAAGAAGGTACATCAACATATTGATTCACAAACGTTAATATATAGAAGTGAGCTAATATTTATCCTACATAGGTTGTCATATTCATGAAGTATTAACCATCTTAAATTTATTTCTTTTAATAGATGCTTTTGTCCGAAGTGATATACTGTCATTCAAAAGTTTTTGAACACCACAGGTTTTTACCATTTTTCCATTTATTTCATACAACTGCAGATTTTTATTCTTGTGAAGCATTGGACAGTTGAGTCAACAACAATTTATGGATATGCATCTGTGAACAATATATAATTTTATTTTGCAAACTCCAGCCTGGTTCTTCTCTGTGTCTCATTAAGGAAGAGCTTCTTCCTTGCTTTATGGCACTATGCTTCTAGGAGCCTGATATGAACTGTCCAGCAGTCCATTTCAGACCTGCACCTAATGTGTCCCATTTCTCTGTAAGTCAAACAAAACAATTGCATTAACTGGTTGTGCTGTGAATGCATAGTCAAATTCTAAGCTGTCCTTTAACTTTAAATGCACTTGTTTCATCAAATATTCAACTGCTTCATCCCATGGAACAGAGGAGAATTTAATGTCTCTTGTAAAAAGAATGCCTTGAATTTTCTCTGCTTTGATAACTGCTGGAGGAGGTTACTTTGAAGAATCAAATATATTACATTTTCTTACTAATAAAGGTACTCAAATGGTAAATATATTGTAAATGTATGTGTTATCAAAGAATATTGAGTGTATTTGTAGCAAATGTTAAGTAAGTAACATGCAAATGTAGAAAATCTCAGTGTGTGCCAAAACTTTTGACTGGTAGTATATATACAAGTGAGGATCAGAGACCAGGGTCAACCTGTCCCTGGAGCGAATGGGTTTAAGGGCCTTGCTCAAGGACTCACGGAATTTGAACCAGTCACCTTCCAAATACAGGCACACAATACAGGCCAGAATAAGCAACTACTGAAGCCTTAGTTTCAGGATGACAGTGATCCAGATTTCAACATAATACAGAACATACTGCCCTCTACAGGATACCAAGGAATACCAGTAAGTTAGTACAATTTATTTATTAATCATTTTTCACAGACAAGAGGTCACAAAGCTCTGTACAAAACTAAAACAGCCATCAAAATGAAACACAACAAAGAAAAAGAAATTAATTAGAACACTACAAGTAATATTAATAATAAAAACAACAGAATACAAGCAGAAGACTACTCAGACCTATCCAAACACCTGCTTAAACAAAGAAGTCTTTAGTTGCTTTTGAAAAGAGTAAACTGACCCAGCTGAGCGCAACAGCAGCAGGAGGCCATTCCAAATGCCTTGGTGCCAAAGACTGAAAGGCACAATCCCCGCGTGTCTTTACCTGGGTACGTGGGACGGCTAAGAGGGCCTGTTGTCCAGACCTACGTGCCAGAGAGGCTGTAAAGTGGTGCACGATGCCAGTAATGCACTCTGGCATTTGCCCATGCAGAGCTCTGTAGGTGAGCACCAAAATTTTAAAAGGAATTCTATACTCGACTGGAAACCAGTGCAGTGCATACAGGATGGTGGTAATATGTGCCCTGTAGCCATATCAGGTTAAAAGCCTAGCAGCTGCATTTTGAACTAACTGTAGCCTGGAAAGGGAAGTTATTACAGCTCCAGCTCTAAACAGAGCACCTTTGTAGCACTGATTAAATTAAATGTATCTCACTACATCTCATCTCAAAAATTGAGTAACTCCTTAGTAAATTCAACAAAACAGCATCAATGGAGAAGTTTAAGTAATGTGATGCTGTACCCTGTCCAGGTTAAGCAGTTAAAGATGGATGGATGGATGCTTATGTAGTATATATTAAGTAATTTAAATATATTTAATTAAATTGCACATTATTTAAACAGAAACTGTACATATTTTCTAACTCATTGGGTGTTATACATTGGGTGACTCCATTTAACTTTTCTGCCCGGTTTACTGTACCTTTCCCATTAGTTTTTCTTATGGAACATTATATAACTTTCTTAAACAGCTGCATCAAAGGTGACATTCTGCAGCTGACTGAGCACAGATCCCACAGCAGCATATATGAGATTTTGAATATACTCAGCTACAAAGGATATGGGTTCCTAATATAACTTTTGTAACATTTAATCTGTGTCACATTTTTTATTCTTATGGCATGAGTGTGTTTGCTTTTACCTATCCATCCCACACACAGCTGATCCAGCACTGGGCCATCAAGATTTTAATTTGTCACATGTATCAACAGAGTTTAATGTTTGCACTTAAGGGGCAAAAATACAAAACTGCATCCTGCTTACCTTATCTCATGCACATGTGACCTATTATTTTGTCTACCTATAGGGTACCAACAAGCCACTTATGCAAAGGTGCACTGCTGCAATACAGAACTTGTGCAATGGTGGTCTTACCAATTAAATGCAATTTTGACTCAGGCGACATGCGGGGCAGCCCCCCCAAAACTTCACCCATGGTTACATGCATAAATGTATTGGTACACTAGAAGCAGAGATGTTCACAAGTCACAAAATTACAGTCCGAGTCAAGTCTCAGGTCTCCATCATGGTTCCAATTGGACATTACTATTTACTAAAAATGTAACTGTCTATTTGTTTTTTATTATGAGTGACTTATGTGACAAAATGGGAATCACTATACTTAAACAGTTCAAAAACAGCTTGTCTCCTAGTTCCTTATGCTTCCATACATTTTCAAAGTAATCGCTATTTCAAAAGGCTTTAAAGTACTACCATTTTTGTTAGAACCTAAGTACCTTTCTAATGTAGATTTTAAAACTAATATTTTCTCAAAAATATCATGATGGAGACATTCCTTGAGCAGAACATGTAAACTTGAATTAATGTGAGCAGTTACAAACATGGCCCAAAGAGGGTCCAAACTTGGCAACAACAAACTGTGTACACGCACCCCCACACACACACACACACACACACAAGTTTGTAATTATATCTTTGTGGGGACTCTCCATTCATTTCTATGGGGAAAACTCTAATCCCAACATGACGACCTTAATGTCTACCCAGCACTAACCTTAACCTTAATAGATTAAACAAAATACAAGACTTTTGGCATTTTTACTTTTTTATACAAAAAATGCTGTTACTCTCACATTGTGGCCAGTAATTTCTTAACTTTTATTGGGTCAGAAATTAGATCTGAACTTTGTTTATAATAAGCCTATAATTAACTTTACATTTACATCTTGGGACATTTTTATCAAAATGTAGCTTTGTAGCAAAATTTTAATCTCATTTGCCAGTTATTGTGTCAGCCTGTGGAATGTTTAGATTTATTAACACGAAAAGCCTTTGACATCTTGTGTAAGGGCCTAGAACAGTAGCATAGAACAGTTCTTACCAAAGCGGTAATTAGATGGTGGCATTTCCCCCCTGTGAAATAAAGTAACCATTATCTACTCTTTTCATTCCGTATTTCAGCAAAGATGGGTGACTCAATTTGTACTCAATCGAATCGCACTGGAGTTGCTCTTAAATTGACTTCTGACTATGGCAAGCCGTTTTAACATTTAATCGCTAGACTGGATATGTATTGCAGATATCCGTAATTAAATTCTTCCTAGTCAAAAAGAGCATTTCAAATATCCACAATGACATTCTTCCTATCCACAATTGTCATTTCAGATATCCACATCATCATTCTTCCTAGGAGAAATTGCGTCACTTTTGCCATTCATGTCTATTGGGCGTAGAATTTCAGATATCCACAATTAACATTCTGGATATCCGAAATTGAATTCTTACTAGGAAAAGCTACTATTTCAGATATCTACAATGCAATTGTTACTAGTCATAATATTAATGTCAGATATCCGAAAGGATTCCACCATTTTAGATATTCATAATGTCATTTCGAATATCCGAAATACATTGTGACTAGCAAAAATGTCTTCCTATCCACAATTGTAATTTCAGATATCCACATCATCATTCTTCCTAGGAGAAATTGTGTCACTTTTGCCATTCATGTCTATTGGGCTTAGAATTTCAGATATCCACAATTAACATTCTGGATATCCGAAATTGAATTCTTACTAGGAAAAACTACTATTTCAGATATCTACAATGCAATTGTTACTAGTCATAATATTAATTTCAGATATCCGAAAGGATTCCACCATTTTAGATATTCATAATGTCATTTCGAATATCCGAAATACATTGTGACTAGCAAAAATGTCTTTACGGATATCCAGAATTCATATTATTTCAGATATCTACAATTAGAATTATGACTAGGAACAATGCAATTGCAGATATCTACAATTGTATTGTGGATATCTGTTGAAAAGTAGATAAGACGCCGTTTTAACATAAAAACGATCCATTTACTATCCACAATTACATTTTAAATATACAGAATATCATTTCTCCTAGTCAAAATTATATTCTTACTAGTCAGAATGGCAATTGCAGATATCCACAATTACATTCTTACTAGTAGAAAATGTATTTCAAGATATCTAAAACTTTATTTCTCCTAGTCAAAATTCCATTTAAGATATCTTTAAATCTTTACAAAGTATACTGTAAGTGGCCGTCTTGACATTTAATCGCTGGACTGGATATGTATTGCAGATATCCACAATGACATTCTCCCTATCCACAATTGACATTTCAGATATCCACAATGTCATTCTTCCTAGGAGAAATTACGTCACTTTTGCCATTCATGTCTATTGGGCTTTCAATTTCAGATATCCACAATTACATTTCAGATATCCAGAATTAACATTCTGGATATCCGAAATTGAATTCTTGATAGGAAAAATGACGCGTCTTCCGCCAGTATGTTTCCCTGTCATCATTTCAGATATCTAGAATGGCGGTGCGACGTACATCCGGTAAAAATATATGAAAAATATAAGCCAGCTAAATTATTGATTCCATCCATACTGTTGCTATGACAGTTCTCTATAAATTCCTTATTACAAATAAATTAATTACTACATAGTCACAAATACTCCAGTGCAATTAAATCAGTATTAGCCAGGTTTGCTAGTTTTGCTCCAGTTTCATTTTTGATTTGGTCATCCAGAGGGTCTGCTGACAGACAGACAGCTAGCGCAAGTGGCGTGTTGAGAGGCTGTCAGCTGTTCGCAGTCAGTGCATGGGAACAGTCATTCATTCACAAAATGCATAATTTTTACCAAAGCATGTAAGTGGAACTCATCGCTCATGGACCTGTACGCTCCTCCAGCTCCCCCCACTCACAGCCGCTTCGCTCATTATCGCCCCCCTCTCGGGTCAATTTTAATCCCGCTCCAAGGAAATCGCTCACCGCTGTCTCCAAGAACGAAAGTTTTAGCCTTAACTTTAGCCTGGCATCAAAATAAATGAGCAGTCAAATCCACATTCAAGTAGAAATGGTTTATTTCTGGGTCAGTCATGCTTCAGACCAGGGGCGCCGTAAGGGGGAGGAAAGCTAGGACGATTCCAAGGGCCCCTGAGTGACAGGGGCCCTAAAAAATTAGGAAAATAACTGGATTGGTTTGGACTGGGGGGCCTAATATGATATGCTTTCATGGGGCCCAAAATCTCTAGCGACACCCCTGCTTCAGACACAGGGTGTGAGCTGGTCTGGTACAGCGAGGTGACGCTAATTGTGGATAGTCAATGGACCCATTTTATGTTAAAACGGCGTCCTATCTACTCGTCAACAGATATCCACAATACAATTGTATTGCATTTTTACTAGTCATAATATGAATTGTGGATATCTGTAATGACATTTTTACTATTCACAATGTATTTTTGGATATTCAAAATTACATTATATACACTCACCTAAAGGATTATTAGGAACACCATACTAATACGGTGTTTGACTCCCTTTCGCCTTCAGAACTGCCTTAATTCTACATGGCATTGATTCAACAAGGTGCTGAAAGCATTCTTTAGAAATGTTGGCCCATATTGATAGGATAGCATCTTGCAGTTGATGGAGATTTGTGGGATGCACATCCAGGGCACGAAGCTCCTGTTCCACCACATCCCAAAGATGCTCTATTGGGTTGAGATCTGGTGACTGTGGGGGCCATTTTAGTACAGTGAACTCATTGTCATGTTCAAGTAACCAATTTGAAATGATTCGAGCTTTGTGACTGCATGGTGCATTATCCTGCTGGAAGTAGCCATCAGAGGATGGGTACATGGTGGCCATAAAGGGATGGACATGGTCAGAAACAATGCTCAGGTAGGCCGTGGCATTTAAACGATGCCCAATTGGCACTAAGGGGCCTAAAGTGTGCAAAGAAAACATCCCCCACACCATTACACCACCACCACCAGCCTGCACAGTGGTAACAAGGCATGATGGATCCATGTTCTCATTCTGTTTACGCCAAATTCTGACTCTACCATTTGAATGTCTCAACAGAAATCGAGACTCATCAGACCAGGCAACATTTTTCCAGTCTTCAACTGTCCAATTTTGGTGAGCTCGTGCAAATTGTAGCCTCTTTTTCCTATTTGTAGTGGAGATGAGTGGTACCCGGTGGGGTCTTCTGCTGTTGTAGCCCATCCGCCTCAAGGTTGTGCGTGTTGTGGCTTCACAAATGCTTTGCTGCATACCTCGGTTGTAACGAGTGGTTATTTCAGTCAAAGTTGCTCTTCTATCAGCTTGAATCAGTCGGCCCATTCTCCTCAGTTGAATCAGTCGCCTAACTGAGCATGTGCAGTATGAGTATCATCACTCTAGCATGTTTCTAATTGGAGAAATAAGACTTGTTGCAACCGTCCCTTGTTGCAACCGTCCCCAGTCTCCCCCTAAATAAATGACTATGAAAGTAACATAGTGAACGCCACGTTAAAAAGTTAAATTAATGTCTGCGGTCGTGCTGCTCCTTTAGTCAGGGGAGAGCCGTCAGTGATATTACTGTTCAATCCAATTATTTGTTGGCGTTATGTTTTTATTTTATTAAAAATCTGTTTAATTTGAATTAGGGGTGCACCGATTGCAGTTTTCTGGCCGATCAACGATCACCGATCCTTAGGCAACCTTACCTGCCGATCTCGATTTTTTTTTGCCGATCTTGTTTCTTTCATAACTAAAAGACAGTTACTTCAATGTTTCCATTTTTATTGAGTAAATTGATATGAATACTCACAAAACATGAGGTAGTGTCCTCAAATATAAACGAACATATAAATGAGCATTGCTGTTTGAACTACAAAATCATATTTTTTCTTCCAGACTTTAATTTCTCTAATTTTGTAAAAAATATATATATATATAGCTGTTATGACACACTTGTCCAAAAAATAGGGAGGGAGGCAGCCTGCACTGCACCTCTCTCGGGAATGGGAGAAAAGGCTGATTTAACCCTCTGGGGCCTAGGGGTAGGAAACACACTTTCACTGACTGGGGCATGATCACACATTTCATCACACTTAATTCATGGCAAATAAATTATTTCTTATATATTTGTTTTGCCATTACACTCATCTTTATTTTAATATATATTGTAAATATGTCAGATTTTTGTTAAGTTTGAAATTTGACATCAAAGTATAGACATTGCAAAATGCAGTTTGGAACACTTGCAGAAACATTATAAAAGTACATAGTAAGCAATGCTGGCAGTTTGTTTTGATCCCAGATATCTGATCACCAAAGTCTTGGCTACATGAAGATGACTAAATGGTGTAGATGCAACATTAATTTGGATAAATAAATAAGAAAAACCTAACTCATGTAACTATTTCTGGCTCCTTTCATTGAATATGTAGCAACTTTCATGTGTATGAATGAGCCATTGTCACCTGGCCACGTCCCCAACCCCCTTTTATGGCGCTGAAGGGGATGTATCTGGATCGCGTTTCACCGTTGCGCTGTTAATCAAATTACCATGCGAATGCGATCTTCGGGTGAGAGCGGTACTACACGCCCCCGATGCAGGTAAAACAAAGTAAGATGACATGGTTTACTTTTTTGCCGATTTAACCTAATTAAAAAAACTTTAATACTTCCGACAATGGACGTTTTGAAAAGAAGACAGATTACGGATTTAGCCAGCGTTTTTTTCATGATTATACATTAAGATTTCAGCGAGATATTTATAAACTGAAATAGACGCGAAAAGTACGCGATGTCGTCGACGACATACTCGACCCCAAAGAGTTAAAAGCATATAACTAAGATCGGTTGATCTCATGGGAATATGGTCGATTTCTGATCCCCTCAAATTAACGTGATCGAGGCCGATCGATCGGTGCACCCCTAGTTGCAACATCTGACTTCTTCAGTTCAAATCAATATTGTGCAGGATATGTAAAATATAATTAACTACAAGTACTATGGGTAATTAGAAGACAGATGTAAGTTTATAGTATACAAATTTGGCTGGTGTAGTCCAAACAGTCTCTGAGTAAATGAGAGGAATGCAAAAAGTGTTGCAACCGTCCCCAGTCTCCCTACTTGCACAGAAGAGAGAGATGGAGAATACCGCTTCTTTTTTTTTTTTTTTTTTCCCTGTCGTGTCCGGCAGTTTAGCAAGCAGGATGTTAGTCTGGGTGCTTTATTGTGCCAACACTTTTATTTTGCCAAGTGGAGCTTCGGATTTAAGCTCCTCTTGTTACTTGAGGTATACTCTTTATTAATCGGTTATATGTCATTGCGCCACAAAGCCAGAGCTGACAGGGGGGGTTAGTGGGAAAAAAATAGAGTGAGAAAGGAGAGAAAGGGGTGAGAGACAGAGGAAGTAGAAAAATAAATAAATGCATAATAAAAATAAAATAAGGAGGGGGGTCAGAGAGAGAGACAGGGAAAGAGAAATATACATAAACAGTAGAACAAAAAAGAAAGAGTAATAAAAGGACAGCTTCTGCATCTTGCTGCTTTACACCGTATCATCACACCAGCTGCTGTATCTGAAAGATAAGATCCAGGGACACACACAAACAGTATACACACAAAGAAACCAGTGGTACTATTATGACATGGGAATATGCTTGTGTCAGTATCTGCTCCTGGAATTAAATACGTTAATACCAGCGGAAAAAAAAATAAAATATATATATATACATATATATATATACATATACATATATATATACTGTACATATATACACACAGACACACACACACACACATATATATGCATACATATATATGCACAAGCAGACCACCAGGAACACTTTCTAAATATTGTCGTACCCGTATCTGCATCTAAGAGGAGGGAGTGGAAGCCACACACCAACTTTCACACATACTCTCACACACACACCCATACAAGGAGAAAAAAGGGGTGAAATAGGGGATGAGAGCCCTAGGCTCTCGTGTGTGTGTGTGTGTGCGTGCGCGCATGTCCCTGTGTGTGTGTGCGTTCTAAGTGTATGTGTGTTGATATGAAAGTGTGTGCATGTGTGTGTGTGTACGCATACGCGCATGTGTGCGTGTACGCATACGTGTACGTGTGTGCGTACGCATATGTGCACGCGTGTATGCCTGTGTGTTGTGAGTGCATGTATGAGTGTGCAGGTTAACATGGAATGATTCCCAGTGTGTGTGCGAGGCCACAACAACGCCGCCCCGGGGCCCCCAGACAGCCGGGAGAGTCCCGACGGGTCATGGACCCAGCTGCCCCACAGCGGCCAGGTACCCGGGCCCCCCGCCACCGGAAGGCTGCGCGCCCACCCAAGGCAGGCAGGGAACCCCACGGCCACAGGCGGCAGCGCGGATAGAGCCCGGAGCACCCGCACACCCCGTGGGGGCCCCGCCAGCCCCGGGGAGACCCGCCCCCCCCCCCAAGAACCCCCACCCGGGGGACCAGGGGGACGCCCCGAGAGCCACCAAGCACACCCGCCCCTGGCTACCGCGACCCCCCCTCCCCCAAGTCCAGATCCCAACCCTCCCTCCCCAGCCCCCGCACCCTCCCTCCCCCAAGTCCCCTCACTGCCGCCCCCACACCGCCCCCACACCGCCCCATCATCCACGTGCTCCCCGTACCAGGACAAACCTGCAGACACACAGATCCATACATGCACTCATACACACACTCAGACACACACTCCCAGTCACACCTGCTCGTCTTTGAAGTCCGGCAGCAGATGCCCTGGACTTGCCCAGTGGACGGCCCAGAGGATGTTCCCCACCCCCCCAGATCGCAGGCGAGCGGGCACCCCGCCGGAGACCGGCAGCGCCCCACAGATGCGGCCGCCCCACCCTCGAGCCCACCCGCCGGCGCCCGCCACCCCCGCCACACCCAGGACCACTCACCCCGCCCGCCCCCCAACCGCCCCCCACCCACCTTGATCATTGATGGTGTACATGTGTGTGAGCTAAGGTGTCGTTGAGATATGGGGGAGCATATGGGGAAAAGACACCCACCGGCCCCCCCAAGCCCTAAGTGTCTAAAGTGGAGTTAAAATAGAGGGGAAGGGAGCCGTGCAGTCCAGCTGCGGGCTGCAGAAGCAGCCAACCCAGGACCTGCACAGCTCCCCTCGCCCTCCAAGGCCCTATGTGGATGAGTGGTGTGACGTGGATGTATGTCTAAAATGCAGTTAAGATAATGAGGGGGGGGTGAGTGGCTAATCGCCCCCCCTTCCCTCTGTGTGGTGCGGTGTGATGTCTAGATGTGGCGTCTAATGTGTAAGATGGGGGGTGAATAGCTGATCACCCCCCATTACCTATGTGTGGTGTAGGTGTATGCCGGCTGGCAAGGGGACGCGCGGTGATAGTCGACAGTGCCGCAGGGCAGCGGGCGCCAGGCAAGGCACACCCGGACGCACGGCGCCAACACCCAGGGGGACACCCCCGCCCCCCGCCGCAGCGCCCCCCCGCCCCAACCCAAGGAGGTGTCTGGGGCCTCATCTGCGCCGGCATCGCCGACGAGCCATTCATACCCAGATACCCACATTCACCAAACACTCGCACCCCACAACACCCGCACCACCCCAACATCGACGTGCTCCCCCGTCCCAGGCCATACATGCAGACAAACAGAGCATGCATACTCACCAGATACACACACACAGGCACGCACGCCCACACGCACACCCTCACCAGATACACACACCTACATACACGCCCACACGCGCACACACTCATCTCGAGGCCCAACAGCAGATGCCCTGGAATTGTCCAGTGGACGGCTCCAGAGGCTGTTCCCCCACCCCCCAGGTCGCAGGCTAGCGGCCCCTCGCCGAAGGCCGGCAGCCCCCCACGGACGCCGCCGCCCCGCACCCGGGCCCGCCAGCCAACACCCGCCGCCCCCCCCATCCCCCAACCGCCCCGGTCCGCCCACCACCCCCCTTGATCAGTGGGAATGGGTGTGTGTGTGGAGCTAGGGTGCAGTTAAAATGTGGGGGGGACACAAGTGGGGGATGGATACCCCAGCCAGAGCTGCGGGCCTCCCCCCCCAGCCCCCACAGGCCCTCAATGTCTAAAGTGGAGTTAAAATAGAGGGGAAGGGAGCCGCGCTGTCCAGCTGTGGGCTGCCAAAGCAGCCGACCCAGGACCTGCACAGCTCCCCCCACCCTCCAATGCCCTATGTGAAAGAGTGGTGTGACATGAATGTATGTCTAAAGTGCAATTAAAATAATACAGAGGGGGGTGAGTGGCTAGTCACCCCCCCCCCCCCTTCCCTCTGTGTGATGCAGTGTGGTGTTGTGGGTGTGGTGTCTAAAGTGGAATTAAAAGAGATGGGGGGTGACTAGCTGATCACCCCCCAGAACCTATATGGAGTGTGGTGTAGGTGGGTGTGGGCTGTAGGGGGCTGTGGGGGAATAGGTGGTAATGCAGCAGGGCAGCAGGCATCCAGCATGACGCGCCCAGATGCGTGGCACCAATGCCCATGGGGGCGCCACCCCCCCCGCCGCAGCACCCCCGCCCCAACTGTATCTGGAGCCTCATCTGCGAAGGCCTCGCTGACGAGCCGCTCTCACACAAACACCTACACTCACCAGACAGACTGACCTGGGACCTATACCCTCTATACCCTGCCCCGGTGCCCTCCCCCCAGAGGCCAGCATGCCCAGAGGCTCCCAGAGCGACACCCTAGTCAGTCCCACATGGGAAGGGGCGCCCAGGGGGAGACCGGCCCCCCCGGCACGGACGAGGCCCCCACCCCACTAGCGGGCCCCCCGGAGCCCCGAGCCCCACCCCGCACCCACGAGGCCCTAGCCGCCCGGGCCGCCAGGCCCCCCCCGCGCCCACCGGGTAGACGCCCCCAGCCCCCCCCACCCCGCCAGCCCAGGGGCGACCCACAACCCCCAGCCCAGGAGCCGCAGGCCCCCAGCCCCACGGAGCCACCGGCACCCACACCCCCCAGAGCCCCCCCACCATCCAAGGGACACAAGGAACAGCAAAGCCATGACGCCACACACCCACTAAGTGATGGAGTCAATTATTGGGGACCAGAGAGAGTTGAAATTGGCTAATTGATTCTTGGAGGAAGCAGACATTCGCTCCATACTAATGTGGTCCAACAAGAGACCTTTGTATTGATTAATAGTCAAATTGTTTTTTGATTTCCAATTCACAAGAATAGTTTTCTTGGCGATGCACAAGGCGGTGAGAACCATTTGTGTTGCACTACCCTCCAGATCCATATTACTTACATCGCCTAGCAAGCATAATCTCGGGGAGGCCGTAATATTATAACCTAAATACGTAGATAAGTCTTCGCATACCCTCTGCCAAAATAGGTGAACAGCTGTGCATTCCCACATAGCGTGCATATAGTTGTCTGGTGCATTATTTGTGCAGTAAGGGCAGGTGTCGGATTCTATGAGGCCCATCTTGAACATCCTTTGTCCTGTGTAGTGTGTTCTATGGAGAGTCTTATATTGTATGAGTTGCAGATTGGGTTTTTTGGTCATTCTAAAAGTATTTAAACATATTTGTGTCCAGATGCTCTGGTCTATACTAATCGATAAATCAATTTCCCATTTTGAGGTTGGGAGAGATATTGAGTCGTTTAAATCTGACAATGATCTGTATATTTTTGACATTGTCTCAGTAGTTGGGTTACCTTTGTAGGTAATTGTAGATTTAATTCATCATGTCCGTATTTAACCCGCAATATATATTTAAGTTGGTGGTACTCTAGAAACTTGCTTCTCTGAATATTGTACTGTGAAACAAGTTCTTCAAATGGAATAAATTGTCCATTTTGGATAATATGCTCTAGATACCGTATGCCTTTATCCCTGTCACGGTACGGGATGAAGGCGAGCAGGGAAGCAGGGAAACGGAGCCAGGGAGTCGGGTAAAGCGGGGATTTATTGGGCAGGACAGGACTGGGGAAGCAGGACGGCAAACAAAGGGTAACACTACAATGACAAGTCTGGGGAAGACTGACTCAGACGAGGACTAAATACACAAGACAAGCTAGACTTAATAGGACACAGGCGATCACATTTAGGGCTGAACACGAGGCAATGAGGGGGGCGTGGCACACATCGGGATCGTACGGAGCGGGATGTGACAGAACCCCCCCCCAAAGGCGCGCACACCGGGCGCGCCAGAGGAGAGGCGACGGACGAGACGAACCGGGAAAACAGGACCTGGAAAACAAAACAGAACGTCAACCAAAAACAGGGAACAGAACGGAGACGCAGAACAAGAACAAGGACGAGAAGAAGGACAGGACACGACAGAGGACGGGGAACGCAGACAGGCAAACCGAGAAGGGGGACACAGAGGGGACACCCACAGGCGACACGAAGGGGCCAGGAGTGCACAGAGGAGGAACAGAGGGACCAGGAACAAAGACAGGCGGGACGAAGGGAGGAGGAGACGACAGGGGAGACCAAACCGGAACGGAAGGGGGACAAAGGGGAGCCTGAGGGAGCCCAGGCGGGCGACGGGCAGCGGCCGGAGGGGCCGCAGGCAAGAGGGCGAAGGGAACCAAAGGGGACCACCCAGGGGCCAAGGGAACGGGACGAGGGAGTGACGGAGGGGACACGGAGGGAGCAGGAGGGAACACCAGTGAAGGCAGGCAGGAGGGGGAAGCCGCGGCAGGCGGAGGCGCAGCCGGAGCCGGCAAAGGCGCCGTCCGACGCCAAGCCGGAGCAGGGGGGCCCGGAGGCGACCGACATGGAGCCGGAGGAGGGACCGAGGACCGGCACCGAGGATCCAGGGGGGGACCCGGCGGCGACCGCCGAGCCGGAGGACCCGCAGGCAGCCACCGAGCTACAGCCAGGGGCTGAACGGGCGAGCCAGGGGGCAGGGAGGGCGGGACCCGGACCCGACGCCTATGTCCCCTTCCCTTACGGGACACCGACAGGCGGGGTCCTGTGGGGCGTTGGCCTTGCCGGGGTAACGGCGAGGGAGTCAGGGCCTCTAAGGAGGCAACAGGCGGGGCAGCCAGAGCCGCGGGCGTGGCCGCAGGCGGGGCAGTCAGGGCCGCGGGCGGGGCAGCCAGGGCCGCGGGCAGGACTGGAGAGGCGGCCTGGGCCGCGGGCAGTACTGGAGAGGCGGCCTCAGGCAGGGCCGCGGGCAGGACGGGAGAGGCGGCCTCGGACGAAGCCGCGGGTGTGTGGCCAGCAGGGGGCGCCTCAGGCAGAACGGAGGCAGCAGCAGGCGTGCGACCAGCAGGGGCCGCCTGGGTCGGCGCCTCAGGCGTACGGTCAGCAGGGGGCGCCTCGGCGAGCGCCGCCAGCACGCGACCAGCAGGGAGCGCCACCATCACATGGCCAGCAGGGGGCGCCACCGCGGCCACCTCAGGCAGTTCAGGAGCCGGCAAGGCAGGCAGTTCAGGAGCTGGCAGGACAGGCGAGACAGGCAGTTCAGGAGCCGGCAGGACAGGCGAGACAGGCAGTTCAGGAGCCGGCAGGACAGGCGAGACAGGCAGTTCAGGTGCCGGCAGGATGGGCGCCGCCATCACGTGGCCAGCAGGGGGCGCCGTCGCGGGCACCTCCATCACGCGGCCAGCAGGGGGCGCCTCGGCGGGCGCCGTCAGCACGCGGCCAGCAGGGGGCACCTCGGCAGGCGCCGCCATCACGTGGCCAGCAGGGGCCACCGCGGCGGGTGCCGCAGCCAGAGTGGTGGCAGCTGCAGGGACTGCAGGCAGAGCAGGCAGGACGGCCGGGTCTGGTGGGACAGGCAGGACAGGCAGTTCCGCTGACAAAGCGGCGGAAGCTGCAGCAGGCGGTGCCGCGGGCAGAGTGGCGGCAGCTGCAGCAGGCAGGGCAGGCGGGTCCGCTGACAAGGCGGCGGAAGCTGCAGCAGGCGGTGCCGCAGGCAGAGCGGCGGCAGCTGCAGCAGGGAGGACAGGCAGGACGGGCAGGTCGGGCGGTGCTGCGGGCATCGCGGCAGCTGCAGCAGGCGGTGCTGCAGGCAGATCGGCGGCGGCAGCAGGCAGCGCAGCCGAGGGCAGATCGGCGGCGGCAGCAGGCAGCGCAGCCGAGGGCAGATCGGCGGCGGCAGCAGGCAGCGCAGCCGCGGGCAGATCGGCGGCGGCAGCAGGCAGCGCAGCCGCGGGCAGGTCCGGAGCATGCAGGTCCGGAGCAGGCAGGAGGGATGCCGAGTGTGTTGGCGCTGTTCCTTTAAGGGCTCTCGGCACCCGGGGAATAGCGTCTCTCACGGCGCGTATTCCTCCGTGTCCCAGACGCTCCGGCCGGTAGAAGTACGCTTCTAAGGGAGGCGGCTTCTCCGGTGGGAAGCTGGCCAGGCTGGTTGCGGCGGTGTCCTCCCAGGCGGGGAGCAGAGAGCAGGCTCCTAGGTAGAGCGTTGGAGCTGCTTCCGCCAACTCTCTGCTCCGCTTCTCCCGGCTGCTAACCAAGCGCTGGCTCAGGCGGCGAAGGCACTTACGTGCCCTCTGCAGCGGGTACTGTTGTCCGGGCGGGCGCTCTTCCTTGAGGAGGTCCGCGCCCCGGGTGGCCAGCTCCAGGGCTACCGGATCCTCCAGGACCTCGGGCTGGGATTGCCAATACACGAAATCTTGCAGGAGACCGAGCCGGTGGTGCTCGGTCTCCCGCGTCGTGTTGTTGTAGAGACTTGTCATTCTGTCACGGTACGGGATGAAGGCGAGCAGGGAAGCAGGGAAACGGAGCCAGGGAGTCGGGTAAAGCTGGGATTTATTGGGCAGGACAGGACTGGGGAAGCAGGACGGCAAACAAAGGGTAACACTACAATGACAAGTCTGGGGAAGACTGACTCAGACGAGGACTAAATACACAAGACAAGCTAGACTTAATAGGACACAGGCGATCACATTTAGGGCTGAACACTTATGAGGGGGGCGTGGCACACATCGGGATCGTACGGAGCGGGATGTGACAATCCCTCCATACAGTGAAATTTAACACTTTCTTGTTCAGTAGGATGTCTGGATTGTTCCAGATGGGCGTTCGTTGGCATGGGGTTAGCGAGGATTTGTTTAATTTAAGAAAGTCCCACCAGGCTGTCAGAGATGTTCTAATATTAATACTTAGGAAACATTTATGGTGTTTGATGCTAGAGCTGATAAATGGCAAATCGGAGATATCTAAATTATCACAGAACTCCTGTTCTACATTTAGCCATAGTCTGTCTAGCGGGCTTGGATTAATCCATTTCAAAACATATTGTAATCTATTGGCAAGAAAGTAGTAGTAAAATTTTGGCAAATCTAAACCTCCGCATTGTTTAGTCTTTTGTAAGGTTTTTTACTAATTCTTGGTGGTTTATCCCGCCATAGAAATTTGGAAATGTGTGAATTTAATGAATTGAACCAGGCAGAAGAGGGGATCATTGAGAACAAATAGTTAATTTTGGGTAGAACCATCATTTTAATAGAGGCCACCCTCCCCATGAGTGATATGGGCTGGGTTTTCCACCGTATAAGATCGTCTTCTATTGTTTTAAGTAGTGGAGTAAAGTTTAATTTTTGCAGGTCTGACAGCCTGGGGGAAATATTTATACCTAAATATTTGATATTTCCTGATTGTAATGTACTAGTTGGCGCATTTTGAAAATCGCAGTTTATAGGCAGGACTGTGGATTTTGACCAGTTGATGGAATACTCAGAGATTGATGAAAATCTTTCTATGACTGAAATTGTGTGAGATAGGGAGGATTGAGAGTTTGGAAGGAAAATGAATACATCATCTGCATAAAGACTTATCTTATGAAGCTCATTTTTAATTTGAATACCTGTAATATCTCTATTTTGTCTTATCATGGCTGCTAGAGGTTCAATAAAAATAGCGAAGAGAGAGGGGGAGAGTGGGCAGCCTTGTCTAGTACCCCTCTGGAGAAGAAAGCTTGGTGAAGTTTGGTCGTTTGTCCTGACTGATGCATTAGGAGAGCTATATAGAATTTTAATCCAGGTAATAAAAGATGATCCAAACCCAAATTTATTTAGTGCTGCTATAAGAAATTTCCAATTTACCCTGTCGAAAGCCTTTTCTGCATCTAAAGAAATAATCGTAGTTTCTAGTTTGTTGATGGTAGAGTAATCCATTTGTCAGGGTCAGCCCCCCGCTGTGGTCCTTCCGTGCCCCTTCCCTGTTTGACCAGCAGGTGGTGCTGGTCATCCCGTTCATACGTCAGTCCTTGTTCTCCCCTGTTACCTGTCTGGTCTTGTGGCTCAATGTGTAGAGCATGTGGTTGTCTGTGTACCATTCTGTCTTGAGTACCCTTCAGTCCTATGTTTGAATCCCACCTCCTGTTTTTGTATTTTGCTCCCTAGTGTTTCATTTGAGTTTCTTTAGTTCTTGTGTCTGATTTTGTAGTTGGTTTTGGTTTTGTTCCTTATGCCCCTGCTTGTGTCTTTACCTGTTTAATTCCCTAGTGTTGGCTTCTGTTTCCTTGATTAATTCTTAGTTTCCCTGTTTTTGTTCCTTTGAGTTTATTAGTTTCACCTGTGCCTTGTTTTCCTGGTCTGTGTTAATTAGTCTCACCTGTCCTGTGTTAGTCTTATTACCCAGTTTTGGTTTCTGTATTTAAGTCCCTGCTTCTGTTCTGTTCTCTAGTGGTTCATTGTCTATGTCTATGATTGTCGTTGGTTTTGATATTTTCAGTGTTCTGTGTGCATTCGGTTTTTGTTATTTAGTCTTGTTTATCCCCTTTCTGTTTTTGACCCCTTGTGGTCTTTTTGGTTTAGTTGTGTTTTTTGTGTTTTCTGTTTTGTTTAATAAACCCTGTTTTGTTTTCCTGGAGCCGCAAATGGGTCGTCCGCCCTTTTTGTGCACCATGCCTCGTTCCCGTGCCCGAACCGTCCGGAATCATGACAGAATGAACCACTCTCAAGGACGATCCCCAGGCTCCACAACACCCCTCATGCTGGGATATGTTTCCCTAGCACCAGCTGCTGGGCCTGCAGTGCTGCAGCACTCACCCCCTGGACCTGTTCCTGTTCCTGTTCCTGACTCACCCTGACTTCGTGATGTCCAGTCCCTGAGTGCCTACTATGGTACCTGTCTGGCTTTCAAATGTTCCCGGTCTCCTGTGGATGCCATCCCTCAGGTCCCCAAGTTCCCTAGAAAGGGAGGGAAAGCTCCAGCTGTTTTAACAGTGGAGCCTCTGCCTCTAGAGGGCCCAGTTCTTCCCTGCCTGCCTCCAGGGGTTCCTTTTATAACGCCTGTTGAGGGGGAGGATGGACTGGAGACCCTCAATCATCGGCTGATGGATTGGGCCAAGGGTTTCTCGTCTCCAATGTCTGGCCCAGTCGCAGCCGCCGCCGCGATGCCCGAGCCCTGCCCAGGGGAAGCCGCAGCCGCCTCCGTCGCTCTGCCCGAGCCCTGCCCAGGGGTAGCCGCAGCCGCCTCCGCCGCTCTGCCCGAGCCCTGCCCAGGGGAAGCCACGGCCGCTTCCGCCGCTCTGCCCGAGCCCTGCCCAGGGGAAGCCACGGCCGCTTCCGCCGCTCTGCCCGAGCCCTGCCCAGGGGAAGCCACGGCCGCTTCCGCCGCTCTGCCCGAGCCCTGCCCAGGGGAGGCCTCGGCCGCTTCCGCCGCTCTGCCCGAGCCCTGCCCAGGGGAGGCCACGGCCGCTTCCGCCGCTCAGTCCGAGCCCTGCCCAGGGGAGGCCACGGCCGCTTCCGTCGTTCTGCCCGCGCCCGGCCCACAGGGGGCCGCCGCTTCTGCGATGTCCCGGCCGCCCGCGCCCGGCCTACAGGGGGCTGTCGTCTCTGCGACGCTCCGGCTGCCCGCGCCCGGTCCACAGGGGGCTGCTTTCGTCTCTGCTCTGCCCGTGCCCGGCCCACAGGGGGCCTCTGCTTCTGCTCTGCCCCGGCCGCCCGCGCCCGGCCCACAGGGGGCCTCTGCTTCTGCTCTGCCCCGGCCGCCCGCGCCCGGCCCACAGGGGGCCTCTGCTTCTGCTCTGCCCCGGCCGCCCGCGCCCGGCCCACAGGGGACCGCAGCCTCTGCTTCTGCTCGGTCCCGGCCGCCCGCGCCCGGTCCACAGGGGGCCGCCGCCCCTGCTTCTGCTCTGCCCCGACTGCCCGCGCCCGGCCCACAGGGGGCCAGGCCTTTTGACTTTGCTCCTGCATCTCCGCCCAAGACCGTCCTGGCCCCAAGCCCCAAGATCCGGACGCCTACCTCCACCCAAGCGGACCTTTCCTGGCGCTGGTGGAGGTCCAGCAGAGGGCTAGGCCGGTTCTCTGTCTCCCGAAAGGGGAGACGGGGACACACTAGGCGGTCCAACCACCTAGACCCAGTCCCTTAAGAACATAAGAACATAAGAAATTTACAAACGAGAGGAGGCCATTCGGCCCATCAAGCTCGTTTGGGGAGAACTTAGCTAATATCTCAGAGTTGTTAAAATCTTATCTAGCTCTGATTTAAAGGAACCCATGGTTTTAGCTTCCACTACAATAGCAGGAAGACTATTCCATACTCTGACTACACGCTGTGTAAAGAAGTGCTTCCTCAAATTTGTTTTAAAATGTTCTCCCGCTAATTTCCACTTATGGCCACGAGTTCTAGTATTTAGACTAATATTGAAATAGTCATTTGGCTGAACAGCATCCAGACCCGTTAGAATCTTATAGACCTGAATCATATCCCCCCTTAGTCTCCTTTGCTCAAGGCTGAACAGATTCAGTTCCGCTAACCTCTCCTCGTAAGACATTCCTCTAAGACCAGGAATCATTCTCGTAGCTCTTCGTTGCACCTTTTCTAAGGCAGCAATGTCCTTCTTGAGGTATGGTGACCAAACCTGCACACAGTATTCTAGGTGGGGTCTTACCAAGGAATTATATAAGTGTAACATCACCTCCCTTGACTTAAACTCCACACATCTAGAGATATAACCCAACATTCTGTTCGCCTTTTTTATTGCTTCCCCACATTGGCGAGAGTGGGACATGGAAGCATCAACATACATACCGAGATCTTTCTCGTAATCAGCTACCTTTATTTCAGTGGAACCCATAAAATATCTGTACTGTATATTTCTGCTCCCTGCATGGATTACCTTACATTTATCTGTGTTAAATTTCATCTGCCAAGTATCAGCCCATTCGCTAATTAAATCCAGATCCCGTTGAAGCCTCTCTGCTGCTAGATTAGTATCTGCTACCCCGCCCACCTTAGTGTCGTCTGCAAATTTAACCAGTTTACTGTATGTATTCGTGTCAATATCATTAATGTAAATTAGGAACAATAGTGGTCCTAAAATTGAACCCTGCGGTACCCCACTATAAACGGAGGCCCACTGTGACATAGTGCCTCTAATAACTACTCGCTGCTTCCTATCAGTTAGCCAGTTTTTGATCCAAGCTGCCACAGTTCCTAAAATTCCTGCAGCTTTAAGCTTTAACAAGAGCCGTTTGTGGGGGACAACATCAAAGGCTTTCTGGAAATCTAAGTAAATCACATCATAGGCCTTTTTGTGATCAATTTCACTTGTAGCTTCCTCAAAGAACTCAAGCAGATTCGTTAAGCAGGATCTACCTCTCCTAAATCCATGTTGGCTATCCTTTATAATGTTATTTGCATCTAGGTAATCTACCATTTTCACTTGAATTATAGCTTCCATTATTTTTCCAGTAATGCTAGTTAAACTGATTGGCCTATAGTTTGCTGGATTACTTCTATCCCCTTTTTTGAATATGGGTGTTATATTAGCATGCTTCCAATCTGATGGTACCACACCCGCAGATAACGATTTCTGGAATATTAAAGTCAAAGGTTGGCTAATAATATCCCTCATCTCTTTCAAGACTAAAGGTAAGATGCCATCAGGCCCCTGCGATTTATTTATTTTGAGTTTAGCTAGGCTTAGTATCACATCAACCTCAGTTATACATATATTGGTCATAGACGATGCTGTATTCGTATTAATTGGTGGTAAATTACTTGTGTTCTCTATTGTGAACACCCTTGAAAAATAATCATTAAACTCGTTTACCATATCAATTTCGTTATCAATTATAAGGCCCTTACTATCCTGCAAATTAGTGATTTCAGCTTTTAGTGCTCTCTTGGAGTTAAAATATTGGAAGAAACCTTTACTGTCATGCTTAGCCTCCAATGCAATTTTTCTTTCTACATCCCTCTTTGATAGCCTAATGTCATTTTTTAACTCTGCCTGTAGACTTAGATACTCCTGCTTGATTTTGAAATCATTAGTTATTTTCCAGTTGTGGAACAGAGCCCTTTTCCTCCTGACTTTATTCTTAATTTCCTTAGTAAACCACCTTGGTTGTCGTTTCCTAGATTTAGTTTTGCTGGAAACAGGTATGAAGTCCTCTTGCACTTGCAACAATGTGCTTTTGAAAAATTCCCATGCCTCTTCAACTGTTTTGCTATTTAACTCTGTCCAGTTTACAGTTTCTAATTTCCGTCTCATACCATTAAAGTTAGCCTTCCTAACATTGTATACTTTTAATTTAGACTTTGCTCTTCGGACACTAAAATTAACCTCGAATTTAACCATGTTATGATCACTACCGTACAATGGGTCTAAAACCTCTAATTTTCCAATCCTATCCTGGTTATTACAAAAAACGAGATCAAGAAGGGCTTCTCCCCTGGTAGGAGTATTAACAAACTGAGTAAAAAAAAACAATCCTGTACTAATTCCACCATCTCAAGTTCATTTACAGAAGAGCCAGAGACTGTGTCCCACTGTATCCCAGGTAAATTAAAATCACCCATAACCACCACATCATTTTTATTACTCATAATCCTGATATCATCATATAATATTCTGCTTTCCTCTACAGCTACATTAGGTGCCCTATAACAAACCCCGACAATTAGGCCATTTGAATCTTTAGCATCAAGTTTGATCCATACAGCTTCTGAATTTTTATTTATATCAGTGAGATCCCTTGCCTGCAAGTTTTCTTTTACGTATACTGCAACACCACCTCCCTTCTTGCCTATCCGGTCTCTACGGAACAACGTATAACCATCCATATTATATTCATCACCATCATTGTCACTCATCCATGTTTCAGTTATTCCTATAATGTCGTAATTGTCTGAAGAAATTAAAGCCTCTAAGTCATTAATTTTGTTTCTAATACTCCTAGCATTCAAATACAGACCACTAATGGTAGGCCTTTTACAGTGTCTACTTTTAATATTTATTTGGGCTTTCCGTCTCTCCCCACATAAATTCATAACTGACCTCCCTGCCCCCCCAGTCCCTAGTTTAAACATTCCTCAACTATTCTGCACATACGCCTCCCCAATACACTGGTTCCCCTATGGTTCAGATGCAACCCGTCCGGCTTGAACAGGTCCCACCTGTTCCAGAAGGTCTTCCAGTGCCCCATAAACCTGAACCCCTCTTTCCTACACCACCATTTTAGCCACGCATTTAATCCCCTTATCTCAGCTAATTTTGCCTCACTTGCACGTGGCACGGGAAGTATTCCAGAGAATACCACCGTGGATGTTCTGCTTCTAAGCTTATCCGCGACTTCTATAAATTTATCTTGCAGAACAGCCCTTCTGCCCTTTCCTATGTCATTGGTGCCAACATGCACCACGACCACTGGATCCACCCCGGCTGGGGCCAAAAGCCTGTCCACTCGATCTGGAAGGTCCCCTACCTGGGCACCAGGCAGGCAAGACACCGTACGGGACCCTCTATCACGGGTGCACACATAACTATCTACACCTTCCTCGTCACCCTCAAGTCCCAGGTCCTGTCCCAGTCCTGCAGTCATCCCATCACCCTCCAGTCCTTCACTCCCTCCTTTGTCACCTTCCGGTTCCCATCCTACAGACCCCTCTTCATTAATTCCCAGTCCTGCAGTCCCTTCCTTGTCACCCTCTGATCCCAGATCCCGTCCTCATCTTGCAGTCCCTTCCTCACCATCACCCTCCAGTTCCCGTCCTCCGATCCCTTCCTCGTCGCCCTCCGGTCCCAGTTCCCGTCCTCATCCTGCAGTCCCTTCCTCGCCGTCACTCTCCAGTTCCCGTCCTCCAGTCCATTCCTCATCGTCCTCCAGTTTCTGTCCCCGTCCTGCAGTCCCTTCCACCTCGCCCTCCAATCGGCCACCAGGCCCACACCCTACCCAACCTTTCCCTTTTATGTTTCCTGGCCAGCAGTCCCAAAGAGTCCCGTTGCTACCCTTCCCTTTCAGTTCATCTGCCCCGTTTCGGTCCCATGTCCCTGGTCCTTTCCCTCGCCCTGCTCCTTTTGTTCCTTTCCCTTCCGGTTCCCCTACACCATTTTGTTTTCCGCCTCATGCCCCAGGTTTTGTTCCTCCGTCCCCGTGTCCTTTCCCGAGTCTTTTTGTTCCTGGTCCCCAAGTTCTGTTCCCTCGTCTAGTCGTCTTGTCCCAGCTCCTGGTGTCTGCTCTGTCTATTTTCGTGCCCTTCTTGTCTGAGTTTTTGGTTTTGTCTGTCCAGTTCCTCGGTTGTCGTTAGTTTGTTCCCTGTCCTGCTCCGAGTCTGAGTCCTGTCTGCCTGTTTTCTGTGGCCCTGGCAGTGCCCCGGCGCGCGTCCGGTGTCCACGCGTTAGGTGGGGGGTACTGTCAGGGTCAGCCCCCCGCTGTGGTCCTTCCGTGCCCCTTCCCTGTTTGACCAGCAGGTGGTGCTGGTCATCCCGTTCATACGTCAGTCCTTGTTCTCCCCTGTTACCTGTCTGGTCTTGTGGCTCAATGTGTAGAGCATGTGGTTGTCTGTGTACCCTTCTGTCTTGAGTACCCTTCAGTCCTATGTTTGAATCCCACCTCCTGTTTTTGTATTTTGCTCCCTAGTGTTTCATTTGAGTTTCTTTAGTTCTTGTGTCTGATTTTGTAGTTGGTTTTGGTTTTGTTCCTTATGCCCCTGCTTGTGTCTTTACCTGTTTAATTCCCTAGTGTTGGCTTCTGTTTCCTTGATTAATTCTTAGTTTCCCTGTTTTTGTTCCTTTGAGTTTATTAGTTTCACCTGTGCCTTGTTTTCCTGGTCTGTGTTAATTAGTCTCACCTGTCCTGTGTTAGTCTTATTACCCAGTTTTGGTTTCTGTATTTAAGTCCCTGCTTCTGTTCTGTTCTCTAGTGGTTCATTGTCTATGTCTATGATTGTCGTTGGTTTTGATATTTTCAGTGTTCTGTGTGCATTCGGTTTTTGTTATTTAGTCTTGTTTAATCCCCTTTCTGTTTTTGACCCCTTGTGGTCTTTTTGGTTTAGTTGTGTTTTTTGTGTTTTCTGTTTTGTTTAATAAACCCTGTTTTGTTTTCCTGGAGCCGCAAGTGGGTCGTCCGCCCTTTTTGTGCACCATGCCTCGTTCCCGTGCCCGAGCCGCCGGCATTCATGACACCATTAAGTTAATTAACCTGCGTGTGTTGGCTGCCGACTGTCTACCTTTGATGAAGCCTGTTTGATATGGGTGTATTATGAAAGGGGTAACTTTCTCCAGTTTTTTTGCTAAAGCTTTACATATTAATTTAAGATCTGTGTTTATTAGTGATATGGGACGATAACTAGATGGGAGCGTGGGGTCCTTACCTGGTTTTAGGAGTAAACTAATATTGGCAGAGTTCATAGCTAAAGGTAATTCGCCGCTTTCTTTAATATGACATACCATTCTATGGAAAGTGGGCTCTAACGTAGTCCAAAATTCTTTATAGAATTCTGCTGGAAAACCATCTGGTCCCGGAGCCTTATTGTTGGCCATATGCTGAAGGGCATCATGGAGTTCTGCCACTGAAATGGGTGCCTCCAGTGCCATTACCTGATCTTCCTGTAAATTTGGAAGATTTATATTGTTAAGGAATTCATCAATATCAGCCTGTGGTGGATCAATCTGTGACTTATATAAATTTTCATAGAAATTTCTAAAGGTGTTGTTTATTTCATCTGGGTCATGTGTAATGTTACCTAATAGGTCTTTTACGGAAGAGATTGTTATTTTTTCCTTGTTCAGCTTTAATTGGTTGGCTAAAAATCTACCTGATCTGTTGATTTGTTCGAAATTTTCCAGTCTAAGCCTTTGTACCAAGAACTGTGTTTTTTTATCATTAATCTCGTTTAATTTAAGTTTTGTTTTCCTTAATTCATCCAGAATGCATTCCTGGGATGCGGCTGCATATTCACTTTCTAAAGTTTTAATCTTTTGCTCTAGTTCTAATATTAGGGAATTTTCTACTCTTTTCTTATGTGAGGAATAAGAAATTCTTACCTCGCATGACTGCTTTCCCTGCCTCCCAAAGAACACAAGCTGAGATTCCTGGTGTGTCATTGTTGTTACGACCCTAGTCTAGGGTTTAGGGTGTAACAGAGGAAGGGAAAGGGAAAAGGGGAACGAGGGGAACCCAGGGGTGGTGCACAAGGGAACACACGTGGACAAAGGGGATATTTTTATAGTTTTTTTATATTTTATTCACGCAGGACAGACACAGAACAAAAGGTCTAGGTGCGGAAAACTCAGGAGTGATTATCGCCAAAACAATAAACAAAAACCCACTTGTCCAACACAACCCAATTCTAACTTAACTAAGTGTAAAACCAAACAACAAGTGATACTCCTTACTCCCTATCCAAAACAGTCACAAAAACTTCCAAACAAAACCGACAATCACTCCCTAAGCACCAAACAATCACAAATCCTACACATACACAGCACACAGCAAAGCGTCAAAGTTAAAGGGGCACGGAAAGACTTAAACCAAAAACAAGCAAAGGATCGATAACCAGAAAAGCAAGCAAAAACGGGCGAAAGTACAGAAAGGGGTAAGGCAAAGAATCGTAAGTCAGGGAAATCAAAAATCATACACAAATATCCAAACCAAGAAAGCAATCCAACAATAATCAAGTAATGAGCTAAGCTCCCGAAGAGTCTGTCTGTCCGGCTTTTATCCCTCTCCGGACGGACGTGACGAGGTCGGGCCGGGCAGGAAACGAAGGCGGGGTCCGGAGGTAGGGGTGGAGCCAGGCCAGGTCGTGGGCGGAGTTCGGACGTGGAGGCGGGGAAAACGACGGCACGTAACATTGTCCTCCAAGTATAGTGCCCACTCCTGTTTGAAATAATTTATAAAATTTTCATCTTTAAGTAATGATGTATTAAATCTCCAATGTTTGATTGGTGGAGTGACCTTTGTGTTAGTCAGAGTGAGGGAGACTGGGGCGTGGTCGCTGATAGTGATAGGGTGGATCTGAACCGCTGAAGTGTCCCTCATTTTGGAGCTACTGATTAGAAAGTGGTCTAGGCGGGAGTATGATCGGTGTACAGACGAGAAAAAAGTATATTCTCTAAGAGTGGGATGATGAGAACGCCAAACATCACATAGACCAAGGTCCCTCATATATTGTTTCAGGATTTCTGGGGATTGCCAGTTCCTATAGCTACCTGCATTACTAAACCTATCAATTTCAGGGTTAAAAATCAGGTTGAAGTCCCCTCCTATAAGAAGTGTGGTGTCAGAATGATCAGAAAGTGAGGTGAAAAGAGTGTGAAAAAAGGAGTCGTCGTCAACATTTGGGCCATATACACTAGCGATACATATGTTCATGTTTTGGATAGATAAGTTGACTATAATGAATCTACCTTCTGGGTCTGTAATAGTGTTAATGGTAGTTGTCTTAAAATGGATGAGAGAGGGATATAGGGCTCTCGAAGGAACAAACAGGCACGCTTAGGTTCACTCAAATACACTTTAATAAGTAATACAAAATGATCTCACATTAACACCAATACTGAGCTATCATATTGAAGGCAATGCAAAATAACTCGTACTACAACGGATATCAAAATATATATATCTTATAGCTAATAACATTAGGTGCAAAGGTTTGAATATATATAGAAAAGAAGCAATTATACATAAAAGAAGCAAGGAAACATAGAAAGTTACGAAATATCACAAGCGGCGATAATTTACTCGCAACAATCAATAGAAAGCAGAAGCAGTTGCAAAGCTATTTACACTCGGACGTGCTATCATCACCCACCTTCACACATGGACTGGGGAGCCCTTTCAGTCCTGGCAGGAGACCAACACGTGAGTTCCGAGAAAGTGCCGGGCGATGCGCGCTCTATCCCACGGCTGAACTCCGGTCAGTACTGGGTTCTCCCCCTTCCTTTATACTAAATTTAGAGTTGCGTGTGGGCAGGGGGTAAGCTGGCCAGGCTCACCCCTTCCCCCCAGGCAATATATGGTGTTCCAATTCCCCCTTTTGTCCGAGTGATTCTGCTTGCGATAACATACTTCAATGGGCGTCCTGGCGCCAGGTGTCTTTGCGCAACACCTCCCTGTTCCCCCCTAAAGGCAATATAGGGTGCTGTATACCGACCCCCCCCACTCTATCTCCCGAAACCAAGATAAGCATCCTGGCTTCTTTTATGAGCCCAAGTTATTTACGGCAAAATTAGGTTTTACAGGGGATCGGTAAATAACTTGTTCGTGCAGTGTAGTGACATTTGGGGTGAATCATGGACGATTAATCTGAATTTCAGGACGATCAGTCCACAGGCGATCGGAATTAATCAACTATTACAACTTTCCAGAATATTATAGTAAAGTTACTTCTATGTCACGTGGGTGACGTAATCGTCCGCGAATTCATCCTAATACAGTAGTAAAGTGTATTTTTTTATTAATCAGTATGGACACTCCTCTCTGTTTTGAGTTGTATCCAGCTGAATATACATGAGGGAACTGTGGTGAGGTAAGTGCATCTGCAGCTGTTTTGGACAGATGTGTCTCTTGTAGGAGGACAATGTCTGCTTGTAAATCTTTCAGGTGATTAAAAACTTTTAGCCTCTTTACTCTGGAGCCGACACCACGTACATTTCATGTGACAAACCTTATTGTGCTCATGTTTAAACTAACTCGCCGGGTGTGAGGAGCTTGCTAGGTGTGTGTGTCTGTGCGTGCGCATGTGCGTGCCCATGCTCACCTGTACTTATATGTGCGCATACTGTAAGTAACTATTTACCTCTGTGTGCGTGTGAAGTACATATGTGTGTGATGTGTCTATGTGTATGGTCTGTTTATGTGCTGCCTGTGTGCATACGTTATGTGTGATGCATTTATGCATAATCATGGTGTTATACAGTACGTTATATATAGGAGAAGAGAGAAGAAGAAAAGAGGAGAGAAAATAACAGCTAAATTAAAGAAGAGAAAGAGAAAAAGCGGGGTGTAGAATACCGCTTCTTAAAAAAAGATTTATGACCCAAAGGTCAAAAAGGTCACGGGTCAAAAGTTCACTGGGTGGGCGGGTCTGGGGCGTGACGTCACGACTAGTGACGTTGGGAGAGGTTTTTTTTTTTAATTATTATTTCTTTATTGTTTATTAATTATTTATTAATATAATATGTATTATTATTTATTTATTATTTTATGATTATTTATTTATTTTATTTTGAGGAGAGTGAATTGTGTGCTTATGAGTGGATTTTTGTGGGAATAGCCCCGTGCTACGAGGGTGCCGAGGATGGAGCTGAGCACGGGGGCTGAGTGGGTCGGTTTTCTGATGGAGTGTGAGCATATGGTGCCTGTGGAACGGTTCCTTGGGAAAGTCCCAGTCGGTCCAGCAGAGCGTGTACTTGGGCATAGCGCAAAGGACTCGGAGGGGGTGCCTGTGGAGCGGTACCTTGGGAAGGTCCCGGGCTTTGCAGAATCCGCAAAGGACTTGGAGAGAGCGATGCTGGAGAGCTGTGAGCTGAGAGTTGTGCTGCGCGAGACTGAAAGAAACCCTGTGAGAATGAGAAAGTTGGAGCTAAGAATGAGAGGAGGAGGGTCTGGGAAAATGGGTCTGACGCTATCCTCCTCCAATGAACGCTTAGCGGCAATTTGGGGGTGTGTGTGTTGACACCCCGTGCAGCAGCAGCAACAGCTTGGCCTTGTGTGGTAGCGGTTTTCAAGTTTGTGTTTTTCATCATGCAGCCGTTGTATTACATCAGCGTAGTTCAAATCCCGGTCAAACTGTAATTTGGGCCACACATCAAATTGGACATTTTGTCTTACAGTAAATTTTGTTTGAAGTTTTGGTTTTTCCCCGACTCGCCCGTTGTCATGCCCCGCTCCGTCCGATCCTAATGTGTGCCACGCCCCCTCGTTAACCTCATGTGGAATCCCAGTGTTTTACAGCTGTTTCGGATTGTTGTCATTAGTTCAGTGTATTTAGTCTGCGTTTCCGTTTGTTTCCCCAGTCCGGTCATTGACGTTGTAATGTTACGTTGTAATGGTCTCTGTGTTTTTGGATTAAACCCCTTATTCCCCGATTTCTGGCTTCCGTTCGCCTGCTTCCCCGCTCCGTGCTACACACGTACCGTAACAGAATGACCGGACTCCCTAAAGCAACACCAGGTACTTCGCCGGCGGACTCGCTGAGGGACGATCTTCCCGGAATTCCTAGGATGATTCCGGCGAATTTCGCTTTCTGCGACCCCCGCCTGTACTGGCCGGATGCCGACCGGCGACGAAAGCCGGCTCCCGAAGTGCCTGGCCGCACAGCCGCAGCAGGGCGGAAGAAGCGGAGAGGCAGGAAACAGGAGGACGCAGCGAACGAGCTCCTCGTCAGGTCCGTCTTCCTTTCCGCCGCTTGCCCTGCTGCGCATAAGGAGAATCCCCGCCCGATTCTCCACCCGGTGGTGTTCGCGGGTGACGTCACCGCCGCTTCGCTGCCCAAGCCTGAGCCAGCCACATGCCCCTTCAACGGGACGCGCCTGGCCCTTAAAGGGGCCAGGTCCGTTAAGGATGCTATCCCGCGGGTGCCGCAATTTCGGAAGCGGGCAGCGCCCCCCGTGGTTCCTGTGACGGCTGCAGCGCCCCCCGTGGCTCCTGAGGCTGCAGCGCCCCCCGTGGCTCTTGAACCACGGCCTTGCCTGGAGATGACTAGGCGGTTCTTCACCCTCCAAGGACTGTACTGGCGAGTGGTGGGTGAACCCGCCATTAGGGGCTCCCCGGAGGCAGGTGTGCTCCTGGAGCAACTCCGGAGGGAGTTTGCTGCCGTCTCTCCAGCAGCTCTACCTCCACAGCTGGAGAGGGCGGAGGAGACCTTGAGGCGGCTTCTCCAGCTGCGGTCAAAGCTGGCCCCTCCAGAGGAGGACGCGGCCCCTGCTAGGCCACAATCCTCTGAGGTTCCTGAGGCTGCAGCTGCGCCCTCAATGACTCCCGTGCCTGCAGCTGCGCCACCTGGCCAGACTCCAGATCTCCCCGTGACTCCAGTGCTCCCCGTGACTCCAGTGCTCCCCGTGCCTGCTGAGGCGCCCCCGGTGACTCCCGCGCCTGCTGAGGCGCCCCCGGTGACTCCCACGCCTGCTGAGGCGGCCACGCCTGCTGCCCGCACGCCTGCTGAGGCGGCCACGCCTGCTGCCCGCACGCCTGCTGAGGCGGCCACGCCTGCTGCCGCCGCTCTGACCGCGGCCCCTGAGCTCCCCGCGGCCCCTGAGCTCCCCGCGGCCCCTGAGCGCTCAGCTCAGCCCCCCACGACTCCCGATGCTCCTGTCTCCGAGGAGGTCCCGGACTGCTGCCCTTATGCTCCTCCTTCTGTAGTGGAAATGGAGGGGGAGCTTGAGTGGGACCCCTCGGGGATTGCCTTGACTGCCCCCGTGGCTTCCCCTGTGACTGCCCCCGTGGCTTCCCCTGTAACTCCTCCACCGTCACCCCGGTGTGATAGACCCCGGCCAGGTCCCCGCCTATCGGTCTCCCGGAAAGGGCGGGGACACCTGCGTCGGGCCCGGGTCCCGCCCGCCCTGCCCCCTGGCTCGCCCGTTCGGCCCCTAGCTGTCGCTCGGTGGCTGCCTGCGGGTCCTCCGGCTCTGGGCCGGTGGTCCCCTCCGGGTCCCCCCCCGGTGCCAGTCCTCGGCGTCGCCTCCGGCTCCATGTCGGTCGCCTGCCGCGGCTTCCCCCTCCTACCTGCCTCCGCTGGTGTTCCCTCCTGCTCCCTCCGTGTCCCCTCCGTCTCTCCCTCGTCCCGTTCCCTCGGCCCCTGTGTGGTTCCCTCCTGCTCCCTCCTCCCTGTCGCCTGCGGTCCCTCCGGCCGCTGCCCGTCGCCCGCCTGGGCTCTCTCAGGCTCCCCTGGCTCCTCCTCCCTTTCCCTCCGTCCCGCCTGTTTTTGCTCCTTGTCCCTCTGTTCCTCCTGTGGTTCCTGTGTTCACTCCTGGCCCCTTTGTGTCGCCGTTCGGTGTTCCTTCTGTGCCCTCTGTGTCTCCCTTCTTTGTCTGTCTGTCTGCGTTCCCTGTCCTTTGTCGGGTTTTGTCTTGGTTCCTGTCCTTGTTCCTGTTCTGTGTCTCTGTCTTGTTTCCTGTTTCTCGTTGATATTTTTTGGTTTTTGTCTTTCAGGTCCTGTTCCCCGGTCTCGTCTCGTCAGTCGCCTCCTCTTGGGCGCGCCCGGTGTGCGCGCCTTTGGGGGGGGGTTCTGTCATGCCCCGCTCCGTCCGATCCTAATGTGTGCCACGCCCCCTCGTTAACCTCATGTGGAATCCCAGTGTTTTACAGCTGTTTCGGATTGTTGTCATTAGTTCAGTGTATTTAGTCCGCGTTTCCGTTTGTTTCCCCAGTCCGGTCATTGACGTTGTGATGTTACGTTGTAATGGTCTCTGTGTTTTTGGATTAAACCCCTTATTCCCCGATTTCTGGCTTCCGTTCGCCTGCTTCCCCGCTCCGTGCTACACACGTACCGTAACACCCGTTATGTACATCATCTGCGCAGTTAAAAGAAAAAACGTACATCAAAATAGACTTAAGAAAATCAGATAAAACTTGACAGGCCATATATTTCTCCTTAAAGAATCCTAAGAAGTAACCAACCGCAGAAATTTTTATTACACCGAGCAGGGTTTCCCTACTTTGGTAAAGAAAAACAAGTACCCCCCAAGTATCATTAAGGCCTTACCCCACTGGAAAGAGAAAACTACATGGGACTTGCATAGTTTACCTCCTTTGGTAAAGAAGCACAAGTACCCCCAAGTGTCATCAAGGCCTTACCCTGTGTGCCACACCCCACCAGCAGGTCGTGGAGAATATAGCGAGCTTCGCGCGCTAAGCCCAACACTAATTTTTAAAAAACACAGACATGTCTGGCACTATCGAAATGAAAGATTCAGCCTCACCACCTAAGATTCAGCAGGAGCAGGAGGAGGCTGTTATGCGACCTCCGGGGGCTCCCAAGAAGCAGATTCCTACGAGGCGTAGACGGGTACTTTTGATGCAGCCGTCTGGAGACCTGAGAGTTACCTGGGAGCTGCCCAACGGGGATAAAGTGGTCTGCTTCTTTGACAATGTTGCAGAGGAACTACGCATCTTTCAGGTCACCGGAGATGCTGCAGACCCGGGGAAAGATGACCCGCATCTGACGTGTTTTTCTGAAACTGAATGGGGAAACTTGAAGACTATCGTTATCCCGATGATGAAGGAGAGCACCGACCCCGACCCCGACTTTCAGACAGACACCGGTAGAATGGAGATGCACTATAGAGATGCTGCCAGTGGTAAACATCGGAGCACCTTTATGAAGTGGGACGCGACCGGGGAGCTGGACAAGAGAATGGTGAATATATGGCAGTCTAAATGCGACTGTTGTGGAATGAGAATTCCGTACATGATTTGGATGCGGCTGATTGAAGAAAAGAGCGATTACTTCCAAGCGCTGTTCAAGGACAGTCGGGTACGTAAGGAGATGCAAAAACCTACGCCGTAAGAATCACCCCCCTCCCCTCACCCTCCGCCTGTATATAAAGTGGACGCCTTTACAAGCCCTTTCACAAACATCATCATCATTATCATCATGGCAGCAGCAGCAAATTACAGCAAGAAAGTGTTCTCCAACGACGACGAAAGCGGGGAGAATGAGGCTGTCGGGGAGAGTGATCAGCTCCCCCGGCTGCCGGCCCACAGAGTATGAGACACGCGCTGTTTTACTTGCTGCAAGGGTAACCACACCACAGTGTGAGCTACAAAAGGTGTGGCTCCTCGACAGGGTTTATTTATACTGTAAGGTAAACATGTGTGATCAGGGGCCTAATGTATAACGACGAGCGTAGAATTCACACTAAAACAAGGCGTACGGACAAAACTAGGAATGTGCGTAAGCAAGAAAAAATCCAGATGCATAAAACTGTGCATAAGCACAGATCTACGCACATTCCCTTTATAAATCCCAATGAGCGTGAAATTTAACGTACGTGAACGAGCCCACAGCCACCCCCCCGACCCGCCCATAATTATGAATATTTGCATATGTAAATCTGTATAAATGCCCGCTTTGTTCTATGTTTTTCTTAAACAACGAGTAAACCACGTGGGAAAAAGAAGTATTTCAGTGAGTGCGAAGTGGAGGTCATGTTAACAGAAATCGAGAAAAGAAAAGTGATATTATTTGGTGGTATAAGTGGCATCAGCAATAAACGAAAGTTGACGGAGTGGCACAGCGTGGCAGAGTCAGTTAAAAGTGTTGGTTCTGAAAATGGCACGGTGGCCAAAATTAAAAAGAAGTGGTCGGACATTAAAATCGACGTGAAAAAACGAGCGGCCGCTCACCGTAAGGTTAAAATACCTCCTTACGGTGATTGATGTTTTTTCTAAAAAGGCCTACGCGCGTGCGATAAGAAACAAGACGGGGGTGGCCGTAACGGAGGCCTTTGATTCTATTTTAACCGAGGGGGATGTGCCCCTCAAGTTACAGATGGATGCCGGTAAGGAGTTTTTAAATGGGACTTTTCAGAAACTTTTAAAAAGTCATAAAATCACCCATTTCACCACGGGTAGTGAACTTAAAGCTTCCGTCGTAGAGAGATTTAACCAAACGTTAAAAGAGAGGATGTACAGGTACTTTACGGCTAAAAACACTCGACGATACGTGGATGTGTTGGACAATCTAATAAAGGGGTACAACCAGTCATTTCACAGCGCTATTAAAATGAAACCTTCCGAGGTCACGACCGATAATGCTCATCTAGTATTTGATAATCTATACGGTACTCTGAAGAAGAAAAAAAGCAGACGGCCACGTTTTAAGTTTAACATAGGGGACACTGTGAGAGTCTCCAAGCACAGTCAGATATTTGACGAAAAGTACGAGCAGACATTTACTGACGAGTACTTTGTCATATGCAGGGGTGATAGCGTTCCGGCACCACGCCGGATTTCCGGCGTACTGTGGCTGCGGAAAAAAAAAAATCTGGTTCGCGGATATTGATCTGTCATTTCTCTAGATCTGAGATACGCAGGTCAGAGAGCAGCTTTAACGCTGAACGACTCAAACAATACACATACTAGCCGATGAGCCAATCAGAAGTAGGGAAGGGCCTTGTGTCTTTGTCAAATAGATTGATACAGGTTAAGGCAATGCTCCATGCGCGAAAGTGTTTTTAGCTCCCATACTGTACAATGCGCTATATGCACGCTCACTTCCGCATTCTGACTAAGACGGCTATTTCACAGTTACAGAATAGCTCCGTCAGACGTGAAACCTAAGGAAAATGTTATATTCGCGGTGCGGGAAAATGCTGATTCCGCTACTAAGCTATAAGTGAATTGCCTTCCTATTTCATGGTCCGAGATTGTTTCAGAAAGGTCCTATCATCAATAGAACCGGCGAGCTCCTTTTAAACACCAGCTGCAATTAATATACTTCAGCGTATCATACCTTTGGTTTTTGTTAATAGGCAATAGCATTAGTATACCGCTAACCCATCAAAACAACAATGAGACAGTCAGTAATTCTCACAGCAGCGGAGTCGGTGACCTCCAAAAAAGCCGTAAAACCCACAATACAGTCGTGTTTATGTCATATGTTTTTTGTGCTTATTAAATGTAAGTGTTTCCAAACATCAATCCCACAACAGTAATAAAATAAAAGTCTTGCTTTAACATAAATACTAAAACAATAGATCGCTTTAATCGCTATTACAGTTGGGTATAGGCACGCGGTCTTATTTAGAAAACATACAAAAAGAGACCAATATAGGGCCGGTTTCCCGAACAAGGATTAAGACTAGTTTTGGACTAAATTGCCGTTTCAATGGAGATTCAGCATTGTAACTCAAAGCTAGTCTAGGCTTAATTAGGTTTAATCCTTGACTGGGAAACTGGCCATTAATGTTTAATCATTAGTTTTGTATTTGTCCGGTCCACGGGGTTAATTTTGGGGATGTTAAAGTGATAGATCTTGATAAAGCCTGATGAACAACCAAGGGAATTATTTTTTACAGTGAAAATAAATGGTTTTATACTGTATGTTCCTGAGTAATCGATAAAATCAGTTTCTGTGTACTTTGGAGTACTATTATTGCCACTTACTGAACTGTCTTGGTATGGCTGTAGCATCTGTAGCATTTACTTCCAGTGATTGTACTAAGATGGGCTAATAATGTCAATCTAGGCACTGAACATATTGAGAAGAAAATGCTGTGTTTTCTTCAATAATACTGGGGGCATAATGCAAATATGAAAATATCTAAAAAGAGCCACTTGACAATACAACAACAACAACAAATTTATTTTTGTATAGCGCATTATCACAACATTACATTGTCCCAAAGCGCTTTACAGCATCCCCACCCAAAGCCCCCAGTGAGTAAGCCATAGGCGACAATAATGAAGGGTTATACATAGGCTGTTTATATATTTGGGCCCAGGGGCCAACAAGTTATGTATTAAAAGTGCGTCGCATACATAGTACCCCCACCCCTACTGACCTCGGGGGCAAGGAAAAAAAGTTCAGGCTCAGGAATTTTTTCCACTATCAGCCCTGCAAAAGCGAACGTGTACCCAAATCGCCGCCGGTATATAAATTGAGGGACGTGCGCGGTGAAATACTCGAGGGGACATTCTATGAAGCTGAGCTGCAGAAAGTCAAAATATCTCCGAAACGTGCATTCAAGGTCGAGAAGGTTATAGGCTCAAAGACTGACGAAAAGGGGAAAAAGTGGATTTTAGTACGCTGGCAGGGTTGGCCCTCGAGGTTTGATTCGTGGATACCGCGGTCGGACTTGATACGGATTTAATTTTTTATTTTTAAAAGAAAAGGTAAAAAAAAAAAATGGAGGATCGCCCCTCTTTTTACCTCACGCTACCGTCAAACTCTTGTCTCTCCATTTTCCCTGATAACCAGAGTTCGGATTACACCGTGATGCTCTCGTGACCTATAGAGCTACGGGGGCCTTACGAAGTAGGACTGGCTGAAATCATGTATTGTTTCACGTGGCGAAATATTACATACCCCGAAAATACTTTTGAATTGCGGGATACGGAGGTGGAGGCAAAAAGAGACTCCGATCCTCTAGTGGATTTGCCTTACCTTTTCCCTCGGAAAATTAAAGTCGGATATTATGAATCCGTTTCACAGATTGTGTCAGAAATCAACGCTTCCTTAAAAAAATTAGGTACGGATGTTTTCTTCACATACAACGAGATTATGCGAAGGGTTAATATAACCGGACATCAGAAATACAAGATCAAATTTAAACCTACTCTGGCCTACATGCTGGGCTTTGAGCCGGGTGGCTGGTATAACGTAGGAAGTACCATGCCAACCTCATCCTACCCGGCCGACATTCACGCGGGATTCTATAATATGTACGTCTACTGTAACATCGTGGATCTGCAGCACGTGGGGGAATTTGTAGTGCCGCTTAAAATAGACGGTGGGTTCGGCGACATAGTCACTTTGCCGTTCCACAAGCTGCACTACGTACCGGTGAACAAGCAGAGCCTCCAGAATTTGCATATTGAGATAAAGAACGATCAGAATACTCTGATTAATTTCTCCTACGGAAAAACGATCATCAAGCTACACTTTCGCCCCGTGCCAAAGATCCCCGTTTAAAAAAGAGAAAAAGCGGAGGGGGTGGGGGAGCATGGCGTACCACAATTCGCAGAGATTTATTCAGTATTACACCAGTCAGGCGGGACATGGGCTCCCCGGTTTTGCGGGGAGCCCCGTGATGTATGGGCGTGGGTTGGGCTCCATGCTCAGTAGGGCTTTTAGATTCGTTTTACCCTTTCTTAAGCGTGGAGTTGATATAGCGAAACCTCATTTGAAATCGGCGGCCAAAGGAATAGCTTCAGATCTCGCCAGCTCTGTAGTCAACGGCCATTTTACAAACATCGGTGACCCCAAGCAGGAAGGCTTGGGTCTGCTGTTGCTATCTCAGAGGGGTAGGAAGAGAGCCCCAGCGCCTTTACACAGGCAGCACGGTCATAAAAAACCTCGCAGCAGCAGAGCTGTCAGGATTCCCAAGTCTCGACCTACAAAGAGAAACAGTAAACCCCCCGGGGACATATTTTAAGAGAGAGAGAGAGCGTAAGGAAGAATGGCTCTAGCTCACCCCCTTCTCGGCCGAATGCACCAAATCTGAGCTGGACCTGTTTGCAGCCCCTATGACGCAATTATCCATAGATCAGACCAATTATGTAGAAATCAACCCATTAAATTCCATTACCGATCAGGATGTTTTGGATTTCCTAATACCGGGGTCGGGCAATTTCTATCTGGACCTCAACTCTACATTGCTACAGTATATCTAAGGATCAGGATCGTTAGGGCGGATGGCGCCCCCCTGGTTGACGCTGACCCCTGCAGTATTATACAGTACCCACTAAACTGTATATTCTCTCAGCTGGACATGAGTCTGAACAACGTCCTGATCAGTTCCTCATCGGCCACGCACCCCTATAGGTCATTCATAGAGACGCTGCTCAATTTTTCTACGGATACGCTAGAGAGTCAGTTTTCGGCAGGGCTCTGGTACAAAGACGGTGGAGCTGACTTTGACATCACCCCCCAGGGCCCTAACGTGGGGTTGCAGAAGCGAGCTGCCTTCTGTAGAAACTCTCAGGAATTCTCTCTGATTGGCCCTATACACGCTGATATTTTTTTCAGCGAACGAATGCTGTTAAACAATGTGGATATACGCTTAAAGTTTGTAAAGGCTAAAAACGATTTTAGTCTCATGTGTAGAAATGACGCCGATTATGAACTGAAAATACTGAGGGCCAGCCTGGTGTCACTGGGTCACTCGACCGCTCTCATGAAAGCAAACGCCCTGTACCCTATAAGCAGGGTAGTCGTTAAAAATTACACGCTGCCCACGCAGTCGTGGGTCTGCCTGCAGGACAATTTTTTCCTGGGTAACTTACCGCGCTACATCATTTTGGGGATCGTGGACCACGCCGCGTTTGTGGGCACATGAAACAGAAACCCATTCAGATTTCAGCATTGCGACCTGGAATTTCTGAGTCTCTCTGTAACCGGCCGACACATACCCAGCAAACCGTTCCAGCCCGATTTTAACGCCAGGCAGTCGGTCAGAGAGTTTTACAACCTTTTCCTGGCTACAAACAGGCATTTAAGGGATTCGACGCTATGCATTAACCGTGAGGATTTTGAAAACGGATACTCGCTATTTGCTCTCAATCTCTCCCGAGACGACGAGCTGGATGGCGGTGCCCTGTCACCTGTCATCCGCGGCACGTGCCGTGTGGATTTAAGGTTCAGAGCCCCGCTACCTCGAACAATGAGTCTCATCGTCTACGCCTGCTTCGACACCGTGATTGAAATAAACTCCAAGAGACAGGTTTTGGTGGACTTTTAACCATGAACACTCACCAGCTTGATTGCCTTTTACGACCCCTGCTGGGGGATGCTTTTGGAGGTGTGTGGCCTAGCGATTTATTACCCACCCGCGTAGAGACGAGGCCCACTTTTCTGATCGCAAACACGCACGACTGCAATAGAGACGGTGAACACTGGATCGGGATAATTTTGGAGCCCCAAGAGGGGAAAGCCTCCTTCTTTGATTCTTACGGTTATCCCCCCGATTCCCCTTACTACCCTAAAAGTTTTATGCGCTTCTTGGGGAGGCACGCTAGCGAAATAAGGTATAATACGCGTCAAGTTCAACACGACTTTTCCTCCACATGCGGGGCCCACGTCTCCTTTTTCCTCTACCAGCGCTTCAAGGGACTTTCATTTCAAGAGACTATGATGCTGTACTCTGATGACTTGAGGAAAAACGATGCTCTAGTATCCAAGTTTATCAAGAAATATTCAAAGTGTATTTTAGCCGTGTTACAGTTTTTCTCTATTGCTTTGATGCTGCAATCAACTCAAACTCCACATTTTCAAATCAGTTACAGTTTTTCTCATTTGCTAAGACACGCTCAGTGAAACTGGGATTCACTTGATCTTCATCATCACATTCTTAGCACAGGAGAAGTCTTCTCTTTCAAATGCCTTAACACTTTTTCATTTGTTTCACACATTTTTCACACCCTTTGTCAAAACAGTCACCACAGATCTCATTGAAAGATCCCAAACTCCATTGGATTCACTGTGTTGAACAAAAGGAAAACATCTATTAACAGCTGATAGAAAGTACTTGCATAATTATGAATATCCAATGTACCTGTGTGAAACTTGTTTGCACAACTCTTCAATCAGCAATCAGTCTGTACACCTATAAATCAAGGTGTATATCAAGGTTTTTCACTGGGTGCAAGAGAGGATATTGAATGTGATGTGGATGAAGCCAGGTGGCCCCATCGTCAAGGCAGAAGAGACTGAGTATCAATAGTGGCTATTTCTTTTTATTTATACTTTATTGTAATAGATTTTATTTTTATTTTCTTAGCATCTGATAGATGTTATTTTGGTTTACATGTATTTTCTGTAATATTTACAGTATTTCAGGTTTTGGCCACAGTTTGAAATAAAAGAATGTCATGGAATCAATAAAATTTGCATCAAAGCATTTCTGATTCTGGATCCAGTTCTTTGCAAGAAGTCAAATTTGACACAGCCTATGTAGAAAGATAACAGTTGGCACTGGTAATGACAGCTATGTAATAGGCTACAATGACAAGCAATGGTGCACTGATTCGCACTGAGCGCTGCATTTTGAATTTTGTTGTCCATTGTGTAATGATTGATTGGAAGAGCTCATACACTTATTTGCAAGTTGTGCTGTTTGAAGGCAAAATTTGCTTTTGTTTCATATTTTAAATATGTTAGAGCCTTTTGCAAACAAAACATGCCACTTTGACCATGAGTGCCACTGTTTAGGCCAGTGTGTTACAGTTTTTCTCTATTGCTTTGATGCTGCAATCAACTCAAACTCCACATTTTCAAATCAGTTAACACACAGGCCTAAACAGTGGCACTCATGGTCAAAGTGGCACATTTTGTTTGCAAAAGGCTCTAACCGTGCCAAAACATTTAAAATATGAAACAAAAGCAAATTTTGCCTTCAAACAGCACAACTTGCAAATAAGTGTATGAGCTCTTCCAATCAATCATTACACAATGGACAACAAAATTCAAAATGCAGCGCTCAGTGCGAATCAGTGCACCATTGCTTGTCATTGTAGCCTATTACATAGCTGTCATTACCAGTGCCAACTGTTATCTTTCTACATAGGCTGTGTCAAATTTGACTTCTTGCAATGAACTGGATCCAGAATCAGAAATGCTTTGATGCAAATTTTATTGATTCCATGACATTCTTTTTTTTCAAACTGTGGCCAAAACCTGAAATACTGTAAATATTACAGAAAATACATGTAAACCAAAATAACATCTATCAGATGCTAAGAAAATAAAAATAAAATCTATTACAATAAAGTATAAATAAAAAGAAATAGCCACTATTGATACTCAGTCTCTTCTGCCTTGACGATGGGGCCACCTGGCTTCATCCACATCACATTCAATATCCTCTCTTGCACCCAGTGAAAAACCTTGATATACACCTTGATTTATAGGTGTACAGACTGATTGCTGATTGAAGAGTTGTGCAAACAAGTTTCACACAGGTACATTGGATATTCATAATTATGCAAGTATTTTCTATCAGCTGTTACAGTTTTTTCTGATTGCTTAAGCACATTTTTTGTAACTATTGGCTATTTTTGCAAAACTCTACACACAAATAAGAAAACCTTTCACCCAATTATCAAAACATTGTATTTCTCTTGCAAAAGCGAACACAGCTAGATGAACTCTTCACACCTTCGTAAAAATGGTGTTTTCATATCAAACAGTACACACAAGCCATCATCTACTAAGCACACAATGCGCCAACTGCACACTGATGGTATGAATACAAAACACATCTGGCTTTTGCTTTCTCTGTGTACAGATGTCAATTTGAGGTCATACTTTTGTCATAGTGTCATGTAAACATACAAGGATCCAAACTTCAAGTATTGGTGTTTATTCACACTCATCAAAACCAAGACAAAGTCAGAACACAAAATAGTAATTTCACAAAAAAAAAAAGGAAAAAAAAGACAATCAGCCTACATCATGTCGTCTTTCTGGGTCCGGCCACAAAATTTCGTCCACATCGCATGCGATATCCTCCAGTCCAAGGCACCGGGGGAAATATCTCCTTGAATGCCGTATCCAGGCCTGACATGATGCCTGGTCAATATCTCCACATGCCTCCTCCATTGCCTGTAAAAGGGCTACCTGTTGATGAGGATGACGGTCGTACACTTTCCAGCGCCAGGCAGAGAAGAACTCCTCTCCCTCGGCCTCCTCGGCCTCCTCTGATTCTCACTCTTCTCACTCTTACTGCTCCTTCCATTGTACTCCACATAGACAGCTTACCTGTGGCTTATTTATAGTGCTTAGGCTGATTGCAAAGTGAACTAATTCTCTAAAACAGTTTTCACATGTGAAAGTGTGCCAGACAGTTGGCAAAATAGTGTTAATGATAGCCATACATGTGTATAATTTTGCTAGGAGTGTGTTGGAAATTTGGTAATTGAGTGTAAGCAGTGAGTTGTGCCTACAGTTTTGCAAAGTGTGTGTTACAAAATTGCAAACTGAGTGCAAAGCAGTGTTTGTGCTTTTAGTTTTGCAAACTCAGTGAGTGGTTTTGCTATAAGTATTAATAGTTTTAGAAATTGTGCTATAAGAATCACAGTTAGGGTTTAAGCAATCAGAAAAAACTGTAATAGATGTTTTCCTTTTGTTCAACACAGTGAATCCAATGGAGTTTGGGATCTTTCAATGAGATCTGTGGTGACTGTTTTGACAAAGGGTGTGAAAAATGTGTGAAACAAATGAAAAAGTGTTAAGGCATTTGAAAGAGAAGACTTCTCCTGTGCTAAGAATGTGATGATGAAGATCAAGTGAATCCCAGTTTCACTGAGCGTGTCTTAGCAAATGAGAAAAACTGTAATAGATGTTTTCCTTTTGTTCAACACTGTGAATCCAATGGAGTTTGGGATCTTTCAATGAGATCTGTGGTGACTGTTTTGACAAAGGGTGTGAAAAATGTGTGAAACAAATGAAAAAGTGTTAAGGCATTTGAAAGAGAAGACTTCTCCTGTGCTAAGAATGTGATGATGAAGATCAAGTGAATCCCAGTTTCACTGAGCGTGTCTTAGCAAATGAGAAAAACTGTAATGCCGATAAACTTTCAAAGCCGCAAAATGTATGTTCCTTAAAACTATTTAAAGATTGTTATAGTTGTTAGATTATTGTCGGAAAAAAAAAAAAAAATGTGACACCTTTTATTCAATAAATTCAACATTTTATTAACCATCTTTTTCGTTGTTACAGGTGTTTTTTTTCACACGCATAAAACACTTATCGCTGTAGTCTATCCACGGAGAATAAGGGGTACCCTTTAAAGGCCATAAACGATATTCAGGGGAGGAATCACGTGGCGTGTGAGGGGAACCCACAAGCGGAGAGTCGTCCGTACTAAATTTTGCACGTCTCTTGCGCTTCTTTTTCACAGGAGGGGAGGAGGGTGGCGGGGGACCCCCCGCCGTGGCGTTTCCACCGCCGTAATGTTTAAGCATCTGAGATTACACCGCTCACACACTATCCCCGGTGTGGTTTCACCTTCTCTACAATTAGTCTGACAGACGTTGCAAAATTTTTTGCAGCGATGAGTGTGAGGTGAGTCGTACCCTTTGAAACAGCTTGTGCAAACGTAGCTGGCCCCTAAGAAACCCTTGACGCTTTTAATGCTGTAAAAATGCTGGTTGTGTAAAAAGAAATGTCTGGTAAATGTGGAGATTGTTTGAATACGGTTGTTGATAATACACCACTGCTTTGCAATCAATGAATTTCTCAAAATTGATTATGTCATTTAAACAGACAGCATGATCGTGGGTGAAACCCGCTTTCTCCTGTAACTCCAGGCCGAGCTTTTCACCCTCGGCGTCAGTGAGGTTTCCGTGGAGCATATGCGCCAAGTTTATGGCAAAACACGCTCTGCTGTCGTTTTTTTTAATGATAAACATGTGTTTGGCTTTTTTAGAAATTATTTCTGAAGCTAGCATGGTCTGTAGTTTTCGTTTGTTCCCACCACCGCCGCATGGGATATTTATTACGTCTACGATTACTTCTAGGTTGGAATCGTTTAAAATCTCTTGATTAGACTGAACCAGGCGATCCAGCAGTTGCTGCAAGTCTGTCAGCTCCTCTTCCCCATACCGTACAATTTGTGACAGCTCGTCGTTTAAAAAGTCACCGCGCAGGGTGACCTGTATATAAGCTCCCCATGCGGCGTAAGGTATTTTGAAACCCCCCGATTACATTTTCGTAGTACTCGCGGAAATTGGCTTCGTTTCTAGGTTGCGGAATATTTAGAATCCGCCTAATCTGTACATTATTGAATCTGCGGCGATGCACGACCCCGTCAGGCTGGGGATCCAAGTCACCACCACCTTCCTGTTCAACATCGGCATTTTCAAATTGTCCCAGTCGCAAGTCATTTTCAATCTCCTCAGCATTGAGAAGAAATTCTACATCTGACAAGGCTTCCCACAATTCAGAATCCGCGGGGGACCATGCGGCCTCGTCGTCGGGCAGCACTGCTTCTGGTTCAGAGCCCCTTTCATTTAACATGCTTATTAATGTCTCAAACGATGGTAGGAAACAGGGCTCTTGGGCTGTCGCTTCACCAGATGCTGCGGGTGGTGAGTCGTGTTGAGCAAAGTAAACCGCATCATTTTCATCATTATTAGCGTTGTTCATGTTGTCTATTTCATTTAATAATGCTTCGGGTATAGGAGGGGGTTGCGAGTCGTGTTGAGCAAAGTAAACCGCATCATTTTCATTATTAGCGTTGTTGATGTTGTCTATTTCATTTAATAGCTCTTCGGGTATAGGAGGGGGTGTTGCTCCATCCATACCTGCTGATTCAGGTCTTGCGTAGATTTTCTCTTGACCGGTCCGCGCCTTCTCTTTTGTACATAAAAAACAGAGAATACCTATTATTAGAATAAGTTATTTTTAATGTATAGCATTTATCACATGTATAAAAGAAATAATATACTCACTATATGGAGTTTTCTATCCGCAGCGTCTCCCGTAGAAAAAAAAAAAAAAACCCAGAATAGCTGAATCTCTAAAAAAAAAAAAAAAAAATTAAAAATGATAGCTATTTTAATGTATAGCGTTTATCATAAAACGTGTATAAAAGAAATAATATACTCACTCTATGCATGTCCCGTGTAGTTTTCTCTTTCCAGTGGGGTACTTGTGTCTCTTTACCAAAGGAGGGAAACCCTGCTCGGCCTACTAAAAATATCTGCGGTTGGTTACTTCTTAGGATTCTTTAAGGAGAAATATATGGCCTGTCAAGTTTTATCTGATTTTCTTAAGTCTATTTCGATGTACGTTTTTTCTTTTAACTGCGCAGACGATGTACATAACGGGCGAGTCGGGGAAAAAACAAAACTTCAAACAAAATTTACTGCAAGACAAAATGTCCAATATGATGTGTGGCCCAAATTATTACGGATGACCTACGGGGATGTACATAACAGGTGCATGAGAAAAACCAAAACTTCAAACAAAATTTACTGTAAGACAAAATGTCCAATTTGATGTGTGGCCCAAATTACAGTTTGACCGGGATTTGAACTACGCTGATGTAATACAACGGCTGCATGACGAAAAACACAAACTTGAAAACTGCTACCACACAAGGCCAAGCTGTTGCTGCTGCTGCACGGGGTGTCAACACACACACCCCCAAATTGCCGCTAAGCGTTCATTGGAGGAGGATAGCGTCAGACCCATTTTCCCAGACCCTCTTCCTCTCATTCTTAGCTCCAACTTTCTCATTCTCACAGGGTTTCTTTCAGTCTCGCGCAGCACAACTCTCAGCTCACAGCTCTCCAGCATCGCTCTCTCCAAGTCCTTTGTGGATTCTGCAAAGCCCGGGACCTTCCCAAGGTACCGCTCCACAGGCACCCCCTCCGAGTCCTTTGCGGATTCTCCAAAGCCCGGGACCTTCCCAAGGTACCGCTCCACAGGCACCCCCTCCGAGTCCTTTGCGCTATGCCCAAGTACACGCTCTGCTGGACCGACTGGGACCTTCCCAAGGTACCGCTCCACAGGCACCGTACGCTCACACTCCATCAGGTAACCGACCCACTCAGCCCCCGTGCTCAGCTCCGTCCTCGGCACCCTCGTAGCACGGGGCTATTCCCACAAAAACCCACTCATAAGCACACAATTCACTCTCCTCAAAATAAAATAAATAAATAATAGTAAAATAATAAATAAATAACAATACATATTATATTAATAAATAATTAATAAACAATAAAAATAATAATAATAATAATTTTTAAAAAAAAACCTCTCCCAACGTCACTAGTCGTGACGTCACGCCCCAGACCCGCCCACCCAGTGAACTTTTGACCCGTGACCTTTTTGACCTTTGGGTCATAAATCTTTTTGAAAGAAGCGACATTCTCCATCTCTCTCACACATGCGAGCCCAGAGACAAATCAATTATATCCATTAACTGTAGTTTTTACTTTTGAACGATGCAAGCGCAATGTAACTGCACTTCCGACGAATAAAAAAAAAAATTTGAGTCTGGTTCATTAACATTAAACGCTATGTAAGCAGCGCGTTTTAGAAACTTGCGGGTGCACGACGCTCGTTACTAACACAGATACGTGCTCGAAGTGCAGTAATGATATTTTATTTTATTTATATACGTTTTATTATAGAGTTCAACTGGTACAATAAAATCACACTGTACAATAAAACACCAGAAGAAAAACAATAAAAACCTGTATCATTAAAAAAAACTTTAAAGTTCATTATCAGAATTAAGCACATACTGTAACTGAAAGGTCATTTAGATTGCTGAAAATGCGTTTCAGGTATTTAGATAAGTCAGATGGAACATTACAGCTCTCATACGGTCGCGGCATTCTTTATGGCATGTTGTATGTTGCGTAACATTTCCATGCATGATGTCTGTTGGACATAAATGAGGACACATTAGAGGTCTTTAGAAGGTGTGATGCTGTAATATCCTTGTCACTGAAGGATAATGCGGACACCAGAATATGTGGGTATAACCAAGTTTTTTTACTGAGACCACGTTGCCACAGAACATATACACACTTCTCAAGAGCAGGCAGACTAACTCTACCGTTTACCGCATATTGCCCCCAACAGTATGGGATGATTCTTAACATAACACTCCACCATCTACTACATTCCTCCCCCTTAAGCTATTACAGTATATCCCCCTTAAGTCTGAAATGGAAGATTAAAAGATGGTGACTCCTTCACTGTACCTTGGGCTGGAATGTTTGTCGCCGCTGCTTTCATGTTGTGTTCAAGATGTTCTTCTGGAACACATCCACTTCCTGCTGCGGCCGGATTCCCGGAGCATGTCACTGTTTCAGCTTGTGACGTAGACCCGACTGGTGGTTCTGTAACCCTAGGGGCTATTACGTCTCTGACTTCCGGTCTAGCCAGTACCTGGTCTACATGTCTATGCACAATGCTTCCATCTCCCACATGCCTTCCTCATCATTGCCTTAAATGTCTGGACAGCCCTCTCTGCGCAGCCATTTGAAGAAGCATGGTAAGGTGCCGAGGTGATGTGCTCAATACCGTTCAATTCTGCACTCATAAAACATGAGCCATTATCCGACACAATCATCTCGGGTAATCCCTGAGCGCTGAAACTCATCCATAGACATTCAATCGTGTTGGCTGCTGTTGCTGAGGTTACCACGTAAGCATCCATCCATTTGGAATGGGCATCCATCCAGATCAAAAACATATGACCCATAAAAGGTCCAGCATAATCTATGTGTAGTCAATGTCAACATCTAACTTTGGCTACCATAAGTAGCTTCTTGCTAATTCTTTCATTCTGCTGATGCCTGGATGTCCATGATGCAGTTGACCTAGCAATGCTTCCCACCCCAGGGGCGGTACTACCACCCATGACCCCCACAATTAACACCCATCTTGCACACTTAACTCACATTTCCTCACAGCATAGGACTGGAAAACTGGGTCTGAGTTACTTGGTGGCCACCCCTGCAGGACGAACTGTACCACTTTGGACAGCACTAGGTTGTAGGAATTATTAGCTCAGGTAATTTTAATATCTCCACCAATATGTTTGAAATTAATTAAAGTTTAATTAATTATTATTTAATGCTGATTCTTAACCAATCGTTATGCCGAATGGTCGGCTCCTCCAAACTCAATTGCGGTATCCCTGTGAGTCTGTTAATGTGAGACTTAAATGGGATTCACTAATTACCAGTATCGCTTAGTAACCTGGGTTAGAAGGCTCGTCCAGCGAGTTGCATCACCAGGTAATGTAAACGATTGGTAGCGAAGCTCCCCTCACGGCCGATGAGAGAGAGTCTCGCGATGTTTCAGGCGAGTTTGAGGTTCAGAGCGTGTAGCAAGATCGCACAGAGGCAGGAACTTAGTGTGGAACACTCAATGACGGAGGCTAAAGTTGTGTAAAAGACATGCATTTATTCCTAGCTAACACTACAACTAACATAAGACAGACATTACACCTAACACAAACAACAAACACGAAATAACAGAATAAAACAAACGATGTAATTATGAAAATGCAATGACCGGATTTAAATGAGTAACCTTAAATGGGAAATACTGTTCTGCAAAGCAAGCACAGTTTGTGGAACACGACCCTAAAGTCTTATAGCAGGTTAACAGAACAGCTTAAGTTGTTAGAATGAAAGGAAGTTGGTTTACTTGGTTGAAGAGTGTGGGGGGGGCGGTCTTGGCAGTTGATGGCAGAGCTGCTGAGTTGATGGCACTCAGGAAGGCGCGGCGTTTGGAGCAGTGGAGTGGAGCCCCTCTGGATTCTCTCTCCTGGTGAAGCTTTGCCTTGGGTGCTGTTCTCTGTTCAGCTGGGCCTTCACCGGAGGGTTTCTTGTGGGCTTCTCGTCTCCCGGGCTGATGGTCTTTTCTGCGCTTGATGATCTGTTTGCCCCAGCTGATGTTCTCCTTCGGGCTGGCGGTTATTCTCTGCGCACCTTTGTTCTGAGGTGCTAGATTTTTATGGTCTAAAGCAGGGGTGCCCAAACATTTTCCCTTAGTGGGCCAAAATGAAAATCTATCGGAGGACCGTGGGCCAAATGTAATATTTTACACAAAATACAAACACTAATAGTAAAGTAAAGTAGGCTACTTTTATTTATCAAACAGTTATCTAACCTTCCTTTCTGTGTAAATAACATTAAACAAAATATGACAAATAAGTCATATATAGGCATTTAGAGCACGTCTAAACTTTTGTAATCACATGTAGTGCAAAATGTCAAAGAGTGCATGTCCAACAGCAATACAACAACAGTAGCAACAATATAAGCAAAGACTCATGGGACTTTTTGTAAATTGTTAAAATATGACTATTTATGAAGTGTGGAAATGTACATATGTGCACAGATATACTCTACATTACCCTTATAGTTGCTTGTATTTCAATTTTAGTCTTAGATATTTCAAATGTAATCAAAGCACCATGAGTGAGGACTGTATAATATACAGTCGAACCCACTTATCTCGACCTCAGCTAACCCGCCAACCCTATTAAGTCGACGTTTTTGAAGTGGAACCGCCAAATTCCCTTATTGCAATAGCATTTCTCATCGGTTATGTCGATTCTTTTATGTCGCCGAACCCTAATATCTCGAGCACGAAAGAGGGCCAAAATCGCCACTTAACATCGGTTATCTCGATCCCCGTAACTAATCGCCGGCTTTTTAAAATGTATCACAAGTGCTAAACAGCGCGTATTCAAATCGCATTTGCATGGTAATTCTGTCAGGGTCAGCCCCTGCTGTGGTCCTTCCGTGTCCCTTCCCTGTTTGACCAGCAGGTGCTGCTGGTCATCCTGTTCTTTGTGTTAGTCTTTGTTCTCCCCTGTTACCTGTCTAGCCACATGGCTCAACGTGTTGAGCATGTGATTGTCTGAGTACCCTTCTGTCCTGTGTTCGAATCCCGCCACCTCCTGTTCTTGTATTTTGGTTTTGTTCCTTGTGCCCTTGCCTGTGTTTTTACCTGTTTAATTCCCTAGTGTTTTTTGGTAAGTTTTTCTAGTTCCTGTGATTTGTATTTGGTTCAGTTCTATGTGCCCCTGCTTGTGTTTCTACCGGTCTAGATTCCCCAGTGTTAGTATCTGTTTCCTTGGTTAGTTATTAGTTTCCCTGTTTTCAGTTCCTTTTGAGTTCATTAGTTTCACCTGTGCCCTGTTTCCTTGGTTTTGTTAATTAGCCTCACCTGTCCTGTGTTAGTCTCGTTACCCATTAGTATTTTAGTTCCTGCCTGTGTTCAGTTCCCCAGTGGTTCATTGTCTACAGTATGTCTATGTCCATGATTGTCGTTGGTTTTGATATTTTCAGTGTTCTGCGTATATTCGGTTTTTGTTATTTAGTCTTGTTTAATCCCCTTTCTGTTTTTGACCCCTTGTGGTCTTTTTGGTTTAGTTGTGTTTATAGTGTTTTCCGTTTTGTTTAATAAACCCCGTTTTTGTGTTCCTGGAGCCGCCAGTGGGTCGTCCACCCTTTTTTGTGCCTGCACCATGCCACGCTCCCGTGCCCGAGCCGCCGGCATTCATGACAAATTCGCTGAACAACGCAGGTGAAACGCGATCTAGGTAAATCCCCATCAAAATCAAAGCCAAGCATATCTGCATGCGGCAATGACAACGAAGATGAAGAAGATGCGGACGAAGATTTGGAACCAATTCCCTCTGCCGGTGAGGTGATAGCAATGCTACAAAAAATTTGACAGTATGGTTCTTTTGTAGGGGATGGACTGTTTTAGACAGCATAAATAATATCGAAGCATTTGTTTTCAAGCAGACTGTTAAAGGCAAAAAGCAACTAAGCATTTTAGACTTTGTAAAGAAACCATATTAACTGCGTGTACGATACATTTCAGAGCTGTCAGAGCGAAATGACTTGTGAATGTAATTTTGACACTGCAGATTTGCTTTTTGTAACAATGAATTACACCCCGCAGGTTTTTTTTGTGATTTTGTGAGCGATCTTTGTGTTTGCAGTGTTGGATAATATAATTAAAGGTTTGTATAGAGAATCGACGGTGGTTTTTATTGTATACTGGTAAATCTCCGCTTTTAGTTGGTGCACATATGCCTTTTGTTGTTAGCCGACATGTACAGTATGTGCATTTTTATAGCATGCAGATCGCGTCATCAAACAATTCACGGCAACGCCAAAAACCCGTGCATGTACATTCTAATTTATTAACGCACATAAATACATTTCAAGCATATCTTAATACAGTATATTGCCGCCATATTGGTTTTCGGTTATCTCGATCATCGGTTATCTCGACGCTTTTTGGCAACCCCCTAGTCCGGCGACATAACCGGGTTCGACTGTATATTAGTTAGGCCAACGTACACTAAAAAGTAAACGCACTGATAGCTACATTGGGATTCTTGCTTTAAGAATTTTTTAAACAAATTTTAGTACAGTATAATTAAAAATTTTAGATATTCATTGGCGGGCCAATCTAAATAGTACGGCGGGCCAACCTTGGCCCGCGGGCCCCACTTTGGGCACCCCTGGTCTAAAGTTCATGAATAGGGATGACCAGGAATTCGACTCCTGGCCCAATGGCTGGCCTTCCATTTGGCGGGCTTTTGGAAGGGGGTCTGTATTAGTCCTTTTGGGATTTATGGCCCGACTGATTCTCCCTTTACTGATGATTTTCATTAAGCTGTTATAACTTTTGATACATCCACTTTTATGGTAATCACTGACCAGATTTGGAATCAGGGGTGATTAACAATCAGTTTGACACCAAACATGCCATACCAGCTTCACAGGTACATACCTCCTACCATCTGTATTAATTGATTAAACAATTAATTATTTTATCTATGTGACTGATTCACATCAGTATAGGATACAGGTGTTTTGGGTTGCATCTCAACAGATGTTACACTTTGTGCAGCTATTGCATCAAATATTCATATTACAAACAGCACATCTTATCCATAGATAGACGTGGCCGTTAGTTTGTGGTAATATCAATATAAGTTGCACATCTGGAAACAACATATTTTGTTTGGTGTGGCTTATGCCAATTCATCTTCTCCAGAATGGATAATGTACACCTTAATTCAGCTCTTTTTAGTATAGTATGCTAGAACCACGAAACTTGGTAACGGTCCACCAAGATCAGATAAGGACTGCAAAGGAATGTTGGAAGAGAAGAGGGGTTGTTAACAAAGAAGACTCTCTAAAAGTTAGGACACTAATTTTCCAGATTCTTCTGGCATACCATGAGAACATATATACAAGGGTAGCTATGCCTATCTATTTATTTAAATTTATATGTGTTCAAGTACAAATTGGTAAAATAGGTGATACTCCGTGTAGGATCACACATGCACATATCACAGGGCCTAAATTCCAGGTGGCCTGAGACAAGGCCGAGCCTGGTACGAGAGGCACCAAAGGGGGGTTACACACATAAACACACACACACAGATAACAAGGGAGCCCAGCACTCCAACTTTTATTGCCCAAAGATTTAGGGACCTACAGACAAGCAGAGTGGACTTCACGGACAGGGGTCCCTCGACTTGGCACACAACCCCCTCCCCATACATTCTGCCTTACATTTCACTCACCCAACAGACAAACACCCTAAAGGAAGTTTCATTTAAGTTTGGCTTTTGTATACCCTGTATATTGATTTACTCACGACTGCTAGTCTCAATATACAGATAGGTTATGTTTGTATGTGTCCTTAGACAATCTTAGTGTTTTGTGTGCCACCCTTGTAACCATGTTCACGAAGTATCACCTATTTTACCCCTTTACACTTGAACACGTATAAATTTAAATAAATAGATAGGTATAGCTACCATTGTATATATGTTCTCATGGTATACCAGAAGAATCTGGAAAGTGAGTGTAAACAATGTGTCCTAACTTTTAGAGAGAGTTCTTTGTTAAAACCCCCCCTTCTCTTCCAACATTCCTTTGAGGTCCTTATCTGATCTTGGTGGACCTCACCAAGTTTCTTTGTTTCTACCATGCTATGTTAAAAGAACTGAATTAAGGTGTATTTTATCCATTCTGGAGAAGATGAATTGGCATAAGCCACACCAAACAAAATATGTTGTTTCCAGATGTGCAACTTATATTGATATTACCACAAACTAACGGCCACACCTATCTATGGATAAGATGTGCTGTTTGTAATATGAATATTTGATGTAATATCTGCACAAAGTGTAACATCTGTTGAGGTGCAACCCAAAACACCTGTATCCTATACTGATGTGAATCAGTCACATAGATAAAATAATTAATTGTTTAATCAATTAATACAGATGGCATGAGGTATGTACCTGTGAAGCTGGTATGGCATGTTTGGTATCAAACTGATTGTTAATCACCCCTGATTCCAAATCTGGTCAGTGATTACCATAAAAGTGGATGTATCAAAAGTTATAACAGCTTAATGAAAATCATCAGTAAAGGTAGAATCAGTCGGGCCATAAATCCCTAAAGGACTGATACAGACCCCCTTCCGAAAGCCCGCCAAATGGATGGCCAGCCATTGGGCCAGGAGTCGAATTCCTGGTCATCCCTATTCATGAACTTTAGACCATAAAAATCTAGCACCTCAGAACAAAGCAGAGCAGAACAACCGCCAGCCAGCGCAGAGAATAACCGCCAGCCCGAAGGAGAACATCAGCCCGGGAGGAGAGAAGCCCACAAGAAGCCCTCCGGTGAAGGCCCAGCTGAACAGAGAACAGCACCCAAGACAAAGCTTCACCAGGAGAGAGAATCTAAAGGGACTCCACTCCACTGCTCCAAACGTCGCGCCTTCCTGAGTGCCATCAGCTCAGCAACTCTGCCATCAACTGCCAAGACCCCCCCCCCCCCCCCACTCTTCAACCAAGTAAACCAACTTCCTTTCATTCTAACCACTTAAGCTGTTCTGTTTAACCTGCTATAAGACTTTAGGGTCGTGTTTCCACAAACTATGCTTGCTTTGCAGAACAGTATTTCCCATTAAAGGTTACTCATTAAAATCCGGTCATTGCATTTTCATAATTACATCGTTTGTTTTATTCCGTTATTTCGTGTTTGTTGTTTGTGTTAGGTGTAATGTCTGTCTTATGTTAGTTGTAGTGTTAGCTAGGAATAAATGCATGTCTTTTACACAACTTCAGCCTCCGTCATTGAGTACTTACACTAAGTTCCTGCCTCTGTGCGATCTTGCTACACGCTCTGAACCTCAAACTCGCCTGAAACATCGCGAGACTCTCTCTCATTGGCCGTGAGGGGAGCTTCGCTACCAATCGTGTACATTACCTGGTGATGCAGCTTGCTGGACGAGCCTTCTAACCCAGGTTACTAAGCGATACTGGTAATTAGTGAATCCCATTTAAGTCTCACATTAACAGACTCACAGGGATACCGCAATTGAGTTTGGAGGAGCCGACCATTCGGCATAACAATTGATTAATAATCAGCATTAAATAATAATTAATTAAACTTTAATTAATTCAAACATATTGGTGGAGAATATTAAAATTTATTTGAGCTAATAATTCCTACATCCGTGAACATGATTATAAGGGTGGCACACAAAACACTAAGATTGTCTAAGGACACATACAAACATAACGTATCTGTATATTGAGACTAGTAGTCATGAGTAAATCAATATACAGGGTATACAAAAGCCAAACTTAAATTAAATTTCCTTTAGGGTGTTCGTCTGTTGGGTAAGTAAGATGTAAGGCAGAGTGTATGTGGAGGGGGGTTGTGTGCCAAGTCAAGGGCAATAAAAGTTGGAGTGCTGGCCTCCCTTGTTATCTGTGTGTGTGTGTTCATGTGTGTAACCCCCCTTTGGTGCCTCTCGTACCAGGCTCGGCCTTGTCTCAGGCCACCTGGAATTTAGGCCCTGTGATATGTGCATGTGTGATCCTACAAGGTCTTTGCGTGTCCACTGACTCACTTCTTCTGCTACCACAAGTGCTACCTCCTCCATCAACAATACTCGCTAGGCTCTTTCTTTTCTGACAGCTGAGGCAGAGGGAGTCGGCTCAGAGTGTCTGCATTGCCATGGTCTTTCCCAGGCTTATACATGATCTCGTACTCGCTCTCAAGGTCATCGATCATCGTTGAATACGAGGAGATTAAATTTGAGGCACTGCTTTCATCTCATTGAAGAGAGACAGTAGGGGTTTGTGGTCTGTGCAAATTACAAACCTCTTTTCATATAAGTATTTATGGAAGTGCTGAATGCCGAACATCACTGCCAGACTCTGCTTGTCCAGTTGTGAGTAGTTGGCTTCCGCTGATGTGAGTGTCCGCGACATGAAACCGATGGGTCTCTCCTGCCCATCTGACATGCGATGCGATAACACCGCCCCCACTCCATAAGGCGATGCATCACAGGACAGAATTAGGGGTTTCTGGCTGTCGTAATGCACTAACACATCCGATGACTGCATGAGTCTTTTAGACTCCTCAAAAGCTCTCTCTTGCCCCTCCGTCCATTCCCATTTGCTGTCTTTTCTTAACAGTTTGTGCAAGAGAAATAGCAAGGTTGACAAGTTTGGCAAAAACTTATTGTAATAGTTGAGCAGGCCCAGGTACGCTCTTAGTTCTGATACATTTGCTGATGCTGGAGCCTTCTGTATTGCCAATACCTTGTGTGGGATGGGGTGGAGCCCAGAGCTATCCACCTTGTGTCCCAGGAACTCTCCCTCTTGTTCCATGAAGGCACACTTGTTACGCTTTAACCGAAGGCCTGCCTCTTGTAGCCGTCTCAGGACCTCATTCAACGTTTCCAGATGCTCCCGGTCACTCCGTCCTGTCAGCATAATGTTATCTAAGTAAACAGAGACATTAGGAATTCCCGTAACCAGACCTTCCATCATCCGTTGGAAAATTGCTGGACTGGAGGAAATGGCAGGGGATTCACCTGGAAAAGGCATAGTGACATATGGCTTGGACCCCTCATCGAGAGTGACTTGTTGATATGCATGATTCAGGTTGAGTTTGCTAAACTTTCCACCTCCGGTTAGCTTTTCAAATAAGTCCTCCAATTTCGGTATCGGATATTGTTCAAGCTTGGAGACTAGGTTTACGGTGAGCTTGTAGTCTCCACAGATGTGCACAGACCTGTCTGGTTTCAACAGAAGCACTATTGGTGCCACCCACTCTGAAAACTTCACTGGTCCAATTATGCCCTGTTTTGTAAGTCTTTCTAACTCACTCTCCACTTTCATTCTCATGGCGTAGGGTACTGGCCTGGGCTTATAGAACTTTGGAGTAACGGCTTTGTTTATGTATATTTTCGCTGGTGGGCCTATGTACGCACGAAAAAGTTGCATACGTCCGTTTCCACGCTCACATCGAGATGTATAAAAACTAAACTTGGCATACCGCTATGCACATTCCCACAGCAGCTCCAGACACAGCGTATGCACGTTTCTGCTCGGCCACAGGTGCTTTTCAGTGAGAACTTGCGGACCGATCAGGTATTTCTCAGTCAACACTAAGTCACGCCATGATAGCTATAAGCTGTCACTCAGATATATAAAATTTCCTTACACTGGCGAATGTTAAAGCGCAATTTGCAGCGATATCCGGTTTTCCCAATGTAACCGGAGCCATCGACTCCATGCATATTGCTATAAAGGCACCTTCAGAGAACGAATTTGCTTATGTAAATAGAAAGCACTTTTACTCTATTAATGTACAAATTATGTGCAATTCGAACATGCGTCTCATTAATGCGTGGGCGCCGTCGCCATTAAATCTAAGGGGGACGTGTCCCCCTCACATTTCATAATTATTCGTTTGGATCCCCCCACATTTAATATAAAATATTAGTTTTATGCCAGTGTGTCCCCCCCACATTCAAAATGCTTCTGATGCCCCTGAATTAATGTTGTGGCTAGATGGCCTGGCTCAACCCATGATTCGTTCATTCTCAGAAACAGTAGTGTTGGAAACAAACTTGAAAATGGGTTGGTACGTGATGGCTGGCTGCTCGGTAAGAAGATTTTTCCCATTTTATAATTTGGCCCAATATTGTAAGCTTTGTTTGATTTAACCATTTGACATCTCTTTAGGGGACAGTGGGTACCCACTGAAGTCATGGCTTCTCATGCTGCTCGCAAACCCAGAGAATGAAGAAGAGCGGCGTTATAATGATGCCCCCCATTCTTGGGCTCAGCTGGTGATAGAGCGCACTGCAGGGCAGCTTAAAGGCTGTTGGCGCTGCCTGGACCAGACCGCTGGGGTGCCGCTATACAGCCCACAGGAAGTGTGTCACATTATACATGCATGTAGCATGTTGCATAATCTGGCACAAAATCGTGGCTTGCCGGTTTCTGAAGAGCTTAGGCAAGATGAACCTGACCCTGAACCACTGAATTTTCTGCCAAATGGAACAGCGTTACAACTTCAGTATCACACAGAGTATCATTTAGATATTTTAATACATTGGCAACATCTTACAGCATTCACAATTTCTTTTTGTGACTGCAGCACAGCTTCAGCCAGCACACGGCCGGATGGTCGCACCCCAGTTTCTGAGGCACGGGAATGTGTGCAGCCAGCACCCAAAGATGTGCTTGCCACAGCAGCACCATCACCGCCTGTGTCATCCTCGGCACTGGGGGCACCTCTTGTACTATTGTCTGTAAGAATAAACAAACACAATAAACGAAAGTAACACCACATCTGCGCTGTACTTGTTATTCATAAACATGCAAGTAATTCAAACAAGTATGGTACGAGAAAAACTCACCTGCGCTGACATCGGCATCCCCCTCCCCCGATAAAAGTGTGAAACCGGGAATCCTGCGACCTCCGCCTGTGCTGTTAAGACTCTTACGGTGAGTGGCTCGTTTTTTCACGTCGACTTTAATGTCCGACCACTTCTTTTTAATTTCGGAACCAACAGTTTTAACTGACTCCGCCACGCTGTGCGACTCCATCAGCTTTCGTTTATTGCTGATGCCATTACTTAAACCACCAAATAATATCACTTTTCTTTTCTCAATTTCTGTTAAAATGACCTCCACTTAGCACTTGCTGAAATACTTATTTTTCCCATGCTGTTTATCCATTGTTGTTTAAGAAAAATATAGAACAAAGTGGTTATTTATACAGATTTACATATGCAAATATACATAATTGCAGGCGAGTCGGGGGGGTGGCTGTGGGCTCGTTCATGTACGTAAAATTTCACACTTATTGGGAAGTGAATGTGCGTATATCTGTGTTTACGCACAGTTTTGTGCATTTGGATTTTTTCTTGCGTACACACATTCCTAGTTTTGTCCATACGGCACACTTTAGTGTGAATTCTACGCATGTCGTTATACATGAGGCCCCAGGTCCCCAGTTCCTCTTTACATACCTCTTCATTTTGCTTTAGCACCTTCTGCAAGGTCAGGTGAGGTTGCTCCATCTTATGTACCTGTACACTGTTCCAACCCAACTCCTTTAACCATACCCTTCCTAACAAGTTTGGCCCCTTTCCTTCTACCACTACTATGTGTAACTGCTTGACTATGTCCTTGTACTTTACCATAACAACTGCCATGCCTAGTGTAGCTACTCTTTCACCTGTATATGTTTTCAAAGTCTAAGAACAATCTTTGCAGGTCCTGTGCATTTTCAGTTAGATTAGATTAGATTAGATAGCACTTTATTAATCCCTCGGGAAGGTTCCTCCGGGAAATTTAGTTCCAAGGCTGCCGTCACTTCAGCGCCATCTTGCCAGCAGGCCATCAACCCGACCATACATACACTGTATACAAACATCACATTACAGGGGGTAGAAAGGTCAGGAAGACAGGGGAACAAGATTACGTGAGGAGAGTAGAGGTGAATAAAAAAACAGCCCCCAGACTATACTCCAGTAGGGAGTACAATGTAGGAACAGAAAAAAAACACCTCAGCAACATAAGCACATAGTCACCACATCTTACAACATTAAAGTCGAGACTGGCAATTGGGGAGGGGAATGGGGAGGTGGAGGTAGTCCAGCATAGACAAACAGCCGTCCGGTCCTGCAGCCAAACGGCGCTGGTCAAAGACCCGCTTGTTCAGGCTGGGGGTATGAAGCAGCGAAGGCGAGGGATGGGGGTAGGGTGTCCTTGTGGTTGGGGGAGAGGAATGCAAGAGAGTCTCACTGCCTCGTTCTTCAGGGGGAGTTGTTGAATTCAGCAGTGGACTTCGCCAAGGCCAGTGCTGATTAGGGAGTGAGCCAAAAGCAGATAGAATGGGGTTGTTTGGGTTTTCGGGTGAGAAGCTGTAATTTCTCAGCTCCTCTACTGTCCACGCTGGTCTCCGCCATCCAAAATCCTTTGCAGAGCCGTGAGCTTCTCCGTGATGTTATCAAATCTGCGGTCCATAGTCACGGTGATGTTATCAAATCTGCGGTCATTAGACACAGTGATGTTATCAAGTTTGCGATCTATAGCCATAGCCAACAGCTCTGCCAAGTCCGTCAACCATCCCGGCCAGCCTAGTTGGGCTTTGAGCGGCTATCACCATTTTCTTCAATTTCCGATAACCCAGGGCAATGCCTAATCCAATCAGCATCAAACCTGTAATCATGGTTCCGAATAGATAAATGTCTTCGATGTCCTCCATGGAAAGAGCTGCTAGACACACGACTCTCCACTTCTCCCATCCGTCCATTGTGTAGCCAGCTGCGTACGTTCCTGCAGGACAGTCAGGTTCCCCCGAACCTGGGCTTCTCATCGAGAAGATGGTGTCAATTGCATTGAGAGACCAGTTGATCAAATCCATTATTTCCTTAGCTTTGAAGAGCAGGGCTGAGAGAGTCTCTCAAGTATAGACAGTAAGACAGTAGACTAGACGAGACGAGAGGAGCAAAGCAGGGATGATAAGGGTAGGTAGAGCGAGAGAAGTGCGTCTGCCTCCGCTGAGAGCAAGTATTGAATCAGTTGTCCACAGTTTGCCATATTTTGATTTTGTCATAATTGTCACACCACATCCTGTATCCACTTCTAAATCCACTATTTTCCCATTTACCTCTAGTTGTGTTGTGATGGGGTCAACTTTTGTTATTTCTGAATCTTCCAGATTGCGCATAGTAAACACTTCTTCATCGCTGGCTTGAGTATCAGGTGATTCGCTCATGTGATGTGTTGACTGCATTTTTCCTTTCTACTATCATTATCCACATTCTTATGCCTTCCTCCGCCCTTAAACTGCTGCTTGCCAACAGGAGCTGAGGACTTGCACATCTTTTTCACATGTCCTTTTTTCCACAAGCGTGACAGTTCCGTCCTGCATCATGCCCAGTGTACACCTATAACAAACCACCAAAGCCGCTTTGCCTTGCCCTTTTTGCCCCATATTCACCGACAGCGGGGAAGTAGCTTTACTTATAGTACTGTCCCGTGCCTTTGTGCAATCAAAGGCACGGGACAGTACTATAAGTAAAGCTAATTGCAATTGCAGGTCATGAATATCTCTGTTTGCCGTTTCCATGGCTTGCGAGACTGTCAAGGCTTTATCGAAAGTTAGCTCTGGCTCCGCTAACAGCCGTCTCTGTATGTGGTCGTCTGTGATGCCGCCCACAAGCCTGTCGCGTAGCATTTCTTTCAACTTATCTCCATACTTGCAGTACTGTGCTAGTTCCCTTAGCACTGCCACATACTCCGACACAGTCTGCATTGCTGCACTAATCCATGAATTAAATTTGAATCTCTGGACTATTTCTCTGGGCTGTGGGTTGTAGTGCGACTGAAGTAGGTCCGTTAAGTCCTTATATGATTTAGCATCCGGCTTGTCTAGGCTCAGCAAGTTCCTCATTAAACTGTATGTCTTGCCGCCTACCAAGCTCAATAATATAGCCCTCTTACGTGCTATTGAAGTAGCCATTCCGCCACTTCCGTTAGCTTCCTCACGGTGCTACTCTGGCCAAGATCCTGCATTGCTGACTTTTCACCCTATCCGTCCACTTCCCAGCGGCTGCCGAGTTCACCCGTTATCCTCATCGCCAAATGTAATATCCTTGTCACTGAAGGATAATGCGGAGACCAGAGTATGTGGGTATAACCAAGTTTTTTTACTGAGACCACGTTGCCACAGAACATATACACACTTCTCAAGAGCAGGCAGACTAACTCTACCATTTTTACCTTTCGTCTTATATTGACCCCTACAGTATGGGATGATTCTTAACATAACACTCCACCATCTACTACAGATGCTGAACTGCATGTGCTGATGACAACAAAGGAGTGCATGCCAGCAGCAGCAGGGAGGGATCAGCTGGCAGAACAACTGAATCGTCTGTAGCCTAGAGGAATCTAAATTGCGAAAGTAGGAAAATAACAGCCTTATTGCCTTTTAGTTGAACATTTTAAAACACCTTTAAAACGGAAGGTTGTGCTTTGTTTGAACAAAGATCTAACTTTTATTTATATTTTGCGAACTGCAGACCCAAAATTAAAATAAAACATACAAGCATAATTAAGTCTCCGTTCCCAGCGGCTGCTCACGTTCAGCAGCAATCTTCTGTTTTCCCCGTCTTCTGACATCATTTTACCACTTTTGGTACTGCGAGGATGATCTAATGATGGCAGAAAATGAGGACACACTCAATGATACCTCATCCCACACCTGCTTTACCTTGGTAGGCTTAGGTGAAATAGTGGTACTTCCTTAGATGATATGCTCACGCCTTTTCACCTCGCGCACGAGCTTGTCCGTTTCTTCGAGTGAAAACCGATCTGGCTTTGAAAAATGGTCCCCTGAAACATAAAAAAACAGGTTACATTGTGGGCGAACTTTTCACGCCTTGGGCTGGCACAAAGTCTGGTATTTCCGCTTTAAAAATAGTGAAATGAATTTGAACATAATTGCTAATAATCATTAGCTCCACTTTGCATTGGGCTGTCAAAATTGAGCCCATTGTGTTGATTCAGTGGTGCGTTTACTCGAGGTGCAGTACAGTATGGTATGCAGTTACTTTTAGTATTACTGCATTATAATTATTATTATTTTGTACTGTATAGATATTGCTTCAACTTACCTGCAAATTCTACTTGAAGCCAGACTTAGGGAAAGTATCTGCCTGTACACAGGTGAAAGCAAAGCTCGGGCTCAAAGCGCAGGGTCAGCCAGCATGCAGCATTCTTACAGCAATTGGGGTTAAGGGTCTTGCCGGGCCAAATGTAGTACGATTACTCTGCCATCCATGGGATTCAAACCAGTGACCAAACTATCCCGACCATCTGGACAGGTCAGGGAGAAAAAAAAAAAACAATCACAAAACAATGCAGGTGCCTTGCTGTTTTGATGATCTATGCTGACAACAGCATGTTATTTAATTTTGGTCTTTTACTAACAAAAAAAAAACATAGCCATATAAATAGACACAGATTACACGGAACAAATGACTGGGAACAAGGAAGGTCATTATTCTTACACTCCCCCATGGTATTGTGTTTTTATTTCTGTTGGTTTCAGGAAGGATGTACTAAATTGGTCACTTGACTGGGCTTCCTGTCATTCAGCTTTTTAAAAACACGATTGATTTCAATTGAGAACATGCTTCATGCTAACAGCAAAGTTGTAGATAATGAAATTAATATTTAACTTAATGCAAACATCATATTCATCAACAACAAAACAACATGAATCAATTTATAAAGTCCCAGAGGACAAAGAACTGAAATTACACAGGCATTGGTCAGAAAATCATGACAATTATTTTATGTGTTAAGGGGAACAGTCTCAAAATTGTGAAAGCAAAAATACCGGCTTCAAAATGACAGCAGAACTGAGCCAAAAGATGCCATCATCCCACAATGTCTATTAGTATAGGAAGCCATTTAGTGGCAGTCATTCCATTGTCGTATAACAGTTATGAAATATGTGGCTGTTTTTCAGATGCACCTATAGTTCAATTACTGTTCCCTCACAGTGACTTCCCCATTCTCTAGTTCGTTGAGCCTTTTTGGAAAGGAGCTTGCAGTGTGAAACGGATTTCCATCTCCTTCATAACTCAAACAACTGCATTCTATTCTTCCTGGACAATGGTCAGACATCCCCCTGCAGTCAGTTCAGGAAGTGTTTCAGACAATTTTGAAAAGTATGCTTTTCAGAAGGCAAAGTGTGGCCCTACTGCTTTGTAGATCCTTGATATTGATTTTGTTATATCACTCCATTATTTGTCCACTCTCCTCTAACTCCATCCATTTTCCATAATTTCTTATCCAGTACAAGAGTTTGGAAGCTATCCAGGAATCTGTCCAGCAAGCAGCAAAGGCATTCTAGATGGAGTGGCTCTTCATTGCAGGGACCACTCACGTACACTATTCACACACTGTTCACACTGTTCACAATGTAGAAACACCATTTCGTCTAACTGCCTTTGGAACCACAGAAGAGAACCAGGGCAATTGGAGGAAAGCTTTGTGAATAAAAGGAGAAAATGCAAGCTCCAATTGGGGCACAACCTGATACTAAAGTAATGTGTAAAACAAATGTCAGAAAAAGTTCATATTTTGAAGTTCCCTTATATAATCATATGGGGGGGGGGTGAAAAATATTTTACTCTGGTCTGTACATTTACAGCTGTAAAATGCAAATCATTTTAGTTACCTTTGATAACACTGACTGCTGACAAAATGAATGAAAATTATATTACAGGGAAGCTAAATTTTTAATCTGCTTAAGTGAACAAAAATGAACAACAACTATAATACTACATTATATTTCTTATGGATCATCTGGCCCACTCTGTTTGTGGAAGAGTTTCAAACCTTATTCACCCCTGCAAGTTCATCACTTATTACACAAAGAACTGGAAGTAATGAAAGACCTCTTCACTTTTGTGCACTCTCTTTGATTAAATGCTTACCAGTGAAATTTAACAGCTACAATATGTATTTATATTCCCTGTATTTGGTGCATAATGGAATCTTTGGTCCAGGCTATTGATCTCCTGAATGTCAGTGCAAACTCCTGCTACTCTATATATAAATTAATTTATTCTTTGCTCCATTCATAAACATGCGGGGATTACTGAAGTCTTAATGAAGAAACATGCTAGTGCATAATGGGTTTATGTATGGCTTTCAGTATTTCAAAATTGGTCTGATTATGGTTAGTACAGCAGTTTTTTTATAATATTGGCATCATATTAAGGGTGTGCATCAGCATTTAGGGCTGTGCTGCCTGGGATAGGTTCCAAGGACTTAGCCCATCACTACGACTGAGGTCACTAAGGTAGCTGGTCCCATGATCTGGACCCAGATGAGTAGAAGGTTATGGATGGATGGATGGATGGATGGATGGATGGATAGATGGATGAAATGACAATCATTAGGGCAGTGTCACCTATTAAACATTCTGGAGTGGGTTTGAACAAGGGAGGTTGAGGACTTTAACATAAAATATAATGTAAGAAACAGGGCTGAAACCTGCAGTGATGTTAAAAAGATACTCCCAGTACAACACTAACTTCATGTTTGCATGAAGGAGTTCTCTGGCCAATTCAATCAGCTGAACATAAAAATAGGGAGACTGGTCTGGTTCAACTCTTCACCGAATGAAGGATGTCGGGCAGGTTATGTGAATTGCCAGACTTTACCTGCCTGCTTTAGAGGTCACTTTTAAAGTGGATGGTAGCTTGCAAATTTCTTGTTCATTTTATTTTTGTTTAATGCTGTCACATGATCCGGATCCAGGGCATGGTGGGTAACAGGACCATGAGTGATCACAACAAAAACCCAGTGAGGCTGGCCTCTAACCCAAGACTGCAGAGTTGCAGCATCTGTATCACATGCTCAACCCCCTAAGCCAAGGGTGTCAAACTGCTGTCCTGGAGGGCCGGAGCCCGAAACATGTGCAGGGCTCCGGCTCTCCAGGACTGGAGTTTGACACCCGTGCCCTAAGCTATGCAGCAGTCCAAGGAGCATGGGAACACACAGTTGTTAGACAGGGGAGTGAAATGGGGGGGATGGTCAATGACACCTGCTGGCCAAAAAGGGTAGAGATGCGAAGGGTAGGGTTGGGCAGGTGCTGAACCTGACAGCTGCATCACTGACAGAGGCGATCCAAGGGTCTGTTGGGGCCCCAAGCAAAAATTCACTGCCCCCCCCCCCCCCCCCAACCAGTTTTTGTCATCATTTTAATAAATAATCTGACATTAACAAAAAATTGTGAACAGTAAACTTTTTTATTTCACAAGTTACCATTTTCAACAAGTTAATGGACTTTAAAATATGAAACCAGCTCTTGTTCGCCATCTAGTGGCTTGGGGGCCCCAAGCAGCTGCCTGCCCTGCCTGCTGGCCAGCGCCTCTGATCACTGATAATAAAAAAACATTATAATTGTATAATGTTTGTTATTAATGTATGTTAAAGCTGTTAAGATATGTTAGGATGCAAAGGTATACTTACATGCTGTTTATGAATGTTCTATCAACCAAAGCATGTGAGTGGAGCGGAGCGTGAGCGAGGAGCAGAGCGGGTGAAATTCGGTCAGAGCGCGGAGCGATTTTTTAATTAAGCCTGGAGAGGTCGCTCTGTATCGCTCCAATTTCGCTCCGATACCGCTCACACTATGACACTGAACGTGCGCAAATATACCCAGAATTCATCTGTACAATTATGAAGATTTAGATCCACTTTGGAATCTAAGAAGACTCGGAAACATGAAAGTGTGCTACGCGAACACGCGGAGGTCAGAGCAAAACGTGAGCAAGTTTTATGTGGTTGTAGCATATCAAGTCTATAAAGTAAATAAAAGTATAAAAGCCTATAATTCGGTAATCAAATAAATTAGTTTGTCATTCAAAGTAGGTCTAATAGGATTTTTTAAATTCACATAACGCAGTCAGTGAAATTTTATTTATTATAGAGAGAGAGACGGAGCAGCAGCATCAAGAGAAAATAACTGAATTTAAAATGTGGAAGCTTAGCCTGTATATTCTTTAAGCTATTAAGTCCACTGATTCCTTTATTTTTAAGCCTATTTTGTGTGGAATGCCATTGCCAAACCTGTCCGTTGTTGCCTATATGTTGTTTAAAAATAAATATTTTCTGTTCTGAGTGCTGTTGCTCACATGATATAAAGCTTCTGTTTAAGGTGACATCTGTTAGGCATGCAGATTATTTGTTCGTCTTCTAAATTGGAGCGAGCGTGGAGCGATTTGACTGGAGCGGGAGAAAATTTTAGTGGAGCGAGGAGTGGTGTTGAGCGGAGCGGCTTAGTTCGAATTAGAGCGGAGGAGCGGGCGGGGCCAACAGCCTCGAGAGCGAAGAGCGGAAATTCTCACCGCTCCACTCCGCTCACATGCTCTGCTATGAACGCATTATGAAGGTGCATTAAATGTTATATGAATGCATTATAAAGGTGCATTTAATGTAAAGCGTTACCAAATAAAAACTAATTAAAAAAAATGGAACTAAAATTACCTTAGGTCAGAGACAGAGGGGGAGTAGACCCAGATGCAAGATGCTTTATTGTGGAAAAAAATAACTTAAGGAAGTGCTGTAGTGAAAACCAGTGTTGGGTCTTGGTGTGTGACCAGGTCAAGGCTGTGTGCCACTGATAACAGCCCTCTTGTCCTTTGCCTTTTGGGGAGTGATAAACCACAACTAACATTCTTTTCTGCCATTGTCCTTTGTTGCAAAGTTCACATTATTTACTGATCAATCATTGGTAACAGGTATGCAAACAGTGTATTAGCTTTTCATAGGCTACAATGTATTTTAGTTGTTATGTAATGTTATTGTTATCTTTTTTTGCAGCCTCATAATATTCAAATAAAACATAAATTATCACACCTTGACAGACATTTTTAAATTACCTTTATTCCTGGATGTCAAGAGACATTATATAAAATAGAACTTTGCTAACAAAGTTCAAAACTGGGCAATGACATATGGGTGTACTCTAAGCTGTATACACGTTGCTTTGTAAATGCTGAGAGATGCAAGGGCAGCTGAATGTGAGGTATGGAGACAAGATCAGTGGGCTGTACTCCAGTGTTGAGCTGTAGAGGAATCGCCAAGGACAGATTACAGATCAAAGAAAGTTGAGGTGAGCAGCAACATAGGATGCTAAGATAGACAATATACCAGAACAGCCAGACACAATCCACCATCAAGTGGAACCAGAAAAGCAAGAATCCAGAACCAGATCATAGATAAGAAAGCAAGACCAAGAGATCTTAATTACAAGACTGTATGCAGAAGCATTGAGTGGAGTAAAATTAAGCAGGTTAATAGATTGCAAGAGTAAATGCAAAACCACACCAGCAGCATGCAACCTTTGAAGTGGGATTTGAACCAGATATGGCACTCTAGTCTGGAATTCCTGATTAATTTCTCAAAAATGAATCATGAAACGTGACTACCTCTTATCAAATGTATGCTGCTAGTCATTCACATTTATTCATGATAAAGATTTCAGAAGAAGCTTAGAGTTTTGTTTGCCTGATCCACGCACAAACCACTATATGTTCAGCAAATAGTCATTATGATAGACTAAGCATCACACCCTGCCTTCTTGCCCTTCCTGTTTTCTCCATAGTGTGGCTCATTTGATAGTTAAACTATCTTCGAGTCACAAAGCCAAAAACACAGAAACTGACCTTTCAAATCTCTTTACTTCGTTTCAAACATGAATTTAGACTAAAGTAAATGTCGACTGGATGGCAGTACCTCCATCTTTCTTACTTCTCTTTTCATCTACATCAGTAATCCCACACAGGATTATGGGTAATGTACTGTACAACATAAATATGTAAATACATTAAGGAATAATGTCATGACCTGCTCGTTCGCCCCTCCTGTGTGCCACGCCCACCTCGTTACCTCGTGTTACTTCCCGATTGTGTGCACCTGTTTCCTGTGAATCCTGGCTTTCCTTGTGTATTTAGTCCGCGTCTGTGTCAGTATCCCTAGATCTGCCATTAATGTTTGTTGCCATCAGTCCTGTGTCACCTAATAAACCCCGTTTGCCCGTCTTACTGGCTTGACTCGCCTGCTTCCCCGTTCGCCCGCCAGCCGATACAACAAATAAATTAAAGCACACATTTAGATAACTCAAACATCTCATTAAACAAAAACACAAATCGTAAGGATTAAATCAAAATATCCAAAACATCAATTTCACAACATCCTCCCCCTTCCTGCCAGTAGGCTGCAGTTCACTTAAATCTCCAGGGGATAAAGTAGTTTAACTGGTCTTCTCAAGGTCCCTGAAACAGTACGAACAATACAAGAGCTTACACGTCCATCACGGCCAGGAAACAATTCTTCAACACTTCCCAGCTTCCATCACTGCCGTGGAACATTGTTCTCTCCAATCATCACCACATCACCTTCCTTCAGGGAAGTATTAGTGTTAGAGTCACAATGGTGAGCTGATCTCAAACATGTAATCCCTTCGCCAGCTGTTCCAAAAACTGTTCATGAGTCTCTGTCTGTATTTCCACCTTTTCGTCATCTCCTTCTTGTTGGCAGTTGGATGCTGCTGGTCCCTTTGAAATGGCTTAGGGGGTAGAGCAGTAAGCCTCTGTCCCACCAAAAAGTGAGCTGGAGATAACGGCTGTGGTTCACCTAAGTCTGTATATACATAGGTGTCCTGCACAGCGACGCATGAAGCGCAGAAAAGGCGCAGGAAGCCAAAGTCGGGGCAAACACGGGGTTGAATAAGAGCAGCAACACAAGGAGCAGGCAACACATGGGATGACATTACAATGACCAGACTGGGGAAACAAAGGGAAACGCGGACTAAATACAATGGACTAATTGACAACGATCAGGAACAGCTGGTAAACACGGGGAATCCACATGGGGTTGATGAGGGGGCGTGGCACACGAGAGGAGTGGACGATCAGGGCATGACAGGACCCCCCAAAGGCGTGCACTCCGGGCGCGCCTAAGGGGAGCAGAGCGACGGGGACCGGGGACACGATGGCACCTGGGGAGACAAAAAGAACAATATCAACACACCACGGGGAACAACACGGACACACAGAACTGGCACTAGGAAATTAACTCAGACAACAGATGACACACCAAAGGGAACGCAGACACACACAGGGGCACCAAAAAAGGAAACATGGGACCCGGGGACACTACAGGTGACGGAGTGACCATACCAGGGGGCACACCTACAGGAGGCACATAGGGACGAACAGGGGGCGTGGGCACAAATGGACAGGAAGGACACACAGGAGGCATAAAGGAACCGAAAGGGGACAAAGGCACAGAAGGACGGGGAGAAAACATGGGGGCCACAAAGGGACCAGAGGGAAGCAAAGGCACGGAGGCACACGGAAGAGACACAGGGGGCACAAAGGGACCAACAAAAGACGAAGGCACTGACCCAGCAAACAATATGACGTTGAAATGATGTCTTTTAGACGTCTTGGCCTACCGTAGAAAAGACGTCTTCAGAGGGTGCAGAATGAAAGTTTTTATGACGTCTTTTTTAGACGTCCTCTGGATGTTCAGTTATGACAACTATAAGACGTCTGTATAAGGTGAAAAAACAGTCCGGAAATGGTCGGTGTAGACGTCGTTTTAACGTCACACATAGACTTACTTTAGACGTAATTTATTACAAAATAATCCCCACTATATATTCTAATACCATATTATGTTTCACCCCAAAAACCTAGTATCATTAAGCAAATTCAGTACAAAAAGTCTCACACAGCATTCTTAATACATTTTTATTGGGAGTATCAGATCAGATGATAACACACCTCCCCCTCTCCTTGTGTCTTACAACATTACAGCAAAAATAAATAAATTTAAACCAAAAACCAAGTGAATTTAAACAACAATAATTCACTCAATACACAATACACATAGTTACTGTGATGTTGCGCTGCTTTATTTGGTTTAATCGTCCAGTCTGTGAAGAAGGCATTCAAGTAAGAATTGCATTGTACTCTGTACATGACAATAATAACTTTGAATCCTTGAAATACATGTATTTGATCATTTTCCTTGCAGCTATCTTTTTACACAGAGCCACAATACACAATAATTTTATTCACTGCTAACAGTTTGTATCAGGAGTTGGTTATTGTAAAAGAAGTAATGTGCATGCAGGTGATTTTTGTATAGATTTATCTACACCCTTCTGGCAGTGCTGCCATTGCAGTCAGGTGTCACAGACTACGAGGAGTATAAGTAGTCCGACTTGGCTGCAGTCAGTTTATACTCCACCCTTGCAGCCGCCGGCAGATCGCGTTCCACGTCGCGTCAGCTGCAGACAGACCTAAGCCCAAGTAGAACGCACCCATTGCTTCTTTTTTGGCTGTTTTGCTAGCGTTCAGTAAACCTCTGCTCAATAGGCCATCAAGTTGTCTGTCTCAGCGCATTCAATAAAACGGAACAAACTTGGTTGATCGAGTTTTATATCTGTGTGTATCATCGTGATCATCCTCATTTTTTATCGATAAAAAAAATCGAGATCGTTTTATCGCCTAGCACTACTTCTTATTGTGAAATATGTATATATTTTTTTTCAAAGTCAGTATTTATTTCATAATGCCGTTTTTCATCATTTCATGACGCTGAATGATGAAATACTTTACTTTTCCCACTTTACTTCAAAATGGAAGTCGTTCTGCGCTCACAAGAGCGCTAAAAATATATGAAATCATATTTCACAATAAGTAAATTTATATTACAGAATGCAATATATTTCACAATAATGAGCTGTATTTCACAATATCATTCTCATATATTTCATAATACTTTTGAACACTTTGGAGTTCCATATGTACAGATGTGTCTTACCTTCAGATTAATTATGTGGACATATTGGTTTGCAAAAAAGTCAGCAATGCGATTATTAAACAATGTACACAACTAAACAATGCTAAATACTACTTACTTTAAACTTGTCCACAACGACGTGCAGTTTCTCACAACCGCTTTACTGCAAAAGAGCGCATGCTCGATAGTGTCGGCCTTTTTTTTTAGCGCTACGGCAACAGAACTTGGCCAAACCACACACCGGACGTGCATCGGCAAATTGTGATTATGGGATTTGCTTACGTGTAGCAGTTTATTTTTGGACATTTTAAAACATTAAAATTACAAGAGCATGAGCTACAATAGCCACCAGAATTGACGCTGACAATGTTTACATGGAATTGACGATCTGTCTACAAATCTCCAAAAGTCGCCTACCTAGACGTTCAGCTTGAACTACATATCTACGTCCAAGAGGGGTCAGAGTTAGACGTGCAGATACTGCACCTGATTTGCACGTTGTGTAGACATCCAGATATGGTTCTGGACCGACCGACTCCATCTAGACATGATCTGCACGTCTGATGGACGTCTCATGTTTGGTGGGGAGGGACGAAGAGGAAACATGGAGGGCAAGCAGGAACTCAAGGGAAACGACGGTGAAACAGGACAGGGAGTAAACACAGGGGCCAAGGTCAGGGGGCAACAGGGAGCAGAGGGAACCTTCGGGGGACAGGAAGCAGGGCATGATGGGGCAGCAGGTCTCTGGGGGCTGGAACAGGGGCTGAGGGTGGCGAGGAAGGAGCCGAGGGGAGAGCCGCAGGCGAGGAGCCCGCAGGCCATTGAGGGGACGCCGGCGGTCGGGCCGTGGCCGGCGGACAAGGTGTCCTGGGCGAGGCAGGGGCCAATCGCCTAGCTGGAGCCTGGGAAAGGAAGGGGGACTACGGGAGTCTACCCTGACGTCGGTGCCCCCTCCCTTTCCGGGAGACCAAGAGGCGGCAGCCCGGTCGTGAACCGCTGTGCTGGAGTGCTGGCGGTAGGGGTGACACCCTGGAGGGGTCCATGGGCAATGTCAGGATGATCCCCAAGGGGTCCCACTCCAACTCCCCCTCTGACTCCATTGTAGAGGAAGGACCGGGGGTCAGGTCTTCAGGGACCACCTCGGGGACTGAGGCCGAGGGAGCAGGGACCAGGGGGACTGAGGCCGAGGGAGCAGGGACCGGGGAGACTGAGGCCGAGGGAGGGCAGCGCGTTGGCCGCCGGGGTTGGACCTTCGGCCGCCAGGATTGGAGAGTCTGGACCCTCGTGGGTCGGCGCATTGGCCTCCAGGGCCGGGGAGTCTGGACCCTCGTGGGTCGGTGCGTCGGCCGCCGGGACTGGAGCTGACGGGCGTGGCGCGGGCAGAGCCAGGGCCGGGACCTCGGGCGTGAGCGGAGCCTGGACCTCGGGTGTGGGCGGAGCCTGGACCTCGGGCGGTGCAGCTGCGGGCAGAGCCATGACCAGCTCCTCAGAAGGGGGTGCCATACCAGGAGCCACGAGACCTGGAACCACGGGGGACACCGCGGGGAGCTCAGGAGCCGCGGGGGACGCCGCAGGGGCCCCGGGGAGCTCGGGAGCCGCGGGGAGCTGAGCGGGCTGCACAGGGGATGGGGTTGTAGCAGCAGGGGTCTCGGGCGCTGCGGCGGCAGCAGGAGCCACAGGAGTCACGGGGACCTGAGCAGGGGTCTGGGGGAGCACAGGAGTCACGGGGAGGCGAGCGGGGAGCTCAGGAGTCACTGGGAGCCGAGCGGGGGGTTCAGGAGTCACAGGGAGCCGAGCGGGGGTCACGGGGAGCACAGAAGTCACAAGGGGCTGAGCAGGGAGCTCACGAGTCATGGGGACCTCTCAGGGCTGCACAGGGGACTGGGCAGGAGGCGCAGCAGCAGGGGGCGCCAACTCTGGGCCAGCAGGGGGCGCCAACTCCGGGCCAGTAGGGGGTAGTGCAGCTGGAGGCACAGGAACCTCTGGGGCAAGAACAGAGACCTCAGGGGGCACTACCGGCGCCACAAGAACCTCGGGGGGTGCTGCCTGCGCTGCCAGCTCCTGGCCAACAGGGGGCGCTGCAGGTGCCGCTGACTCCGGGCCTACAGGGTGTGCTGCAGGCGCCGCCAACTCCAGGCCTACAGGGGGCGCTGCAGCAACCGAAACCAGAGGCGCCTCTGGGGGCGCCGCAGGAGCAGGAGACACAGGCGCCTCTGGGGGTGCCGCAGGAAGAGCCAGCACGGGAACCACTGGGTGCGCAGCCACAGACATGGGAACCTCTGGGGAAGCAGCCGTAGGCACCGGGACCACAGGGAAAGCAGCCGCAGGCACCGTGACCTCAGTGAAAGCAGCCGCAGGCACCAGGACCTCAGGGGAAGCAGCCGCAGGCACCGGGACCTCAGGAAAAGCAGCTGCAGGCACCGGTACCACAGGGGGCGCTGCCCAGTTCGGGAACTTGGGGACCCACGGGATGGAGTCCCAGACGGACCTGGCCCCTTTAAAGACTAGGCGCATCCCAGAAAAGGGGCAAGCTGCTGACATGAGCAGTGAAGTAGCGGGCAGACGGTCAGGGCAGGCAGCAGCAGACGCGTACACTACCAGGTTTAGAACAGGGAGGGGGTCCTCCCGATACACGGCTAAGGAAGCAGCGGAGAGAGAGAGAGCCCCCAAACACACCTCCTGTGCGTCTTCCTGTCTCCGCTTTCTCCGCTTCTTCCGGCTCGTTCCTTTTGGCGACGTTGCGGACACTTCTGCCAGCTTAGACAGGTGACCAAAAGGTAAGCCACTGGAGATGGCTATCTTCCTCATATTGCCTTCCGCCACCCCACGTCTAAGCGGTGCACGTCTCCGGGTAGGGACATCTCCTCTAACACGTCCCTGCTCCGGCTGGCTATAGCCCAAAGCAGGGGATCCTCCCGGACTTCGGGCTGGGCAAGCCAGTATAAAACCTCGTTGGTGAGGTTGAGGTATTCCGCCTCACTGATCTGAAGTGTCTTCACGTGGAGTCCAGTCATTATGTCCGGCACAGCAACGCACGAAGCGCAGAAAAGGCACAGGAAGCCAAAGTCAGGGCAAACACGGGAATTAATAAGAGCAGCAACACAAGGAGCAGGCAATACACGGGATGACATTACAAAGACCGGACTGGGGAAACAAATGGAAACGCAGACTAAATGCAATGGACTAATTGACAATGATCGGGAACAGCTGGTAAACATGGGGAATCCACATGGGGTTGATGAGTAGGCGTGGCACACTAGAGGAGCGGACGTTCGGGGCATGACAATAGGTGAGGGGTCTAGAATTCACAATGGCTTCAACTTCTGTCAGGACAGTACACATCTCTTCGAAACTGAGAGAAGCCTTTCCGAAAACCCTCCTTAAACAGGTTTTAACAGTGCGAACAAGTCGCTCCCAAATTCCACCCCACCATGCTGCCCTTTCTATGATAAATCTCCAAATGATTCCCTTATCCGAAAATAAATTATGCAATTGAGTACCCCTTATGATTTTCCATGACTCTTTTAAGTCCTGATCTGCTCTTTTAAATGCTTTGGCATTATCTGAATAAATCACACAGCATATTCCTCTTCTTGAAATGAACCTTTTTAGTGCCAGAAGAAAACATTCTGTGGACTGATTGGAAACTAACTCTAAGTGGACAGTTCTAGTAACCGCACAAGTGAATAGTGCAACATATGAGGCCCAATCCCAATTCTACCCCTTACCCCTACACTTTCCCCTACCCCTCCGTTTGGCGCGTTCACGTGTAGGGGTAGGGGTGTCTCAATTCTCTTTTGATTGGAGGGGTAGGGGTAAGGGGAAGGGCTAGATAGCCCTCAAAACGAAGATTTTTCGGGACCTCACTTCAAACGAAGGGCTAAGAGAAATTTACAACATGACTGCCCACTCGAGCAAGCAGACCCATAAATGTTAAGTAATTTTTGCCATTAATAAGGATTTTTATGTCATTTTTTCCATTACATGTATATTACCATCAATCTTGTGTTTGTGTTTACGGTGATGTTCTGTAAAGAAATGTTTAAAAAAAAATCGCTAAAGTTTGCTTGCGGATAGCACTGATTGCACAATATTAGGAAATATATTTTTATGTCATATAACGTTACCCAGTAACTGACTGCATGTGGTAACGCGTTGTTTTGTTTTGCTTACGGCCATATGTGTACATGTAAATGAACGGTGCTTACACTATTCGTACTTATTGCAACATGACAACATTTTTGTAAATTATATTCTGTATAGGGACAGCTGAGGAAACCCGAAGAACATCTGTTTTTAAAGTCCAAATACGGCGCAAAAAAACTTTGGGAGTGAGTAATCTTTACATGCTACGATGCTGACGGCGACATCTTGGAATTTGTGATAAACATCGGCGCATGTCCTCTGACTTAACGTTAGGAGGTAGTGACAATGACGTATAACAGTGTAGTAGTGGTGTCCCATTTCTTAGGGGAAATTTTTTAACCCTACCCCTTTCCACTTCATTTCAAGGGGCAAGGGGAAGGGGCGAGGGGTAGAAAATAGAATTGGGATTGGGCCTTAGTCATCGAATCATTGCCTCTTACATACAAAGGGCCTGCAAAATCAACACCTGTGACCTCAAAAGGTGGAGATTGCGTTATTCTTTTCCTTGGTAAAGGTGCTATGGTTTGTTGCATAGCAACTGCCTTGAACCTCCTACAAGGGACACACCTTGACAGGACTCCTTTGATTACTTGCCTTGCTCTCAAAATCCAGTAATTTTCCCATATTTGAACTAAGGTGTCCCTTACTGCTGCAGACATCATTACACCATGCTGATGCAGTACTATCATCTCTGTATATTTGTGTTTATCTGGCAAAATCCACGGATGCTGTTCCCTGTGCATGAAATCAGAGTGTTGAAGTTTTCCACCTACACAGCGCAACCCACCCTCATCAAAAATATGCTTCAGCTGTCTTATTCAGGAATATACACTAAGTTCCCTTCAACAGGTTTACCTCTGGACTAAAACTTTGTTGCTGAACTACTCTGACCCAATATTTCTCAGCCTCATAAAATTCTTCTGAAGTCAATTCCCCACATAATTTTGACTTTGTTTGTGCATTCATAACAAATCGCTTTATCCAAGCAGTAACTCTTAACACAAATTTCAGCTTACTGTACCTTTCCAATTCCATTATGGGCTCCGCTAATTCTGTATTTTGATTAATAAGCTGCACGGCAACCTGGCATCCACCTTTATATTCCCTAACCACATCCTCCTCAAACACTGCTTCCTCAACATTATTCTGCTCTGGTTAGCTGAACGACACCAGACCTCATGGTCCATTCCACCATAATTTGTTATGTGTTAGGTTCTGTACCGATAACCCTCTGGTTGGAAGAATTTTGGCAACCCTATTAGCAATGAATGGTTTCCATTTAAATGCGGAACTGCGTATCCAATGCAATACTATCATTGAGTCTGTCCAAAATGTAATCTGTGTCTCATTCAGAAGTAGTGCCTTTAAAAGACCATTCCCTAGCCTGGCTCCTATTACTGCTCCCATAAGCTCTAAGCGTGACAGCGTTACCCTCTTCAGTGGTGCCACCCTAGACCTTGCCATCACAAAACTCGTAACCATCTCTCCCTGTGTTGTTCTTCCCTGCAGATAAGCTACTGCACTGTAGGCCTTCTGGCTTGCATCTGAAAACACATGCAGCTTTGTGTCATGGCTAGTCTGGTTCATATTTATCTTAAAGCACCGTTGGATGATAAGCTGGTGTAATTGTGAGAGTTCTAAACACCACTGATGCCACTCCTGAGCAAGCTCAGGTGGTAACTTCTCATCCCATTGTAGCCCTCTTCTCCACATTTCCTGAAACATACACTTTGTTCTGATGGTGAAAGGGGTAAGGAAACCGAGAGGATCAAAAACTTGTGCTGAAATCTGCAAAATGCTTCTCTTTGTATCTCGGTTTTTTCAAGATTGAGAGCAGTGACTTAAGGTCAAACAAATTCATCGGCTTCAGGTCTCCACACTAAACCTAAGACCTTAAGTATGGCAACTTGCACTTCTGAATGTGTGGAATCATCCATAGAAACCCCCCCCACTGTTGCCGGAGTTAAGGACAGTTTATCGTCCACTTACATAAATCCATTCCTGCCATAGACATAATGTGTCTAGCTGTCGTCGTGACCATAAAGACATCTTCCACACTACTAGAGCAGGCAATGAAGTAGTCTACATACAATGTCTCTCTCATAATCTGTACCACTTTTGGAAACTCTTCATCATATTGACTCAGATGTTTCCTTATGGTAGCTGCGAGGAGAAACGGACTTGGAGTAGCTCCAAATATCACTCTAGTCATCCTTAACACACACTCCTCGTCGTCACCTTCACTATTTGGCGAACTGGTGGCAATATAAGCAATTTGATGCATCCGAAATTTAATCAGAATGCTGTATAAATCTGGGTTCAGATTTGGTCCCGTATACAGACAATCATTTAGAGAGAGACTATAATTTTCGTGAGCAGAGGCATTAAAGACAACACGCAACTTCGTTGTCACCTTATCCTCTATCAAGACAGCATGATGTGGTAGATAATAGACTGGAGTACTAGATACTGAACAACCTTCATCTACCACTTCATCTGCTATCCCTTGCCTCAAGTCAGTTATGATGTCGTTATATCGATGGTAAAATGTTGCATCCTTCCTAAATTTCCGAAACCTGTCCTTTCTCCCCTAGCTGCACGTGCATATATGTACTCTCTGCCACATCTGCTACAGATACTGGCCCTTGCACTGCCCATCTGAAAGTACTCTGCAAAGCTACCAAACCCTCCGATAATCTCTCCACTATGCCGGAAACTATTTGCGAGTAGAAATCAGAACTGATAAGCACTGAGAGTTCAGGTTCATTTAAATTTGGCTTCCAGGAACCTTCATTACAGCTGAACACACCTGTGGAGTCACCACTGTCCTTATCTCGATCCGTTGTGTGTTATCGTATAAGTTCTCTAAGACTACCTTCACCACATTGCGCCTCACAGTAGAACAAATGTATGTAGTTCATGATTCTTCTCTGAAACTATAGGCAACTTCAATGACTCTACCAATTTTTTCGTGGATGAAACTCGCCTGACTACCACCATCAAGAAGGCAATGCGCAATCTTCCTTCCTGCTGGACCTATCACCCATGCCTTGACCTTTTGCAATAATACCGTGTTTTCACTCCCTCTAGTTAAATTCCCTGTTTGTGGGATAACCGATGAAACCACTGTGTCTGTGCGCTCTCTTGTGGCCGAAGGTGACAGCTTACCCTTGTTGCGTACTGCACTGTGATGTCTGCCTCCACAAGTACCACAAGCCACATTCTTGGTTTTACAAAGCTTGGCTATGTGTTACGGCCTAAACATATAAAACACCTGCCCATCTTCTTAATTGGTCTTAATTGGTCTTAATTGGCCCATCTTCATTGTGGTATGGGCATGCTTCTGGTTTGTGGTCGACGCTTGGGTAGAATAGACAACCTGGAGAATTCTGGTTAGCAGTATACAATGCAGCAGCTGATGATATAAACTTGTTTCTTAGGTTTCTCCTCATTACCCATGCCACATTTGATAAAGGTTTTATTACCAGACTGGCCCTCTCTGGGAGAATAGGGTCTTACAATCTGTATGGTTCTTTCTCTACTATGAACTTCCTTCATAATAAACCTCATAATATCTAGTACCCTCCAATTGTCCCCATCTACTTTCTGACCGCTATACTCTAGGGCCAATTCTTCTGGAATCGCCTGCATTAGGATTGGACACAACAAACTACCATAGGTCTCTGAGACCACACCTAATGACTCTAGGCTTCTAATCTGAACCTTGCAATCATCATATAACTACCTTAGGGCTTTAATATCCTCCTGAGACTCAAGGAAAAAAGTGTCCTTCAATTTTAGGTTATTTGTCTTTGGAGGACATAAGACATCATAACTTTACCAGTTATACAAGTTAGACTGATTGGCCTATAGTTTGACAAATTACTTCTATCCCCTTTTTTGAAAATGATTTAAGTTGAAGATATTCTAAGTATTTGTTTTTCTCAATGCTATAAGTTTCTGCTATTTTGTCAAATGATATCATGCAATTGTCTTGGATTATATGTTCGAGGCGCTTGATTCCTTTATTATGCCAAGCAAGGAAGTTTATCACTTTTTTATTTAACAGGATGTCAGGGTTGTTCCAGATGGGTGTCAATTTGCATGGGACCAGTGAAGTTTGGTTCATTCTAAGAAATTCCCAGCAGGCTGTCAGCGATGTGCTGATGTTGATGCTCTTAAAACAGCAATGTCGTTTAAGTATATGACTGATAAATGGCAGGTCCTGGACTCGAATATCATTACAGAAAGTTTGCTCAATATCCAGCCAGTTAAGGTCTGAGTTATTTTGCGTAGTCCAATAATCATATATCCATCTATTGGCAAGAAAGTAGTTGTAGAAATTGGGAAGCTCCAAACCCCCACAGTTTTTGGGTTTCTGTAAAGTTTTTAAACTTATTCGTGGTGCTTTGGATTTCCATAGATATTTCGAAATTAAGGAGTCCAGTGATTTAAACCAAGTCAGCGGAGGTTGACTCGGAACCATTGAGAACATGTAGTTCATTTTTCGTAAGATCATCATTTTGATTGTTGCTACTCTTCCCAGAAGTGATGTGGGTAGATTGTTCCACCGTGCAAGGTCATCTTCTGTCTTTTTAAGCAGAGGACTGTGATTTAATCGCGTCAGATCTGACAGCTTGGCAGAAATGTTAATACCCAGATATCTCATGTTCCCAGATTGAAATGGGTTAGTTGGATTGGACTGGAAGTCACAAGCATGGGCGGATTAACGCACAGGCTAGATATGGCTTAAGCCTAGGGGCCCCACGTATGCCAGCCTGCAAGGGGGCCCCCATTGGCGCGGAGGGGGGTGGGGTTGGGGGGCCCACAGATTACTGTAGCCTAGGGGCCTCTGTACACCTTAATCCGCCCCTGGTCACAAGATATTGGAAGAGTAGTCGACTTGTTCCAATTAATAGAGTAATCTGATATGGAGGAGAACTTATCTCTGAGTCTTATCGTCTCCGTGAGGGAACCCTGTGTATTTTGAAGAAAAAGTAATACATCATCCGCCTAAAGTCTAATTTTATGGGTTATACTTGCTGTTTGGATACCTTTGAAATTATCATTATTCTGAATTGCTGCTGCCAATGGTTCAATAAATATAGCAAATAGTGATGGAGAAAGTGGACAACCTTGCCTAGTGCCCCTTCTGAGAATGAAGCTTGGGGAGATTTGATCATTCGTTTTTACACAGGCTTTAGGTGAACTGTATAAAATTGTAATCCAGGTTACGAAGTTCTCGCAAAATCCAAATTTTAGTAAGGTTGCCATTACAAATTTCCAGTTGACCCTGTCAAAAGCCTTTTCTGTGTCCAATGAGATGATTATGGCTTCCTTATTTTGAATGTTGCAGTAGTCTATTATGCCAATTAGTCTCCAGGGTTCCCGCTGCCGCTCATCACTCTCGTCATTGACGAAAACGGAACCCATGGTGACGAAGAAAAACGGCATCAAATCGTCACTCTGGCGAATTCAATTTTCAAATGACGAATTTAGATTTTTTGAAAAGTCGAATTTCATTTTTTCCCAATTTTCAACCGTAGCACCCGTAGCGCCTAAACAAAACTGGCCCGGCGCCCCGGACACACGATCGTCGATCATCCATGTCAAATGAGCATGGGCCGTTCTAAAAGTAGCAAATGTTATCGATCAGTGTGGGGACATTCTAAAACGCTTAATGTGAAAACGCTTAATGTGGTTTAATGTACCAAAATAGCGACCAATTATCACCAAATTTCGCACACACACATCTGGCCATAAATGGTCATTGACGCCCATTATAAGGAAAAGGCTTAATGTAAAATAAAGTCCATATTCCTTGTATTTCGGTTTAGATTTTTTGTCAGGTGAAAGTCTTTATGACCAGATGTGTGTGTGCGAAATTTGGTGATTATTGGTCGCTATTTTGGTACATTAAACCACATTAAGCGTTTTCATATTAAGCGTTTTAGAATGTCCCTCTCAAAGATACTATGAAACACCGGGAAAGTATTAGCTTACCTTATATATATAGTAATTAGAACATTATTTCCGAAATGCGTAATATACATCATGTTTTCAGCACGCCAGCACGCAAATTTTTACACAGTATTCACGATTCTCCCAACCTTATCAAGTAGACTCGTGACTCGCCCATGCCGTTAGTTGACCAATCACAGTGTGATTGTCAGAAGAGATGTATATTCAGTGAGTTTAATGATTAATTTATTAAGAAGCAGCAAGAGAGTGACTAAAAAAAACGGATGCTGAAGAAAAGTGAAGAATTTGATTAGTAGAAGCAAAAATACAAAGAAAAGTGAAGAATTGAAATCAAACTACAGGGGGAACCCTGAGTCTCCTCATGTTGTTAGTGTACTGTCTGCCTTTAATGAAACCCGTTTGATCTGGATGTATTATATAAGGTGTCACTTTTTCAATTCTACTAGCCAGTGCCTTACTGATGATTTTAAGATCCACATTTATGAGTGATATTGGTCAATAGCTAGATGGGAAAGCAGGGTGTTTGTCAGGTTTGAGAAGCAGGTTAATGTCTGTACAATTCATATTTGGAGGGATGCTGCCAGTTTTTTTTATTTCTATAACCATTCTATGGAATAGTGGTGCTAGCAGAGGCCAAAATGTTTTGTAGAATTCTGCTGGAAATCCATCTTGACCTGGGGCTTTCCTGTTAGGCATACTATATTGTGTTGTGAAGCGTCTTTGAGTGTCTTGAAAAGCGCTTTATAAATAAAATGTATTATTATTATTATATGCTGTAGTGTGCCGTGAAGTTCCACTATTGAGAGAGGTAACTCTAATGCTGTTATCTATCCATCCATTGTCCAACCTGCTTATCCTACTGGGTCATGGGTGGTCTGTAGCCTATCCTGGATAGCAACGGGCACGAGACAGGGAACAACCCTGGTTGGGGGGGGGGGGGGGGGGGGCAGCCCATTGCAGGGCACACTCGCATGCCATTCACTCACACATGCACACCTAAGGGCAATTCAGCAATGCCAATTAACCTCAGCATGTCTTTGGACTGGGGGGAAACCGGAGTACCCAGAGGAAACCCCACGACGACAACATGCAAACACCACACACATGTGACTCAGGCGGAGACTTGAACCCAGGTTCCAGAGGTGCGAGGCAACAGTGCTAACCACTGCGCCACCATGCCCTACTGCCATTATTTGTTCATTATTTAATTTTGGTAGGTCGAGGTTGTTTAAGAACTCTTCTATTTCAGAATTGGTTGGATTAATATTAGGTGAGTATAATTTTTTATAGAAGTCCCTAAATATCCTATTTATCTCTCCTGGGCTATGAATTGCCTTCCCATTGGGGTCTGTAACTGAAGAGATTGCTACTTTCTCTTTATTCTGTTTTAGTTGGTTTGATAAAAACTTACTTGATTTATTACTATGTTCAAAATTGTCCATGTGTAATCTCTGTAAGTAAAACTGAGTTTTTTTTGTCTCAATTCTTGCAATTTCATTTTACTTTTCCTCAGCTCATTCAGAAGGTGTTTTTCTTGGGAGGCAACATGTGCTGATTCCAAAGTTTTAATTTTCTTTTCTAGTTCTGTCTCGAGTGCTTTTTCCTTTTTCTTGTTATGTACTGAATATGAAATATTACAGCCTTGCATACCTGGCAGGTCATTTGTTTCAATAAATGTTGTCCAATCTTTTTTAATAACTTCTAGAAACTCTGAGTCTGTTAGTAATGATGTATTCAGTCTCCACCGTTTAAAAGGTGGTGCACTAACTTTTACAGTGACCGCCATAGTGACAGGTGCATGGTCACTGATTGTGATAAGGTGAATTTGTGTGTCACATACAGTACACTCACCTAAAGGATTATTAGGAACACCATACTAATACAGTGTTTGACCCCCTTTCACCTTCAGAACTGCCTTAATTCTACGTGGCATTGATTCAACAAGGTGCTGAAAGCATTCTTTAGAAATGTTGGCCCATATTGATAGGATAGCATCTTGCAGTTGATGGAAATTTGTGGGATGCACATCCAGGGCACGAAGCTCCCATTCCACCACATCCCAAAGATGCTCTATTGGGTTGAGATCTGGTGACTGTGGGGGCCATTTTAGTACAGTGAACTCATTGTCATGTTCAAGAAACCAATTTGAAATGATTCGAGCTTTGTGACATGGTGCATTATCCTGCTGGAAGTAGCCATCAGAGGATGGGTACATGGTGGTCATAAAGGGATGGACATGGTCAGAAACAATGCTCAGGTAGGCCGTGGCATTTAAACGATGCTCAATTGGCACTAAGGGGCCTAAAGTGTGCCAAGAAAACATCCCCCACATCATTACACCACCACCACCAGCCTGCACAGTGGTAACAAGGCATGATGGATCCATGTTCTCCTTCTGTTTACGCCAAATTCTGACTCTACCATTTGAATGTCTCAAGAGAAATCGAGACTCATCAGACCAGGCAACATTTTTCCAGTCTTCAACTGTCCAATTTTGGTGAGCTCGTGCAAATTGTAGCCTCTTTTTCCTATTTGTAGTGGAGATGAGTGGTACCCGGTGGGGTCTTCTGCTGTTGTAGCCCATCCGCCTCAAGGTTGTGCGTGTTGTGGCTTCACAAATGCTTTGCTGCATACCTCGGTTGTAACGAGTGGTTATTTCAGTCAAAGTTGCTCTTCTATCAGCTTGAATCAGTCGGCCCAATCTCCTCTGACCTCTAGCATCAACAAGGCATTTTCGCTCACAGGACTGCCGCATACTGGATGTTTTTCCCTTTGCACACCATTCTTTGTAAACCTTAGAAATGGTTGTGCGTGAAAATCCCAGTAACTGAGCAGATTGTGAAATACTCAGACCGGCCCGTCTGGCACCAACAACCATGCCACGCTCAAAATTGCTTAAATCACCTTTCTTTCCCATTCTGACATTCAGTTTGGAGTTCAGGAGATTGTCTTGACCAGGACCACACCCCTAAATGCATTGAAGCAACTGCCATGTGATTGGTTGATTAGATAATTGCATTAATGAGAAATTGAACAGGTGTTCCTACAGTAATAATCCTTTAGGTTAGTGTATGTGAGTGTATGAATGTATACATGTATGATGTTAAGATGAGGGGGTGCGTACATGTTTGAGTGGGCATCTATGCATGCGAGTGCAAGTGTGTGACTACCTACGTGTATGTGTGGGTGTATAGTATCTGTTAGACTGCTTCCAGATAAAACATTTTTGAGCGTCAATACCGATATGCTACAATTACTATAACAACCAAAGTGACAATGATGGCCATAACAACAATTGCGACTGTGGTGAGACATTAAAAAAGGGGGTTGAGGAACAGTAAGGGATATAAAGTGTCCCGGCATTAATAACCCTTATCCAAAGCCGTCTAGTGTGTGGCGTGCGCTAAAAACCTGTATTAACTGCCAAACTTTAAAGTTAGTTTGTTACGTGTAAATGCGTGTTACCTTAGTTGGGAGTGGTTTCAGTAGAGCCAAGCGGTGGTGATCTGGTCGCGAAACAGTTACATTAACATACAGTCTGTCTACTGCGATGACAGCCCGGGCTCCCTCCGCAATGAATTTATTCCAGAGCGGGAACAGGATTCTGTGACGATCCAGGATTTCTTTGGGAAATTGGTCGTTGACGCTGGAGTCCGTTCCTCTGAGCTCCCTGCCTCGGCTTTTCACCAGCTCCTTTTGCTTGAAATGTTCAATCTTGGCCACGTCTCGGACTGTGAGGTTTTCTACCAGTGCCAGTCGGGTGTCAAAACTGGAAAGTTTGTTATTAACCCTCTGGGGTCTAGGGGTAGGAAACACACTTTCACTGACTGGGGCATGATCACATTTCTTCAAATATCATATACTTAATTCATGGCAAATAAATTATTTCTTATATATTTGTTTTGCCATTACACTCATCTTTATTTTAATATATATTGTAAATATGTCAGATTTTTGTTAAGTTTGAAATTTGACATCAAAGTATAGACATTGCAAAATGCAGTTTGGAACACTAGCAGAAACATTATAAAAGTACATAGTAAGCAATGCTGGCAGTTTGTTTTGATCCCAGATATCTGATCACCAAAGTCTTGGCTACATGAAGATGACTAAATGGTATAGATGCAACATTCATTTGGATAAATTAATAAGAAAAACCTAACTCATGTCACTATTTCTGGCTCCTTTCATTGAATATGTAGCAACTTTCATGTGTATGAATGAGCCATTGTCACCTGGCCACGTCCCCCACCCCCTTTTATGGCGCTGATGGGGATGTATCTGGATCGCGTTTCACCGTTGCACTGTTAATCAAATTACCATGGGAAAGCGATTTGAATACGCGCTAATGCGGCTATTTAGAATGTGAATAGCAATCTTCGGGTGAGAGCGGTACTACACGCCCCCGATGCAGGTAAAACAAAGTAAGATGACATGGTTTACTTTTTTGCCGATTTAACCTAATTAAAAAAACTTTAATACTTCCGACAATGGATGTTTTGAAAAGAAGACAGATTACGGATTTAGCCAGCGTTTTTTTCATGATTCTACATTAAGATTTCAGCAAGATATAAACTGAAATAGACGCGAAAAGTACGCGATGTCGCCGACGACATACTCGACCCCAGAGAGTTAATAGAATCTAGGATATCTCTGTATTCCTTATCCGGCGATGAAGGGCTGTTTGAGGGACTGTTTGAAGTACAGTCCCAGCGGGTTCTCTTCGTGGATGGAGTCGCTTGGTTCTTCTTCATGATGAGTCGCTCATAACACTCGTCCACGTAATCCTGTAAATCTTCCAAGGTTTCTTCGTCCAGGATGTAATGAGTGAACTTATCTATCCGCTAAAGTACTATAGATACTATTATTATTATTTGGCTTGGTTAAGTTGGCTATCGAAGTAAGTTTTGTTTGTTTTTTTTTTTTGTGGGACGCTGCCATGTTGGATTACGCACAGCTCTCGCGAGATCTCACAGCATTACCACACTTCAACCACGTTTTTGTTCCCTGAGGTCTTGCTGGAATTGGTTTTACTGTCCTTGGATGTCCCATTGGTGCCTGCCTTGTGGTCCCTGGCTTTCATGTCAGCTACTGCCTTGTCACTTGCTATTGTCATTGCCTGTAGTGGAATGACCCTGATGCCCAATTAGAGGACTTGGAGTGGGACCCTCTGGGCCTCTCTCTAGGCCCTGCTCTGAGGGTCCCCATGTTAGCCATATGGGCACACTAATCTGGTCCCAAGTCTTGGTGCAAGTGAAGGACCAGAAGAGGGCAGGCTGACCTCTTATCTCCAGGAGATGAAGAAAGGACATGCTGTTTAGCCTGGCCATCCAAGTCCGTTATCCTTTTGCTCTTGTTCTAGTCTTTGCTCCTGCCCTGTATGTCCTGGTGGAATCCCCCTGTCCTGCAGTCTCCTTGGTGGCGTCCTGTTCCCATTCTTGTCCATATTCCTGTTAGATCCTGATCCTGTCGTGCCCTCCTGCTCTGGTTCCCTTCCTGTAGTCTCCTTGATACCCTTCGGGTCCTGTTGTCCTGTTCCTTCAGTGCTGTCCCTATGGGTCTTGCCACCCAGTCCTGCCAACCTTTTGAAGCCTGGAAGGTCCTGCTTCCCTGGTTTGGTGCCCAACCTCCTGGGTCTGTCCTTGTGGTCCTTTCAATCTGCTCTCGCTTTGTCCCATTGTCTATCCAGTCTACTGTCCCTGCAGTCCCTAGCTCTGCATTTGTTTGCTTCCCAACCCTCGTAGTGCCCTGTCTGGTCCACTGTTGTTCCTTGTCTGGTCTTTGATTTGACTTTTGTTCTTGCATGAATATTTAATGGAGATCACTCTTCTAGTTACTCCCCACAGACAAATGGCTTGGCTGAGCAGAAAACCAGAAAAAAACACCAAAGCCCTGTGTCTGCTTTATGCCTGTGATGGCCTGTTTTCCTCTCATTGACTGAGTATGCTTGGAATTCCTTGACCCAACAACATCACCATCTGACAGCCTTTCAATGTGTGTTGGGCCACTGACCTCCACTCTTCCCACAGGATCCAGCAATTCAAGATTAGTATCGCAGTATGGGGCAATAAGGTGTTGCATACCACCCACCATAAGTTCCACATTCAGGCCCAGCTTCAGAAGGCTAAGTACAGTTGGCACAGATCCACTTCCGCTCCACATCCTGGCCAGCGTTGGTAACTAAGAATCTTAACCTGTCCTTGTTCTATCAATTGTCATTGAAATAAATAGGTCCATTTTGGGTCCTCAAGCAAGTTTACCCATTCACTAATGAGCTTACAAGTGTTTATGGTGATGAGGGTGCGAAAGCATGACCACATCACCCCCATCCTGAAAACCCTTCACTGGCTCCCTGTCCCACTTAGGATAGAGTACAAGGTCTCCCTCCTCACCCATCAGTGCATCTATGGACATGCCCCCCTTTACTTACAAGAACTCCTCACGAGGCGGTAATGCTGTGATATCTCGCGAGAGCTGTGCATAATCCAACATGGCAGCGTCCTACTAAAAAAAACCAAACAAAACTTACTTCGATAGCCAACTTAACCAAGCCAAAATATTAATAATAGTATTTATAGTACTTTATCGGATAAATAAGTTCACTCATTTACATCCTGGACGAAGAAACCTTGGAAGATTTACAGGATTACGTGGACGAGTGTTACGAACGACTCATCATGAAGAAGAACCAAGCGACTCCGTCCACGAAGAGAACCCGCTCGGACTGTACTTCAAACAGCCCCTCAAGCAGCCCTTCATCGCCGGATAATGAATACGGAGATATCCTAGAGTCCATTAATAACAAACTTTCCAGTTTTGACGCCCTACTGGCACTTGTAGAAATCCTACACAAGGAATTTCAAGCATTACGGGAATCTCTGGAGTACAGTCAACAACAGGTTGAATCCCTAGCATCTGAAAACAAGATTCTCAGAGACTCCGTAACATCCCTCACGGAAGGTATGGCGAAACTCTCCACAGAAAATAAGCGCATGAAAGAGTCCCTGATTGATATTCAAGCAAGAAGTATGCGGGACAATTTAGTGTTCGCCGGAATTCCGGAGCGCACAGAGGAAGACGCAGAAGCTACCATCAGAAACTTCATGCAACAAGAACTTAAACTTCCTCGGGACACCATCAACAACATCACGTTTCATTGGGTCCACCGCATAGGAGGGGTGAGGAAAGAAGCTCAGCGTCCAAGACCTATCGTGGCCAAGTTTGAACATTTCAAACAAAAGGAGCTGGTGAAAAGCCGAGGCAGGGAGCTCAGAGGAACGGACTTCAGCGTCAACGACCAATTTCCCAAAGAAATCCTGGATCGTCGCAAAATCCTGTTCCAGCTCAGGAAAAAATTCATTGCGGAGGGAGCCCGAGCTGTCATCGCAGTAGACAGACTGTACTGTATGTTAATGGACATCTATTTCGCGACCAGAACACCACTGCTTGGCTCTACTGAAACCACTTCCGACTAAGGTAACACGCATTTAACAAACTAACTTTAAAGTTTGGCAGTTAATACAGGTTTTTAGCGCACGCCGCACACAAGACGGCTTTGTCTAAGGACTATTAAGGCTGTGTCACTTTATATCCCTTACTGTTCCTCAACCCCCTTGTTTAATGTCTCACTACAGTCGCAGTTGTTGTTGGTGTTGTTGTTGTTATTGTTATGGCCATCATTGTCACTTTGGTTGTTATGGTAATTGTTGCATATCGATATTGACGCTCAAAAATGTTTTATCTGGAAGCAGTCTACTAGATACTATACACCCACACCTACACGTAGGTAGTCACACACTCGCATGCATACACGTACCCCCTCATCTTATCATCACACATGTATGCATTCATACACTCACATATACACATGCCCACTCAAGCTCAGACAGATCTCCTCACCTTAATAGCACACATGGAGACAATCACACATTGACATTTGCACACACACTAATCCTGACACATTCACACTCATACACACACAGTCATTCACATACACACACAACCGTCCATTTTAGCATTAGATTGCACTCAGGGGGTCTAAGTTAGGACAGCATGAACTCATTACGCTTTGTCACTTGGAACGTGCGTGGTATTGGCTCATTTTCTAAGAGACATAAAATCTTAGAATATCTAACAACATTACAGGCAGACATTGTCCTACTGCAGGAAACTCACTTAGCCAAAACAGAACAGTGTACATTAAATTCACCAGAATTTCCACACATATACTTAGCTAGTTATAATTCAAAGCAAAGAGGTGTAGCAATTTTAATCAACAAAAGAATATGTTTCAACTGTAAAGACACTATCGCAGACCCAGAAGGTAGATTCATAATTATTAAAATTTCAGCATATAACAAAGAGATATGTATTGCCAATATATACGGTCCAAATAGTGATGATGACTCCTTCTTCCACCACCTTTTTGCTGCAATATCATCACACTCAGACACAGAACTTATACTGGGAGGGAACTTCAACTTAGTACTTAATCCAGAATCTGACAGACGTAGTACAGCAGCTAGTTACCGTACTTGCCGGTCATCTGAAACAGTAAAACAATATATGAATGATTTCGGCCTATGTGATGTATGGCGTACTTTTCACACCACGCTCAAAGAATACACATTTTTCTCACCAGTCCATCATTCTTACTCCCGGATAGACTTTTTTCTTACCAGCAATACAGTTCTGAAAGATATATGTGACACACAAATTCACCCTATAACAATCAGCGACCATGCACCTGTCACTATGACGGTCACTGTAAAAGTTAGTGCATCACCTTTTAAACGGTGGAAACTAAATACATCATTACTAACGGACTCAGAGTTTCTAGAAGTTATTAAAAAGGATTGGACAACATTTATTGAAACAAATGACCTGCCAGGTATCTCTGCGGGCATTCTCTGGGAGACAGCAAAGGCTGTAATACGAGGCAGAATAATTTCATATTCAGTACATAAAAAGAAGAAAGAAAAAGCACTCGAAACAGAACTAGAACAGAAAATTAAAACTTTGGAATCAGCACATGTTGCCTCCCAAGAAAAACACCTTCTCAATGACCTGAGAAAAAAAAAAATTAAATTGCAAGAATTAAGAGACAAAAAAACTCAGTTTTACATACAGAGATTACGCTTGGACAATTTTGAACATAGTAATAAATCAAGTAAATTTTTAGCAAACCAACTTAAACAGAATAAAGAGAAAGTAGCTATCTCTTCAGTTACAGACCCCAATGGGAAGGCAACTCATAGCCTAGGAGAGATAAATAGGATATTTAGGGACTTATTATAATTATACTCCCCTAATATTAATCCAACCAATTCTGAAATAGAAGAGTTCTTAAACAACATCGACCTACCAAAATTAAATAATGAACAAATAACGGCATTAGAGTTACCTCTCTCAATAGTGGAACTTCATGATGCACTACAATGTACGGGAAAGCCCCAGGTCCAGATGGATTTCCATCTGCTAGCACCACTTTTCCATAGAATGGTTATAGAAATTAAAGAAACTGGCAGCATCCCTCCAAATATGAATTGTGCAGACATTAACCTGCTCCTCAAACCTGACAAAGATCCTGCTCTCCCCTCTAGCTATCGACCAATATCACTTATAAATGTGGACCTTAAAATCATCAGCAAGGCACTGGCTAGTAGAATTGAAAAAGTGACACCTTATATAATACATCCAGATCAAACTGGTTTCATTACAGGCAGACAGTCCACTAACAACATGAGGAGACTAATTGGCGTAATAGACTACTGCAACATTCAAAATAAGGAATCCATAATCATGTCATTGGACGCAGAAAAGGCTTTTGACAGGGTCAACTGGAAATTTCTAATGGCAACCTTACTAAAATTTGGATTTCGTGAGAACTGCGTAACCTGGATTAAAATTTTATACAGTTCACCTAAAGCCTGCGTAAAAACAAATGATCAAATCTCCCCAAGCTTCACTCTCAGAAGGGGCACTAGGCAAGGTTGTCCACTTTCTCCATCACTATTTGCTATATTTATTGAACCATTGGCAGCAGCAATTCGGAATAATAATAATATCAAAGGTATTCAATCAGCAAGTATAACCCATAAAATTAGTCTTTATGCAGATGATGTATTACTTTTTCTTCAAAATACACAGGGTTCCCTCACGGAGACGATAAGACTCATAGATAAGTTCTCCTCCATATCAGATTACTCTATTAATTGGAACAAGTCGACTACTCTTCCAATATCTTGTGACTTCCAGTCCAATCCAACTATCCCACTTCAATCTGGGAACATTAGATATCTGGGTATTAACATTTCTGCCAAGCTGTCAGATCTGACGCGATTAAATTACAGTCTGCTGCTTAAAAATTACCATAATAATAATAATAATATCGACATTTCGTTGAAGTATTTTATAGATTCTCCTGATTTATTACTTTATTTTTACTGTGTAGCACTTTGAGATTGCTAAAATATAAAGTGCAATACAAATAAAATGTATTATTATTATTATTATGGTATTATTATTACAGTCTGCTGCACGGTGGAACAATCTACCCACATCACTTCTGGGAAGAGTAGCTACAATCAAAATGATGATCCTACCAAAAATGAATTACATGTTCTCAATGGTTCCGAGTCAACCTCCGTGGACTTGGTTTAAATCACTGGACTCCTTAATTTCAAAATATCTATGGAAATCCAAACCACCACGAATAAGTTTAAAAACTAAAATGGACTACGCAAAATAACTTAGACCATAACTGGCTGGATATTGAGCAAACTTTCTGTAATGATATTCGAGTCCAGGACCTGCCATTTATCAGTCATATACTTAAACGACATTGCTGTTTTAAGAGCATCAACATCAGCACATCGCTGACAGCCTGGTGGGAATTTCTTAGAATGAACCAAATTTCAGTGGTCCCATGCAAACTGACACCCATCTGGAACAACCCGGACATCCTGTTAAATAAAAAAGTGATAAACTTCCTAGCTTGGCATAATAAAGGAATCAAGCACCTCGAACATATAATCCAAGACAATTGCATGATATCATTTGACATAATTACAGAAACTTATAACATTGAGAAAAACAAATACTTAGAATATCTTCAACTTAAATCAATAATACATAATAGATGGTGCCATAAGCAATTAGATCTGGAGCTTTCACCTAAAATAGCAAATTTCTTAATAACTCATAGTCCGGGGTGGTCCTCTGGTGTTTCTCTTGGCTGAGGGCGCGTGGTCAGTGTCTCTGGGTGGCCGCTGGCCTGGCCTGTTGGGGGCGGTGCGGGGGATGGGGGGTTCTGCCCCCGCGGGGTGGGTGGCGCGCTGGGGGGGGATCGGGGGGTGGGGCCTCTGGGTTCCGTCTGGGCCGCTTTGCTGGGCTGCGTGGGTTTGGGGGCGTGGGCTCTATCTGCTGGGGCCACTGCTCTGGGCTCCCGGGTGGATGGTCGCCCGCATGCTGGGGGGCATGGTCTGCCCGGGCCCGTTGCCTGGTGGGGGCGGGTTGTTGTCTGCCGTTGGTGATTCCGGTGCTGGGCCCTCGGGCGCTGTGGGGTGGTTTGGGGGGTGCGGTGGGGGGAGCCTCTGCCTCGCCTGGGGGGGGGCCTGGGTTGGCCGGGGGGCGGGGGTCACCCCGCCTGGCTGGACCGGCTCCCTGTTTGCCGGGGGGGTCTGGGGTTGTCCCATCCTTGGCTGCTAGCTGGGGTCTCATCAAGCGTGGTGGGGTGGGTCTCTCCCGGTCTGCGCCTGGGGGGGGGGGTTCCCTGCTGCCGGGCTGCCTGTGGCGCCCCTGATCACCTCGGTTGGCCGTCCCTGCCCGCTGTGCGGGGTCGGGGATGGGGACTAATCGGGGCCAGTCGGGGATCTGGCCCCGGTGCCGGGGGGGGCCCACTCCTGGCACGCCCTTATTGCTCCCCTGGGCCCAACACCACATTTCACACAACACTATGGCCTTGAGGGGTGGTGGGGAGGTGCGCCGAGACACTGCCCCTCAATTTTTACTTGCATGTTAGACAGCACATGACACTAGGGCTGAGGAGGTGGGTTGAGACAGGTGGGGCTCTGCCAGCAGTGGGGTGCCCATGCCTCAACTGCTCGCCCACTTTTTGCACCTTAGTCATATGCACAGTCCATATTACATTAGGGCCTTGGGGGTGCGGGGAGGGGGATGGGGGACTCTGCCATCTGCCAGTGGTGGGGCCCTCATACCCAAACTGCACCCACTAATTTTAATGCATTGTAGAAATAAACACACAACTCTCTCACACATGTACATGCACACTTCACACCAACATGGGTCGGGGAGGGGATGGGGGCCGAGGGGCCCCCCCTAACTCTCTGTCTCTGGCCCTGCGCGAGTGGGGTGGCCCGCCGGGTGGAAGACCCATCATGGGGGGGTTCGGGCGGCTCTGGCGGGTGTGGGCGGCCTCCTCTCTTGGGCTGCGGGCCGGGTGGTGCTTGGCTCTGCTGCGCCGTGGTGGGGCCCTGGCGGGCAGTCCGGGGAATCTTGGGACGCTCTGGGCCCTGCTAGGCGGATTGGGGGGTTCGGTCTGGGCTGGGCGGGTGGTCTGCCGCTCCCCGGTCGCCGCGGGTCCGCTCCCGGGTGGGGGGGGGGCTCTTTGTATGGGCCCCCCTTGGATCATCCTGCAGTGTTGGGGGGGAGGTGTGCCGGGTCGCTGCGGTGGGCGGCGGCCCGTCCTGCCGAGGGACGGGCTGGGGGGGCTGGGGCTCCTCCGGTGTGTGGGGGGCCGTCCGCCGGGGGGGGGGGGGTGGTCCCGGTTGGTGGGGCCCTTCGGCCCTGGACCCGCCTGCCTCGGTGGGGGGGTTGCGGGTGGGGCTAGGGGGCTCGCCGCCCGTCCTCCCTCTGCGGGCCTCCCTGTGCGGGGGTTGGCGCCCCCTTAGTCCCTCGCGGGCTCCCTCTCGGGTTGGGCGGGTGGTTGTCTCTGGGATGCGTGGCTGTGGGCCCTTGTGCTGGGGGGGCGGTAGGGTGGCCTCGGTTGCCTGGTTCTCCTGCCTTCGCCTTGGGCCTGGGGGGGGGGGGGTGGGGGTGCTGCCGCCTCCCCTGACGACATTAAATGCCAGCACATCCAATGACAAATTAGGTCACACCTACACTTGCACATGCATACAAGAATGGTTGAGCGATCAATATCATTATTTTTATTACCTTTTAGGGTATGTTATAGATTTAGGAATTGAAATATACATATATAACGGTACGATCACGTGTGTGTATGCTCCATATATATAATACCGATTTGTCACATTATTAATTATTATTATTATCACTGATGTTGTTATAATTCTTGTTGTTTGACGAGTGTTATGTTTCTTATGGTTGTTTGTATTCTGTATTCCCCTATACTTATATATCTGTATACCTTTTTTTTTTTTTTCTCTCTCCCCCCTCTCCCCATGTTGATTGATGCCTGTTATTGTTACGCTTGTTGTTTCTGTATCCCCCCCTGTTTTTCTTTTTTTTTTTTTCCTTTTTCCACGGTACTGGTGAGTTCGGAGCGGCCACACTCTTTGCTCTTGAATGTAATGTAAAATAAAGTTGTCCTCCGAAGAGGGGGGGTGGTGGTGGGCAATAAAAAAAAAAAAAAAAAAAAAAAACAAGAACTCCTCACCCCCCATACCTCCTCATGCACCCTCCGCTCTGTACACACTAACACCCTCCAAGTCCCCAGAACCAAGCTCTGCAGCATGGGTGGTAGGGCTTTTTCATCTGTGTCGCCGAGGCTGTGGAACGCCCTCCCTGACTACCTGAGAGCCCCACAGTCGACTGATGCTTTTAAATGAAACCTAAAAACTCATATTTTTAGAACGACATTTCGTTGAAGTATTTTATAGATTCTCCTGATTTATTACTTTATTTTTACTGTGTAGCACTTTGAGATTGCTAAAATATAAAGTGCAATACAAATAAAATTTATTATTATTATTATTATGGTATTTCTCCCAATATTTGTGCCATTGCTGCAGTCAGTGAAGTACAGTGTTGCCGTTCCATTCTCAGAGGATCCAGCTTCTCCTCTATTCATTCCCTTGGCAGATGTAGAGATCTATGCTGTCTATGCTATCCGGGCCCTACTCAACTCTGGTTTCTGGTGAGGATGCCTATGGCATCCTACGGACTGGGAATTATATGGCTCAGAGGAACAGTCCTGGGTTCCAGCCTTGGACATTCTCGATCCCAAACTAATGGTGGACTTTCATCACACCCACCCTTCACGAACAGCTCCTTGTGCCCATGGCCATCCCTGGGGCTCTGGTCAGCCTCCAGGTGGCTGTTTGGGGAGGTGGGTTCTGTCAACATCCACCCATTTTTTTATAACCATTTGTCCTATTTTGGGTCACAGGGAATCCACAGCCTATGAAGGAAGCTACAGGTGCAATCTATACGAAGAAAAAACAAATGATTCATGTAAGGTTGTCAAGCATTTTCAATAATATATGATGGCTGATGTTTTTTATGTTCACTACAAGTGAGTGTTTTTCTTGTATGACTATGGCCACATTTATACCAAAAAACACACTTGGCATGTAAAGTCTGTAGGAAAGAAAAAACTTTTACATTAATTTTATATTTTACCATATGTGATAACATATGGTTTTAGTAGGAAATACATGTTTATTGCTTGTTGTTCCTTAAAGTGTTGTTTGTATATTATTCTTATGAAAGACATGTACAATCTCTCTACATTCAGTTGGTATAATTAGACATGTTAATTCATATTATGTTTTCAGAATTTAAAGTGAATACATCAAAAAAAGGATGTTTCTTTTTCAAAACACTCATTCTAATTATGTTGAACCACTGTCCATGGTTCAATTGAGTTCATTCAAAAAATTATGCATAAAAATGAATACTGACAAAACATTCATTTAATATGTATTCTACATGAATGTAGGACTTATATGTTTAACTGTACAATGCATTTCATATGTATGTTACTTCAATAAAGCACATGAATTGTATATTTATTTTGAGTATCATATAATGAGCTTATATGTTTGGGTAAAATGGGTAAGAGTCATATGTTATTTATAAAATATTTTTTCATGTGGGAAGGCAGGGAATAACCTAGTGTAAGTGTGCCAGCTCATCACAGGGCACATTCATAGCCCTGGGCCCCCTTAACTAGGTAGAGACCTCACCCTCCCTAATGTTCAACCCAAAGTTATGCCCTTTATTCATACACCATTCACTCACACACACACATGCACACCAATGAGCAATTTGGTAACTCCAATTCACCATGGCATATTTTGGACGGTGGGGGGAGGAAACTTGAAGGACACCCCACAACAACATGGGGAGAACATGAAAACTCTATACAAATGGAGCCATGGCAGAGACTTTTACCAAAAGTTATTTATTATGTGTTTGTCTTTTAACCACTATATTTCATTCATAATTTCATGCATCATGGTTCTATATTGCCCAGCATACTCGTTTTATATGATTTAATTTCATTGACTGCTTATTCAATCAGCAGCTTAGAAGTAATGTTTGGGTATTGGGCAAGGAGTATTAATGATTGAAAGTGTGATATGGATGTCTAGTCAATCTCCTATGAAGGTCAATAAGATAAGTGGCACTCCTACAATGTTTGCCACTGAACAATTCAAGCGAAGAGGGCGTATGTGTGATAGAAGGGAAAGTCCAAGACCTGGGGAGGGAATGTTTTTGAAGGTGGGCAAGTGTACATTGGACCAATCGGAGTTACATATACACTTGTAGGCATATTTATTTTGTATAACACAAAGAAACGTTGGATTATTTAAGCATGATGTGCTGGGAATTTCATTTCATTTGCCAATAGTCTCTTTAGGTGAGACATATTTAATCCAAGCCATTAATTATTAAAGGTGTAGTGCAGCTGTGATTTTATGTTTTATTTTTAAAATTAACTACTTTAATGAACCGATTTTAACTTCATATCTTCATACTTCATTTTTCACATTTTCTAATTTCAGACATGGTGGGACATTTTTTACTGTATTGTTTTATGCCCCTGCTTCTTTACGGTAAGTTGAAATAATATTTTGCATATTTACAACAAATAACATTAATGTACGACTAAAATATTTTCATGTCTTTTAATTATTTGTAAAATCTGTTTTCAGTAATACTTTTTATTGAAATATTCACCAGTGACATGCATGCTCCTCAAAAAAAAATATTTCTTATAGTAAATCTCTAAATTATATTTCCAAAATATCGTACAATCTCTGAATGGTTACTTAGGTATAAAACCTACTATTGTATCAATATTATATTGCATTGCATTGCATGTAAGATTGAATATTTCATAAGTCTTCAAAACCTCTTTCCTCGTGTTTTGTAAAGGCTAAAAGTGAAACAATCTTGTTTCAAAAGTTTCTTCAGACGTGCTTTTATTACTTACTCAATGATTACCACTAAATTTCAATTTGAATGAATATATTTATTAGGGCTGTCAAAATTAATGGGTTAACACGGATTAATCCATCATCATCATTAATCCGATAAAAAAATTTAACGCTAATAACCCATCTGCAGCGCAGAATGACTAAAAATCACTGAAATGTCTCTGTCAACCCATTTCGGGCAGTTTTGGTGCGGTCCATTTGCCCTCGGAACTCATATTCCGAGCCGGATTCTGAGTTTTGAAGATGGAAGTAACGACATGCGCGCTCCCGTTTCTCGGAGATCCAAGAAATATCTCAGGGCAGCACAGAGGATCCCAAGTTCAGAATCCAAGATGGCTGCGCCCTTTATCAATAGAAGGGAAAGTTGTAGTTTTATACTGTTTAAGCACTACTTCTCATTTGTGGCTCATTAAATCAATCGCACACACTATACTGTCCAACTTATCTGTGGACGTGTTGCTACGGAGTTTTATACATAAAGCACCGCGCGTAATGTGTTATCAACTGATATTGCTTGCAATGACAATTAACAGGGCTAGAATTGGATTTCATGATTAGTCGGATTATTTGTCAGATTTACGGTAGTTTGGGCTAACTGTATGTGAACGAAGATAAAGATCATATAAGGTACCTTAAATCCGACAAGTTGTCCGGCTAAGCAAAAAATCTTGCTTTTTGATATGGGTCCATGGTATTGCACTTCTGTGGCAGATGGAATGCATCCAACTCGTGTTCAAGATGTTCAATAAACATGTTAAGTGCATATAAATGAATGATATTTAATCGTGATTAATTGAAATTAATCCACAGCAACCCTGTGATTAATCTGATTTAAAATTTTAATCGTTTGACAGCTGTAATATTTATTTAAAATGTGGGTGTTATTAACAACAGTGTATTTAGCATTAACTTTCAGGGTTTTGATAACATAATGCCAACAATCCTCAGTAAAAGGCTCACAAATTATGCAAAATCTTCATCTTGCAAAATTTTTTGGGGGGTTTGGTGGAGTGTGATTAACCCAGGGCTAGTCAATCCATTAGGCTACATATAGCCCTTTTCCATCAATGTAGTGCTGATGCCAAGCCTGTGCCTAATTTGTAACTTGTTCCGAGCGTTTCCACTGCTGATTACCTATGGCCTGTATTATGAACTGGGGTTACTGGCTTATCGGGGTAACTTGTTGGATTTAAGGTACCACAGTTTAAATTGACTTCATATTTGTTCACTTACATTTTGCCCAGACTACCTTAAATCCGACAAGTTACCCCCACTTAGTAGTACAGGCCACTGGTGTCATGTCCGAAAAAACTGACTCTGGCCCTGCACCACGGAATTGCTGGTCTAAAACTGCAAACACATGGTGTTGGCGTGTGGGTAGGGGCAACAATGCACTGTGAACTTCAACAGAGCGGCATTTGTTATTTCCAGTGTTTGGTGTTTTATTTGATTTTAGCGTTTGCAGATATGCAGACAAATGATTCTGATGAAAGAAATGTTTTGCATGAACTGCACTCGACTGAATCCAGGGACTTAGTGATCACTCAATTGCTTTTTGGTGTACAGTATATGCCCAAACAAGTGGTGACACCTGTCTTTTCTACAACTGCAAAATATAGACAGCAAAAATGCAGCAAATAATTAGTTATAAATAATAATTAGTAATCCTTTGTAATGTTTTGTGAAAAAGAATGTTTCGTCTCATGTTAACTTAATTACCTAATTACCAGTGGTCAAGTTAGCATAAGCATTCTCTGTCAAAAGACTTGGCACCAGCATGGCACTAGTACTTGCACCCTCTGCAATGCTGGTGCAGAAAAGCTATGTAGTGTACCAATAGATGTACTCCAGTGGTACCTACAAACAAATTTTTTTGGGAAGCAAACTCTAGACTTATCTGTAGAGTTGTTAAGCTCTTCCCACTTTCCCTTAGAACATACGAATTCCTCGTATACAAACCAACAAGGAATATTGGCTAAAAAGTTTATATATATGGTCAGATGATTGAACTGACATAATGAATGGTTAAATTTGTGTCAGTTATCTATGTGTCTAAAACACACAAGTCATAGGTAAAGCATACTTCACTATGTGGGTTTAAAATACGCCATATTCCGCAACTATGCAATCAACTACTAAATAGAAGGTGTTGAGAAATACATTGAAGTCTTTGGGCTTAGTGGTCGCACTTTTCGGGTTTTACATTGCAGTGATCATTATAATTATTCATGGTTGTTAAAATGATATTGGGGAGGCACAGTGGTTAATACTGTTGCCACACACTACTGAGAGCAGGGTGTGAACCTCTGTGATGGTTTTGTGTGTGGAGTTTGCATGTTCTCCCTGTGTCATTGTGGGGTTTTCTCTGGGTACTCTGTTTTCTGCCCACAGTCCAAAGACACACTGAGTTTAACTGGAATTATCAAATAGCCTGCAGGTGTGTGACTGAATGGTGTGTGAGTGTGCCATGCTATGGGTTGGTGCCCTATTCTGGGTTCCTCCCTGCCTTGTGGGAGGAACCCTCTGGGATAGGCTCCAAACTCCCCCTTGACCATAAATAAGACAAGCAGCTTCAGAAAATGGATAGATATAATTATATTTTTGCGACATGAAAGTTTTCTTTTTTTGGCTAAGCTCTGTGTCAACTGTTGTCTTAAAGAAACTGATGTATTTAAAGTATAAACTAAGGAGGAAAAGGGCTTTGTTCCAGAAATGGAAAATAACTGAGGATGACAGAATAAAGCAAGAGTATCTAAATCTACAGGCTGAGTTAAAAAATGACATTAGACAAGCTAAAAGGAATGTCGAAAGGAAGATCGCATTGGAGGCTAAGGATGACGTTAAAAGTTTCTTCCAGTATTTTAACTCTAAAAGAGCTCTAAAAGCTGAAATGACTAATCTGCAGGATAGTAAGGGTCTTATAAGAACATAAGAAATTTATAAACGAGAGGAGGCCATTCGGCCCATCAAGCTCGTTTGGGGAGAACTTAACTAATAGCTCAGAGTTGTTAAAATCTTATCTAGCTCTGATTTAAAGGAACCCATACTATTCCGTACTCTAACTACACGCTGTGTAAAGAAGTGCTTCCTCAAATTTGTTTTAAAATGTTCTCCCGCTAATTTCCACTTATGGCCACGAGTTCTAGTATTTAGACTAATATTGAAATAGTCATTTGGCTGAACAGCATCCAGACCCATTAGAATCTTATAGACCTTAATCATATCCCCCCTTAGTCTCCTTTGCTCAAGGCTAAACAGATTCAGTTCCGCTAACCTCTCCTCATAAGACATTCCTGTAAGACCAGGAATCATTCTCGTAGCTCTTCGTTGCACCTGTTCTAAGGCAGCAATGTCCTTCTTGAGGTATGGTGACCAAACCTGCACACCGTATTCTAGGTGGGGTCTTACCAAGGAATTATATAAGTGTAACATCACCTCCCTTGACTTAAACTCCACACACCTAGAGATATAACCCAACATTCTGTTCGCCTTCTTTATTGCTTCCCCACACTGGTGAGAGTGGGACATGGAAGCATCAACATACATACCGAGATCTTTCTCGTAATCAGCTACCTTTATTTCAATGGAACCCATAAAATATCTGTACTTTATATTTCTGCTCCCTGCATGGATTACCTTACATTTATCTGTGTTAAATTTCATCTGCCAAGTATCAGCCCATTCACTAATTAAATCCAGATCCCGTTGAAGCCTCTCTGCTGCTAGATCAGTATCTGCTACACCGCCCACCTTGGTGTCGTCTGCAAATTTAACCAGTTTACTGAATGTATTTATGACAATATCATTAATGTAAATTAGGAACAATAGTGGTCCTAAAATTGAACCCTGCGGTACCCCACTATGAACGGAGGCCCACTGTGCCTCTAATAACTACTCGCTGCTTTCTGTCAGTTAGCCAGTTTTCGATCCAAGCTGCCACAGTTCCTAAAATCCCTGCAGCTTTAAGCTTTAGCAAGAGCCGTTTGTGGGGGACAACATCAAAGTCCTTCTGGAAATCTAAGTAAATCACATCATAGGCCTTTTTGTGATCAATTTCACTTGTAGCTTCCTCAAAGAACTCAAGTAGATTCGTTAAGCAGGATCTATCTCAACTAAATCCATGTTGACTATCCTTTATAATGTTATTTGCATCTAGGTAATCTACCATTTTCACTTGAATTATAGCTTCCATTATTTTTCCAGTAATGCTAGTTAAACTGATTGGCCTATAGTTTGCTGGATTACTTCTATCCCCTTTTTTGAATATGGGTGTTATATTAGCATGCTTCCAATCTGATGGTACCACACCCGCAGATAACGATTTCTGGAATATTAAAGTTAAAGGTTGGCTAATAATATCCCTCATCTCTTTTAAGACTATAGGTAAGATGCCATCAGGGCCCTGCGATTTATTTATTTTGAGTTTAGCTAGGCTTAGTATCACATCAACCTCAGTTATACATATATTGGTCATATATGATACTGTATTCGTATTAATTGGTGGTAAGTTACTTGTGTTCTCTACTGTGAACACCCTAGAAAAATAATCATTAAACTCATTTACTATATCAATTTCGTTATATTATAAGGCCCTTACTATCCTGCAAATTAGTGATTTCAGCTTTTAGAGCTCTCTTGGAGTTATAATTGAAAACAACATTGATAGAGTAAATGAGTTCGATGATAGTTTTGCATGGGTATTCACTGTTGAGGACACTAGTAACTTACCAGTTCTTATTACTAGTCCGGCATCGTCTATAACGAAAATATATATAATTGAAGCTGATGTTTTGCAAAGCCTCGCTAAATAATAAATAAATAAATCACAGGGCCCTGATGGCATCTTACCTATAGTGTTAAAAGAGATGAGGGATATTATTTGCCGACCCTTAACTTTACTGTTTCAAAAATCCTTATCTGAAGGTGTGGTACCTAATGATTGGAAGCATGCCAACATAACGCCCATTTTCAAAAAAGGGGATAGAAGTAATTTGTCAAACTATAGGTCAATCAGTATAACTGGTAAAGTTATGGAGGCTATAATCAAAGAGAAAATGGTAGATTACCTGGACTCAAATAACATTTTGAGGGATAGCCAGCATGGATTTAGGAGAGGTAGATCCTGTTTAACAAATCTGTTGGAGTTTTTTGAGGAAGCTACTCAGGAAGTTGATGATAAGAAGGCCTATGATGTAATCTACTTAGATTTCCAAAAGGCTTTTGATGTTGTCCCCCACAAGAGGCTCTTACTTAAACTCAAAGCGGCAGGTATTTTAGGAACTGTAGTGACCTGGATTAATAACTGGTTAACAGAATGGAAGCAGCGAGTAGTTATATGAGGCACAATGTCACAGTGGGCCTGCGTTCATAGTGGGGTACCGCAGGGTTCAATTTTAGGACCACTATTGTTCCTAATTTACATAAATGATATAGACATCAATATATACAGTAAACTGGTGAAATTTGCAGATGACACCAAGGTAGGTGGTGTAGCAGATACTGAACTAGCGGCTCAGCAGCTACAGCGGGATCTTGATTTAATTAGTGACTGGGCCGATACCTGGCAGATGAAATTTAACATAGACAAATGTAAGGTACTCCATGTAGGGAGCAGAAATATAAAGTACAGGTATTTTATGGGACCTACTGAAATAAAGGTAGCTGATTATGAGAAAGACCTTGGTGTGTATGTTGATGCTTCCATGTCTCATTCTCGCCAGTGCGGGGAAGCAATAAAAAAGGCCAATAGGATGTTGGGGTATATCTCCAGGTGTGTGGAGTTTAAGTCAAGGGAGGTAATGCTAAGATTATACAATTCCTTGGTGAGACCTCACCTAGAATATTGTGTGCAGGTTTGGTCACCATATCTTAAAAAGGACATTGCGGCCTTAGAAAAGGTACAGCGTAGGGCCACAAGAATGATTCCTGGTCTTAGAGGAATGTCATACGAGGAAAGGTTAGTTGAGCTAAATCTGTTCAGCCTCAAGCAAAGGAGACTGAGGGGGGACATGATCCAGGTCTATAAGATTCTAACAGGTTTGGATGCTGTTCAACCGAATAGTTACTTCAGCATTAGTTCAAATACAAGAACTCGTGGCCATAGGTGGAAATTAGCGGGAGAACATTTCAAACTGGATTTAAGGAAGCACTTCTTTACACAGCGTGTAGTCAGAGTATGGAATAGTCTTCCTGATAATGTAGTGCAAGCTGGATCCTTGGGTTCCTTTAAATCAGAGCTAGATAAGATTATAATAACTCTGAGCTATTAGTTAAGTTCTCCCCAAGCGAGCTCGATGGGCCGAATGGCCTCCTCTCGTTTGTATAGTTCTTATGTTCTTATGTTCTTATTTGCACCCTCTGCAGTGTTGACACAGAACAGCTACATGATATGGGGGGAGGGGAAAAGGTGTCAAGTGTGTTATTAAAATAGGGCTATGAAATGATTAAATATTTCATTATTATTATTCACACACATTGAAAAATCAAGGAACTAGAAATTAAATTTTAATAAAAATGTTTTCTCATGCTACTCTCCTATAGGGGTGTCAAAATTAATGCAATTAAAGTTAATGTGATCAAAGAAATGACAACATTATGATATCAAAACCCTTGTTATTTAAGATGCATAGTTATTATTTGTAATTATACAATTTTTAAATGATATAACAGTTACTTATTATTACATTATTTATTGCATTTGTTGCACTTGCACATTTATTTTGGTATTGCTGGTAGAGGTCAGCAGAAGGAGGAGCTGGGGCTGGTGGTGAAGCTCACCAAGGGTGCAAAATAGGCATTAATTGTCAAGTCAAGTCAGTTTATTTCTATAGCACATTTTAAAACTACCAATGGTTGACCAAAGTGCTTTACACAGAATCAATAACACATACAACAGAAATGGCCACACCATACTTCATACAGTATAAAACAAACAAATAAATAGAAAAAAATAAAAGAAAAACTTTCAAATTATGGAAGAACACAAATACAGACGAATCTAAAAACCTCTATAAGTCTCAGCAAATAGGTGAGTTTTTAGTCTAGATTTAAAAGATTCAGTGGAGGGTGCTGTTGAACATGTAGCTGCATTCTGTTTATTACAGTTACTTAAACATTTATAAATATACTAAAATGTTATAAATGGTGCAAAGGTGACATTAAAACAATGTCTCTGAAAGAAACTAAATAAGTTTCAGGAGGAGAACCATTTAAGTGCCAAACCTTTAAAGCCCACCCAATGTTCTAGTCTCTCTAGAAGAATGCAATGACCTGCAGTGTCAAAGGCAGCACTGGCATCTACTTACATTAGATTTGAAGTCATTTTTATATCGATAACTGTAGGTTATGATTGGCCGTGGGTTACCCACCTCCCCAAAGACTGAAGACTTCATAATTTGTACCATACATATCCATTGACTACTGTTTTATTTGCAATGCGTAGGAAGCAAACACTTTTTGTATATAGCTAATTCAATTCTCATTGTTTCTATTATCCAATAGGGCAATGCCATGCTGTTCCAGCTGGAAAGAAGTTTGCAACAGCCTCCTACAGTGTTTGCTCAGTCACTGGTGACCCCCATTACCTTACCTTTGATGGCAGACGTTTTGACTTCCAGGGCACTGGCTTGTTCCAAATGGTGGGTGTCTGTTCCGAGGACCCCAACCTTGTGCCCTTTGATGTGTTAGTCCAGAATAACATTCAGGGTAGCAAGGTGGTCTTTAATGCTAAGCTGGTGGAAGTGAAAGTGTATAACCTGAGTATTGTGATCAGCAAAGAGAATCCAGGAACGATCATGGTGAGTGAAGTTTATTTGGAAATTTAAAACGCACTGTAATGTACAGACTATTTCCTTGTGACTGCTAGTGTTTTTTATTGCATAACAGGTAAACAATGAGCTCACTCTTCTGCCGATATACTTAACTAGAGGTAAAATATCTGTCCACAAGAGCGGCTGGAATGCTGTGGTCAAGACTGACTTTAACTTGACGGTATCATTTGACTGGAATGCCGCCGTGTCCGTCACTCTCCCCAGCACCTACGTGGGTGCTGTTTGCGGCCTGTGTGGAAACTATAACAACATGCCTCAAGATGATCTGACCATGAAGAATGGCCAAGCAACAGTTATCCCTGAAGAATTCGGTATCACCTGGTGTATTCCTGGCACAATAGGCTGTGTTCAAAGCTGTGAAGGTGGATGTCCAAACTGTGACCTCTCCCAAAAGCAGGAATATGAGACAGGGGCCTTTTGTGGCCTGATCAATGACCCGAGCGGCCCCTTTCGTGACTGCCATAAAGTAGTGGACCCCAGCAACTACTTCAACAACTGCATATACGATCTTTGTCACTACAACGGCCTTCAGTATGTGTTGTGTCAGGCCATCACCACCTACACTACTGCCTGTCAGGAAAGTGGGGCAAAAGTTTATTCATGGAGGTCCAGCAACCTCTGTAGTAAGTGTTATGGTTACATTTACTGTTATATTTGATATAGTTCCTAACCAACAGGCTTTATAAAGTGTGATGTAATTTTATTAAAGACTTAGGTAACATTTGAAGCGCTCATCTATAATGCATTAGAATGGTCGGTATAAGACATAGGTTGGTAAATGGCGGCCCATGGGTCACATTTGGCCCACTTACAAAAATATTCGGCCCTCAGAACAAGGTTTCCCTTTTTAGTTTTGTTTAAAAAATGTTAAATGATATCTGACAAAAGCAATATAATGTAGACAACTATTTGAATAGGCTTACACAGCTTATGTATTTCCCAACAAATATGACCTTATATCTTAATAATTAATAAAATTATAATTTATATAATTATACCAGTCTCCCAATGTGGCTGTGTCTACAAAAGCACATACTACGATAATGGAGATAAATTCTCTCCCAACGGAACGTGTCTGGAGCAATGCAGATGTATAAAAGGTGGCAAGGCAGGACAGAATAGCTCCTTGGAATTCTTACTTCTGAAGATTTTGGGGACAATAATACACTTATCTAAAACATATAATTATAATTTCATGCATGTATAAAACTACACTGGCCACGTGTTAAGCACTGTTGAAAACACTGGCCCATGGGGGAAACTAATAACCCTGGTATAAGAATTGCAGATGTTTTCTTGATTAAGAAGGTATCTATAAAGCATTATACATCAGATCTTCATTGGAGCTTATGAAAAATTATAATCAACACTACAATGCCTTATGACTGTCAATAGAAGATGCTTTAATGTTTTATTCTTAAACCGACAATTATAATGCATTATGGATCCTTTTTTTTTTTTTTTTTTTTTTTCCCCCTGTCGTGTCGGCAGTTTAGCAAGCAGGATGTTAGTCTGGGTGCCTTATTGTGCCAACACTTTTATTTTAACAAGTGGAGCTTCGGATTTAAGCTCCTCTTGTTACTTGAGGTATACTCTTTATTAATCAGTTATATGTCATTGCGCCACAAAGCCAGAGCTGACAGGGGGGGTTAGTGGGAAAAAAAAAAAAGAGAGAAAGTGAGAAAGGAGAGAAAGGGGTGAGAGACAGTAAAATAAATAAATGCATAATAAAAATAAAATAAGGAGGGGGGTCAGAGAGAGAGAGAGAGAGACAGGGAAAGAGAAATAATACATAACAAACAATAGAACAAAAAAGGAAAGAGTGATGAGGACAGCTTCTGCATCTTGCTGCTTTACACCGTATCATCACACCAGCTGCTGTATCTGAAAGATAAGATCCAGGGACACACACAAACAGTATACACACAAAGAAACCAGTGGTACCGCCACGACATGGGACCGTGCCTGTGCCAGTATCCGCTCCTGGAACCAAACACGTCAATACCAACGAAAGAAAATAAATATATACAGTAGGCACAAGCAGACCACCAGGAACACCGTCCAAACATTGTCGTACCCGCATCCGCATCCGAGAGGAGGGAGTGGAAGCCACACACCAACCCCCACACACACTCTCACACACACACACACACACACCCAGACAAGGGGAAAGAGGGATAAAATAGGGGAAGAGAGCCCCAGGCGCTCGTGTGTGTGCGTGTGCGTGCATGTCTATGTGTGTGTGCGTTCTAAGTGTATGTGTGTGCGTGTGCATATGTACGTGCATGTGTGTGTGTACGCATATGTGTATGTGTGTATGTTTGTGTGTTGTGAGTGTGCAGGTTAACATGGAATGATTCCCAGTGTGTGTGCGAGGCCACAACAACGCCGCCCCGGGGCCCCCAGACGGCCGGGAGAGCCCCGACGGGTCACGGACCCAGCCGCCCCACAGTGGCCAGGTACCCGGGCCCCCGCCACCGGAAGGCTGCGCGCCCACCCAAGGAAGGCAGGGAAGGAGGCACCGGGCGCCCCCCACCGGCAAGCACGAGGCAGGAACCCCACGGCCACAGGCGGTAGCGCGCCGGCCCCCCCGGGGGCCGGCCACGCAGGCACGGATGGAACCCGGAGCCCGGAGCACCCGCACACCCCGCGGGGGCCCCGCCAGCCCCGGGGAGACCCGCCCCCCCCCAAGAACCCCCACCCGGGGGACCAGGGGGACGCCCCGAGAGCCACCAAGCACACCCGCCCCTGGCTACCCCGACCCCCCCTCCCCCACCCAGATCCCAACCCTCCCTCCCCAGCCCCCGCACCCTCCCTCCCCCAAGTCCCCTCACTGCCGCCCCCACACCGCCCCATCATCCACGTGCTCCCCGTACCAGGACAAACATGCAGACACACCGATCCATGCACGCACTCATACACACACTCAGACACACACTCCCAGTCACACCTGCTCGTCTTTGAAGCCCGGCAGCAGATGCCCTGGACTTGCCCAGTGGACGGCCCAGAGGATGTTCCCCACCCCCCCAGATCGCAGGCGAGCGGGCACCCCGCCGGAGACCGGCCGCGCCCCACAGATGCGGCCGCCCCACCCCCGAGCCCACCCGCCGGCGCCCGCCACCCCCGCCACACCCAGGACCCCTCACCCCGCCCCCCCCCCAACCGCCCCCCACCCACCTTGATCATTGATGGTGTACATGTGTGTGAACTAAGGTGTCGTTGAGATATGGGGGAGCATATGGGGAAAAGACATCCATCGCCCCCCCCAAGCCCTAAGTGTCTATAGTGGAGTTAAAATAGAGGGGAAGGGAGCTGTGCAGTCCAGCTGCGGGCTGCAGAAGCAGCCGACCCAGGACCTGCACAGCTCCCCCCGCCCTCCAAGGCCCTATGTGGATGAGTGGTGTGACGTGGATGTATGTCTAAAATGCAGTTAAGATAATGAGGGGGGGATGAGTGGCTAATCGCCCCCCCTTCCCTCTGTGTGGTGCGGTGTGATGTCTAGATGTGGCGTCTAATGTGTAACATGGGGGGTGAATAGCTGATCACCCCCCATTACCTATGTGTGGTGTAGGTGGATGCGGGCCGGCAGGGGGGGGCGCGCGGCGACAGCCCACAGTGCCGCAGGGCAGCGGGCGCCAGGCAAGGCACGCCCGGACGCGCGGCGCCAACACCCAGGGGGACACCCCCGCCCCCCGCCGCAGCGCCCCCCCGCCCCAACCCAAGGAGGTGTCTGGGGCCTCATCTGCGCCGGCATCGCCGACGAGCCATTCATACCCAGATACCCACATTTACCAAACACTCGCACCCCACCACACCCGCACCACCCCAACACCGACGTGCTCCCCCGTCCCAGGCCATACATGCAGACAAACAGAGCATGCATACTCACCGGATACACACATACAAACACGCACGCCCAACACGCACACCCTCACCAGATACACACACAGACACGCACGCCCACACACCAGATACACACATAGACACGCACGCCCACACGCACACACTCATCTCGAGGCCCAACAGCAGATGCCCTGGAATTGTCCAGTGGACGGCTCCAGAGGCTGTTCCCCCACCCCCCAGGTCGCAGGCTAGCCCCCGCGGACGCCGCCGCCCCGCACCCGGGCCCGCCAGCCAACACCCGCCGCCCCCGCCATCCCCCAACTCCCCCGGTCCGCCCACCACCCCCCTTGGTCAGTGGGAATGAGTGTGTGTGTGGAGCTAGGGTGCAGTTAAAATGTGGAGGGGACACAAGTGGGGGATGGATACCCCAGCCAGAGCTGCGGTCCTCCCCCCCCAGCCCCCACAGGCCCTCAATGTCTAAAGTGGAGTTAAAATAGAGGGGAAGGGAGCCGCGCTGTCCAGCTGTGGGCTGCTTTGGCAGCCGACCCAGGACCTGCACAGCTCCCCCCACCCTCCAATGCCCTATGTGAAAGAGTGGTGTGACATGAATGTATGTCTAAAGTGCAATTAAAATAATACAGAGGGGGGTGAGTGGCTAGTCACCCCCCCCTTCCCTCTGTGTGATGCAGTGTGGTGTTGTGGGTGTGGTGTCTAAAGTGGAATTAAAAGAGATGGGGGGGTGACTAGCTGATCACCCCCCAGTACCTATATGGAGTGTGGTGTAGGTGGGTGTGGGCTGTAGGGGGCTGTGGGGGAATAGGTGGTAATGCAGCAGGGCAGCGGGCATCCAGCACGACGCGCCCGGATGCGCGGCGCCAACGCCCACGGGGGTGCTACCCCCCCCGCCGCAGCACCCCCGCCCCAACCCGAGGGGGGTATCTGGAGCCTCATCTGCGAAGGCCTCGCTGACGAGCCGCTCTCACACAAACACCTACACTCACCAGACAGACTGACCTGGGACCTATACCCTCCATACCCTGCCCCGGTGCCCTCCCCCCAGAGGCCAGCATGCCCAGAGGCTCCCAGAGCGACACCCCAGTCAGTCCCACATGGGAAGGGGCGCCCAGGGGGAGACCGGCCCCCCCGGCACGGACGAGGCCCCCACCCCACTAGCGGGCCCCCCGGAGCCCCGAGCCCCACCCCGCACCCACGAGGCCCTAGCCACCCGGCCAGGGCCGGCGCCCCCCGCCCAGGCCGCCAGGCCCCCCCCGCGCCCACCGGGTAGACGCCCCCAGCCCCCCCCACCCCGCCAGCCCAGGGGCGACCCACAACCCCCAGCCCAGGAACCGCAGGCCCCCAGCCCCATGGAGCCACCGGCACCCACACCCCCCAGAGCCCCCCCACCATCTAAGGGACACAAGGAACAGCAAAGCCATGACCCAACACACCCACTAAGTGATGGAGTCAATTATTGGGGACCAGAGAGAGTTGAAATTGGCTAATTGATTCTTGGAGGAAGCAGACATTCGCTCCATACTAATGTGGTCCAACAAGAGACCTTTGTATTGATTAATACTCAAATTGTTTTTTGATTTCCAATTCACAAGAATAGTTTTCTTGGCGATGCACAGGGCGGTGAGAACCATTTGTGTTGCACTACCCTCCAGATCCATATTGCTTACATCGCCTAGCAAGCATAATCTCGGGGAGGCCGGAATATTATACCCTAAATACGTAGATAAGTCTTCGCATACCCTCTGCCAAAATAGGTGAACAGCTGTGCATTCCCACATGGCGTGCATATAATTGTCTGGTGCATTATTTGTGCAGTAAGGGCAGGTGTCGGATTCTATGAGGCCCATCTTGAACATCCTTTGTCCTGTGTAGTGTGTTCTATGGAGAGTCTTATATTGTATGAGTTGCAGATTGGGTTTTTTGGTCATTCTAAAAGTATTTAAACATATTTGTGTCCAGATGCTCTGGTCTATACTAATCGATAAATCAATTTCCCATTTTGAGGTTGGGAGAGATATTGAGTCGTTTAAATCTGACAATGATCTGTATATTTTTGACATTGTTTTAGGCGCATGGATTCTCAGTAGTTGGGTTACCTTTGTAGGTAATTGTAGATTTAATTCATCATATCCGTATTTACCCCGCAGTATATATTTAAGTTGGTGGTACTCTAGAAACTTGCTTCTCTGAATATTGTACTGTGAAACAAGTTCTTCAAATGGAATAAATTGTCCATTTTGGATAATATGCTCTAGATACCGTATGCCTTTATCCCTCCATACAGTGAAATTTAACACTTTCTTGTTCAGTAGGATGTCTGGATTGTTCCAGATGGGCGTTCGTTGGCATGGGGTTAGCGAGGATTTGTTTAATTTAAGAAAGTCCCACCAGGCTGTCAGAGATGTTCTAATATTAATGCTTAGGAAACATTTATGGTGTTTGATACTAGAGCTGATAAAAGGCAAATCGGAGATATCTAAATTTGCATAATGAATGATGAAGACATCTATAATGCATTATAGTTTCAAGTAAAGTGTTACCAAGACTTTAGTAATAATTAATAAGATTGAACAATGAGAAGGCATTTTAGAATGTTTCATCTTTTCTGCCAGATGCCGAATGCCCTGCCAACAGCCATTATGAGCTGTGTGCCACAGGCTGCCCAGCCACATGCTACACCATGTCCATACCCTTTGACTGCATCGCATTATGCAAAGAAGACTGCATCTGTAATGATGGTTTCATCCTCAGTGGTGATCATTGTGTACCAGTCTCCCAATGTGGCTGTGTCTACAAAAGCACATACTACAATATTGCCGATACCTTCTCTCCCAATGGAACGTGTCTGGAGCAGTGCACATGTATAAAAGAAGGCAAGGTAGGACAGAATGGCTCCTTGGAATTCTTACTTCTGAAGATTTTGGGGACAATAATACCAATATAAATGTTTTTTTTTTTTTAGATTGAATGCAAACCATTCTCCTGTGGCCAGAATGAAAAGTGTGAGTTGGTAAATGGCACTCATACATGCCAGCCTGCGGGTTCAGGTGTCTGCTCTGCCTCTGGAGACCCGCACTACAAGACCTTCGATGGACTCCCATATGACTTCCAGGGTACCTGCACCTATGTCTTAGCTAAGGGGTGTGACCTGGAAGGAACACATCTCATCCCTTTCTCCGTCATGGTGGAAAATGAAAAATGGTGGCCTGAGGTGGAAAACAAGAATGTTTCTGTCCCCAAACTGGTGGCTCTAGAGGTCTACAACTATACATTGATCTTGCAGAACAACATGCTAGGAGTTTTGGTTAGTGACCATTCAGTCTTTTAACTATTGTGTTATAAAGGTTTTATACAGGGATGTCACCAAAAAACATTTTTGCTGGGATCCATAATGCTTTATCTATCATAAGCTATGTAAGTATTTTAGATATCTTAGATGGACATGTATATCTGTTACTGTGTTGTTAAAGAAGAAATCTACTAGTAATTTGTCCTACCAGTCAGATAAGATAAAATGAATAAAATGCCAAGAGGATAATATTTTGTTTATAACTATAGCTATAAGAGAGTTTTTGTCGAAAATGAAAATAAAAAAAAAACATTTCTGAGAATCACTTCAGCTGGATTGGTTACCTGAGCACAGTGACTGGGCAAAAATGGATAAAATTATTGTAGGTAGGATCAGGTCTAAAAAAGGATGTGCACAAAATAGTCATTGAGGCAGATGCTAAAGAGAAAACCCTCAAAACCTCTATAGTGTCACTATGGGCAAAAATAAAAATAATAAAATCAAATTCATGTTCAAAGTTTTTCAGATGTCAAGTAATGTCTTGTTCACTAGGGTGAATCAAAACACAGAAACACAACAATTTTCATTATTATTCCAGAAATTAGGCACAGATGAAAGAAATCACTTCATCTTCAGTCACAAGGTTCTCTGTTCCACATAAACAATGTTCTCTGCTCTCTGAACAGCTCTTCTAAGCTCCATAGGTAACTGAGGTTCACTGAACTTTTGTTTTTGTATTCTCCTTCAGGTAAATGGAGTTTTCAATTACCTCCCACTGAACTTGAGTAATGATGCAGTTGTAGCATATCTGGAGGGCTTCAACTATGTCTTGAAGACCAATTTTGGTCTGGTTGTCACATATGACCATGTGTATCATGTTAGCGTCATCGTGCCAGGTGACTACCATGGCAAGACTTGTGGCCTTTGTGGCAATTTCAATGGAAATAAGAATGACGACTTACACCTGCCCAACGGCACATTCACAAAAAACATCAACGACTTTGGTTTAGCATGGAAGGTGGCCATTCCTGATGTGGTGTGTGATGACGGATGCTCAGGCAATACCTGTCCAGACTGTGCCCCTGCACTGAAAACTATCTATGGTGCACCAGGATACTGTGGTATCCTTACAGCACCAGATGGGCCCTTTACTGCCTGCTACAGCAAGCTGGATCCCACACTTTACTTCAATGACTGTGTCTATGATATCTGTGCATCTTATGGAAACCGCGAAGTTCTCTGTGATACCATCGCTGCTTACGTGTACAACTGCCAGCTAGCAGGGGTTGAGATTAAGAACTGGAGGACACCTTACTTTTGTCGTAAGCATTATATAGCAGTGCTCTTTGCATCCATTGATAATCACTGAAACAGTAATTCATTAATGCCTTCATTGACAAAAGTTCAATAAACTATTAATTTTTTTATTTTATGCAAGTTTAATAAACAATCAAGTACTTGACTCAAAGACCTTTCCTCTGCTCTCTCTCAGCTGTGTCCTGCCCAGCAAACAGCCACTATGAGATCTGTGTGAGTTCCTGCTCCTTGGGCTGTCCAGGCCTCAATGGGATTGTAACATGTCCCAGCACGTGTACAGAGGGCTGCTCCTGTAACCCTGGCTTTCTCTTCAATGGACAGAATTGTGTTGCACCAGAAAAGTGCAGCTGCTACAATAATGGACACACATATAAGGTGGGCAATGGTGCTATATGTATATACAAATGTGATACCTTATACTTTTGGACTAATTGTATGTAATCTGTCTCTTTACAGCCAGGGGATGTTGTATACGTGGACGATTGCCAGGTGAAGTGTGTATGCAAAGCTTTGGAAGGTTTGGTTTGTGAACCATACTCCTGCCCGATTGATACCAAGTGTCTGGTCCAGAAAGGAGTCAAAGCATGTTACCACATAGGTAAGAGGAACCAAACCGTAAGCATGGTTTCCAAAATACTTTGGAAAAAGCCATTTGGTTACAAAACAATGTTTTTAACTTGACTAAGAAAATTAAAGTCATAATAAGTCATAACAATTAAAGTATTCAATACATAAGAACATAAATTAAAGAAAGCATTGAATCCTCAATCAGTACTGCCCCTTCCTCATGTTCCTTCACTGTAGATCATACCCATAAATCTCAATTTTATATTTTTTAGCAAATGAACCATATCATCTTTGTCAAATAATTAGAAATATAAAAAAGCATTTTATTTTTTGCATATTTTCTTCAAATAACAAATACAATAAAACTAATTTCACTAGTACAAAATTGAATATTTATAAGAAACTGAAATAAAGTGTTAAGAAAATATTAGTGCTGGGCAAGTTAACGCGTTATTATCGCGTTAACGCAGTACTTTATTAACGCCGACAATTATTTTATCGCGAATTAACGCAGTTTATTATATTAGTAGTAGTATTATTTTGAAAGTCTGTTGCTCGCTGGCTCTGAATCAGAGCATGTGAGCGGAGTGGAGCGGAGCGTGAGCGAGGAGCGGAGCCGGCTGAATTTGGTCAGAGCGCGAAGCGGTTTTTTAATTAAGGCTGGAGCGGTCACTCTGTCTCTCCAATTTCGCTCCGATACCGCTCACACTACGATTCTGAGGCGCGCCCAAATCTACCCAGAATTCATCTGTACAATTATCAAGACTGTTACACAAATTGGAACGAGATTGAATTTGCAAAGTATTTCACAAAGGAAACTGATAAATCATACAAGTGTACTATTCTTATCAAACGTATAGATGACAATAATGTAGAGCAAGAACAATAATGTGGTGAAACTGTTTCAGTGAGTAAAGATTCATTTTGGATGCTACACGATTTAGGGTGCTACACGAACAGGCGGAAGCCAAAGCAAAACGCAAGCAAGTTTTATATGGTTGTAGCATATCAAGTCTATAGTAAATTAAAGTATAAAAGCCTATAAAGTAAAGATCGGTAATAAAATTAATTCATTTTGTCATTCAAAGTAGGTCTAATAGGATTTTTTAAATTTCACGTAACGCTGTCAGTGAAATTTTATTTTATAGAGAGACGCAGCAGCAGCATCAACAGAAAAAAATTGAGAAATTTAAAACGTGCATGTATATTTAGGCTATTAAGCCCACTGATTCCTTTATTTTTAAGCCTATTTTTGCGTGGAATGCCATTGCCAAACCTGTCTGTTGTTGTCTATATGTTGCTTAAAAATAAATATTTTCTGTTCTGACTGGCAATGTTGCCGTTGCTCATATTTCTTTATTACATAAGGCTTCGGTTTAAGGTGACTTTTGTAAGGCATGCAGATTATTTGTCCCTCTTTTAAATTGGAGCGAGCGTGGAGCGATTTGACTGGAGCGGGAGGAAATTTTAGTGGAGCGAGGAGCGGTGTTGAGCAGAGCGGCTTAGTGCGAATTAGAGCGGAGGAGCGGGCGGAGCCAACAGCCTCGTGAGCGAGGAGCGGAAATTCTCACCGCTCCACTCCGCTCACATGCTCTGCTCTGAATACACCTACAAACCATGGGTCACAGGAGGGGAGGGATGTTGATCAGTACTGGCTTGGAATGGGTTTCATCACGCGTTTCAATCAATGAGAGCATTTGGGGTGGGGCTAAGACTGCTGCATTGTTACATGTGCTTTTATTCAGCACAAACTCAGCACCAATAATCTGAGACCACTTAAAATGTTATTATTCTATTTTTTGTTAAAATCTTTAAACATATACTTTTCAAAAACCTATTTTCAGACATGCTGAGAAATTGTAAAAAATCACATTAAAGACATTTCTAGGTAAGACTTTTGAGCTCTGAAGCTTAGACACAGGGGTTGGCTACACATAGGTGAAAGAGACATTCTGAAATTTTATGTGGTTTGGTTACTAAAGTGTTAGAATTTTGGAGTGACACTCTTTTTCCTCAAAGTCAGTGGCTTTCACAATGAATATTGATTGAAATGCAAGAAAGTAGCAACAATAAAATCCCTTTCACAGTTTATTGGTAGATGGAATGAAAAATGAAACTGTGACCATATAAATATAGAAAGCGATAAATATGATGCAGTGACTATTATTAACACTCGGGACGAGGGCATCGTCAACCGCGTATCTTTCTTGTGTATTTCAGTTTATATCTCGCTGAAATCATTATGTAGAATCATGAAATAAACACTGACTAAATCTGTAATCGGTCTTCTTTTCAAAACTTCCATTGTTGGAAGTATTAAAGTTTTTTAAATTAGGTTAAATAGGAAAAAAGGCAAACTGTACCACCTTTTTTGTCTTACTTGCATCAGGAGTGTATAGGACTGCTCTCAGCTGAAGATCGCTATTCACGTTCTAAATAGGATGGGTTTCAACTGGCGATCTTGTGATTACAGACAAACAGGCTTAGCACACTGAGCCATGGACACAGGTACAAGAATCGCTGCTGAAAATGGCAACAATTTCTACCTATATATATTTGAAAAGTAGACCGTCCAAGGTTTCTGGGGGTGTTTTTTAAATGTGTATATGACAAAAACTCGCAGTGTTATTTAAATGATTTGGCGAAATTTCTGTCAGGCGGGACCGCCGACCCCAGAGGGTTAAAATAAAGTGCACAAAACACTACTTTTGAATTCATTACTAAATTTTGCGCATAACATTGCAATTAATCACGATTAATCAGACAAATCATGCGATTAATCACGATTAAAGATTTTAATCGTTGCCCAGCACTAGAAAATATTCATCTTATTTTGTCATTCCATTCAGTGAGATTTACTTTATGGTGTTAAAGTTAAGCATTCTTCTTTTCTAAGACTGCTACTGTGATCCACATTCACCAGTTCCAAAACTTCCAACACCTAATTTGGCTTCCAAAATTTTGAAATCATTATCACCGTCATTGCTTACATGACATGTTTTGCTGTAACTAAAATCAGTGTCGATTGTTTTCAGAGTAACAAGATATTTGCCATCAGATTGTAAAGTTATAATACTTTTTATATATAGTTTTACATTTGATTTTATGTATTTAATGCTCTGCATTGCTGCCTTTGAAGTGTTCTCACCATTTATGTTTTCTCCACAAAAGATCCATGCAAAAATGCCAACTGTCGAGTGAAGGAAACATGTAAAGTACAGAAGGGTGAAGCTGTGTGCATCCCAGACTATACAGGCACTTGCTGGGGCTGGGGCGATCCCCACTACCACACATTTGATGGATACGACTACAACTTCCAGGGCACCTGTACATACACTCTCTCTAAGACATGTGGGAACCTGACGGGCCTGGTACCCTTCTCTATTGTGGAAAGGAATGACAACCGAGGAACTACCGTGGTTTCTTACGTCAGGGATGTGGAGGTGTTTGTGTATGGCTACAACATCACCATGATTAAATACCAGAACGGCCGGATCTTGGTGAGATGTTTAAAGTGCATACATACATATAACCCATAGGCTCTAAATTATTGTATTCTTCAATGTAACAATGTCTGTCAGTCTGTCCTGGTGCTTTATAAAAACAAATTCAGTTGAGCTGAATTGTATAAACAGGGAAAAAGTATGATAATTCTCAGCTGAGTTACTCCACCTGTTGGTTATATACAGTAGACATATTTGAATTTACACTCAGTCACATGGAATACAAAAGTCCCTACTATCCACTGCCAAGCTGTGCTTTATAGGTTTTACACACACACCTGCAGAGGCGAAGAACTGCCCGAGGCGAAGCTGAGTGCATTTGAAATTGATAATGTACGGCTTGCAGTGCATTAACCCACTTATACCATGGTTACCACACTTTTAGCTTACACACTTTTAGCTTTTGTACTTGAAAACATTATTTTCCAAGTTTATGAACCAAAAGCGCATTTTTAAGTAGAAGTACTATGTAGGCTTGGGAGGTGGGAGCTAGATAAGTTACGCCAGGGAGGTATTTACTGTACGTCGCTTAATTCATCCGAGATCAGATGCCTCAGCTTGGATGAGTTAATGCCAGTGAAACTCATCTGGGATAAGTTGTTTTTTCAAAGGCAGCTGTGTAGTAGATTAGTCTAGCTGGATCCATTCATCTGAGATGACTGCGTGCGCACAAGCTGATTAAAAAGCCTATATATATCGAGTCTAGAAAACATGATCAGCAGGTCTTTGACAGGCTCCCAACAAAATGACAAAAGAAAGGGTGCACTTTTTCACACAAGCGGAGCAGGACCACATATTATAAGGATATGAAGAATTTCAAGAACTAATATGCACAAGGGGTAACACGGCAAAAGTAGCCCAAACCAAAAAGTGGCCGACAAATTAAATGTGGAAGTAGTGTTCATTGTACTTACTGAATGCAGCGTTTAATTTCCTATGTGTCAGATTAATTATTATTTAATATATCATAATTCCAGATAAAACATAAGCACAATGACAATGTGAACAGTGATTGGACTTCTGTTCTAATCACGGTTTGTCCATAATGAGCACCATGTTCGAACATAAGTGCACTTGGCACCAGAGCACCCTAGGCTGCAGTTTGATGATTGATTTTGTAATTGTATCATCGGATGTACATTCACATGTTTTGGACACTGGGAGCTGAGCCGTCAACCAATCACCACCTGGTGGTGAGTTGGATCTGATGGCAGGGCTAGATGCTGGATAGACCCAAGCACATAGTGAGGGTATGCTGGGAGCATCTGGCAGAGACCCCAGTATGGGAGATCTTTAACTAACTCCTCTGGCAGAACTTCTCTTGCATCCCGAGGGAGTCAGAGGATATTGACCCTGAATGGGTCATGTTCTGGAACTCCATTACTGAGGTGGCAGTGTGGAGCTGTAACCGTAAGATTGTTGCTGCCTGTTGCGGCGGCAATCCCTGAGCCCAGCAGTAAAGGGAGCTTTCAAACTGAAGGAGGAAGCCTTCCTTGCTTAGTTAGCTTATGGGACTTCTGAAGCAGCTGGCTGTACTGTCAGGCCAAGGGGAAAGAGGCTTTTGCAGTTGCTGAAGCAAAAACTCGGGTGGCCTCAAAAAGGATCTGGTAAACCGACAGGCAACTCAAGGGGGGGGGAAGCAGGGCTTTACCCATGCTGTTTACAGCAGGAATGGAGAACTGTTGACCTCAACTGGGGATACAGTCAGGCAGTGGAAAGAATATTTCAAGGATCTCCTGAATCCCATGGATACACCTTCCTTGGAAGAAGTAGAACTAGGAGTCAAAGAGGGGGATTTGCCCATCTCTAAGGCTGAGGTCACTGAAGTAGTCAAAGATCTCTTTGGTGATAAGGCTTTGGGGTGGATGAGATTTACCCTGACTTCTTGAAAGCTTTTGATGTTGTTGGGCTGTCTTAGCTGACATGCCTCTTCAACATATCGTGGACATTGAGAACAATGCCTTTGGATTGGCAGACTGGGTTGGGGGTCCCAATCTTTAAGAAAGGGGATCAGGGGATGTGCCTCAACTTCAGGGGGATCACACTCCTCAGCTTCCCTGGTAAGGTATATGCTGGGGTACTGAAGAGGAGGGTCCACCCGTTGGTCAAACCTCAGATCCAGGAGGAAGAACATGGATTCTGTCCTGGCTGCGGAATACTGGACCAGCTCTTCACCCTCACAAGGATACTGGAGGGTTCATGGCAATATACCCAACCAGCCTACATATGTCTTCTGGACATGGAAAAGACATACGATCATGTCCCTCGGGGGTGGGGGGGTCCAGTAGGGGGTGTATCTGGAGTATGGGGAACAGGGTCCATTGTTGCGGACCATCAGGTCTCTGCAGCATGCACTGGGGGTGGTTTGCAGGATGAGGATCTGCACCTCAAGTCTGAGGCCATGGTTCTCAACTGGAAAAAATTTGGATTTCTCTCTCCTGATGAGAGAGGAATTGCTGCCTCAAGCAGAGGAGTTAAAGTATCTCGGAACCTTCTTCACGAGTGAAGGGAGAAGGGAGTGGGATATCAACAGATGGATTATCACAGCATTGGCAATAATGCAAACACTGTACCATTCTGTTGTGGTAAAGTGGGAGCTGATCTGGAAGGTGAAGCTTTCAATTTACCAGTCGATCTACATTCCAACCCTCACCTATGGTCATAAACTCTGGGTAGTGACTGAAAGAATGAGATCGTGTCTGACAGAAATGAGTTTCCTCTGCAGGGCGTCTGGGCTCAGCCTTAAAGATAGGGTGAGGAGCTTAGACATTGAGGAGGGGCTCAAAGTAGAGCCACTGCTCCTCTGCATTGAAAGGATCCAGTTTATATGGTCCAGGTATCTATCTACGATGCCTCCTGGATGGTTCCCTAGGATGGTGTTTCGGTTTTGTCCAACCAGGAGGAGGCCCCGGGGCAGAAGATGGATATGCTGGAGTAACTATATCTCTTGGCTGGCCTGGGAACACCTTGGTATTCCCTTGGTGGAGCTGGAGGAGGTGGCTAGTGAGAGGGAGTTGGGGGCATTCCTGCTTAGATCGTGACCCGACCCCAGATAAGCAGTGGATGATGGATGGATGGAATCATTAATTGAATGACCGGAAGTGTTTAACCTGGCCAATACTAAGTGTGCAGTTATAGAAAATGAATCAACACCTATCATATTTGATAATTCTACAATGCTGGTAACTTAACCAATTCAAGCAAAAATTTTAACAGAGCTCTCCTTCATTCCATAGGTGAACAATGAGACTAACAACTTGCCAGTGTACCTAAAACATGGACAACTGACTGTAACTTATACTGGCAGCACAGCTGTACTAACTACAGACTTTGGCCTCTATGTTTCTTTTGATTATAACTGGCAAGTAATCGTCAAGCTTCCAAGTAGCTACTATGACAGTGTGTGTGGCCTGTGTGGCAACTTTAATGGCAATCCTAATGACGATATGCGTGACCCAGCTGGCAACATTGTCTCCTCTCTTATCACCTGGTCCAAGAGCTGGAGGGTGCCTGACCCCCAAAATCCCAACTGCTGGGACACGTGTATGGGCGACTGTCCTACCTGCAGTGGCAATATTGTTAAGCTTTATGAGACAGAGGGCTCTTGTGGTGCCCTAACCACAAGTGTGAACAATTACTTCCTGGAATGCCATGCTAAGGTGGACCCCCAGGCTTTCATGAACAACTGTGTCTATGATATGTGTGCCACCAATGGGGACCGGAAAATGCTGTGCTCGGCATTGGCTTCTTACAGTAATATGTGCCGTCTTCAGGGCATCATTCTTCAAGGCTGGAGAGAGAAATTTAATTGCCGTAAGTATTTTTCAATATATGTATATAGATATAAAAGATTAATATAGAGAAATAGATGAATAAAGTAAAACTTCAATTCAATTATGTTTTTTTTGGAGTGGACTGGTGGCTCTGAGACTAGGGATCAGTACCAGCAATCAGAAAATTGCTGGTTTGAATCCTGTGATTGCCTGGAGTGATACTAATCTGCTGGGCCCTTAACATACAATTGATTTAAGGAGGTCCTTCAGCTTACAAGGAAAATGTTGGGGATGGTGGCAGGGCTGGCACTCCAGCCACTGGAAAAACTCACCCTGTTCTATTGGACAATTGTGATGCTGAGGTATCACTCTCTGCATGGCTGCACTCAGATCTCTTCCCTGAGGTGGTTTATCGTGTGATGACTGCAGCAACATGCTGTAATCAGCACATGCTCCTTACCCCTCTGAGATGTTGTAGTATTCCGAATTGTCAATAACTGGATAAATTAGTTACATGATAATACTGTAAAAAGGAATAAATCAGATTAATTTCTACTTTTCAGCCATGAATTGCCAGCCGTACAGCCATTATGAGGCTTGCACAAGCCCTTGCCCGCTATCCTGCCCATTCCCAGCTCACCAGCCAACTTGCGAGGGTATCTGCGTGGAGGCCTGTGTCTGTAACGACGGCTACGTCCTCAGTGCAGGCCAGTGTGTGCTCCCCGAGACCTGTGGCTGTTCCTATCAGGGCCACTATGTAAAGCCTCATGAGCGCTTCTGGACCGAGGGCTGTCAGCAGCAGTGTGAGTGCGACCCTGACTTCCACACGGTAGTGTGCTGGTATGCGACCTGTGCATCTAACGAGCTGTGTATTCTCGAGGATGGCTTGCGTTTCTGTCGGCCCGTCACCTACTCCACCTGTACAGCTGCCGGAGATCCTCACTACCACACGTTCGATGGATATTATTTCAACTTCCAGGGCACTTGTACATATCAGTTGGTGGCACTGTGCTCCAATGACCCTAAGCTCATTCCATTCACTGTCACGGTGCAGAACAATCATCGCGGCAGTGAAGTCGTAGCCTATACAAAAGTGGTGAATATAGACATTTATGGAATCACTATCACTATCAGCAAGGACTTCCCCTACAAAATCCTGGTTAGTGTCCTACAGATAAATATGAGAAACAATAGGAATTATTTTCTTTAAATGTGTTTATGTTTTCTTAAAAGCAGTATTAACACAGTTGGTATTGTTTACTTTTAATTTGCATATAACAGGTGGATGGCCAGGTTGTGTCTTTACCATTCTATTATGACAACAACCAACTGATTGTCTACCGTAGTGGCTCGATGGCAGTTGTAGAGGCAGGTTTTGGCTTACGGGTGACGTTTGATTGGAACAGCCTGGTCCAGGTGACCTTGCCTAGCACCTACTGGGGTGCTGTCTGTGGCCTGTGTGGCAACTACGATGGAAACCCGACTGATGACCGCACCATGAGGGGTGGGGGTATAGCCTCTACTGATGAGAAACTGGGTGCCAGTTGGCAGGTCGGACAAACAGTGGACTGTTCCTCCACTTGTGAGGGTCCCTTGTGCCAGGGGTGCTCTACCTCCCAGATGGAGGTCTATCAGGCCCAACGCTACTGTGGCATCATTACCCAGTATTACGGGCCTTTCTGGGCTTGCCGCACCTACATTGATCCTAAACCTTACCTGGAAGACTGTGTTTTTGATGCCTGCCAGTACAAAGGTTACCATGGGGTTATCTGCACTGCTGTAGCAGCCTATGCAGTAGCCTGCCAGAAAGCAGGCGTGACCATCCAAGCCTGGAGGAGCAGCACTTTCTGCCGTAAGTTTGTGCTTCATTCTGTGAGAATCTCTTGATTTTCTTTGCATGTGTGACATTTAAAAATGAAGTACTAACTTTGGTATATTTATGTTATGAAAGTATTAGCATAAAATGATAATATACTATGAGTGCAGGTGCACATTTTTTGTTTCTATCTCATGATTTAACCGAGACAGACCGGCCTTCCATTTTCATGTTGTCCCCCCTTTTGCAGCACCTAGCTGTCCCAAAAACAGCAATTACAAACTCTGCTCAGCGGGCTGCCCCGTCACATGTGCCAACCTGCCTTTAGCCACCCAGTGTCACATGAATTGCACAGAAGGCTGTCAGTGTGAGGAGGGCTACCTGCTGAGTGGTGATGCCTGTGTCCCTGGGATCCAGTGTGGCTGTTCCTTTTCCGGACGGTACTACAAGCTGGGTGAGGTGTTCTATGACGCAGGACAGTGCCAGACAAAGTGCCAGTGTGGGGAGAATGGTGCTGTATCGTGTGAGGTATCTCCCTGCAGCCCTGGAGAGGCCTGTCAATTGGTTAAAGGAGTGTGGGGCTGCTATTCCACTGGGAATGCTAAGTGCGTGGCTTCAGGGGACCCACACTACACCACCTTCGATGGGCGCAGGTTTGACTTCCAAGGACGCTGCATCTACACCCTCACTAAGGTGTGTGATAACAGCACACAGCTGGTGCCCTTTGCTGTGGAGGAGGAGAATGAGCCATACGGAGATGGCAGGGTGGCTGTGACCAGAGCTGTCGTGCTGCAGGTCTATGGCTATATTATCAGCATCAAGCAGGGAATGAAATGGGAAGTTATGGTGAGTGTTGCACTATTTCACCCTTTGTTTGTGCTGCAAAATTATATAGTATTGCTATAAACACCATTATAAAAATTGTATAAAAATGTTGTGTCCCACAGTTACTTTATTATTGGTGTTATTTTAATAATATTATCATTTCTTTTAAAACAGAAATATATTGTAATATGTTGGGCATATTTATCTCTTATATTTTTATCTTATATTTAAGGAATGCCACATTACAAAGCTGGTTTCTGCTGTACTTTACTGCAATATAGAGTAGATGATCAGACTTAGTATTTGTTAGGATGTGACATTACATTTACTTATGGCTCCACGATCCTGACAAGGATAATGTTGTGGTAATGTTATGGTTTTATTTTAGTGACAACATGTCATGTTTTTTGTTTACATACAGGTGAATAAAGTACGTTTCCACTTACCCCTCTTTTTTGATGATGGACGCATAACTATAAACCAGGAAGGCTGCAACATCATAGTGCAGACGGACTTTGGACTGAAATTACTCTATGACACTCAGTACTATGTAGAGGTGGACGTTCCTTCATCCTACAAAGACAGCCTGTGTGGCCTCTGTGGAAATTACAATGGTGACAGTCAGGATGATTTCCTGCTGCCCAATGGCCAGCGGACAGCCGATGTGGATGTGTTTGGGCGAGCCTGGGTGGTCAACCTGCCGGAGGTTATGTGTGGTGGCTGTGGGAGCCAATGCCCAACGTGCAGCATAGACAAGCAAGCCCTGTATGGACAGCTAGAGTTCTGTGGCATCATCAACACCACTAGTGGCCCCTTCGCTGCCTGTCATGCTGTAGTTCAACCCGAGAACTATGTCAGCAACTGTATTTTTGACCTGTGCACCGTGGATGGAAACAGGACCACCCTGTGCAACAGTGTCCAGGCATATGCCATTGCCTGCCAGAGTGCTGGAGTTCAGATTAACGGCTGGAGGAACATTTCATTGTGCCGTAAGTGCAAGAAACATGGGGGGAGTTCATTATTTCAAAATTCACCTTATATTGTGACCGATATGCAATCCATCAGATGCACTGTAACATAAATGGTAGTAGCAGTGTGACGCAGACCCATTTCCTTCATTTATCTTCCACTTGCTTTGAAATTTGCAAGGATGCTGTAAAGCAGCTTTCATTACTTCCTTGATGGCAAACCCATACAATTTTTTGTATTATTATGCATTTGAAAGATGGGGTGAACAATCAGGATTCTTATTTAAAATTTCTCATTTTACTGTTTTAATATATATTTGTAGTAATATTTGTGGCATTTTAAGATTTATGGCAGTTAATGGTTGTAAAAATTGAAATGTCAAAAATTTGCAACAGCACAATGTAAAAATTGTGCAATGGGGTCAGTCATAAGCCAATTGTTTTGCTTTAGCAACACAGAGAAATATGGTGCATTTAACTGTATAATCTGTGTATCCCTCCAGCACTGACCTGCCCAGCCAACAGTCATTATGAATTGTGTGCTGACACTTGTGGCATGAACTGTGCCAACCTGGTCTTGCCCAGCACCTGCACCCCCCAATGCTTTGAGGGCTGCCAATGTGACCCTGGCTTTGTGTCGGATGGAAGCTCGTGTGTGTCTATGGATTCCTGCGGATGCATTTATGAAGGCCAATATTTGAAGGTGCAGAAAACCCCCTTTGCTCGGTTTAGTGTTCTACAGCTATTTCAGCTGGGATAGAAATAACATTCCCTGAATCTGTTTTCCAATAAACATCACAGATTTTACCAGTAAAGTTACATTTCTATGTCATATGTTTTTGCAAATTGTAATTGCAAGAAACTGCCACTCTAGATTTCAAATTAGCTATCGGATCTGCTGGCTTCCTATATGTATGAAGTTAGGTTCCCAATGTGGGATATTTTGTAATAATCACTGAATCATAGAAATGTGATTTTGTTCCTTTGACAGGTTGGTCAGTCCGTGGTGAATCAGCTGTGTAATTCAAAGTGCGTGTGTCAGGCCACAGGAGCCGTGACCTGTCAAGCGCTAATCTGTCCCGGTGGGCAGGTCTGTGAAGTGCGTGATGGGATCCAAGGATGTTATGTCCGGCAGGGCATCTGCACTGTCCAACAGGGGGCGATCCTCACGACATTCAATGGCATGGAGGGGTACATTAACCACAATGGGGCCTTTGACGTTGTCTCAGTCTGTGACAAGAACTTAAACAATTGGTTCCGCATTGTAGTTGAAATGTGCAGCAGGACTGGTTTCCCTGCTGTGTCCACGGTATTTGTGTACTACTTGGATACAGCCATTGTTATCAACAGGCAGCAAAGTACCTGGGTGAGTAGCTGTTTTGGTGGTACACAATACGTATGAGATGATTATCAGATGCTTATTCAATGTGATGATTATTCAGGTTCTTTAAGCAAAACTAATTGGATCTTATGTTCCATCTGTGTACAGGTAAATGGAAAGGAGACAACACTCCCTGCAAGACTCACAAGTGGGATAACTATCACTACTGTTGACGAACTTCTGATCATACAGATATCAGCAGATTTGCAAGTCTCCTATTCTACCAGCCAGGAGGTTAAAGTGACTATCACAGGTAGTCTGGGTAGCAAGTTGTGTGGTGCCTGTGGTAACTACAATGGAAACAGCAATGATAACATTTCACCACTAGGAGGCACAATCTCTGCTAACATCTCACAGGCCATTGACTCCTGGAGGGCCATGGATCTCTCTGGATGGTGAGAACTGTTCAAAATTATGTTTTATAAATTAAATCAATACATCCAATGTGATACATGAATTTTAAGTTGTATGTGTATAGTTTTAAAATCGCTTTGTTTCATTCAATTCTGTTGCCACTAAGAATTTCACAGTATTGCTCAGTTTGTCATATGATTTAATTCAAAGTATTTAATATTTGGCTACAAAATGCACCCTATTTTACAGTTACTATTGCTTGAGTATTTGATCAATTGCATGATAAATAACAAGTTTACACATTCAATTAGCAAGTAACCCATTCTACATTTTGTATTTCAGCTGTGTATGAAACTTGATGTCTATGACCCAATGTTTCAGCTCTCCTGCAACAGACTGGTTTTTTCCATGCAACCGTGTTTTTTTTGTTGATGATTTAAAAAAAATTCTTGAACAATACATATTCTTGTCAGTTATTGCCAAATTATAATTTTTTAAACAAATCTTTATAATCTTTTGGAAGAATGGATTTTTGTGACTAAATATATAAAATAAAATCTTATATTAAAGTTGATACTGATGAGATTTATTTTTTGCAAATATTGCTGCTACTTTCATAATGTCTGTTACTGTTCCTGTTAATGTTAATGTCCTGGGAATGCATCTGCATTTGTAGTCATATTATCATGTTACAGTTTTTCTCAATTGCTAAAACACAATTTCTGAAACCTTGCTCCATTTTCTGAAACCATTGAATGCATAACCTCATCTTCAAGCACTATTTACAAAACTTCTGACTCCTCTTGCAAAATTAAACTTTCGCCTAAAAACAGTTTTACCTGTGTTCAAAATCAAGCACTGCTCTCAAATCAAAAACAAAGTGATCAAAATGATATACACTATCAAGCACTCAGTAAACAATACAACAAAAAACAGAAAACACATTGTTCAAAACATATAGTTCTCAGGGAGAAGCAAATTTTTAATCTCAATGTTTTGGGCCATACAATTTGTTCATTGTACAGTAAACAGCATACAATGCACTGTACTACAGTATACAATACTAAAAGGGACAAAAATCAAAGGAGTAAACGTGATCAATTTGCTTCTTCTCATCTTTGGGCTGGGTCAGGCCAGAGCACTTCGTCAACATCACAAGCAATATTGTCCCTCCTGAGGCAACGGGGGAAGAAGCCTCTTTTGTGCCGTATCCAGCCCTGACATGATTCCTCACCTATATCACCACAAGCTAAATCCATGGCTTGCAGAAGATTTACTCTGGTGTAGGGTTGTCTATTATACACTTTCCATCTCCAAGAGGAGAAAAACTCCTCAATCGGATTTAGGAAAGGGAGGTACAATTTCATAAACTGCTCATTGATGTTAAACCATTCCCTTACCGGAGCAGCTCGGTGGAAACTGACATTGTCCCACACTATCACATAGGTGGGAATGGGATTCTCTTTTAGCTCTTGACCCTGATGGTCTTGAACCTGCAGCTCAAATAAAATATCTCTTAGATTGGCAATAAATCTTAGAAGGTGCTGGGTGTTATATGGCCCGAGTGTAACATGGTGATGTAGAACACCATGGTTGCTAATAGCAGCACAGATGGTGACATTGCCACCTCGTTGACCAGGGACTTCAACAATGGCCCGCTGTCCAATGATGTTTCGGCCTCTCCGTCTCCTCTTTGTTAGATTGAAGCCTGCTTCATCGACAAAGATGAAGTCATGGGGTCTGTCCAAGGATTCCAAGTCAAATATTGTCTGTGTAGAAATACAATATACTGCATTTAGAATTTTGTAAGTCATACAGAGACAGTGCTATACTGTAGAGTACAATTAAGCCTACTGTATGCACTTCTGATTCACATACAATGTATGTACTGAAGAGTAATGTCATTCACATAGTATGTGTTAGTACTGTAGAAAATCTGGATTACAGTAAATGTTTCTGAATGTACACTTACTTGCACATACTGAGCTCGCAGTTCTTTCACCCTTGGTGAGTTGCGCTCAAAGGGTACTTTGTATACTTGTTTCAATCGCATCCTGTTACGATGGAGGACACGGTCAATTGTGGAAATGCTCACACTGTTGATTCCCTGGAAGTGTGTGTTGTTTTGTATCACTCGTTCCTGGATTTCTCTGAGTCGTATTACATTATCTTGAAGGACCATGCCCACTATAACAGCCTCTTGCTCTTGAGTGAATAAAGCCGTCCTTCCACCTGCATGTGGCAGCCTCGCAATTCTACAAAAAGTAGATGTGCAGTTACAACAAATATTCATGCAGTACTATACATACAGTGATGAACTTTACAAATGTCTATTGAAACAGTTGCATAGAGTGTAGTACAGTAAATCTGCAATTACAAAAATAGAGTAGTATACTGTACCTGTTCTCTTCTCTGAATGTCCTTACTATGGTGGACACAGAAAATCGGCTCAAATTGGGTTGCACTCTTAGTCCTGCTTCCCTCATTGTCAGTCCATGGACAAGAACATGGTCTATGACTGTTGCTCGAATTTCATCAGATATTTCCACTCTTTGTCTTTGTCTTCCTCCTCCACTTTCTTGCCGCCCTCCTCCTTGCACCCTTCCTCTTTCTTGTCATCCTCCTCCTCCTCCTCCTCATCACCCACCTCGCATACGCCCTCGTCCTCTCACATTGTTTCTTCTATCCATGCTCAGACTTTCTCCTTTCTACCTTCAACAATCTGTTTGCTCTCTGAACTGGCTTATATTGGTTGTGTCACATCATTTGAAACAGGTGACATCAATTTTGAGTGGTTGTGTTCAATCAATGACATGTTTTCTCTAATTGTATTTGAGCATTGCTACTTGTGTTTACCAGTATGGATGACGTGTGCATTAGAGTGTAGAATGTGCTTTGAGAATGAGAATGTGTTTAGAGTTTTGCTGAAAAGTCTAAGTAAGATCTGAATATTGTGTTTTACCATGTGAAATGGTTTAAGGTATTGACAACAGACTGCACAATCAGCTAAATGAGGTCAGGCAACTGAGAACTTTATTCAGCTAATGGGTTTTAGTGTTTTAGCAATTGAGAAAAACTGTAAAATGTTCAATCTGTTCAAAACATCTAACTGGTTACTTTGCAAATCACAATAGATCAATCTTACCTAATTGATTGAATTCTCATTTACAACCACGTTTAGTCTTTTCCATATTGGGGCTGGTTTACAGAAATTTGCAAATTCTGTCTTAACTGTTTGGTAACCATGGTAACTAGTGTTAGGATCTGGTTTAAGACAAAAGGTATTACAGATGAACAGTTCCTTAGCCATTGTTCCTTATGGAAGTAAATCTGTGTCATCACAATTTGAATTTTATATGCCACTGAAATTCTAACATAGAAAATAGATGTATAACTCGTATTTTTAACCTCGTATTTTTGCATGTGAATTCGGACCGTCGAATTGAAGCAACTTTGAAATGTTACCATCTCAGACTCAAGATTATTCTGAAAGTTGCTCCAGTTATCCAGCCAGTACACCAGATCCTGTTTCCCCGAACACAGCACGTTATTGGCAAATTAGTGGCTCTAGATGTCAACGAACCAGTGACAGAACCTGCTGAAGGTGATGAGAAACAAGTCAGAATCTGCATTGATATGTGGAGAGCCAATGAAGCCAGAGTGTCACCCCACAATTGATGAAACTATCCAAGAAATGGCTGGAGGAAAATATTTCAGAAAATTTACCTGAATGTGGCAAATGAGCAGGTGGAACTTCACCCAGACCCCAGAGGAATCACCAGATTTGCCATACCAGGAGGACTCTACAGATACAAAAGACTCCTGCTTGTGGTGAACAAGGCCTCAGAGAAATTTCAGAAAATAATCATCATAATCATTAAGTCATTAAGGACTGCCCAGGGGCATATAATATGTCAGATGACATAGCACTTGTTGGTTGCACAGAAGTGGAGCATGATTAAAGACTAACAAGAGTGATTCACCATTTTGCAGAGCAAGGACTGACCATCAATGAGAAGTTGTTCCTAATCAAAATAACTATATAATACATGGGTTATATTTTGTCAGAAGCTGGTCTGAAAGTCTCACATGAAAAGGTGAAGGCCATTATTAATGCTCCATCACCAACACATGCCTCGCAGAGGTACAGTTTTCTCTAACTTAGCTCAGTTCTGTGCAAAGTTTGTACCTCAATTTGCCACTATAACCACTCCACTTTGGGAGCTCACAAAGCAAGACGTTGAGTGGAAATGGAAGAAAAGAGGAACAAGGTACATTTGACTAACTTAAGAACACTAATGGAAGCTCCAATCATGGCATACTACAATGTTGATCTTCCACCCCGAATCACAAGTGATGCCACAGGTTTGGGTGCAATTCTAGAAAAGTGACAGCCAGACAGTGTGTGGAAGCCAGTTTATTATGCCTTTAGGAAGCTCACACCCACTGAGTCTGGATACTCTCAGTTTGAGCGAGAAGCGCTTGGAGTGTTCTGGGCATGAAAGAAATTCAGCCTGTCTCTCATTGGTTGCGACTTCCAAATCTTGACTGACCACAAAGCACTGGCCAAAGTGCTGTCATCCATTTCAAATCCTCCATCAGCAAGGGTGGAGCTGTTATATCTACAACAGTGAGAAAGTGTCACCCATGCCCAGGTAGTAGGAAAAAATTATCCACCAGAAGAGGTAGAGTGTACACCAATGCCTGACCAACCCTGGACTTACCTTGCTATTGACCTAATAAGCATCTCTGAAGACAATTATCTACTTGTCGACTACTTCTCCCAATGGCCAGAAGTTGCCCGCACGAGTGTGACAAATGCAAAAATTTCCAGAGCATCAATCACATTAATGTTCAAAATTCATGGATATCCAAAATATCTAAGTGATAATTGACAACCATTTGCATCCAAAGAGTTTCATGACTCATCCCACATCTTAAAACAATACCATGCCGGCCTCAAACGGAGAAGTCGAATGGTCCAACAGATTATTTCTGAAAGCAGCAAAATTCACCAAGTTGGAAGAGAGACTGGAAGGCATTAAGGATTTTTTTGTTCCAGTAATGTGCCACTCCTCCCAGTGACAGGAGCATCCCCTACAAGATTGCTCATGAATCATGAACTCCACAACAAGCTACCCTGTGTAATGAGCTGGGTTTTTAGATGAAGCAGTGGGTGCAGCCTGAGAGGATTACCCCACTCATCCATAGGTGTGCCTGCAGTCAACTCCACTTAGACACACAATAACCAGGGCTGGTGGACAGGATTTGGCTTTTTATTTTAGTTAGATGCACACAGCTCACAAACATACTCCCTCTCCACTTTCCTTCATTCTTCTCATCTACCACACTCTTTTGGTGCACCACCAGTCTGCATCCAGCTGCACGCGTGCACACAGTCTTCTCCCACATCACGTTGTTAGCCCTGACATTTAGCTTGTTACACCAGTTTTGCTGGAACGCCAATGCAATTCAAAGAAGATCAGGACAAAGACGCTCTGCTCAAACTGAAACTAGGCATAACTGCCAATCAGAGGAGAGGAGCTAAAGATCAGGGAGTAAGAGTAGGAGACATGGGGTTATGTAAAAATGTACACAAGACCAACAAATTGGAAGTTAAGACCCTATGAAGTGATTGAAAAGCAAGGAAATGCAGTCATTGTCCAACAACTCAAGGCTACACCAAGGATGAGGAACTCCACCCATGTCAAGAAGTTTGATGGTGACGTGCCATGTGAGCCTAGTCACCAGAGCATCCAGGCTGTGCCAGCCCCTGCTTCTGATACAGGCCCATCTGTCCATTCCACAGCAACAGTGGGGCCCATCTCTCCCTAGGCCTGCACCCCTGTTGCTCTTACTCCAAACCTCACGGACACCAATCCAAGCCGAACACCTGCCAAAACTCATCCTGCCGTGTCGGCCAGGGTACCCAGAGTCATATCCAAACCAGTTTGGCAGAGTGACTTATGACATGAGTTCTTCTCCACTTTAAAAGACAAAAATGGAAGAGGGAGAAGGTAGAAAGACAGTTTTCTTTCATGTGGACTTTAAAGTAGTTTGTGTACTTCTAGGCTACACAGCAAAATGTGGTGCCCAAAGCACAGAATACCCACACTGCTGACTACATCACCTCCTGATAAGGGCAGGAGAAACCCCTAATGTTCCTTCCTTAATGTGGCCAAGTATGAACCCTCCCCACAAAGGGACAATAAAGAGGCATATGAAAGTAAAACCCAATCCACTTTATTACAAATAACTAAAATCAATTAGACAAATAAAAAGTAAAAAATGCTGCTAAGGGTGGCCAGCTGATTCTCCTCCAGAGAGTAAGGTCAGATCGGCATGGACAGCTCGCAGCTCAGGAGGCCCCTAGTGACAAAGAAAACAGCAAAGCCCAACACCACACAACATGCAACACAACCAGCACCACACAGACAAATACCACTACAATATACAACTCAATGTGAGACTTCAGGCACCCACCAATACAGTGCCCCCTCAGTGGCACCCCAGCAGCGAAGAGCAAAAGCCTGTGCAGATTCGGCCTTGTACAGAAAGATCTCGTGTACAAACATAGGGGGAGGGGAGCAACTGGTATCCACCATAGGGTGACCAGATAATCCATGTCATGGAGGGCACTGAGCTAGGACAGGATTTGTAAACTACCATTTCAATTAAAAGGACCTGGATTTCACTTGAGCACCGAGTTCTTACTGTGTGCTAATTGGTCAGTTTCCTATAATCGTGCATGTGTCACTAATGCTAATGTGAAACAGCTGGATGAGTCTTTCAATCAAGGACACAAACCAGTCAAAGCACGAGAAGAGCTGAACTATTTAGCTGAGCACAGGAGCCTTTCAGTTTGAAATTAGTTTGTAAAACCGAAGTAGCTCAACGTGTCCTCCCTGACATGGAATATCTGGTCACCCTAATCCACCACCCAAGGTACAATACTATCTTACAACTTGCCCATAGCAGCAACCAGGGCAGCTAATAAAAGAAAAACAAACCAAAAACCCTATCAAGTAACCATAAAACAGTGGCTAGTCTGGTCCTTTGCAGGAATACTTAATGCCCTCGCAGCACAGCAACACCAAGAGGAAGCTTTCCAATGCAACAGGTACAAAGAAACATAATCGACACCAAAGAAACAAGCATAGACCTTTCTAAATCCCACAATATAACCCAAGTTACCAGAGCCTCAATGTCTGTAGACCAGTAGCTTGTAGGGGATCACATCAAATGATAAAACTCCAAACAGTCACCTCTGTGTCCTCCATGAAGAGTTACACGCTGCTAGCAATCACCCTGGTAAAATTTAAATCACACATAAACATTCAAGTTCTCAAAAAAGCCCTCTCCTCCTTTCCTTACCCACAGGAAAGAAAAACCCACCCCATGTCCAGTCATAAAACACAGCAGCAAGAGAATGAGATTCCACCTTGGCAGCCTTTTATAACTTCCTGGTGGATCATATGACCTGGCTCATGTGGTTACCAATATGGTGTAATTACTAGTGCCATGTGACTACTCCCGCCAGCCCTTTCAGATCCCCACAACTTCAACAAGTATTTTCAAGTTGAGGTTCTTCCGTGACAGGCTCTTTTGTTAAAAAAAGAAAAAAGCAGTCATAATAAAGAGTGAACTGAATTTGCTGCACACTGACTGTCTAAACTGCTTCACAGTGTAGTTTTTTTTATGTCTTCTCGCTGATTGTTGTATAGATTTAGTCATTAAAAATAGGGAAGATGTAATGTTGTTGTAGCGCTTCCTGTGGTCTTGCAAGAGGAGAAAAGAGATCAGTGATAAGGAATTTAAGTAAAAAAAGAGCCTGTCATTCCTGCTCTGAATAAAAAACACAGAAAACCACTTCTAACTGTGTGTCAGTCACTACACGCGCCACAGAGCAGAATTTAATGTCCCTTGTAGAAAGAATGCCTCAAATTTTCTCTGCTGTTATAACTGCTAGAGGAGGTTACTTTGATGACATTTTCTTTCTAATAAAGGTACTCAAATGGTGAACATAGAGTAAATTTATTTGTTAGCATAGAATTTTGAGTGTATTTTTAGTAAATCTTAAGTGAGTATCATACAAATGTAGAAAATTTCAGTGTGTGTAAAAACTTTTGACTGGTAGTGACAGTGCCAGAACAGAACAGACAAAATGCAGTTATAAATATGAATTCAATCAACTAGGTGAGATTTTCAAAATTGACCCAATTGGGCGGGAAAACCACAGACCTGGGGCCTCATGTATAACGACGAGCATAGAATTCACACTAAAACAAGGCGTACGGACAAAACTAGGAATGTGCATAAGCAAGAAAAAATCCAGATGCATAAAACTGTGCGTAAGCACAGATCTACGCACATTCCCTTTATAAATCCCAATGAGCGTGAAATTTAACGTACGTGAACGAGCCCACAGCCACCCCCCCGACCCGCCCATAATTATGTATATTTGCATATGTAAATCTGTATAAATGCCCGCTTTGTTCTATGTTTTTCTTAAACAACAATGAATAAACCATGTGGGAAAAAGAAGTATTTCAGTGAGTGCGAAGTGGAGGTCATGTTAACAGAAATCGAGAAAAGAAAAGTGATATTATTTGGTGGTATAAGTGGCATCAGCAATAAACGAAAGTTGACGGAGTGGCACAGCGTGGCAGAGTCAGTTAAAAGTGTTGGTTCCGAAAATGGCACGGTGGCCGAAATTAAAAAGAAGTGGTCGGACATTAAAATCGATGTGAAAAAACGAGCGGCCGTCTTAAAAGCACAGGCAGAGGTTGCGGAATTCCCAGTATTACACCCTTTGAGCAACTAGTTGCTGCGATGATTGGGGACACACTTTTATCGGGGGAGGGGGACACCGATGTCAGCGCAGGTGAGTTTTTCTCGTACCATACTTGTTTGAATTACTTTCATGTTTATGAATAACACGTATGGCGCAGATGCGGTGTTACTTTAGTTTATTCTGTTTGTTTATTCTTACAGACAGTAGTACAAGAGGTGCCCCCAGTGCATTAATAGAGTACATTAATAAAGTGAAAGTGCTTTCTATTTACATAAGCATAAGCAAATTCGTTCTCTGAAGGTGATTTTATAGCAATGTGCGCGCAGTCGATAATTCGACTACATTTGGAAAACCGGACATCGCTGCGAATTGTGCTTTAATGTTTGCCTGTTCACCCACAGTGTAGGGAAAATTTATATATCTCGATGACAAGCAGATTATGCCATCCCATACAGCTGGCATGGCACGACTCAGTGATGACTGAGAAATGCCTGATCGGTCCGCAAGTTCACGCTGAAAAGCACCTGTGGCTAAAAATCCGAGGGTGGAGAGAACTTGTGCAGGTACCGGTGTTATGCCAAAAAAAGGCATCCCTGCCTTAGAATGCATGCCGGTGTTCCGACGAGTTGAACTTTTAAGGGTTTTTTGGGGGTCAGGGGTTTTTTAGGGGTTGGGGTTAGGGTTTTAGGGTTGTTTTGGGGGACAGGGTTAGGGTTTTAGGGGGGTTTTGGGGGTTAGGGTTTTAGAGGTTTTTTGGGGTTTTGGGGGGTTAGAGTTAGAATTTTACGGGTTTTTGGGGGCTATTGATTAGCACTACGGTAGCCTTACTCGACAAAGTAGCTCAACTGGTTTCAGATCAGCGACCAATCGGTCATTTAGAGACAGGCATGCACTCTGCAGCAGGGATGCCTTTTTCGGCATAACACCTGTTAGGCGCAATTTCTTGCAGTCTTCTTCCGTAAAGCTGGCTCCAGTTCAGCACACAGCTCCAAGAGGATAGCTCTTGGAAATCTGAATCGACTTAGTAGCCAGTCATCATCATGAGCCTAGAAATCACTGTGATCCCTGAATACGCGCTCTCTTCTGACTCTTCCATTTGCAATGTCCTCTAACAATGCAAGAGCAGCCATGGTTGGAATATTTTTTGTCTTTCCCTGCACCGTTTTATTGTCACAGATTGATTACGATCAGGTGACCGATGGCCAATTAATTTCGGTGTATTTCATGCAGACCGCATCATGAATGCGAGTCTGACACAGTGAAACTGCAGTAGCACTCTTTTGCCAGTAGGTGCCTCCATTTTGCCAAATCGAGCAGAAACTTGCGTACGCCTTGTCTGGGGTTGCCGTGAGAATGTGCGTGGTGGTACGCCAAGTTTAGTTTTTATACATCTCGACGTGAGCGTGGAAACGGGCGTGCGCAACATTTTTGTGCGTAAGCACCGTTTATACATGAGGCCCCTGGCTACTCTGCTCACGAGGCTGGGGCTGCTTTCTTATTTGTATCTGAAATTGGTAAAAAAAATTGGTGGAAAAACACCCCTGTAGGAATTATTAGCTCAGGTAATTTTTAATATCTCCACCAATATGTTTGAAATTAATTAAAGTTTAATTAATTATTATTTAATGCTGATTATTAACCAATCTTTATGCCGAATGGTCGGCTCCTCCAAACTCAATTGCGGTATCCCTGTGAGTCTGTTAATGTGAGACTTAAATGGGATTCACTAATTACCAGTATCGCTTAGTAACCTGGGTTAGAAGGCTCGTCCAGCGAGCTGCATCACCAGGTAATGTAAACGATTGGTAGCGAAGCTCCCCTCACGGCCGATGAGAGAGAGTCTCGCGATGTTTCAGGTGAGTTTGAGGTTCAGAGCGTGTAGCAAGATCGCACAGAGGCAGGGACTTTATTGTGAGACACTCAATGACGGAGGCTAAAGTTGTGTAAAAGACATGCATTTATTCCTAGCTAACACTACAACTAACATAAGACAGACATTACACCTAACACAAACAACAAACACGAAATAACGGAATAAAACAAACGATGTAATTATGAAAATGCAATGACCGGATTTAAATGAGTAACCTTAAATGGGAAATACTGTTCTGCAAAGCAAGCACAGTTTGTGGAACACGACCCTAAAGTCTTATAGCAGGTTAACAGAACAGCTTAAGTTGTTAGAATGAAAGGAAGTTGGTTTACTTGGTTGAAGAGTGTGTGGGGGGGGGGGGGTCTTAGCAGTTGATGGCAGAGCTGCTGAGCTGATGGCACTCAGGAAGGCGCGGCGTTTGAAGCAGTGGAGTGGAGCCCCTTTGGATTCTCTCTCCTGGAGAAGCTTTGTCTTGGGTGCTGTTCTCTGTTCAGCTGGGCCTTCACCGGAGGGCTTCTTGTGGGCTTCTCTTCTCCCGGGCTGATGGTCTTTCCTCGGGCTGATGGTTGTTCTCTGCGCACCTTTGTTCTGAGGTCCAGGTTTTTATGGTCTAAAGTTTATGAATAGGGATGACCAGGAATTCGACTCCTTGCCCAATGGCTGGCCATCCATTTGGCGGGCGTTCGGAAGGGGGTCTGTATCAGTCCTTTTGGGATTTATGGCCCGACTGATTCTCCCTTTACTGATGATTTTCATTAAGCTGTTATAACTTTTGATACATCCACTTTTATGGTAATCACTGACCAGATTCAGAATCAGGGGTGATTAACAATCAGTTTGACACCAAACATGCCATACCAGCTTCACAGGTACAGTACATACCTCATACCATCTGCATTAATTGATTAACTCTCTGGGGTCGAGTATGTCGTCAGCGACATCGCGTACTTTTCGCGTCTATTTCAGTTTATATCTCGCTGAAATCTTAATGTAGAATCATGAAAAAAACGCTGGATAAATCCGTAATCTGTCTTCTTTTCAAAACGTCCATTGTCGGAAGTATTAAAGTTTTTTTAATTAGGTTAAATCGGCAAAAAAGTAAACCTTGTCATCTTACTTTGTTTTACCTGCATCGGGGGCGTGTATACCGCTCTCACCTGAAGATCGCTATTCACATTCTAAATAGCCGCATTAGCGCGTATTCAAATCGCATTCGTATGGTAATTTGATTAACAGCGCAACGGTGAAACGCGATCCAGATACATCCCCTTCAGCGCCATAAAAGGGGGTTGGGGACGTGGCCAGGTGACAATGGCTCATTCATACACATGAAAGTTGCTAGATATATAATGAAAGGAGCCAGAAATAGTTACATGAGTTAGGTTTTTCTTATTTATTTATTCAAATGAATGTTGCAACTACACCATTTAGTCATTTTCATGTAGCCAAGACTTTGGTGATCAGATATCTGGGATCAAAACAAACTGCCAGCATTGCTTACTATGTACTTTTATAATGTTTCTGCAAGTGTTCCAAACTGCATTTTGCAATGTCTATACTTTGAATGTCAAATTACAAACTTCACATAAATTTGACATACTTACAAAGTACAGTAAGATTAAGATGAGTTTGTTGCCAAACCAAATATACAAGAAATAATTTATTTGTCATGAATTAAGTTTATGATATTTGAAGAAATGTGTGATCATGCCCCAGTCAGTGAAAGTGTGTTTCCTACCCCTAGGCTCCAGAGGGTTAAACAATTAATTATTTTATCTACAGTATGTGACTGATTCACATCAGTATAGGATACAGGTGTTTTGGGTTGCACCTCAACAGATGTTACACTTTGTGCAGACATTACATCAAATATTCATATTACAAACAGCACATCTTATCCATAGATAGGCGTGGCCGTTAGTTTGTGGTAATATCAATATTATAACTTTTGATACATCCACTTTTATGGTAATCACTGACCAGATTTGGAATCAGGGGTGATTAACAATCAGTTTGACACCAAACATGCCATACCAGCTTCACAGGTACATACGCCATACCATCTGTATTAATTGATTAAACAATTAATTATTTTTATCTATGGGACTGATTCACATCAGTATAGGATACAGGTGTTTTGGGTTGCACCTCAACAGATGTTACACTTTGTGCAGACATTACATCAAATATTCATATTACAAACAGCACATCTTATCCATAGATAGGCGTGGCCATTAGTTTGTGGTAATATCAATATAAGTTGCACATCTGGACACAACATATCTTGGTTGGTGTGGCTTATTCTAATTGATCTTTTCCAAAATGGATAATGTACACCTTAATTCAGTTCTTTTTAATATAGCATGGCAGAACAAAGAAACTTGGTGACGGTCCACCAAGATCAGATAAGGACCACAAAGGAATGTTGGAAGAGAAGGGGGGGTTGTTAACAAAGAAGACTCTCTGAAAGTTAGGACACATTGGTTACACTCACTTTCCAGATTCTTCTGGTATACCATGAGAACATCTATACAATGGTAGCTATACCTATCTATTTAGTTAAATTTATATGTGTTCAAGTGCAAAGGGGTAAAATAGGTGATACTCCGTGAACATGGTTATAAGGGTGGCACACAAAACACTAAGATTGTCTAAGGACACATAAAAACAACTTATCTGTATGTTGAGACTAGTAGTCGTGAGTAAATCAATATACAGGGTATACAAAAGCCAAACTTAAATGAAACTTCCTTTAGGGTGTTCGTCTGCTGGGTGAGTGATATGTGAGGCAGAATGTATGGGGAGAGGGTTGTGTGCCAAGTCGAGGGACCCCTGTCCATTAGGTCCACTCTGCTTGTCTGTAGGTCCCTAAATCTTTGGGCAATAAAAGTTGGAGTGCTGGCCTCCCTTGTTATCTGTGTGTGTGTGTTTATGTGTGTAACCCCCCTTTGGTGCCTCTCGTACCAGGCTCGGCCTTGACTCAGGCCACCTGGAATTTAGGCCCTGTGATATGTGCATGTGTGATCCTACATATCCCCCCTTTCGGCTGATGATGGCATTGCCATCATTCAGGAGACGGAAGTTGAAACAGGATCACCACCATGCAACAAGGCATTGTTGACATCCCATTGTTTGGCACTCTGGGTGGCACAGTGACAGGATGGACAGGGAGGAGGCGCAGGGGCTGGCGTCTGGCTTCTGGGACCGCGAGGAGTGGTGAATCCTATGTCGAACAGGGTGCCAACAGCTGCTGCAGCTCCCAGCAGGGTGCCCAGGAGCCTCTTGGGTAGTTGATTGGACTCAGCTTGGGTCACGGTCATTGGGTAACCGCTCCAACCTGTGGGTAGTGTCCGCAGCAGCATGATGCAGGGCATCCTGGGTCCATCGGACACCTGTCCCACCTCTTGTGCAGGTAATGGGCTCGGTTGACGTCGTTAGACGAATTCTCTTTCTGTGTGGGTACAACAGTTAGTAATCAAGAGACCGGGCTGTTCCCGGAAGACAATGCCGGGCGGAGGCCAAGGGAAAGCCGTGTCAGACTGGGGCCTCACCCCTCGTAGCCAGAGTAACGCTAGTAGTGGGGGCAGCATCATCCTAGTAATAGGGGGTAGAAAATAAAGACCAGATTAGGAGTGAGGTGGTGAGTCGAGACTCTGAATGTTGTGCACACCGGTGCAAAGGGAACAGGGAGAAAGTATAGTGGGCACCAATTCTCGGCCAGAGAACAATTGCAAAGAAACAAACAGGACAAAGAAAATTGTAAAACCGGATCCTCTTCAGTAATTTCCCGGGCACGCATGAGCCACCCCAGGTCCTTACCAAAAACAACAACAAAATAAAATGAAAAGTTATCAAAACAAAGAAACAGATAAACAAAAAAAAAAATGAAAAGGTCACCCAGATACCAGTAGTCAAGCCCACCACCTTAGTCTACCCTATCTGTGACCATCTTTTCTCCCCTTTCTCTTTGGTCTTTCTTGTTGGGGTTTTGGAGGAGATTTCGGCTGGAAAAGTTGTCCTTCTTTTGGTTGGAATGTGGTTCATTCCAAGCTGCTGGCTTCATCTTGAGTGCCTTGTTGGTTGTTTTGGCATTGCGGTGTCCTGCACAGGGTGCGTCGTGGGCGTACAGTAGCATGACCCCCCTTTGTGCCTGAGGGACCACGAGCTGTGGTGAAGTGTGGGCATCAGGGACATCAAGAGGTACGCCCTCGGCAAGATGAAGAAAGGGTAAAGCCATGATCAGGTGATGGAGGTCAGGAAGGTATGCTTGATCAGTTGTGGAGATCGAGTTAGCAGAGAGGTCGCGGAGGTGATCGCAGACCTTGTTGAGCACAGCATCAGTGGGCTGGAGAGAGATGATGTCAGAGTTGGAGACCTGAAGGGAAAGTTTCAGCAGTGAGGCCTCTGGCATCGAGGTAGGTGCTCAGCTGTGGCTGCGGGTGACGACCTGGACAGCATGGGTGGGTGGGAGGGGACAGTCACCATGCAGTGCTCCTGCTTTAGCGAGTGCGTCCGTGCGGTCATTGTATGTCTTGTCAAGTCCTGGTAGTCTGGAATGACCGCGAACCTTCTTCCAGTAAATATGCATGTCTTGTGCAGTAATGAGAACATCACATGCCTGCAGGAGGTCTTGATGTTTGACAGGCTTGTTTCCTGAAGTTTTAAAGCCATTTTGTTTCCAGTGAGGGAGATGGCACATGAAGCTGAGACGTGTGTAGTTGGAGTCTGTGCAAATCAACAGGTCCTTTACTTCACGTACGGAGGCCATCTCCAGGGTGAATAAGATTGCTGCCAGCTCTGCGTACTGCGATGTGTGAGGACAAAGCTTGAGCTGTTGTGGTGGGACGAGGTCGTCATTGAGCCACGGAATGCTAGTTCTAGCTTTCAGGGTCCCCTGATGTTTGAATACGCACCCATCTACATAAATGGTGATCATGTCTTGACAGACATTTTCCTCAAAGTAGTGGTGTCGCGACAGTTCCATTGGTGTGGGCGTGTCCACAATGTTGGGTGCTGCTGGTCCCTCCTGAGAATAGCTGTGGCAGCTGGGTGACTGTTGTAGGATCACACATGCACATATCACAGGGCCTAAATTCCAGGTGGCCTGAGACAAGGCCGAGCCTGGTACGAGAGGCACCAAAGGGGGGTTACACACATAAACACACACACACAGATAACCAGGGAGGCCAGCACTCCAACTTTTATTGCCCAAAGATTTAGGGACCTACAGACAAGCAGAGTGGACCTAATGGACAGGGGTCCCTCGACTTGGCACACAACCCCCTCCCCATACACTCTGCCTTACATATCACTCACCCAACAGACGAACACCCTAAAGGAAATTTCATTTAAGTTTGGCTTTTGTATACCCTGTAGGCTATATTGATTTACTCACGACTACTAGTCTCAATATACAGATACGTTATGTTTGTATGTGTCCTTAGACAATCTTAGTGTTTTGTGTGCCACCCTTATAACCATGTTCACGGAGTATCACCTATTTCACCCCTTTGCACTTGAACACATAAATTTAAATAATTATATAGGTATAGCTACCATTGTATGTATGTTCTCATGGTATACCAGAAGAATCTGGAAAGTGAGTGTAACCAATGTGTCCTAACTTTTAGAGAGTCTGCTTTGTTAAAAACCCCCCCTTCTCTTCCAACATTCCTTTGTGGTCCTAATCTGATCTTGGTGGACGGTTACCAAGTTTCTTTGTTTCTACCATGCTATGTTAAAATAACTGAATTTAGGTGTATCTTATCCATTCTGGAGAAGATGAATTGGCATAAGCTACACCAAACAAAATATGTTGTTTCCAGGTGTGCAACTTATATTGATATTACCACAAACTAACGGCCACGCCTATCTATGGATAAGATGTGCTGTTTGTAATATGAATATTTGATGTAATATCTGCACAAAGTGTAACATCTGTTGAGGTGCAACCCAAAACACCTGTATCCTATACTGATGTGAATCAGTCACATAGATAAAATAATTAATTGTTTAATCAATTAATACAGATGATATGAGGTATGTACCTGTGAAGCTGGTATGGCATGTTTGGTGTCAAACTGATTGTTAATCACCCCTGATTCCAAATCTGGTCAGTGATTACCATAAAAATGGACGTATCAAAAGTTATAACAGCTTAATGAAAATCATCAGTAAAGGGAGAATCAGTCGGGCCATAAATCCCAAAAGGACTGATACAGACCCCCTTCCGAAAGCCCGCCAAATGGATGGCCAGCCATTGGGCCAGGAGTCGAATTCCTGGTCATCCCTATTCATGAACTTTAGACCATAAAAATCTAGCACCTCAGAACAAAGGGGCGCAGAGAATAACCGGCAGCCCAAAGAAGAACATCAGCCCGGGAGACGAGAAGCCCACAACAACCCTCCGGTGAAGGCCCAGCTGAACAGAGAACAGCACCCAAGACAAAGCTTCACCAGGAGAGAGAATCTAAAGGGACTCCACTCCACTGCTCCAAACCATCAGCTCAGCAGCTCTGCCATCAACTGCCAAGACCCACCCCCCCCCCCCCCCCACTCTTCAACCAAGTAAACCAACTTCCTTTCATTCTAACAACTTAAGCTGTTCTGTTAACCTGCTACAGTATAAGACTTTAGGGTCATGTTTCCACAAACTGTGCTTGCTTTGCAGAACAGTATTTCCCATTTAAGGTTACTCATTTAAATCCGGTCATTGCATTTTCATAATTACATCGTTTGTTTTATTCCGTTATTTCGTGTTTGATGTTTGTGTTAGGTGTAATGTCTGTCTTATGTTAGTTGTAGTGTTAGCTAGGAATAAATGCATGTCTTTTACACAACTTCAGCCTCCGTCATTGAGTACTCACACTAAGTTCCTGCCTCTGTGCGATCTTGCTACACGCTCTGAACCTCAAACTCGCCTGAAACATCGCGAGACTCTCTCTCATCGGCCGTGAGGGGGGGCTCCGCTACCAATTGTTTACATTAGCTGGTGACGCAGCTCGGTGGACAAGCCTTCTAACCCAGGTTACTAAGTGATATTGGTAATTAGTGAATCCCGTTTAAGTCTCACATTAACAGACTCACGGGGATAACGCAATCGAGTTTGGAGGAGCCGACCATTCGGCATAACAATTGATTAATAATCAGCATTAAATAATAATTAATTAAACTTTAATTAATTCAAACATATTGGTGGAGATATTAAAATTTACCTGAGCTAATAATTCCTACATATACGATGTAATGTCTGTACAAAGTGTAACATCTGTTGAGATGCAACCCAAAACACCTATACCGTATACTGATGCGAGTCAGTAACATACATAACATAAGTAATTGTTAATTAATTAATACAGATGGTATGACGTGTGAACTGCTAGGCTGGTATGGCATGTTTTGTATCAAACTGATGGAAAATCACTCTTGATTCCAAATCTGGTCAGTGGTTACCATGAAAGTGGATGTATCAAAAGTTGCACCAGCTTAATGAAAATCATCAGTAAAGGGGGAATCAGTCTGGTCATAAATCCCAAAAGGACTGCCACAGACCCCCTTCCGAAAGCCCGCCAAATGGATGGTCAGCCATTGGTCCAGGAGTCGAATTCCTGCTCACCCCTATTCATGAACTTTAGACCATAAAACCTGGCACCTCAGAACAAAGCCAGGGGAGTAGCAGAAAAAACATCAGCCCAAAGAGAGGCGGAGAACATCAGCCCAGGAGAAGAGAAGCCCTCCTGAAGCCTGCTGGTGAAGGCCCAGCTGGACAGAGAACTGCAGCCAATACAAAGCTTCACAAGGAGAGAGAATCCAAGGGGCTCCACTCCACTGCTGCAAACGCCGCGCCTTCCTGAGTGCCATCATCCTGTCAGCTCATCAGCCTCTGCAACCAACTGCCAAGACCACCCCCCCAACCAAGTAAACCAACATCATTTCATTCTAACAACCTAAGCTGTTCTGTTAACCTGCTATATGACTTTAGGGTCATGTTTTCACAAACTGTGCTTGCTTTGCAGAACAGTATTTCTCTTTTAAGGTTACTCATTTAAATCCGGTCATTGTATTTCCATAATTACATTGTTTGTTACCATTCCGTTATTTTGTGTTTGTTGTTTGTGTTAAATGTAATGTCTGTCTTATGTTAGTAGTGTTAGTCAGGAATAAATGCATGTCTTTTACACAACCTCAATCTCCGTTCATTGAGTGCTCATAATAGTATCTGCCTCTGTGCGATCTGGCTACAAGCTCTGAAACCTCAAACTTATCTGAAATATCACGAGACTCTCTCATCGGCCGTGAGGGGAGCTTCACTACCAATCATTTACATTACCTGGTGATGCAGCTCGGTGGACGAGCCTTCTAACTCAGGTTACTAAGTGATACTGGTAATTAGTGAATCTCATTTAAGTCTCACATTAACAGACTCATGGGGATACCGCAATTGAGTTTGGAGGAGCCGACCATTCGGCATAACAATTGGTCAATAATCAGCGTTAAATAATAATTCATTAAAATTTAATTAACTTCAAAACATATTGGTGGAGATATTAAAATTTACCTGAGCTAATAATTCCTACAGCTTGCATGCTTTGGCCTTGTTTCTTAAATCTGAAGCATTGAAGAAAAAATGCAAGGAATCTGCCAAAGATGCCCATGATTTTGCTGAGCTTTATACAGAGAGTTGGAGATTTCACATAGCAAGCCAAGCTTTGACTCCGCTTGATCAGTCCAAGTGGAATTCTCCTGAGCTCTATTACCGCCTTCCGGAGGGTACACTCCAGCTTGCAAAAATAAGTAAAATACTTGTAAATTAAGCATAAGGACACCAGACCTCACAAACGTGCAAAAACCCGGGTGTGTTTGTGTGTGTGAAAATGGACCTCATACTGTAAGTACAGTAGTGGAAACATTAAACTTTTATAAGTGACCAAAAAGCTGGTTCGGATGCAAAAAAGTATTTAATTTTTATAAAATTGGGTGGTATTTCTGATTTTGAACTGCTCTTGATGCTGCCTGATTTTTTTCCATAGCTGCAGGACCACTGCAAAGGGTGGACCTCATAACTCAAAAAAACAAGAATGTGTGTGTGTTGACTGAGCTGCAGGATTATACTGGCCAAGCAGTGAGGGTTTCATGGGTTTTCTCCTATTTCTGGAGCGCTTTACTGCTAAGACAAATGCTGTAAATGATGTAGACTTAAACTTTCTTTGCAATGAAATATGAATGGTGTGTATTGACCATGTCCTGTTGATATGATAAAGATGTAATAAGGGTTTTTAAGTGGATTGTTCCAAAGCAATGAACAGAGCAGGGACTGATCTTGACAATACTTTCCTTCCACATTGTGTGTTCTAAGTCTGAGAGACAGGAGCAAGGAACAAAAAGACAGAACAACTGCTAGATGTTAGCAACACCCAGGCAACAAGACCGACTGAACCAGGACGTGAAGCCTAAAGGGGACCAAAATTGGCAGGCGGATCAAAAAGAGCTGCATTATGGCAACCAGAATGGGGAATGCCATGGGTAACTTGACTTGGGGACCTGGATGATATGGATTACTGACAGGGCATACACGAGTATGAACCAAGGGACACAACCAGGGAAATGAGAGAGGGCCTGTGGCTGACTTGGGTATATAAAGGGTTGAAGCACAAAAGGTACATGGTTTGGAGATGAGGGAATCTGGGAGGTGTAGGCATGGTTCGAATTACGGGGGGTACTGGGTGATACTGTACCCCCCGATCAAGACCCAGACCCCCCCAAAGAGACAAAAATAGCGGTTTGGGGGGGTCTTAAATTTTTTCTTTTGTTGTAAAGAAAAAAAAAAAGAACCTCACCTTGTAGGAAGATTTTATGTAAAACGATTTCAGACACCCCTAATGTGGACCGCACCATTTTAACCACCTCAGCGCTAGAAGCAGCCAGTCGGTTGCGTCATTCATTCTCATTGTGTTCATCTGTCATGGTACTATGTGTCGTGCATTGGTAAATGTAAGTAGCCAGCAGAAGTCTAGCCTGTTGAAAATGTATTTTACAACCTTCATTTATTCATTTAAGTGTTTCATCTACTAATGCAAGCTGATGTCTTCATAAGTTGAATTACTTACCATTGTCCTTCTGAGGCCGGTGTTCTGTTGAGTTGAGCTACCTTGTCAAGGTAAGCTATGGTAGTGCTAATCGATAGCCCTAACAATTGCTTACCTCGACAAAGTAGCTCAACTCGACAGAACACCGGCACAGTCAACGTTAGTTACGTTAACTAGCAAGATAAGCCAAGTTCTCTATTTAAAACAGGCTTATTTGGTGAGGTAAAATCGATCATGGTCAGTTTCCAAGGAGATGAACTCCCTATGTTTTCATTCTCATTTTATCATGAATAAATTGTGCCTTTCTGAAACTAATTCGCCAAATGCAAAAGAAGGTCTAACGTTATGCTCTGAAAAAAACATTACTATAAGTGAAACCTATAGCGGCAACGTTAAAAAAAACTAGCTAGCAAATAATAAGCCCTATTATTTGAATTTTAGTGGTATTGATTCTGCACTCCACAATTTCATATTTATGGACATTTTTAGAAGCTTCATCTGATAGCTCAGATACTGTTTTGTTAAACATAGATTAGATTTTATTCACAGACACACTATCAGGAAAAGGAATGATGGAGACATCAGACCCTTTTTTGGAGGTAAAAGAAGAGTAAGTAGGAAATACACTCACCTAAAGGATTATTAGGAACACCATACTAATATGGTGTTTGACCCCCCTTTCGCCTTCAGAACTGCCTTAATTCTACGTGGCATTGATTCAACAAGGTGCTGAAAGTATTCTTTAGAAATGTTGAAACATTACAAGAGTTTTCTCTGGCCCTTATGAGCTTGATGGAAAGGGTTAAACTGAGTGCGCCAACCCCTATGTTAAATGCTGAGTTTTTGCTACGAGATCAGTTTGTAGGACATGTTTTGGATAGCGCTCTCCGTCGCGAATTGAAGCAATTTGTACGCCGTCATGCAGCAGCCACATTGTTAGAGGTCCGGGGAGAAGCCATTAGATGGGAGCGAGAGGGGATGCCTAGTGGTGGCCGGAACCGGAGTTTTTCTTTCCCATTAGTTCAGGGCACCCAGTATGGTGTTCAAGGGAGGTCTGGTGCTGGTAGTCTGGCACTGGGGCTGGAGTTAGCTGAGCTGAGGGAAATGTTGAGGCAGCAACAGGATCAGCTTAATCAGCTTACTCAGAGTCTTGCTTCCATCAGGGGTTCTCAGCATAACCGCCCCCATGTGATAGATTATGTAATATGTCGTCGCTGCCAGCAGCCTGGCCATTATGTCAAGCAGTGTGATCATGCACGTGGTCGATCCCGTGGTCCACCTCCTGCCCCTGTTGCATCATGTTCAAGTCGGGATAGGATTTCTCACACTGGTCAGCCACAGGGAAACTGATGCCCTCCACACTGCAGAGCCACAGTTCGGATGGGTGTTTTTCTGGCTCCGAGACCTTAAGTGGAGCGTCAACCTGCCCTAACTTGGATGTTTTAATTGGTGGGGTGAATGTCTCTTGTTTGATAGATACCGAGTCAATGGTGTCTACAATACGGGAAAGTTTCTTCCTGAAGCATTTTGGGCCATGGGGACAGGGTAGTCTTCAGTCCTGCCAGTGGTTACAGTTACGTGCCGCTAATGGCCTTGCGATTCCTTATCTTGGTTATTTGGAACTGGACTTTGAGCTGTGTGGCAAGGTGGTGCCAGCGTGTGGTATCTTGGTTGTCCAGGACCCCCCAGATGGTTCCTCTTTACAGGTTCCGGGTGTTCTCGGAATGAATGTTATAAGTAAATGTTATCAGGAGTTGTTTGGACAGCATGGTATTGATTTGTTTGCTCTACCTTTTCTGACTCAGGCCCCCAGTCCAGTTGTGCAGGCCCTTCAATTGTATCACCAGTCTTCAACCTTGTTCTCTCACCAGGTGGGCTCTGTTAACCCTCTGGGGTCTAGGGGTAGGAAACACACTTTCACTGACTGGGGCATGATCACACATTTCTTCAAATATCCTAAACTTAATTCATGGCAAATAAATTATTTCTTATATATTTGTTTTGCCATTACACTCATCTTTATTTTAATATATATTGTAAATATGTCAGATTTTTGTTAAGTTTGAAATTTGACATCAAATTATAGACATTTCAAAATGCAGTTTGGAACACTTGCAGAAACATTATAAAAGTACATAGTAAGCAATGCTGGCAGTTTGTTTTGATCCCAGATATCTGATCACCGAAGTCTTGGCTACATGAAGATGACTAAATGGTGTAGATGCAACATTCATTTGGATAAATAAATAAGAAAAACCTAAGTCATGTCACTATTTCTGGCTCCTTTCATTGAATATGTAGCAACTTTCATGTGTATGAATGAGCCATTGTCACCTGGCCATGTCCCCAACCCCCTTTTATGGCGCTGAAGGGGATGTATCTGGATCGTGTTTCACCGTTGCGCTGTTAATCAAATTACCATGCGAATGCGATTTGAATACCCGCTAATGCGGCTATTTAGAATGTGAATAGCGATCTTCGGGTGAGAGCGGTACTACACGCCCCCGATGCAGGTAAAACAAAGTAAGATGATATGGTTTACTTTTTTGCCGATTTAACCTAATTAAAAAAACTTTAATACTTCCGACAATGGAAGTTTTGAAAAGAAGACAGATTACGGATTTAGGCAGCATTTTTTTCATGATTCTACATTAAGATTTCAGCGAGATATAAACTGAAATAGACGCGAAAAGTATGCGATGTCGCCGACGACATACTCGACCCCAGAGAGTTAAAGTTCGCGGTAGAAAGGTTTGCCGCATTCCAGGAGGAGTTATGAAGTTTGTGGCTGCTACTTGTTCAGAACAGTTCTCTGGTAGTACTGTGCTCTTTGAGCCTCCTGATTCAGGGCTGCCTTCCGGGTTATTAACCTCTCCATCTTTGGTTCAAGTAACCCGGGGGACTGCATACATCCCGGTGGTTAATGTAGGAAAGGCTGATGTTCCGCTCTATCCACATACTCTTGTAGGGAGATTGAGTGTCGTTTATCTTGTTGACTTGCCCCCTGTGGCCTGTACTACGAAGCGGGGTAACTGGCTTATCGGGGTAACTTTGCGAGTAACTTGATGACGTGTGGTGTAACTTCGCGATTAACCCGTACTACGAAAGGTGGGTAGGTTTTAGTCGAGACATGTTGCTATGGCAATTTACCCTAAGTCTCAAAACTGCTCCGAGCAGTTTTTGTTCTTGTTTAAGTCGAGGTTTCTGCGTAAGCCAGCCCTATATGAGCACCGCCCCTCCCACTACAATTTCTCCGAAAACAATGCCGGCGTACCTGGATGATCCGTACGACATTGGCGCGCGAATCGTGAGGGGCTCTCTCCGCAGGGCGAGGGTTTTTAGAGATCGCCAGAATCCGCTGGCATACCCAGACGATATTCTCCATGAAAGGTACAGATTTTCATCTGAGGGAATTCGTTACCTTTGCCAGTTGCTCGGTCCAGAGGTCTCTAATTCCACTCGCCGCAGCAATGCCCTCACAATCGAGCATACAGTATGCCTCGCACTGCGATATTTTGCCAGTGGCCAGTTTATGTATTCCATCGGTGATGCTGAACATCTGAGCAAGAATACTGTTTGTCGTACGGTTAGCAAAGTGGTGCTTGCTCTATCTAAACTGTTGGATGCATTTGTGGTTTTCCCTGGTCATTTAAGTGCTCTGCGGAATAAAGAAGGGTTTCATGCAATCGCAGGTAAATCGCAGTATGAAATTATTCTATTGTCATAGGGAAATTGCTTCTGCTGACACAATTTCTCATAGGATTCCCAAGGGTCATAGGCATCATCGATTGCACACACATCCCAATCAGTGCACCCCTGGGAGAGCACGAGGGCGATTATGTGAATCGCAAATCTATTCACAGCATCAATGTACAGGTATTTTTCTCATAATATGCTTTTAGATCTGATATATGGGCTAGTGACTACAAGTGTACCTTAGGTTCACCTTCTCCTCACATAAGGTGGTGATTTGGAATTTGTTGGCTTCTTCTCTAACGTATATTTGTCATGACTGATGCACTATTTTGATAGTACAGTGCTACCTCGGAACACATCCTGTTAGGTATAAGTCCAAGGATATGGAACATACTAAGGATGCATACCGAGGTATCACTGTATTTCTCATTAAGGAAAAGTTAGACAGGTCCTATAGTTGTTTCCTCACTACACATATGCCTATGTTTAGTCCTGTTGTACATTTGCTTGTGAAACACTGGCTCAACTTGTATTATGTGTCATATGAACATGACTTTAGAATAGCAGAATAAGCTTTGGAATGGCTTTCAATCCTTAGATGACATGTGATCACCAGTTAATGGTCACAAGCCTGGACGCCCGGTGGCCAGGCTCAGTACATGACTCTCGCATTTTCAGGGAGTCCATTCTCTCTCAAAGATTTGAAGAAGGTAAGGCAATCAGTATTCTATAGATTTTGTTGCACAAACTTGCATGTGACAGTTGCTCAATTTCTTCAAAGGGCATTTTGATGGCCTGTTGCTGGGGGACCGGGGATACCCATGCCTGAAGCACTTGGTAACTCCTTATCCTGACACTCTAACAAGGCCCCAAATGCAATTCAATGCTGCCCACAGCCTAACAAGGGTCAGGATAGAAATGACATTTGGCATTCTAAAGGCACGTTTTACTTGCCTCAAAGGCCTATGAGTACGGCCAGAGAGGGCCTGTCAGGTGGTGTCAGCATGTGTGGTGCTACATAATATTGCAACTATTAGGAAAGAAAAGACCCCTACTCCACTGCCCATGCCTCCAGACATTGTTGACCCTGTGACCCTCGACTACCCCACAGGACGTGCAGTGAGAGATGCAATCACAAACCAGTGTTTCACTCATTAAAATAAAAAACTCAGATCATGACTACATTGAAGTCTGATTGTTTTATTGGTTGCCACTCTCCCTCTCCTACAAAGTAAAAAAGTGATAAATTAATCATGGTACATATATAGATGTAATACTGATGAATATATAGCAATACCCTCTTTTCATGCTCGAGCTGTTGAATTTCAAGCTTCAGTTTCTTTATTTGCAGTTGTTTCCTCCTGCAGTCCAACTCAAGCATGCGCTTGTAAAGGGAACGCACATTGTCTGTTCTAGCCTACACAGGGGAGAAAAAAAACGCATGAAATGGTGAAGCAGTGCGCGCATGCAGCTTATGAACCCGAAGAGTCAAAGACAAAGCAAAAGTGCACTTTCCGTGTGGGAGGTCCGAGTGGAGGAAGGGAAGGGGAAGGGGGTTACTGAAACGCCTCCTAAGGGAGAATGCAAATTACAACTTAAGGACAGTAGAATGACAGAATCTGTGCAGAGGTCTAAATGCCATGCTATACTGTATTATCCTGGGGGAATCACACATGTGATGCAATGCATCTACCTGGATGTGCGTGTCAGACAATGCCGACAAAGTGTCCTCACCCAAGTCCTCCTGAACAATAAAGGAATATAGGTAAAGATGCATCAACATTGGGCACACCTAGTCATTTCTGCACTTACCTGTACCTGAGGATCACAGGAGGTGCTGGGCTCTGCAGGTGGCTGGAGCACTTGCATATTACCCCCCTCCACTGCACATAACACATGAATTTAAATTTCATGATTGTACAGCATGATAATTTGTGCAATGTTATTGCAATATTACCCTGCACATAAAGGGTGCACATATCTGAGGCACCAGGGTCTGACCGGACACCACCCTCAACCCCCTCCATGATGGGCCGTCCTACGTTGTTGGCTACTGCCAACTCTTCAGCACGACTGAAGGCTTCCGGAGGTGGCCCTCCACCCATTGCCTTTATAGAGAGCTTTTTCTTATTAGCTGTGACACATAGAAACACACTATTATCTGGAGGCTACACACAAATATTTCATAATGAGTATAAATACATAGCCGTACCACTTGTCATGATGTTTTTATATTTCATCCTGACTTGCTGCCAAGTACGCTGTGCAGTATTACTGCATCTGGAATCATATCAGTTAAGTTACCATTAGGTTTAAATTCTGAGTAACATCACAGTAATGGAACTTTAGAGAGCATTACATTACTTAACAGCAAATACTGTAATAGGCTTACTTCTGAATTGTGACGCATTTGTGAGCCTCTGCATTTATTAACAGTATTTCAGTTCTTTTCAGACAACACTTCATAGTCTAATCAGCGATCGTGAGATATTTTAGACCAAGAATTATTGATCATAGAAATGTACTTACGCATTTACGCGGTCGGCAATTCGTTGCCAACAAGCCTGCCTGCTTTTGTTGGCTGCAGAGGTGTTGGACTTCCCTTGTATCGTTGATTTGAACTCCTCGTAACCTTGCATGATTATCACGCACTCTGCCTCCGTAAAGTACGGAGCTCGCGCCATGACTCAAACAGTGCCTTGCGCTGCCGATCGTGCTCCATTTATTTGAACGCACACAAGCACCAATTAAGTTAACACCGATTGAACAAAGCAACTTCTTAACTGGCTTCGTAGTACTGATTAGCCCCGATTGATTCAACCTGATTTTGTCAACCTCGCGTTCGCAAATTACCTTGGGGTTAAGTCTGATTTGGTTAAACCCCCTTCGTAGTACAGGCCACAGGTGTCACCGAGGTGCGACCAGTTGTTGCTGGGGTCTGTTCTCAAACAGCTTCTGACCCCGTGTCTGCCAGAATAGACTCACTTGAACTACCTGGTCTGTCAGGAGAAGAGCAGGGGCGTGTGAAGTCTCTCTTATATGAGTACCAAACTGTTTTTTCTGCCCATGAGGGAGATTTGGGGTGTACTGGTCTCATCTCGCATGACATCCCTCTGTTAGATGATGCCCCAGTTCGGCAGCACCATCGACGGATTCCTCCCTCTGAGTATGAGGTGGTTAAGACCCGTATACACCAGTTGTTGGAGGCCCAGGTGATACGTGAGAGCTGTAGTCCTTATGCTTCTCCTATTGTTCTCATCAAAAAGAAGGATGGCTGTTTGCGCATTTGCATTGACTACCGCCTCCTTAATAGTAAGACCCGGAAGGATGCATTTCCCCTTCCTCGCATTGAGGAATCATTGGATGCTTTGGCAGGAGCTTGTTGGTTTTCTACTATGGATCTTGCAAGTGGTTACAATCAAGTCCCAGTGACTGAGAAGAATAAGGCTAAGACAGCATTCTGTACCCCGTTTGGCCTTTTTGAATGGAATCGTATGCCTTTTGGATTGTGCAACGCACCTAGTACATTTCAGAGGCTGATGGAACGCATGTTTGGGGACCAGCAGTGTCAGTCCCTGCTCCTATATTTAGATGACATTGTGATTTTCTCCTCTAGTGTGGCCCAGCATTTGCAGAGGCTAGAAGTGGTGTTAAGCCGGCTGAAACAAGAGGGCCTTAAGGCAAAGTTGGAGAAGTGTGCTTTTTTCCGAGAGGAGGTTCAGTATCTTGGCCACGTCATATCGCGGAGTGGAGTGTCAACTGATCCTGGGAAAGTTGATGCGGTGGCTAATTGGCCTAGACCTAGTAATGTGTCGGAACTGCGTTCCTTCTTGGGATTTACAAGCTATTATCGCCGTTTTGTACCGGGCTTTGCTAAATTGGCTGGCTCATTACATAAGCTGGTGGCAGATCTGGCCCCAAATAGGACCCGATGTGCACTAGTACCAAGTTTTGCCTTAGTTTGGACGGAACAGTGTGAGGAGAGCTTTGAGGTTCTGAAGGCTAAGCTTATTACCGCCCCGGTATTGGCATATGCTGATTTTTCCCTCCCTTTTATATTGGAGAACGAAATATGTCTAACTACAGCTCCATGAAGTTAGAGTTTCTTGCCCTTAAGTGGGCTATGACAGAGAAGTTTTGGGAGTACTTGTTGGGGCACAAGTGTATCGTTTATACCGATAATAATCCACTCAGCCATTTGTCCTCTGCCAAGTTGGGGGCTATGGAGCAACGATGGGCTGCCCAATAAGCCTCCTTTGATTTTGAAATCAAATATCGTTCAGGGCGGAGCAACCGTAACGCTGATGCGTTGTCACGTCGGAAAGGGTTACAATGGAATCCATTGGGAAGTGTTGTCCCAGGTACTGCTGTGCCCAAACTAGTACAAAGAGCTGGGGAGGTATTTACTAAGGGTTCTGTGACTATCATGGCATTGCCTGGTCAGACGGCATCTGATTTGTCTGTTTTGCAGGCGGCTGACTCTGTCATTTAGGAGGTTCTTGAGTTCTGGAGATTACAGCGACGGCCTAGTTTGGAGGAGCGCCGTCAGATTTCAAAGGCTGCTCTGGTGTTGTTGCGGCAATGGGATAGACTGGTAATGCTCCATGGGGTGCTTTACCGCCAGGTGTTCCGTTCTGATGGGGCTGAGGAAGTGTTGCAGCTGGTCTTGCCTACTGCGTTGCGATGGGAGGTGTTTGCGCAACTGCATAATGAGCATGGTCATCAGGGGCGGGAACGTACGTTGGAACTATTGCGACAGCGCTGTTATTGGCCTGGTATGTTTGCGGAGGTGACCAGCTGGTGTCAAGAATGTGAGAGGTGTCAGGTGTCAAAAGATTCACAGCCTGCTGCTCGCAGTTTCATGGGGCATTTATTAGTGTCTCGTCCTAATGAAATTGTGGCGATGGATTTCATGGTGTTGGAACCTGCCCGAAATGGATTGGAAAATGTTCTTGTTTTGACAGATGTTTTTAGTAAGTACACTGTGGCAGTTCCTACACGGGATCAGCGGGCTTCTACAGTTGCCCAAGTGTTGGTTGCAGAGTGGTTCTATAAGTTTGGGGTCCCAGGCCGTCTACATTCAGACCAGGGACGGAGTTTTGAAAGTGCCCTGATTAAACAGCTCTGTGATCTTTATAAAGTTGAGAAGTCTCGTACCACCCCGTACCATCCAGCTGGTAACGGGCAATGTGAAAGTTTCCCGAAAGAGGGATTGGGTGTCTTGCCTTCCCCAGTTGCTTTTTAGTTACAATACTACTCCGCATCAAGCAACCGGTGAGTCCCCACATTATCTGATGTTTGGTCAGGAACCACGGCTGCCTGTTGATTTTTTGTTGGGCAGAGTTGCGGAGCCGGAGGGAGGTAGTGTGCAGGAATGGGTGGTAGAACATCAAGCTAGGTTGCGTGTTGCTTTTGAAGGTGCTAGAGAGCGATTACGGATAGCAGCCGATCGGCGCAAAGCCCAACATGATCCACATATGCATGATTCTCCATTGACTGAGGGGCAGCTAGTCTATGTGCGTGACTACAGTGCACGAGGTAGGCATAAAATTCAAGATCTCTGGAGCCCAGTAGTATATCAGGTTGTTAAGGCACCGATAGAAGGTGGCTCGGTATATACTATTGCACCAGTAGAGAATCTTGGGATGGTAAGGCGGGTTCACCGCTCTATGTTGAAGGTTCGAGTATAGAGGCGAGCGTCCCCTGATCCATTAGTTGGTAGTGCCCAGAAACCGGCATTGTCAGTTTCGAGTGAGCAGTCTTATGATTTGTGTGCTTGGTTGCCCGAAGATCCCATCTCTCTTGCAGCACCACAGGTAGCTGTGTCACCTTTGGACCAAGCCTCTGCGGGGTTGGTGGCCACAGCAGAGCCTCTTGGTGATCAGGTGGGTTTGTTATCTACGTCTTTTCGGCCCCTTGACCCGCTGCCCAGTGGGAGTGGGACGGTAGTACGGCGGACAATGAGGACTACTGCTGGGCAACATTCAAACGTTCACCATTTACCCCAGCCTGTGGGGGAAACAGTAAGTGGTGCAAGAGGTCCTGCAGAGTTAGTGTCCAGTGTGGTTTCAGCCGTGTTCCGGCCCTGGGATTGAGGGTTTTTGGTTATCGTCGGGACGACGACACAAAAGTAGGGGGTAGATTGTAGCAGGGTGGACTTTTGGGGTAGGATTGATTATTTCCGGTAGGGGCGTGTATTTTACATACCTTGCCGGTATAAAAAGGCAAGTGGATAGCACACCTACTGTATGGTGCGGTGCCGTCATTGGCATTTCCTGATCCGGTAACTCCCCCCTCCCGGACTGCAGTGGTTTGGTGTGGTATGGTGGCACGCTGGCTGTGTGTTACCTTTATTGTGTGTCTTGGCGGTAGGTGTTGCTGTTTATTAGCGCTAATACTCTGCTGGGTTTTAATGGATAACGGTCATTTTATATTGCAGTATCGGGGGAGCGAGAACAAGTGCGCTTTGTGAGTGCGATTGCGTTGCAGCTCCTGGTATGGTTGTGAGTTAGTCTGGTGGTGGGGCTTATAGGTACTTGTTGTTGTCTATTAAAGGTGTTTTAATTTTACTTACGGTTGTCAGGATTATGGTCTCAATTTGTCATCTGTTCTGGGGTACGCCTCTTCAAGCAGGTATGCCGGACTTCTTTTTTTTTAGATTAAATGGTTTTTGTTTCAGTGATTATTGTTTGTTGTTGCAGGAAATGTAAAAGTTTAAGCCTGCACTGTCGCTGCTGTTTTGCCTACGTTTGTTTTGTTTCGTTTTCTGTTCATTTTGGTTTCTTTGGTTATTCAACTATGATTGGATGCTCCTGATCTTGGGAGTCTTGCGACGTGCCAAGGACCATCGCGTGGTTTCCTGGTTCCTGAAGCAGTTCATTTCCCTAGGATTGTGGCTTAACAACAGACGCTGGGGCTGCCCTTCCTGTTTGGGACTGCTACAGGGAAACTATTGTTATTCATTGTTTTCTTGTCCACTGATTTTAGTATAACACCACGCCGATTCATGGTTAATGTTATATATTTTTTTACTTTCCCATTTGTGGTATACCAGTGGCTGTCGTGGTTTGATCGGCTGAGGAACAGAATTGATTGGTCTGGGGTGGTGGTCATACGTTCACCGTGTGCCGTACAATTGTGTGGTGGAGCACGTGTGTGTGTTTGTGTGCGTGTGGTAGTGGACTTCATTCCTCCTTTAGATCAACTTTATTGAACAGCTGTTTCTTGCTGGTTAGTCGGCGAATAGCCGGAGTCTGGTCGTTGGTTCTTTTCTCTTTTTTTCCCTTTGGGGGTTGCTTGTTAAAGTGTGTTTTATTTTATTTTCAATAAATGGTTATTTGTATAAAACACGTCTCCAGCTCCACTCAGTAAGACGCACCTGTGTGCTCTTAATTTAGGATGCGCGGACGAGCAGAGCTAGGCAGCCATTAGCGACAAGCGTCACGTGACCTCTCTCATAAGCTCAATTTTAATGATTGATACTTTTATTGATCCCCATGGGGAAATTCTCTTTACACCTTCCCCAGCTTGCGCTCTCTAGATGAGAGCATGCTGGCCACAAAGGGGGTGAGTAGCCAATAGGAGAACGCGCTCAGACTATAAGGGTTACCCCGGCACAGACGCTCTATGTTCCTTTTCGGCGGTCATGTTAATTGTTGGACTCCCTGTTCGTTCGCAAATTAGTGGTCGGGACATCTTGCGCCGGTGTGTTTAGCCCCTGGGCGGTGTAAATGTTACAAGCTGCGACAGGACGCCTGACGCTGGGAATAATACAGCGGGGTTTCTCCCAAGGTGTGAGTTAAATGTTTTGCCTGGTTTGTATCTGGGCAGATAGCGTTACCTTATAATTAATTAGCCCTTACCTTACTTTTCTATTACCACAGGGTCCTGTGTGCTGTGGTGTGGCGGTGACTGCTGCTTGAAGTGGTGTGGCGGTCATCTTACGTAGAACCACTGCTGCTCTGTGCTGCCTTACTGCTGCTGTTTAGTGACGCTTGTGTGGTATGTTAAAAATTTGTATTTTTGTTAAGATTGCTTTTCTAAAGGTTGTACTGATTAACTATAAAAAGGTACATGTTAAAATGTTGAAGATAGAAGCAGAATTGTTTTTTTTATGTCTATTATACAGTTTTAGTTAATTAGTATAATGCCTGATTGGTACACTAGGGGGAGATCACGAGCATGTTCCTCATCATAATTGTGTTGGAACGGATGTTGTGCCTGATTGGTACATTAGGGGGAGATCACGAGCATGTTCCTCATTCAGTAAAAGTTTTCGAAGAGGAAACATCGGTGGTGATTTTTTTGTGTTTTTTCCTCTCCCCTTTACTCAGGTATTGTAAAGTTGTTTTGTCATTAAATGTTGTCTAAAATGTCAGTACTGGTTGTGTTTTATGTAAGTAAACATAAAAAACCGCCTAATTGTATTTTAATGCATTAAATACGTGTGTAACTGCTCGTGCTGAAACTGGCATTAAAGTAGTTAGTGGTGTATAAAGTGTACTGTGATAGAGATCATTTAAACAACAAACTGTTATTTTGGTTTATTATTTGAATTTACTGTGCAGATATTGCATATTTTGATGTCTTATATTGATCGGTTATTTTGGCTCTAATTATTTGAGTTTAAAATGGCTGCCATCGCTATCGTGCAGCGCTTGTGTGGTGGCCTCGCGCGGGACACTGCCAGTGTACCAGATTCATTCGATTGCTTTGAAATGTAATGATTTAAGATACAGTCAGGTCCATAAATATTGGGACATCGACACAATGCTAACATTTTTGGCTCTATACACCACCACAATGGATATCAAATGAAACGAACAAGATGTGCTTTAACTGCAGACTGTCAGCTTTTATTTAAGGGTATTTACATCCAAATCAGGCGAACGGTGTAGGAATTACAACAGTTTGCATATGTTCCCCCCACTTGTTAAGGGACCAAAAGTAATGGGACAATTGGCTTCTCAGCTGTTCCATGGCCAGGTGTGTGTTATTCCCTCATTATCCCAATTACATTGAGCAGATAAAAGGTCCAGAGTTCAAGTGTGCTATTTGCATTTGGAATCTGTTGCTGTCAACTGTCAAGATGAGATCCAAAGAGCTGTCACTATCAGTGAAGCAAGCCATCATTAGGCTGAAAAAACAAAAGAAACCTATCAGAGAGATAGCAAAAACATTAGGCGTGGCCAAAACAACAGTTTGGAACTTTCTCAAAAAGAAGGAACGCACCGGTGAGCTCAGCAACACCAAAAGACCCGGAAGACCACGGAAAACAACTGTGGTGGATGACCGAAGAATCCTTTCCCTGGTGAAGAAAACACCCTTCACAACAGTTGGCCAGATCAAGAACACTCTCCAGGAGGTAGGTGTATCTGTGTCAAAGTCAACAATCAAGAGAAGACTCCACCAGTGTGAATACAGAGGGTTCACCACAAGATGTAAACCATTGGTGAGCCCCAAAAACAGGAAGGCCAGATTAGAGTTTGCCAAACAACATCTAAAAAAGCCTTCACAGTTCTGGAACAACATCCTATGGACAGATGAGACCAAGATCAACTTGTACCAGAGTGATGGGAAGAGAAGAGTATCAATGCATTTAGGGGTGTGGTCCTGGTCAAGACAATCTCCTGAACTCCAAACTGAATGTCAGAATGGGAAAGAAAGGTGATTTAACCCTATGGAGTGCACCAGGGGCCCCTTGCATGGGGGGGCATTTCTTCCCTCTTTGGAATAATTACCTTATAACTTCAGATATAAAAGTCACAGACACATGACTGATACCTAAAATCAAAGTTTACCCCTTAACAATTGATTGTAGGAAGTTCAATAACGAAATGAATAACCTGTGTATAATTTATGGACATGCGAATATAACAAAAACAGCTGGAAAAATACAAAATCTGTCTTTGTGTCTTGGATTTTTGTAAATATTTAAAAAACTACATGATGGAATAGGTCCAATTTTAAAAATCTGGTTCCCAAACTTGTTTTCTACATGTGTGCCCAATTTCATATCATTTGATGCAGCCCAACAGGTTTTACGTAGGAAAGAGCAAATGGTGCAACTGGGAGCCTTTCCTATCCAAAACCTAACCTAAACTAATCTGAAACCTATCCAAAATGGCAATAGTGTAACTAGCAGTGTTTTTTGGGGTAGCAACTTTCTTTCTAAATGCATTACCACTTATAGGTCATAAGTAACAATTTGTCACACATCATCACCACACATTTGTAGGAAAATCTATATTTTATTCACACGACTTGTGCCAAACCTATCCAAAACCTATCCAAACTGGCCACAGTGTAACTAGCAGTGTTTTTTGGGGTAGCGTCTTTCTTTCGAAATGCATTACCACTTATGGGTCATAAGTAACATTTTGTCACACAACATCACCACACATTTGTAGGAAAATCTATATTTTATTCACACGACTTGTGCCAAACCTATCCAAAACCTATCCAAAATGGCCGCAGTGTAACTAGCAGTGTTTTGGGATAGCATCTTTCTTTCTAAATGCATTACCACTTATGGGTCATAAGAAACATTTTGTTTCTAACCCTAACCCTGCATAACTGTGCCCAAACAAAGCCCGACAAGTGCCCCGCATAACTGTGCCCAAACAAAGCCCGACAAGTGCCCCGCATAATGTTGCCCAAACAAAGCCGACAAGTACTGTACATAACTTTGCTCAAACAAGGCCGACAAGTGCCCCGCATAACTTTGCCCAAACAACACCCCGCGTAACTTTGCCCAAGTGAAAGCCAAAAGCGCTGCATTACTTTGCACACTTCAAAGCTTGACAAAGGCAATGCGGAACTTTTCCCAATGTACCACAATACAAGTGTTACCAAAGCAAATGTTAATTGTAATTTGCTGAATCACGGAATTATAAAAATCTATAGAATAAAAGAGTAAAATGTAAACTGTAAATAAATGTACTTATGTCGAGCGTAGCATCCTCTCCGCGCAAAAAAGCGTCCTCCTCCATCGAATCAATGGATAAAAGCGACACTTTCTTCCCCCGAACCACTCTTCAAAATCATCTTCTGTGCTTTCTCAACAGTGAAAGTCATCCGAGCTATTTTTCTTCAGTCAAAAAAGTTGTTTTCCGAAAATAACTGGGTAAACTCACGGAGACTACGTGCGCAATGCGTACTCGAGACACTCCCACAAATACTGCACCTGCAGAGAATAAGTTGCGCATTCATGTCCCCAGCGCGAAAAACAATGCCCAATCAGCACATCCCATACCATTTTGCAAACCTTAGACACACCTCTATTGGATGAAGCAAATGACACTGTAATTTGATGTTCATGTAAAAAGTTTATTATGGTGAAACATAACCATGGGCAAAGGTTCAGTGCGTAAAAAATAATGTGCTAGCAGGGAAGCAGAGCATATATCTGAAAAAATACTTGACAATGAAGGATTACAGTGATTGATTTATGTACATAAGAGATCAAGCTTTCAAACGAGGGTAACTTTGTCATTTTATTCATTGGTTTTCTTCTAAAACTCCGAAGATAAAAAACATTGCACGAATGTACAGAATGCCGACTGACATTTTTCCGCGATGAGTGAGCAAGCTATTTGAGAGCATTACAGTCATATTTATGGAAAAATGCGTGTTTTGTCTTAATACTGTGACGGTTTATGAATTATTGGCCGTGAAAGAAATAGTTTGAAGTGCTTAGTTTTCATTTTATTAACACTTATATTTTACTTCCTGACACTCGACCCGTTTAAAGATGGCTACCATGGTCATTTTAGTTTTACTTGTTACAAAAAAACCATGGCACAAAAATTGCGCAACTTTCTACAGATATTATCTGAAAGGTTTTTTGTAGTGTAACAAGCCGTTTTTGGTTGATTTGATACATTTGTTTCTTTTATTGAACGTAATTTTTTTTTGTTATTGAAAATTTTGACATATGCGTCGGAACCACTAGGCGGCGACAGTGAAAGAGTTAAGCAATTTTGAGCGTGGCATGGTTGTTGGTGCCAGACGGGCCGGTCTGAGTATTTCACAATCTGCTCAGTTACTGGGATTTTCATGCACAACCATTTCTAGGGTTTACAAAGAATGGTGTGCAAAGGGAAAAACATCCAGTATGCGGCAGTCCTGTGGGCGAAAATGCCTTGTTGATGCTAGAGGTCAGAGGAGAATGGGCCGACTGATTCAAGCTGATAGAAGAGCAACTTTGACTGAAATAACCACTCGTTACAACCGAGGTATGCAGCAAAGCATTTGTGAAGCCACAACACACACAACCTTGAGGCGGATGGGCTACAACAGCAGAAGACCCCACCGGGTACCACTCATCTCCACTACAAATAGGAAAAAGAGGCTACAATTTGCACGAGCTCACCAAAATTGGACAGTTGAAGACTGGAAAAATGTTGCCTGGTCTGATGAGTCTCGATTTCTGTTGAGACATTCAATTGGTAGAGTCAGAATTTGGCGTAAACAGAATGAGAACATGGATCCATCATGCCTTGTTACCACTGTGCAGGCTGGTGGTGGTGGTGTAATGGTGTGGGGGATGTTTTCTTGGCACACTTTAGGCCCCTTAGTGCCAATTGGGCATCGTTTAAATGCCACGGCCTACCTGAGCATTGTTTCTGACCATGTCCATCTCTTTATGACCACCATGTACCCATCCTCTGATGGCTACTTCCAGCAGGATAATGCACCATGTCACAAAGCTCAAATCATTTCAAATTGGTTTCTTGAACATGACAATGAGTTCACTGTACTACAATGGCCCCCACAGTCACCAGATCTCAACCCAATAGAGCATCTTTGGGATGTGGTGGAACGGGAGCTTCGTGCCCTGGATGTGCATCCCACAAATCTCCATCAACTGCAAGATGCTATCCTATCAATATGGGCCAACATTTCTAAAGAATGCTTTCAGCACCTTGTTGAATCAATGCCACGTAGAATTAAGGCAGTTCTGAAGGCGAAAGGGGGTCAAACACCGTATTAGTATGGTGTTCCTAATAATCCTTTAGGTGAGTGTATACCGTAGTGCTTGACATGATCCATGTTTACTGAATTGATTAGTGATTCAGAAATGTGATGTAAATTACTGATTGAAATGAGTGTTGGCAAATATGTTTGTGCTGTGAGATTTACATGCAAATGAGATTGTGAAAGAAAAATATTTTTATTCATTCAGTAAAAGTTTTCGAAGAGGAAACATTGCTGGTGATTTTTTGCGTTTTTTCCTCTCCCCTTTTTTCAGGGAGACACTATAACACCACACATGAGAAGACACTTGCACCATGTCGTGCTTTGAGCGCTTCCGATTTGGTTTGTTGTATTCCATCCAGCCTGTAGCCGGCTGATTCACCAGCGGGTCCTTAGCTGGGGAATGGTTTGGCTGGGGTGGGAGTTTGTCTACATGCGTGAGACGGGGTGTTAGAGGGGCTGATTGGTCCCTCACTTTTCAAAGGTTCGTGTTTCTTGATGTAACCCACTCAAAGCAGGCTGTAAAAAAAGAAGGGGGTTAACTCATTTTAATTTTGTACCCGAATCCTATGTTGCTTTTAGGTTGTTCAAATCTTCCTGTCCGGTAGATGGCAGTGTGTCGTGCTGAGGGAAGAAGTTTTTTTTTTGCAATTACGAGCCAATGGGGAAGAAGGAAAAAACGACCGCGAGTGTTTTATAAAACACAAAGGTCTTTGATCAGTGCCGATTCAAAATCGCGGCCTTGGTCACTGTGCAATCTCTCTGGGAATCCGTAATGAATGAAAAAGTTATTCCATAGGGCCTTTGCTACAGTCTTAGCCTTTTGGTTTGCCGTTGGAACCGCCACTGCATATTTGGTAAAGTGGTCCATTATGACCAAGATATTCTTTGTTCCTTTCCCATCAGGCTCCAGAGAAAGATAGTCCATACATACCAACTCCAAAGGATGGCTGGTCTTTATATTAACCAAGGGAGCACTTCTTTCAGCTTGTGCCTTTCTCCGTACACATCTCTCACAAGTTCTGATCTTTTCACTGACGTCCATGGCCATACGGGGCCAATAGAACCGGGCACGGACCAAGTCCAGTGTCCTATCAATGCCCATATGTCCAACAGCATCATGGAGGCTCTCCAATGCAGTCTTCCTGTATTCCTTTGGGAGGACTAGCTGATGGAAAGGCTCACCTTGGTTCATGCGTTTCCGATACAAGACTCCATTTGAGAAGACTAACTGGTCCATCACTCTCAACATCAACTGAACTTCTCTATCTTCCCGATGCCTTAATCTGTATGAGAGTCGCTTCCCAGCCTTCACTATATCCATTACCCTACTGATAATTGGATCCCGTCTCTGCTCACTTTTCCAATCTTCCAGTGACATTCGTGGCAAGGTATTCGACCCAAACGTGTCAGCTTGACAGAACTCTACAGGAATGGCAGAAGCCTCAATTGCCAAACATTCAACAGGTGCGGGCGGGTAAGCTGTGCCTGGCCCTGCTACTGAAACAGGTTGGTGTCTATGGCACACTGCCTTCACAGCGTCAGGTGGGAAGTGAGCTTTTCTGTCATCCTACAAGAACTGAGCAATGAACCGCCAGATGTGATCATCCTCATCCTGGGAAGGGGAGTCAGACTGGCGCTGGCCACCAGGGTGTGGACGCCTGGAGAGACCATCTGCATCCTGGTTCCTCTTCCCAGCTCTATACTGGATACTAAAATCAAAGCTTGAAAGAGACGCAAGCCAGCGATGACCTGCTGCGTCAAGCTTAGCAGACGTCAATACGTATGTCAGTGGGTTATTGTCTGTCACAACTGTAAACTTTGCCCCATAAAGATAGTCAAAAAACTTTTCAGTGACAACCCACTTTAAAGAGAGAAATTCGAGCTTGTGTGCAGGGTATCTCCGTTCACAGTGACTAAGCCCTCGGCTTGCATAAGCTATTACCCTCAGCTGACCTTCCTGCTCTTGGTATAAAGTGGCACCCAACCCCTGAGTGCTTGCGTCTGTGTGCACAACATAAGGCTCCTTCGGATCTGTGAACCCAAGAACCGGAGCTGTTGTGAGCTTTTGAATGAGGGTCCTAAATGAGTCTTCACAAACTGATGTCCATTTCTCATTGAAAGGTTTCCCATAACCCACACTCGTGGGATGGGTTGAGTTGTTGTAAGAAGAGACTAACTTTCTCTTTGGAGGTAGGTACCCAGCTGTGAAGTCATTTAGAGGTCGTGCTATTTTGGAGTAATCCTTTATGAATCTCCGGTAATATCCGGCGAATCCAAGGAAAGACTTCAGCTCTTTGATGTTATTAGGGCTCGGCCATGTCGTTAGAGCCGCTATCTTTGCAGGGTCGGTCTCCACCCCTTTCGCAGACACCACATGCCCAAGATATTTAACAGATGTCCTAAAGAATTTACATTTTTCAGGCGAAAGTTTCAAGCCAAATTCCTTCAACCTGTTGAGAACACGGAGTAATCGGTCCTTATGTTCTTCGAGCGTAGCCGAGAAAACAATGACATCATCGAGAAAAACTATGACTTCTCTTAAATTCATCCCACCCATACACTTCTCCATCACTCTCTGGAAAGTACTAGGGGCATTGGTAACTCCCTGTGGCATTCGATTAAACTCCCAGAATCCCAGAGGTGTCACAAATGCAGTTTTATATTTGTCTTCCTCCTCCATTTCTACCTGATAATAGCCTGACTTAAGGTCCATAATAGAGAACCACTTTGACCCCGTTAGGACTGAAAAAGCTTCTTCTATATTGGGTAAAGCGTATGCATCCTTTATAGTTTGTCTGTTCAATTTTCGGTAATCTATGCAGATTACTACTGATGAGCAGATTACTGAATTCTGTTCAGCCTATGGGTCTGTGAGCAGGATGCTTAGGATCAGACAGACAGGGCAAGAGAATGGCGTCAAAGCCCTGGTAGAATTTGAGTCTGAGGAATCAGTTGCAAAACTAATGCCTAACTTACCCCAATATCTTCCGAGCGTGGGGGACCCTAACATTGTGTGGCGTGTAGACAGGGCTTATGCAGGGACTCCTACTCGTAGGACATCCGCGTTTCCAGTGAGGGCAGTCCCCTTAGACCTCAGTGATCGCTCCAACTCTGCTAGTGAAGCTGATTCTGATGACAGTGGGACCCCCTTAATTTATAAATCACACACCAGATCTCACACAGCCCGACAGTCTTTCCCTACAATTACCACTCAAACACATAAACAGACAACTTCACAGTCAACTCAAATTAGCCAAACAGCCCCAAGAAGTGACCTCCTCAATCCACCCGATATCCAGAGGATTATTGTAGAGCATGTTGTAAGGAATGACAATGCCAATGCTTCAAATCAGGCATCCAAGCGTCTTCGTCCTTTTTCAGGCAAACTTCCTAAGCCCCCAAGTGAAGCAGATTTTCAGACATGGTCACTCCATGTAGAACTCATGATCCAGGATAAAACCCCAATTGATATGCAACGTCGTAAAATTCTAGAAAGTCTCCTTCCTCCAGCCTCTGATTTGGTTGGGCAATTAGGCCCGTAGGCAGCTCCTAGTGATTATGTAAAACTTCTTGAATCAGCGTATGGATTAGTTGAAGATGGGGAGGAGATTTTTGCGAGGTTCCTTAGCACTCATCAGAACATGGGGGAGAAAGCCTCAGAATACCTGCAGCGGTTGCAGGTGCTGATTACCACAGCTATAAGGAGGGGTGGCATTGCCAAAGCAGATGCCAATAGACAGCTGATGCGACAGTTTCAGCGGGGATCCTGGGATCAATCTCTTATTCCTCTACTCCTCTTTGAAAAGTTCCTTAGAAAGAGGGCACTGACCTGTTGCAGTAACATTCTGTACTACGTAGTGTGCCCCCTTACATTTTGTTTTGTTTTAATTGTATTACGTTTATCTTTGTTTGATATATTTTGTGTCCTGTTTTGAATGGGTAAAAATGTGTCTTTGTGTCATCAATGTAAATCGTTTTGTTGAAGGTTATGTTGCTATGTATTTTATTTGTTTGGTTGATTTTCTTTGCTTTAGACTGCAGTGTTTTTCTTTCTGGGTTTTGTGTGATTACCGTTGCGATTTGTAGTTATATATTTTTTTTCACCCGTATGATTGCATGCATCCTTTGGGTTCTTCTGTGCTGTCTTAGATTTCAGCGCCTAGTCTAGCGCCTAGTGTGCTTCAGGCTCTGATTTGGATTTCTTCTCTGCTAGTAAGGTAGGACTCTGACTTTGTTTACTTTCTGTCAGACTCAGTTGAAACTGTTGTAGTGTCTGCTAGTTTCTGTTAATCAGTAGTTTCAGGTAGTCAATAAAGTGTAGTTTCGGTCTCGCTGAAGGTGTAAATTAGGGGTGGGGCTAACTGAGTTATATTGAAGGTGAGTCCAGCTCAGTACTCAGTGTGCTTCAGGCTCTGATTTGGATTTCTTCTCTGCTAGTAAGGTAGGACTCTGTCTTTGTTTACTTTCTGTCGGACTCAGTTGAAACTGTTGTAGTGTCTGCTAGTTTCTGTTAATCAGTAGTTTCAGGTAGTCAATGTGGCTGTGTCTGTGGTGGTTAGAGACACACGTGTCTGTGGCGGTTAGAGACAAACGCAGTTAATCTGTTACTACTCATTCTATCCTTTATTTTCTATTCTCAATTTTGCGAACTCACACCATCACTACAGACATGTGCCTCAGACCTATCCCAGTCCACTTATCTCTTAGATCTAGAAGATCCCATCCAACATCAGGAAGACACACCTCCCGGCTCTTCTCTGTTCTGGCACCAAATTGGTGGAATGAACTCCCCCTAGATGTCCGAACAGCTGAGTCACTGAATGTCTTCAAAAGACTACTTAAAACACACCTTTTCCAGAAATACCTGAATTAGCACTTCTGGCATTATACTTTCTGGCATTCTTAAAAAAAAAAAAAAAAAAAGCACTTTTCCAACAGAGTATTAGATCGATGGTATTCATAGCCTTGGTTTTATTGAGCTAGTATCGGGAAAAATTCATTGTGGAGCACTTATGCAAGTCGCTCTGGCTAAGGGCGTCTGCCAAATGATGTAAATGTAAATGTAGTCTTAGACCGGCAAGAAGTGGCTGCTGGGATCCGGGCTGTACTTTAAGCCTATGGTGTTCTGACTGATTGACTAATCTTCTTATGGATATAGTTTTACAGTTTTTCTCAAATGCTAAAACACATTTCATAAACGTTTCCTCCATGTTCCCCAATCTCTAAACAACACCCTTTTCTAAAGCTACATAAACACAACCACACCTTCTCACTTCAAAACTCAAACTTTCACACCAAAAGAGCAGCTCGAAGCTTTCAAAAATGTAAACACTATACACATCATTACACACTACAGCAAAACAATTGAAAACACAATGCTCAATTTGTGAGAAGGTTCTTTGTTTCATAACTGCCAATGCATATTTTTAGAAACTTTACGGTAACGGATCTTCTTAGATCTCTGCAGAGGATTAGGCATTTAGATTGAGTTTCATATGAAGAGTATAAATCTATAGAAAATTCTGCATGTACACTACTGTAACACAACTCAATGCAAAAACAGAATCTATTGCACACAACAGTACTCTTGAAAACATGATCAGGGTGTGAAGTTTTTTTATTTACTTTATTCACACCACACACACACCACAATCACTGTGTGGCATCATGTCGCTGAGCTGCATCGGGCCACATCACCTCATCCACATCGCAGGCTATATTGTCTCTTGCCAGGCACCGCGGGAAAAACGCCCTGGAATGGCGAATCCATCCTTGGAAGGCCTCCACTGGGATGTCAACACAGGCCAGCTCCATTGCCCTTAGGAGGTTCTCTCTAGTGTATGGTTGTCTGTAATAAACCTTCCATGTCCACGATGAGAAGAACTCCTCTATAGGGTTCAGTAAAGGGGAGTAGGGTGGCAGACAGACGTTTAAAAAGTGGTTACTGTTGGTGGTGAACCACTCTCTGATTTGGTTTGTTCTGTGGAAGCGGACATTGTCCCAAATTATCACATAAATGTGATGTGCGGGCCCACGATGGTGGTGTTGGCGGTCCAGGAGGATGTCTTTTAGCTCCTCTAGGAAGGTGAGGAGACATTGGGTGTTGTAAGACAAGCCCCTCCAAACCCATGGCCGCACAAAGAGTAATATTACCCCCCGGTTGGCCAGGAACCTCAGTGATGGCTCTTTGGCCAATGATGTTACGGCCTCTTTGCCTTCGTTTCTGCAGGTTGAAGCCAGCCTCATCCAGGAAGAGGTACTCATGAGGTCTGGCCATCACGTCCAACTGTAATATCCTCTGTGAAAAAGTGAAAGTGCACAGGTGTTCAGAACAACAGTCAATCAGGTAGCACAGTATTGTCCAGAAGTAATTTAGGCCACTGAGCAACACAGTATGTCCACTAACTGTACTGTGAACATGGATGTATACTTACTTGCACGTACTCGTAATGTAGGTCTTTGTGTCGCGCAGAGTTGCGCTCAAAGGGAACCCTATAGACCTGTTTCATCCGCATCTTTTGGCGCCGGAGAACTCGGTCTATTGTGGCCAAGCTGACATCATCAATGCTCTCAAAGTTGACATTATCGGCAATGACTTTGTCTCTGATCTCCCGGAGTCTGATGAGGTTGTTCTCACGAACCATATCCACAATGAGGGTTTCTTGTGCCGCTGTAAATATGGCAACCCTCCCACCTCTATGTGGCATTCTTTCAACTCTAAAGAAAGAAACATGTATTGTCAATTGACATGTTTTGCAATAACAACTGATTTGAAACCAATAGACTACTTTCACAGGCTTGTAAAACTGTATTGTGACAAAGACAGCAATAGAGTACAATACCTGTTGTGTTGTCTGATTGCCCTGATAATGGTGGCCACGGTGAACCTACTCAGGTTTGGACGGACTCTTAGTCCTGCTTCAGCCATTGTCATGCCATGGACAATGACATGGTCAATGACTGTTGCTCGCATCTCATCCGTAATGATGGTGCGAGGTTGTCTTGCTCTCCCTCCTGGACCTTCTCCTCTCCCTTGTTGGCCTCTTCCTCGTTGGCCTGCTCCTCTTGTTCCATGGCCAGCTCTTCTGCCTCCTCTGACTCGAATTCCTCTTCCCCTGACTCTGCCTTCATCCATTGTGTTTGTTTGGAATCTTCAGCAAACTGTGCACTCTGAACTTGCTTTTATACTTGTGGTCACAGCATTAGCAACAAGTGTGTTCAAATATTGCTGACTGTGGCAAGCATTTTGCATCACATGAACTTTCATTTGAGAATATGAGCAGAGTTCTTTTGCAACTTGTGTTTTAGCAAGGAAAAATGTGTTTAGATTTATGAGAACGGAGGATTGTGTTTTGTGAATTGTGTCTTCATGTGAAATGTGTTTATGATATTGGAAAATGATGGCTAGATTTAGTAAATGTGTTTAGACAACTGGTCATTTGGTTTAGAGAATTGGCTTTTGTGTTTTAGCATTTGAGAAAAACTGTAATAAAATTTCTGTTTGGAACAACGTCTCTCCGCTCTTGCGGTAAACAAACCAGCGTGCCTTGGCCCGGGGGCTAGGGCGACTGAACTTTCTCCAGGTGTAATACCTGGGGTGGCGTAGTCGAGCTGACTTGTGGCTATTAGTACCATTGTTTGGTACCATCCGGCAGTATTCCATCACCACTCGCTACATCCAGCTTTAAAAAGCAGGTTATCCATGTGCAAACAGAATCCAGGGACTGGAGACGGCAATTGCAGGGTGTACAACATACATTACTTTATTAGCTGATTAACCACAGCCTGGCCATAAAAAGGACAAGGCAGAACCTATGTGTGTATGCGATTAAGGGGCACAGCTGTAGGAGCATCTCAGTCCACTGGCAGCCATGTCGGAAGGGGGTGGGGTTGTCCGCTTCACAAACCTAGAATGAAGAAGTGGTGCACGTCTGCTAGGCGATGCTCTCTGCAGCTGCCTCACAGGCTTTCTGATCAGGGGAACAATGATCGACAAAGTTAGCTCTGACTCACCTGCTTCCCCTCCTCCCCTGTCTGTTCCCCCCTGTTTCTGTAAATGTCTTCAGAGACAGATTGTGAGGGGAGGGAATCATGACCAGTCAGTGCTTGTTTCACCCCTGCGTGTGACTGGCTGCAACAATTTGTGGGGCAGTAATTCATGGAGGTGGTGGTGAACGTCCGTGATCGTCCACCCTATGACATGGTCGAGACCAGACACCCACACTGCGCCTGAGACCAGAGCAGAGGTGACAGGGCTGCTGTACTTTTGCAAAAAAAAAAAAAAGGCGACTGCAAATAAAATGTCTCCCTCACTGAAATCACTCACCGCAGTCAAAGCATACACAGAGGCAACAGACAAGGCACCCAAAGATTGCCTCAATCTGAGTCATAATATGCTCATCGAAAGGAGTGAGATTATACACCCTCTGGAGGAGCCAGTCTGCCCTGAATATTTTCCCTGAGCAACCAGACTAATAATAGGTGTACCCACCTACAGAGATCTGGCCACTCCCTAGTCTGTGTACCTCAGAGAGTGCCACCATTGTGGAGTTTACAAAGCTTCCCTGACAGCAGGGGAAGATGCCTCTAATGGGATTGCAGATTAGCTTTGATATGAGGTTACTAGTGGACAGCCACCCCCGTTTAATATTTTTTAAATTGGAGATATTGTGGCTGACTGCACGTGACCATTTCACCCCCACACCAATTGGTGGCGCCATCGTGTCTCAGTGGGTGGCTTGGGAGACAGTAGCTCAAGCGTTGGCAGAATTAAACTGCAATCGGCTTGAGCAGCACGTAAAGTTTCGCGTCTCCTTATTGTCACCCACAGATAGGTTGCACTTATTCCTAAGAGGGGTTTGTGTCGGCCAGGCATGATCGTTTGGCAGTGCCGGTGTTCTGGTCGTGTTTGAGCAAAGCGTGAATGCAATGTTTGATGGTTGGGTGTTTTGTTTGTGTGAACGGTCACGTTAGCGGGTTGACCCGGTTAGCTACCCCCTGTTGGTTGGCAATTTGGCCAGCCGTTCGGATTGTGGACTGTGAAATGTACTTTGTGTGTGTTTTGGTGTTTGGATTTGTGTCTGAGATACATTGTCTACTGGTTTGTGACATTTGTTTTTACATTTGCTTAACATTTGTAAGCATGAATTCGAGTCTTTGGTTGTATTGCTATCTGTTGTGGTGCTGTTTGTTTAAACAGTTTGATATTGGGAATATGTCATGACGTTATTATAATCTGCAGATATTGCAAAAGGGTTTAATATTACATTTTGCCCATGTCATTTACTTTATTGTTGTTGGTGTAATATTGTATATTCTTACCAATTTATGTTTATGTCTAAGTTTATGTCTGGTCCCTATCTACTGCTTGTTAATGGCTGGAATTGTAAAGCATTGGAGTGCTGCATCATTGAATGTTTTATTTAATTGTATTGGTTTGATGTGGCAGAAATAAACTGTGATCGATTTGACCAACACGTAAAGTTTTGCATATCCTTATTGTCACCTACAGTGCTCCTCCACCTGTGGGACCTTGTGCCGGCTCGGATTTCCCCTAGGTAGCAGCCAGTAACACCTCTCTGGATGGATTGCCTCAAATTAGGACCTGAATGCTGCCATGCAGCTGGCGACACCTCGGCATGACACTGGTTCTGATCTCCAACAGGCCTGACTCCATTGGCTCTCCAGTGATTTTGGCTCCTCAGGATGATGCTCTTGAGGGCTTTCCATCATCCCCTTCATGGTGTATGCAGCCTTCCTGTGGGTGGTTGCAGCAGAGCTACTCCTGAGAAGAGCAGAAAAGAGGCCTCTTTTTGGGGTGGCTTGAGTGCCAATTCCACCATCAACCCCCAAATATATTTATGCAAGTTTTGCTTGCAAGGCCAGATGCTGTTTTATGTTTAAATATTTACATCTGCTCAGAAATGTATTTAACCTTAAAAGTCATTATATTCTCTGTTCAGATACTTGCATGTAATCAGTATTTTCTTCAGAATACTATACAGTGGTACCTTGGTTCTCGAACTTAATCCGTTCCGGACTCCAGATCGAATCCTAAAAAGTTCGAGTTCTGATCGAATTTTTCCCATAAGAAATAATGGAAAACCAATTAATTGGTTCCCAGCCCCCCAAAATTACATCTTGTCACAATCCGCTCTGTCCGATCCTGATGTGTGCCACGCCCCCTTCATTACCTCGTGTGAATCCCCGATTGTGATCACCTGTTGCCTGTTGTGTTCAACTTGTCTTGTGCATTTAGTCCGTGTCTCAGTTAGTTTCCCCAGATCCGTCATTGTAGTGTCCGTCTTTCGCCTAATAAACCCCGTTTACCTGACTTCCTGGCTACTCTCGCCTGCTTCCACGGCTCGCCTGCCGTCCGAA